>NC_086447.1:58476122-59076122 GCF_028390025.1 Pseudophryne corroboree | reverse complement strand
CTGCGACTGCGCCAAGTAAATTTGCTATGCACTTAGGAATTTTACTCACGGCATTTTCATCGTTCTGGCGATCGTAATGTGATTGACAGGAAATGGGTGTTACTGGGCGGAAACAGGCCGTTTTATGGGCGTGTGGGAAAAAACGCTACCGTTTCCCGAAAAAACGCAGGAGTGGCTGGAGAAACGGGGGAGTGTCTGGGCGAACGCTGGGTGTGTTTGTGACGTCAAACCAGGAACGACAAGCAGTGAAATGATCGCAGATGCCGAGTAAGTCTGAAGCAACTCAGAAACTGCTACGAGGTGTGTAATCGCAATATTGCGAATACATCGTTCGCAATTTTAAGATGCTAAGATTCACTCCCAGTAGGTGGCGGCTTAGCATGAGCAAATCTGCTAAAATTCACTTGCGAGCGAACAACTCGGAATGACCCCCTATACACAGTATTATCCCCTCAGTATTATCCTCCAATGTCAGCATTATACACACTATTATCCCATCAGTATTGTCCTCTAATGTCAGCATTATACACAGTATTATCCCCTAATGTCAGCAGTATACACAGTATTATCCCCTCAGTATTATCCTCTAATGTCAGCAGTATACACAGTATTATCCCCTAATGTCAGCAGTATACACAGTATTATCCCCTCAGTATTATGCTCTAATGTCAGCATTATACACAGTATTATCCTCTAATGTCAGCAGTATACACAGTGTTATCCCCTCAGTATTATCCTCCAATGTCAGCATTATACACACTATTATCCCATCAGTATTGTCCTCTAATGTCAGCATTATACACAGTATTATCCCCTAATGTCAGCAGTATACACAGTATTATCCCCTCAGTATTATCCTCTAATGTCAGCAGTATACACAGTATTATCCCCTAATGTCAGCAGTATACACAGTATTATCCCCTCAGTATTATCCTCCAATGTCAGCATTATACACACTATTATCCCATCAGTATTGTCCTCTGTCAGCATTATACACAGTATTATCCCCTAATGTCAGTAGTATACACAGTATTATTCCCTCAGTATTATCCTCTAATGTCAGCATTATACACAGTATTATCCCCTAGTGTCAGCAGTATACACAGTATTATCCCCTAATGTCAGCAGTATACACAGTATTATCCCCTCAGCATTATCCTCTAATGCCAGCATTATACACAGTATTATCCCCTAATGTCAGCAGTATACACAGTATTATCCCCTAATGTCAGCAGTATACACAGTATTATCCCCTCAGTATTATCCTCTAATGTCAGCATTATACACAGTATTATCCCCTAATGTCAGCAGTATACACAGTATTATCCCCTAATGTCAGCAGTATACACAGTATTATCCCCTCAGTATTATCCTCTAATGTCAGCATTATACACAGTATTATCCCCTAATGTCAGCAGTATACACAGTATTATCCTCTAATGTCAGCATTATACACAGTATTATCCCCTCAGTATTATCCTCTAATGTCAGCATTATACTCACTCTGATCCCCTCAGTATTATCCTCTGTCAGCACTATACACAGTATTATACCCTCAGTATTATCCTCTAATGTCAGCATTATACACATTATTATCCCCTCAGTACTACAAACAGCAGTATCCCCTCAGCATTACCCTCTAATGTCAGCATTATACACAGTCTGACCCCTCAGTATTATCCTCTAATGTCAGCATTATACACAGTCTGATCCTCTCAGTTTTTTTGGGACTATCCCACTGTCCCACCGAGGGGCAGCAGTGTCACGCGATGGGGGGGCAGTTGGGAGGCTGTCACTCGCTGCTCTGGCAGAGGGAGAGAGGGCATGCCAGCAGCTCACAGAACGTTGGGCATACCCCCTCAGTGATGAAAACGGGAGGCGTGGCAAGCGTCCGCAGCATTGCCGCAAGGCCGCACCCCCTTTTCTCGAGGCCATGCCCCTTTTCGAGCAGGTCCCTCTTTCTAGAAGATAAACGTTGGGAGGTATGGTATTATCTCCATACCTCCCAACTGTCCTGAATTTTTGGGGACTTTCCCACCAGGTGGGGGGGGGTGCAGTTTGGAAGCTCCTATCAGTCAATACTCTGCTAGGTGTGCGCACAGCGTCTATTCACAGGAGACTGGGGGCATGCCCCCATAGTTCCAGCGAAGCCGTGCCTCTTTTATATAGACCACGCCCCCTCCTTATCATCTGCCGTGGTTGGGAGGTGTGTATCTCCTCAGAAGGAGGACACACAGTATTACTCCCCAATATCAGCACTATGCACAGAAGGGATAAGAGCATAATGAGGACTGGAAGGGAATAAGGGCATTGCCCCTGTGACAGTCCACGGCCATCCTGATTCTCCAGCTCAGAGTGTTGGTAGACATGGAGTATTGTATTACCCCTCATATAAGTAGGATACTCTGTATTACAGGTACTGTACTAGGCATTTCAGAACAGCAGGGCAGGGCTCAGGGAGACAGGCAATCACTGACCCTCTCTATCTCTCTCTCTATATATATAGCTCTATATACTGTCTATATATATATACAGGCAATCACTTACCCTCTCTCTTTATATAGCTATATATATATATATATATATATATATATATATATATATATAGCCCTGTGCGGCGTTGCCCTATGGTATCAGCACACCACCACCCTAGCAGCACCGGCTGCAGGACACGGACCTGTTTCTGTAAACATCTAATGACTGCTGAAGGCCTTGTTCGTGCGTCTGGACTTTCAATAACATGAGAACAAATCACCCCAGGAGAAATAATGAGAAGTCATAGATATTCATATGCGGCACAACCATCACATACCATTTGGAATGAAAACAGTATTATTATGATAAGTGAATGTAACTGGGAATCTGGAACACTGCGGTCTGAGTGCACAATACAGCAGATGTACTATACTATGGGGCGATGTCATTACTGCATGTGATATCACATTCGGGAACTTATTCAAAGACACAGGATCAGTACGGCACAATGCGCAAATTATTCTGGAAACCCGCTAGGGCACATGTGTGAACCTGAGTGTATGTACAAAGGCGCTATTGCATACTGGGATTGCTGGTTCCTGAGTAGTCACGCACTGGGTATTCCTAGGCGGTGACTGTAATGTATGCAAAAAAATATCCATGGACTGTCACGGGCGAGTCAGCGCAAGCCGACGGCATTCTCAGGAGCATGATCCGGAGGCCGTGGTCAGACAGAGAAACTGCATCTGCCATAGGCTGGTGCAGGGCCGAATGCCAGAAGAACCGATGGGCTAGTGGGCCGGTCCTGTCATTAAAGAGAGCTGGGAAGGTCGGGCGCAGCGCAGCCTCCGGCTCTCTGTTGTGGATGCTCCCCCCGCCCCCTGCCCGTCTCCATGCCACGAATCCACGCCCCCACCTATTTTCATGGTAATAGGGGCGTGCCGCGAGTTCACACCCCCTTGACTCGCGGCAACGCTTCCGTTGCTAGTGTTCGGGCGCCCCCCTAGCAGTGCACGCGCCCGTGTAATGGGCGCGCCAGGTCCAATTTCGGCCCCCAGTTCGTCCCTGGGCTGGTGCAAGTGTCAGCGGTAGGACAAGATGGTGCACCAATGGTGGGACGTCTAGAACCATCCTTGGTGCTACTGTGCACAGGAGACGGGCGTCTCAGGGCTGACACTCTCCGGCGCACGCTAGTGCACAAGGGAAAGCCTAAAACCAGCATCTGCAGATTATCATACCCAGGGCTTCCGGCAGCGGGTGCTGAATCAGGCCCACCGTCTGATAAAGGAACATACGATATATGAGATGATGAGGAGATCGGCTCAGCATAGAAACATAGAAACATAGAATTTGTCGGCAGATAAGAACCACTTGGCCCATCTAGTCTGCCTCCTTTTTTTTATATATTATTTTTATCTCTAACCTTATTTGATCCTTATTTCTTTGTAAGGATATCCTTATGTCTATCCCATGCATGTTTAAATTGCTCTACTGTCTTAGCCTTTACCACCTCTGATGGGAGGCTATTCCACTTGTCCACTACCCTTTCTGTGAAATAATTTTTCCGCAAATTTCCCCTGAACCCCCCCCCCCCTCCAGTCTCAGTGCATGTCCTCGTGTCCTATTGCTTCTCTTCATTTGGAGAATGTTTCCCTCCTGGACTTTGTTAAAACCCTTGATATATTTGAAAGTTTCTATCATGTCCCCCCTTTCCCTTCTCTGCTCCAAACTATACATATTGAGATTTCTCAGTCTTTCTGGGTATGTTTTGTGATGTAGGCCATGCACCATTTTAGTTGCCCTCCTTTGTACAGTTTCTAATGTATTAATATCCTTTTGAAGATATGGCCTCCAGAACTGAATACAGTATTCTAGATGAGGCCGTACCAATGACCTATACAGTGGCATTATTACTTCTTTCTTTCTGCTGCTGATTCCTCTGCCAATGCAGCCAAGCATCTGACTAGCCTTCCTCATTGCCTTGTTACATTGCTTACCTGCCTTTATGTCACCTGAAATAGTGACTCCTAGATCCCTTTCCTCCTCAGTAGTTTCCAGTATAGTGCCATTAATACTGTATTTAGCTTTAGGAGTTTTGAGACCCAAGTGCATGATTTTGCATTTTTTGGCATTAAACTGTAATTGCCAGACTCTTGACCATTCCTCTAATCTACCTAGATCCTCAATCATTTGTTTTACCCCACCTGGTGTGTCTACCCTGTTGCATACCTTTGTGTCATCTGCAAAAACGCATACTTTCCCTTTAATGCCATTTGCAATGTCACCAATAAAGATATTAAAAAGCACTGGTCCAAGTACAGATCCCTGGGGTACTCCACTGGTAACATTTCCCTCCTGTGAATGCACTCCATTTACCACAACTCTCTGTTTTCTATCCTTCAACCAAGATCTTATCCATTCAATAATCCTAATATCCAATCCCAAACTTTCAAGTTTATTTAGCAGTCTGCGATGTGGAACTGTGTCAAAAGCCTTACTAAAGTCTAGATAAGCTATATCCATGGCTCCACCTTTATCCATCACTTTAGTCACACAATCAAAAAAGTCAATAAGATTTGTTTGACATGATCTCCCCCCAGTGAATCCATGCTGTTTGGGATCCAGTAAATTGCCGGATTTGAGATAATCTACAACTCTTTCTTTTAAGAGTGTTTCCATCAATTTCCCTCCACTACGGGCACTGGCATGGTGCCCTGCTTGCCTCTTATACAAATGACCCTAAACAATTGTATAAGGGGCAAATCAGTTCCTTGCGATGGCTGTGAAGTGGCTGCGGAATGGCCGGGGGGGAAGCACTACCAGCAACTGCGCTATTTTCACCTCGCGCCCTATAGAGGAGTGCAGGACAATGAGGAAGATTGGCTGCTATATGAAACGTTAATGAGCGCAGTTATTTTGTTTAAATAAAAATAAATTATATCCCCCCTATATCATTACAGATTCCATTCTATTAATCTGATCAGCCGCTGTGAGTGTAAGCCTCGTGCTTCAGGCCTATTACTCCAATACAGATGCTGTGTGTAGATGGTGCCGTGACCGGTGGCTGGAAGTCTGTCACAGCTCTGAGCAGGATGGCAGTGTATGTTGCTGAGTGAATTAGAGATGACTCCCCCCCCCCCCCCCCACCCACCTTGCCCGGCACACCGCCGCCCAGTGATAAGCCCTGGCACAGCCCTGACTTTTGCCTGAAGGCCCTTCTGCTGCAAGTAACTTGTGTAAGCCTCTGCCACCATCTCCAAGGTTCCAGGCACAGGTGATACCACACCTGACGAGAGACGAATGTGGTGGGTCCCTGGGCTAGGGGGGGCGATCGTTTCTGTAGCTAGGCACTTGGCGCTGGGATGAAATACCATCAAATACACGCAGCTCCCGGATACGTAGCGTCTCTGGAACCAGAACTTTCTATCGATTCTATAGCTTATAGATCCTAAGCAGGCTGGCAGAAGAGACAAGCATCCTGCATAAGCCGTTCCTTGCAGATGGCAGTGCAGATGTGCTGTGCGACCAGGGACTGAGGGATGTCACACTGTGACAGAAAGGCATCACCAACAATGCCCCGCGACGTCTGGATGCCTTTCTTAGGCAGTCTGTTACGGCGGTGTGTTCCCACCGTCAATGAACTGTCCGCCGGAATGAAATCAGAACCCACGCTGACAGTTCGGTGCTTTAGCTTTTATTTTCCAATGAAACTGCAGAAGCTACAATGGTTTGTGCCTGGTTGCCAGAACCTGCGGGCGGAGATGGCACGGCACAGTGAGGGCCCGTAGCCAGCAGATGTTAGCTTTCACTGTCCACGCTGCATTACATAGACAAATGACAGGCGTTAGTGACTAGATCGCCTGGTTTAGTGGAAGCCATTCTTCACAAATGTCCCCCCAGCCGTACGACAAAAAGGCATTAGTCTAAAAGCAGCGCCCATCGTTCCTCAGTCCTATCCTATGGCCTGAGTGTATTACAGACTGCGGATCACTGCTGTTACCTTGTATGGCTGATATGGCGGCTGACCAGCATCGGTGGAGCTTTTTCAAGGATTAGGATAAAGTGACTGAAGATTATAGAGCTGATTCGGGAGCAAAGCAAAACGGCCAAGTAACTGTGCACCTGGGTAAGATCATGCTGCACTGCGGGTTCCGCAAATATAAAATGTGCAGAGGCTTCGATGTGGGTGGGGTGTTTCCAAACCTAAATCTAAAATGCAGTGCAGAGAAAAAGCTGCCCATCCAGCGTATGTGGGCTACATGCAAAAGCAGCCAGTATTTACCCTGCCTGCAAAAAGGAATACATGTATTTGTACCCCTTGCATTGCAGCTTGTTTTGTCCAGGTGCAAAGTTACAGTACTTGCTGTTATTTGCTTGGCTCCTAACTCACTCAGCCCAGATGATCTGTAAATAAGAGATACTGTGCCTGAAGGACACACGGTAGACGTGCTGAAGAACCGGGAGTTTTACAGCAGACTGGTGTGCTAATCCAGTATTTTGGAGGAAGCACATCTTGAGGGTCATAACAATCTCATGAAGCACCAGCCGAGACGGGATGCGGTCAATTTACCTACAATCAAAATCCCAACGGTCAAAATCCTGACAAGGTCAAAATACAGTCATTTAAAACACCGACAAGGTCAAAATGTCGACAGGTCAAAAAGTTGACAGGAGTTTTTCACTGAAACCGATTTGTTCATACTTTACCAACCCAGTGGACCTGGAGTGGGAATATAATAGTGTGCCGAGTGCAGTGTGGAACCGTGCCCGAAGCCGCGAGCCACACTTATACGGTGTCCATGTCGACACACACACAAAAAAACCCCAAATGAAAAACTGTTTTGACCTGTCGACATTTTAAATGTCAGTATTTTGGCCTTGTCGGGATTTTGACCGTCGGTCAATTGTTGTCGGGATTTTGACCGTAGGTATTTCATACTAAACCTGCTGAGATGGGTAGGCCATGTTAGCCAGGGGACGCTCATACCTGCCTTGAAAAAAGGGTGTATATGGCTATTTGCAGGAGGGCTGCCATGATCCAGGTCGATAAAGTAGCTCAACATCCATAATCATCTTATTAAGAAAAGGTCATGCCTCCATAACCAGCTTAGAAGAAAGGCCCTAAAGGAACCAACATGCAAGAGCACAGTCCACGAGGGGACAACACAATATGGGAAGCAGAACAAAAGGGCGGTCTCCTAGAGAGGAACCGCAGAACAAAAGGGCGGTCTCCTAGAGAGGAACCGCAGAACAAAAGGGCGGTCTCCTAGAGAGGAACCGCAGAACAATAAGGGCGGTCTCCTAGAGAGGGACCGCAGAACAAAAGGGCGGTCTGCTAGAGAGGAACCGCGGAACAAAAGGGCGGTCTCCTAGAGAGGAACAGCAGAACAAAAGGGCGGTCTCCTAGAGAGGAACCGCAGAACAAAAGGGCGGTCTCCTAGAGAGGAACCGCAGAACAAAAGGGCGGTCTCCTATAGAGGAACCGCAGAACAAAAGGGCGGTCTCCTAGAGAGGAACCGCAGAACAAAAGGGCGGTCTCCTAGAGAGGAACAGCAGAACAAAAGGGCGGTCTCCTAGAGAGGAACAGCAGAACAAAAGGGCGGTCTCCTAGAGAGGAACCGCAGAACAAAAGGGCGGTCTCCTAGAGAGGAACCGCAGAACAAAAGGGCGGTCTCCTAGAGAGGAACCGCAGAACAAAAGGGCGATCTCCTAGAGAGGAACCGCAGAACAAACGGGCGGTCTCCTAGAGAGGAACCGCAGAACAAAAGGGCGGTCTCCTAGAGAGGAACTTGCTTTGTTTAACAATACATAAATATTTACCTGTCCGTAGGGGAGATGTATCAAGCATTGGAGAGAAATAAAGTAGAGAAGTTGCCTAAAGCATTGGTCTACGTGCCCCCCTGAAGGTCCACATTCTACCTTAGCCCCCAGGAAGACATGTGGTCAGAGTTTATGATGGGTGATCGCAGAGAGGTGGTATTGGGGGAGTGGAAAGTTGCGTACACACTGGGGCGATGTGTCCCTAGCTGATATGTCGCCCCAACATATCGGATCCTGGGCACATGTTGAACGATATAATGAAGGGGACATATCGTTCCATCCTTCATTACACATGCCGTGGTCGCTAGCTTTATCGCTAGGTTTGACGTGCGGAACATCTAGCCTGGCAACATGGGCGTCCACATATCGGGCAAACACACTGAGCAATATGCTCAATATGTCATTCCGAAACAGCCGAAAATATGAGACCAACAATTACGATTTATTTTTATGACTTTTTTTTTATTTTTTAAACTGGATAAAAATCAGTGCCCTGCCCTGGTACAGGCGTTGCAGTTACTGTAGGTCGGCCTAATTTTAAGTCTCGCCTCAGACCTCGCACACAGGCGTTCATTAAGTGTTTGATCTGCATTCTCAAAGTCTGATTAAATGCACTTTGTCACTGATAATCCGGGAGGCGGGCAGCGTGTCGACATCACAATGCATTCACGTCATGATTGAAAGGCAGTGGGCGCCGACGCGGCGTTGGGGGAGAGTGCACCAGGTAGCCGTGTCGTGGACGTTTTCACAGGCAGCGGATGACAATGCCGGTGTTTTCTGACATCGGAAACATGGCGGCAGTGCGTTTGCCTACGCTGCGTAGGCAGGGGGTCCACCTCTATTTGAGGTTTTTGCTATGCAATTGCAATTGATCTGCGATCGCATAGCGGAGCGGGGCGGCGCTCACATGCTGGGCGGCTTTGCCCTGTGCTGAGCGGCCCCCGGCGCGTGATTTTAGTGATCGCAGATTTTATTGAATAGCTAAATCTGAATAACACCCTAAGTGCATAGAAAACGGTTCTGCAGGATAGCGTCTGCTAAAGCGATGACAGAGTGCAAGGATGTGGCCTCGCTGTTATCCAGCGTCTCTCCGCAGCACCCATATGTGTGCACCCTTATACTGTATGAGAGACGGACACTGATAGAGACTGACATCTGTATCAGACAAACTTTATTCATCAACGTTCCGTGACACGGCTTCATCTCCGCTCCTGAGGCGTAAATGTAGCATTAAGTGGCTCTCTCCGCAGGACCCCACTGCGACGGGTCCACGTGCAGCTAACAGATGACTTCATCCCCCGCCAAGTTCTGCAGCTCATTTAAATAGTTTACAATCTGTGCAGCTTGTAACAAGCTTTTCTTTCAGCGCTGCCAGCAAAATCCGGGGATGCAAACGGAGAGTCAGATAGAGAACGGGCGCACGAAGTTCTGCTGCCAAATACATGAGATTCCTTTATTTCCCGGCAGAAGAACGGCCCCTTCCTGTGATCAGGATGCTTAAGTGTAGCTGGAAATGATTTCGGCGGAGGGGATAAGGAGACACGCTGACCCGTGCTTTCTCCAGCTCTTCCCTACTGAAAATTGCCACATACTGCGGATGTTGGCGTCCATGTATTGTAAAGTAAAGCCGGGAGCCCGTTTCTTTTAGCAGAATATGCAGAGGGTCTATGTAATTGCTGCTGAATGCTTTCCATCCCATAAATAAAAGTTGTAACGCAAAATAAAGCACTGTTTGATTGTATGCAGTAATAATAACTTTAGTTATATACAGATGGAGCCCTGCTCATCTACAGTGCTGTCGGACTTAGGGGGTCACTCCGAGTTGATCGCTAGCTAAAAATGTTCGCTGCGCTGCGATTAAGGAAAAATCCAGCACTTCTGCGCATGCGGCGCAGTGCGCACGCGCGACGTACTTTCACAACGGCCGATGCAGTTTCACACAAGGTCTAGCAAAGCATTTCAGTCGCACTGCTGGCCGCAGAGTGATTGACAGGAAGAGGGCGTTTCTGGGTATCAACCGACCGTTTTCAGGGAGTGTTCGGAAAAACGCAGGCGTGCCAGGAAAAACGCAGGCGTGGCTGGCCGAACGCAGGGCGCGTTTGTGACGTCAAATCCGGAACTGAACAGTCTGAAGTGATCGCAAGCTAGGAGTAGATCTGGAGCTACTCTGAAACTGCACAATCTTGTCACAATCTTTTTTTGCAGCCGCTCTGCGATCCTTTCGTTCGCACTTCTGCTAAGCTAAGATACACTCCCAGAGGGCGGCGGCTTAGCGTTTGCACGGCTGCTAAAAACAGCTAGCGAGCGATCAACTCGGAATGACCACCTTAATCCCCTGCTGTATTGTTCTCTCTGTATTGTATTGCAGCTGAGAACAATAGATGAAAGGCTTATGCTAATAAGCCTTGGTGCACCATGGTGCAGCAGAGACGGCTAGATGAGCGAGGCTCCATCTGTAGCGCTCTTTCTCCAAGGGACTTAGACCCCTGTACCGCTATCTCTTCTAAGCAATCTTAATCGTCCGGGTGACTTTCTTATCCTCACTTTGAGAACGGAAAGCAGACCAGAACATATGATTTGCAGATGATAACAGTGAAGCTGTTAAGTAGAATGGGTGCGTGGCAGATTGGGTAAAAGCCTTGCACAGAGGAGGATGTCACTCGCCTGCACAACAAAATAGGTGGGAGCAGCCAGCACAGCAGCGAGTGACATCTCTCACAAGGTCACACGCTTAGCATCATGGGAAATCTGACAAATATTTGGGGGAGATGAACGCCTTCATAACAGAACTAGGACAACACATGGTTCCACCTTTCTGCTGTCATGTGGCTGCAACAATCATGCCGCAGCCGACATACTGTACGTACAGTAATAGTGAGCGCATGCATGGGCAGAGCTGGCATCACTAAATAGTGCCAACCCTGAACAATGTGATGATGGCCTGTATGCAGCGTTGTGTGTGTCACCACCCCTATACACACAATCAGACCAGTCGTATATACCTGGTGGAAGAGATCCATCAGAAATCAGACAGATCTCTGCATATGCGGCACAATGCGTAATGCCACCTAAAGACAGACAAGACGTCTGCAGAACCCTATGCAACATCACTCTCCACGGCCTCTTCTATCCTCCCACACAGCTCCCTGGCCTCTTATATCCCCCCACACCACAACCTGTCCTGTTATATCCTTCCACACCGCTCCCTGTCCTGTTATATCCTCCCACACTGCTACCTGGACTGTTATATCCTCCCTCACCGCTACCTGGACTGTTATATCCTCCCTCACCGCTACCTGGACTGTTATATCCTCCCTCACCGCTCCCTGTCCTGTTATATCCTCCCACACTGCTACCTGGCCTCTTATATCCTCCCTAACCGCTACCTGGCCTCTTATATCCTCCCACACCGCTCCCTGTCCTGTTATATCCTCCCACACTGCTCCCTGCCCTGTTATATCCTCACAGACTGCATCTTGTCCTGTTTATATCCTCCCAGACCGTTCCCTGCCCTATTACATCCTCACATCGTCCCTGTCCTGTTATATCCTCACAGAATGCTGTCGTGTTATATCCTCACACACCGCTCCCCGTCCTGTTATATCCTCCCACACTGCTACCTGGACTGTTATATCCTCCCTCACCGCTACCTGTCCTGTTATATCCTTCCACACCGCTCCCTGTCCTGTTATATGCTCCCACACCGCTCCCTGGCCTCATATCCCCCCACACCACAACCTGTCCTGTTATATCCTTCCACACCGCTCCCTGTCCTGTTATATCCTCCCACACTGCTACCTGGACTGTTATATCCTCCCTCACCGCTACCTGGACTGTTATATCCTCCCTCACCGCTACCTGTCCTGTTATATCCTTCCACACCGCTCCCTGTCCTGTTATATCCTCCCACACTGCTACCTGGCCTCTTATATCCTCCCTAACCGCTACCTGGCCTCTTATATCCTCCCACACCGCTCCCTGTCCTGTTATATCCTCCCACACTGCTACCTGGACTGTTATATCCTCCCACACCACTCAGTGTCCTGTTATATCCTCCCACACTGCTCCCTGCCCTGTTATATCCTCAGACTGCATCTTGTCCTGTTTATATCCTCCCAGACCGTTCCCTGCCCTATTACATCCTCACATCGTCCCTGTCCTGTTATATCCTCACAGAATGCTGTCGTGTTATATCCTCACACACCGCTCCCCGTCCTGTTATATCCTCCCACACTGCTACCTGGACTGTTATATCCTCCCTCACCGCTACCTGTCCTGTTATATCCTTCCACACCGCTCCCTGTCCTGTTATATGCTCCCACACCGCTCCCTGGCCTCTTATATCCCCCCACACCACAACCTGTCCTGTTATATCCTTCCACACCGCTCCCTGTCCTGTTATATCCTCCCACACTGCTACCTGGACTGTTATATCCTCCCTCACCACTCAGTGTCCTGTTATATCCTCCCACACTGCTCCCTGCCCTGTTATATCCTCAGACTGCATCTTGTCCTGTTTATATCCTCCCAGACCGTTCCCTGCCCTATTACATCCTCACATCGTCCCTGTCCTGTTATATCCTCACAGAATGCTGTCGTGTTATATCCTCACACACCGCTCCCCGTCCTGTTATATCCTCCCACACTGCTACCTGGACTGTTATATCCTCCCTCACCGCTACCTGTCCTGTTATATCCTTCCACACCGCTCCCTGTCCTGTTATATGCTCCCACACCGCTCCCTGGCCTCTTATATCCCCCCACACCACAACCTGTCCTGTTATATCCTTCCACACCGCTCCCTGTCCTGTTATATCCTCCCACACTGCTACCTGGACTGTTATATCCTCCCTCACCGCTACCTGGACTGTTATATCCTCCCTCACCGCTACCTGTCCTGTTATATCCTTCCACACCGCTCCCTGTCCTGTTATATCCTCCCACACTGCTACCTGGCCTCTTATATCCTCCCTAACCGCTACCTGGCCTCTTATATCCTCCCACACCGCTCCCTGTCCTGTTATATCCTCCCACACTGCTACCTGGACTGTTATATCCTCCCACACCACTCAGTGTCCTGTTATATCCTCCCACACTGCTCCCTGCCCTGTTATATCCTCAGACTGCATCTTGTCCTGTTTATATCCTCCCAGACCGTTCCCTGCCCTATTACATCCTCACATCGTCCCTGTCCTGTTATATCCTCACAGAATGCTGTCGTGTTATATCCTCACACACCGCTCCCCGTCCTGTTATATCCTCACACATCGCTCCCTGTCCTGCTATGTCCTCACACACCGCTCCCTGTCCTGTTATATCCTCACACACCGCTCCCTGTCCTGTTATATCCTCACACACCGCTCCCTGTCCTGTTATATCCTCACACACCGCTCCCTGTCCTGTTATATCCTCCCACACCGCTCCCTGTCCTGTTATATCCTCACACACCGCTCCCTGTCCTGTTATATCCTCCCACACAGCTCCCTGTCCTGTTATATCCTCACACACCGCTCCCTGTCCTGTTATATGCTCACACACCGATCCCTGTCCTGCAATATCCTCACACACCGCTCCCTGTCCTGTTATATCCTCACACACCGCTCCGTGTCCTGCTATATCTTCACACACCGCTCCCTGTCTTGTTATATCCTCACACGCCGCTCCGTGTCCTGCTATGTCCTCACACACCGCTTCCTGTCCTGTTACATTCTCACACACCGCCCCCTGTCCTGTTATATCCTCACACACCGCTTCCTGTCCTGCTATGTCCTCACACACTGCTCTCTGTCCTGTTATACCCTCACACACCGCTCCCTGTCCTGTTATATCCTCACACACCGCTACCTGTCCTGTTATATCCTCACACACTGCTCCCTGTCCTGTTATATCCTCACACACTGCTCCCTGTCCTGTTATATCCTCACACACCGCTCCCTGTCCTGTTACATCCTCACACACCGCCCCCTGTCCTGCTATGTCCTCACACACCGCTCCCTGTCCTGTTATATCCTCACACACCGCTCCCTCTCGTTATATCCTCACAGACCGCTCCGTGTCCTGCTATGTCCTCACACACCGCTTCCTGTCCTGTTACATCCTCACACACTGCCCCCTGTCCTGTTATATCCTCACACACTGCTTCCTGTCCTGCTATGTCCTCACACACTGCTCTCTGTCCTGTTATATCCTCACACACCGCTCCCTGTCCTGTTATATCCTCACACACCGCTACCTGTCCTGTTATATCCTCACACACCGCTCCCTGTCCTGTTATATCCTCACACACTGCTCCCTGTCCTGTTATATCCTCACACACCGCTCCTTGTCCTGTTATATCCTCCCTCACCGCTCCCTGTCCTGTTATATACTCACACACCACTCCCTGTCCTGCTATGTCCTCACACACCGCTCCCTGTCCTGTTATATCCTCACACACCGCTCCCTGTCCTGTTATATACTCACACACCACTCCCTGTCCTGCTATGTCCTCACACACCGCTCCCTGTCCTGTTATATCCTCCCATACTGCTACCTGGACTGTTATATCCTCCCACACCACTCAGTGTCCTGTTATATCCTCCCACACTGCTCCCTGCCCTGTTATATCCTCACAGACTGCATCTTGTCCTGTTTATATCCTCCCAGACCGTTCCCTGCCCTATTACATCCTCACATCGTCCCTGTCCTGTTATATCCTCACAGAATGCTGTCGTGTTATATCCTCACACACCGCTCCCCGTCCTGTTATATCCTCACACACCGCTCCCTGTCCTGCTATGTCCTCACACACCGCTCCCTGTCCTGCTATGTCCTCACACACCGCTCCCTGTCCTGTTATATCCTCACACACCGCTCCCTGTCCTGTTATATCCTCACACACCGCTCCCTGTCCTGTTATATCCTCACACACCGCTCCCTGTCCTGTTATATCCTACCACACCGCTCCCTGTCCTGTTATATCCTCACACACCGCTCCCTGTCCTGTTATATCCTCCCACACCGCTCCCTGTCCTGTTATATCCTCACACACCGCTCCCTGTCCTGTTATATCCTCCCACACAGCTCCCTGTCCTGTTATATCCTCACACACCACTCCCTGTCCTGTAATATCCTCACACACCGCTCCCTGTCCTGCTATATCCTCACACACCGCTCCCTGTCCTGTTATATCCTCACACACCGCTCCCTGTCCTGTTATATCCTCCCACACAGCTCCCTGTCCTGTTATATCCTCACACACCGCTCCCTGTCCTGTTATATCCTCCCACACAGCTCCCTGTCCTGCTATATCCTCACACACCGCTCCCTGTCTTGTTATATCCTCACACACCGCTCCGTGTCCTGCTATATCTTCACACACCGCTCCCTGTCTTGTTATATCCTCACACGCCGCTCCGTGTCCTGCTATGTCCTCACACACCGCTTCCTGTCCTGTTACATTCTCACACACCGCCCCCTGTCCTGTTATATCCTCACACACCGCTTCCTGTCCTGCTATATCCTCACACACTGCTCTCTGTCCTGTTATACCCTCACACACCGCTCCCTGTCCTGTTATATCCTCACACACCGCTACCTGTCCTGTTATATCCTCACACACTGCTCCCTGTCCTGTTATATCCTCACACACTGCTCCCTGTCCTGTTATATCCTCACACACCGCTCCCTGTCCTGTTACATCCTCACACACCGCCCCCTGTCCTGCTATGTCCTCACACACCGCTCCCTGTCCTGTTATATCCTCACACACCGCTCCCTCTCTTGTTATATCCTCACAGACCGCTCCGTGTCCTGCTATGTCCTCACACACCGCTTCCTGTCCTGTTACATCCTCACACACTGTCTCCTGTCCTGTTATATCCTCACACACTGCTTCCTGTCCTGCTATGTTCTCACACACTGCTCTCTGTCCTGTTATATCCTCACACACCGCTCCCTGTCCTGTTATATCCTCACACACCGCTACCTGTCCTGTTATATCCTCACACACCGATCCCTGTCCTGTTATATCCTCACACACTGCTCCCTGTCCTGTTATATCCTCACACACCGCTCCTTGTCCTGTTATATCCTCCCTCACCGCTCCCTGTCCTGTTATATACTCACACACCACTCCCTGTCCTGCTATGTCCTCACACACCGCTCCATGTCCTGTTATATCCTCCCTCACCGCTCCCTGTCCTGTTATATCCTCACACACCGCTCCCTGTCCTGTTATATACTCACACACCACTCCCTGTCCTGCTATGTCCTCACACACTGCTCTCTTGGCCCGATTTTGATTTAGGTATAAAGTAAGAAAGAGCAAGTAACCGAGTACCTGGACGAACCCAGTAGCAGCATTTCGTTGAAAACTCCAGTCAAATGTTGGCAATTAAAGACACCTAGTCATAATAAATGTACTAACGCTACCAGTGGCGTCACTTTGGGGGTTTCGTGGGATGACACCAAAATGCAGACTCTTCCTCAGTGACAGTACAGTGGGGGGCTTTTAAGATCATGAGGTGTCAATGACCCCCAGTGACGTCACCTGCTTTACCACCTAAGTGGTCAAAGTGGAAATTTTAAACTGGCAGTATGGAAATATCGAACTCAAACACGTAGTAATACAGTAAGCTGCATAATAAATAAAACACAGTCTATCGGTAACAGGTAACCCACGCCCAGCGTACGCAGACGATCAGACAGCAATTTCCATCTTGCAACACTCGGTGACCTTGCGATTCCCAGTCGCCGTTTCTACGATTTTGTTTCTCTTCTTACTCTCTCTCCTCTGCTTTTGTTTGGCAATTGCGCCGTCTGTCATCCGTACAATCTGCTGCTACCCGGGATCACGGTGGGACCGTCGTGAGCAGGGTGCGCAGACAGCCACTGGTGAAAGTACGAGTAATATTATTGCAATACATATCATCCGCTACAGTGTGTCTCTCACCCGGGAACATTTGGCATGACTGCGTCTCTGGATCGCTTTCAGCTCAATCCCCCCCTCCCCAAAAACAAAAACACAAGCGTAGATGCCTATATATAATTGATATTCCGGAGGTGTTGTCTTAAGATGGAACAATGTAAATTGTGCCTCGTATGGCAGATGGCTGGCAGTTTACGCTTTGGCAAACCAACTGGTATGGTATGTTAGAGAGCCGGAGCAGCAGGTAGTGCAGCTCAATTTAAAACGACCACAGATGCTAGGAAAGGAGCGGGGGAGGGGGCACAAGCTGGTCAGGAAATTAAGAACAGTAGTGAGAGCTCTGAGGGAAAAATAAAATAAAAAAACCACGGTAATTACTTAAAAGTTTTGCTTGTACTTTTAGGTGAACACTGTCAGCAGAGAGCGGAGGAAAAAGCCCTGTATTTGGCGAGCGGTGATGTCATTGCATATATTTTCAGGGAAGTGATGTCACGTGTGTCACATGACGTGGAAGTATTCCGTGGTGGATCACCTCAATATCATCCCCACATATAGTATAAGCAATCCCTATTGTTCAAAACGAAACTTGGGTGCTATAAGCAGTAACACTGGGATAACTGATTACATCGCATGCATATATCAATTATCGCATGCAGGGACAGAGCCTGCGATGCCTCTCCGCAACATTATCGGGGTATTTTTCGTAAAAAATACCCCGATGTCCTGCTGCGCATGTGCCGCCGCCGGGAACCCCTCCAGACGCTACTAGCCCTTCGCCTCAATCAGCCCCCCCCCCACCCCCCTTCCCCCAGATTTTATACTAACCAGTCCAGGAGCTGGTGTCCGATGCTCCAGGAGGCTGTTGGGTGCTGGGTCCTTCTTCTGTGTTGTGACCCCCAGTGCTGTAAAGTGCGCTGTCGCTTCGCAGCATCACTTTAATGCACCGGGATCACAGCACAGCACATGGGGGACCTCTCGCCCGGCAGCACTCACCGGAGCTGCGGACACCGGCTCCCTGGACTGGTAAGTATGTTTTTGGGGGATTTTTTTTACACTGTGATAGACTTGTGTGTCCATCACTGTAGCTCGGTCCCTGCACAACTTTCTCTGATAGGTGGCCGGGAAAGCTGGGCAAAGGCTGCATATCGCAGTGCTGCCCTGTGAATTCTCCAGCCTGAGCTGGTGAAATTATTACGGGCACACTGCAGTGTTTTTTAAATTTTTTATTTAGTAAATTCGGCCACACCGCATTTCCTATTATAAGTATGGGGAATGCGATGTGGGTTACTAAAAAAAATTACAATTAAACTGCTCCAAATGTCCTTTAATACATTTGAGTGATACTAAAATAATGTGAAAAGGGTTTGAGAACAGAAAACACCCTTTTCACATTAGTTTAGTAAAAATAATGTTATAACTATTTCACAACGCACAAATAACCTGGTATCGGGCCGTCATATTGCCGGGTTGACACGGGTCAGTGTGCGGTGTGAAAGCGCCATGTCGGATTTCCCGGCCCGCCTGACCCGGTAATTCAACCCGGGTTATAAGCAGTGTTATTCCCGGGTTGAATACCTGGTCAGTGGCTCTGTAAACGGATTCCCGGGTCGAGCCGATCCGGGATATGTTTACAAGATAGGGAGAGGCGGCGCTGAGATGAGCTCGTCTCCCAGCGCCGCCTCCACATCTGCCCCCGCTGCCGGCTCTGCCCCCCGCCGCTATGGCAACCGACCCGGCATATTGCCGGGTCTAGAAGCCATCAGAAAGAGGTAGGAGAGTCTCCAATGCCGGATCCCAACCGGGAATGACCTGTTTCCAATTCCCAGGTGGGATCCGGCATTGGAGATGTGAAAGGGGTATTAATAAATTATAGGAATTTAATACCTACCTGTAATTCCTTTTCTCGTAGTCCGTAGTGGATACTGGTAATGTACTTTAGTACCATGGGGTATATATCGGGTCTACTGGAGCCTGGCACTTTAAGAAAACATTAGTGTGTGCTGGCTCCTCCCCTCTATGCCCCTCCTAGCAGACTCAGTCTAGGAAAACTGTGCCTGAGGAGACGGACATACCATGAGAGAAGGAATATACAACAAGATAGCGGTGAGGTAACGAACCAACAACCAACAGTAATAAAAGATAGCAGCGCTAAGCAGAAGAGAGGATAGCCACACTAATAACAAGGATAGCAAAGCTAACCAAACATGGAACAGGGACAGCAACAGCAGACCCAACCAAGAACACTTACAACCAGGTAAGCAGAAACACGAAACACTGAGGCGGGCGCCCAGTATCCACTATGGACTACGAGAAAAGGAATTACCAGTAGTCCTATCTTCTCCAACGTCCTAATGGATACTGGGGTCTTGTACTTTAGTACCATGGGGAAGTCCCAAAGCTCCCAGAACGGGTGGGAGAGTGCCGAGACCCCTGCAAAACCGCCTGACCAAACTGAAGGTCATCACTGGCCAAGGTGTCGAACCTATAGAACTTAACAAACGTGTTCGACCCTGACCAGGTAGCTGCACGGCACAACTGTAGGGCCACCCTGTCATCCCCCTCGGCAACTGCCCAGGAAGAGCCTACCGATATTGTGGAGTGGGCCTGGACAGGACTTGGTAGTGGCAATGCTGCCGAAAAATAGGCTTGTTGAATGGTCAATCTAAGACAAGGAGCAATGGACTGCTTAGAGGCAGGACATCCAATTTTAGTAGCGTCATGAAGGACAAATAGCGAGTCAGACTTCCTGTGACGGGCTGTCCTACTGACGTAAATCCTCAAAGCCCTCACAACATCCAAGGACTTTGGAGCAACTGCCGTATCTGACATTTTTCGGAACCAAAATCGTCTGATTTATGTAAAAGGCCGAAACCACCTTCGGCAAAAACTGCGGACGAGTCCTGAGCTCCGCCCTATCCTCATGAAATATCAAATATGGGCTCTTACAAGATAAGGCCCCCAATTCAGACACCCGTCTAGCAGAAGCTAGAGCCAGCAACATGACAGTCTTCCAAGTAAGATATTTCAGGTCCGCCCTGTGCAAGGGTTCAAACCAGTCCGACTAGAGAAAGTTTAAGACCACACTGAGATCCCATGGAGCCGTGGGAGGGACAAAGAGTGGTTGAATGCGGAGAACACCCTTCAGAAATATCTGTACTTCCGGAGCACCGCCAGCTGTTTCTGGAAGAAGATGGAGAGAGCAGAAATCTGAACCTTGATGGAGCCTAACCTTAGGCCCATATCCACGCCTGCTTGCAAGAAGAGCAAAAAACGGCCAAGCCGAGACTCCGCAGGAGAATATTTTCTACCCTCACACCAGGAAACGCATTTCTTCCAGATACGGTGGTAATGTTTAGACGTGACCACCTTACGGGCCTGGACCATAGTGGAGATCACCTTGGACGGAAGACCTTTCCTGGCTAGAATCTCCCTCTCAACTTCCAAGCCGTCAAACGTAGCTGCAGTAAGTCTGGATAAACGAACGGCCCTTGTTGAATAAGGTGCTTGAGAAGCGGCAGAGGCCAGGATTCCTCCAGGGACATGGTCAGGAGGTCTGTATACCAGGCCCGTTGAGGCCAATCCGGGGGAAATCAGAATTGCCTGAACTCTTTTTGGATTGGAGGAAACAGGTACACGAACTGGTAAGACCACGGAGCTGTCAGAGCGTCCACTGCTGGAGCCTGTGGATCCCTTGTTCTGGAACTGTAACGATGGAGCTTCTTGTTGAGATGAGAAGCCATCAGGTCTATCTGTGGACAGCCCCACCAGTGGGGTCTACTACGGTATGCCGGCGCTCGGGATCCCGGCGCTGGGATCCTGACAGCCGGTATACTGGCAGCGGGGCGAACGCAAAAGAGACCCTTGCGGTCTCACTGCGCTCAACGCTATTTGTTTTCCCTCCAGGGGTGTCGTGGACATCCCAAGAGAGAAAATAGTTGTCGTATGCTGGCTGTCGGGATTCCGGCGCCGGTATGCTGAGCGCCGGAATCCCGACAGGCGGCATATCAAGTGCCACCCCCCACCGGTGAACCAGTTGTTGAAACACCTGAGGGTGAAGGCCCCATTCCCCGGATGGAGGTCGTGCCTGCTGAGGAAGTCCGCTTCCCAATTGTCCACGCCTGGAACGAATTTGGCTGAGATGGCCCTTGCGTTGGCTTCCACCCAGAGGAGTATCCGTAACACCTCTCGCATTGCGGCCCTGCTTTTTGTTCCTCCCTGCCGGTTTATGTACACCACTGCCGTGGCGTTGTCCAACTGTACTTGAATGGCCTGATTTCAGAGAAGATAGGAGGCCTGCAGAAGAGCATTGTAAATTGCCCTGAGTTCCAGAACATTTATAGGGAGTGCAGATTCCTGACACAACCACTTTCCCTGGAACTGAGCCCCCTGGGAACCTCGGAGGCTGGCATCCATTGTCAGTAGTTGTCCAGGACTGGGTACTGAAACTCCTACCCTCCACAAGGTGAGAGACTTGTAGCCACCATAACAGGGAGATCCGTGCTTTTGGCGACAGAGCTATACTCTGGTGCATGTGCAGGTGAGACCCTGACCACTTGTCCAGCAGATCCAGCTGGAACAGGCGGGCATGGAAGCTGCCATACTGGATTGCCTCATAGGAGGACACCATTTTGCCTAGCAGGCGAATGCAAAGATGAATCGAGATCTTGCGAGGTCTGAGCACCGAGCGGACCATAGTCTGGATTGTCAAAGCCTTGTCCATGGAGAGGAATACCTTCTGAGCTACCGTGTCCAGTGTCATGCCTAGGAACTGGAATCTTTGTGACGGTTCCAGGTGAGACTTCTGGAAATTTAGGATCCTCCCGTGGTCTGTAAGCAGACGAGTGGTCAAGTCTATGCTGTGTAGCAGATATTCCTTGGGGACTGCCTTTATCAGGAGATCGTCCAAATAGGGGACTATGTTGACTCCCATCCTGCGCAATTGCAGCATCATCTCTGCCATAACTTTTGTGACTACCCTTTGGGCTGTGGAGAGACCAAAGGGTAAGGCCTGAAATTGAAAGTGGTGGTCCAGTAGAGAGAACCAGAGGTAAGCCTGATGAGGAGGCTATATGGGGACGTGTAGCTAAGCATCCTTGACATCCAGGGATACTAGGAACTCCCCCTCCTCCAGCCCGATAACCACCGCTCTCAGTGACTCCATTTTGAATTTGAAAATGCGTAGATACGGGTTCCGAGATTTTAGGTTCAAGATGGGCCATACCGAACCGTCCGATTTTGGTACAACAAAAAGAATGGAGTAAAAACCCCTGTTGTGCAACAGGGGAGGTACTGGGACCCCCGTTCGTAGCAGTTTTTGAATGGCGTCTTGCAAGGTAACCCTTGCTATGGGTGAAGCTGGAGTGCCTGTGGGAGTGCACGTCTTATGCGAGGCCAACAGAGGGGGCTGAGGAGCCTGTCTGTGGTCAGCAGCTTTAACAAACATATTATCAACAGATTGTTTAAGTTCTGCCTTTCTTTTCTAGCAGTAGCTAACTCTGTAACTCTGTAATAATATTATGGATCATGCTTTTGAATGATTCTAACCACTCAGGTTCCTGCACACTACTACCCTGAGAGGGTATAAAGCATTGGTTACACAGGAGCGACCCTTCTGGGGAGGGAGTAAACTTAGTGTTACATGAGAGACACACAGTCTTTTCCCCAGACATTCTAATGTAGAAACACACAGAGTTATGTGAATAAACACAGTGTAGTGACAACGCAGATAGTGAAACGCCACAGCAACCCCAGACAGTCCGAATGGAGTGACACAGAGAGGATTGAGACCAGCACACAATACCCAGGCAAAGCAGCTCTCCGCTGGGTATATTCAATATAAATCAATTTTGTACTGCAGCAGTGTCACCACCGCTGATATACTCCCCCCTTCCTATAAACCCCCTGGTACCAGTACTATTGGTGGGGTAGATGCTAGAATCAAGTGGGCTAAGGGACCTTTTCCGTAAGGGGGAGGAGTTACGACGCAAGGGGGAGGAGCTAGGCCAGCGGGATAGTTCCTCTACTATCCACGCCACCAACTATTACCTTTAGTAATTAGGTGGTGAGCGAAGCGGAGCGGAGCGAGCCACCGTGCCCGAAGCGTGGCGAGCGAAGCGAGCCCGCGAGGGTACTTTTCGGGTACCCTGTTCGCCCGTAGCTCCTCCCCCTGGTGACGTAGCTCCTCCCCTCAATACATCACAAGATCCCTTCAGCCCCACCGATATAGAACCAACCCTATTGGTGGTCCAGCAGGGTCTGTGGAGGAGCAGCTCCAACATGCAGCCTTTCAGTCAGCAGCAGCAGGAAATGGCGTCGAAGAAAACTCTCTGGAGCTCCAGAGGAATGCACCTGGCTCCTTGGGCACATTTTTCTAAATTGAGTCTGCTAGGAGGGGCATAGAGGGGAGGAGCCAGCACACACTAATGTTTTCTTAAAGTGCCAGGCTCCAGTGGACCCGATCTATACCCCATGGTACTAAAGTACATTCCCAGTATCCACTAGGACGTTCGAGAAATACCCCTTAGTGTATGAGGCACAGTTCACCTCGAGGTTCCATCCCACCGCTTACTAAGAGCATCTTGCATCACTGCTGTGTGGCAGTGACAAGGGTAGCAGAGGTGGCATCTGTGGTGAGTGGCTTCCAATCTGCTTGCTCCATTCCCTTGTTTTGTAACTCTGAAAGTTGTAGCAAGCCCAGAGTGACTGTGTGGATAACGCTGGGCGTGGCTAGGAGCTCTCACTGGGTTAGGGTCAGGTCTATCACACCCAGCCCACAGCTGATTGGCCGAGAGTGACAGATCTGGCCTATCACCACACATCAATATTCAAATGTGAGCGCAGTACGATTGGGTGGAAGCAGAGCACATCCCCAGCACCGAGCCCAGGAGGGGATTCCCGAGATAACCTGCACATAATGGCAGGAAAGGCTCTGCCGCTACGTGTCCCGCACAGAGCTACAATAGCCCGGCCTTTCCTATCAGTAGAAGCAGATAGCAGCCTGCCCCTTCTTCCCCATCACCTAGGCGGCAGCCGCAGCAGTAACAGAGGACACACTGCCTGGCTGGAGGAAGGGGAGCCCCGGTTTAGCAGACATCCCCCCCCCCCCCCCGTGCCGCATAGCTCGCCTGTTTGCAGGACATGTGGCCAGCGATCGGGGGCAGCTGCAGCGCGTCTCCCGGGTATCCGTCAGCAGAGAAACACCGCAGCACAGCAAGCCCGAGCTGCCGCCACCGGTGCTGCTGCTGCTCGCAATGCCTAGAGAAGGAGGAGGGAGGGGGCGGCCAGGCAGCAGACACTAGCGGGGAGGGAGGGGGAGATGTGTCAGGTACGCGGCAGCGTGGCTGCTGTGTGAGACACAGAAAAGGGAGATGACACTGACACACAACGTGCAGGGAACATCTCTCATCTGAGCCTGGGTGGGTGTGCATTACCCGCCACTCCCGCAGCCGCCCCTCCCCCACCCACGGCACCTACATACCTGCCCCTCACCAACCCACTGCATCCGCAGCACCCGCCCCTCCCCCACATGCAGCACCCCCGCACCTGCCCCTCCATCACTTGCGGCACCTCCGCAACCGCCCCACACCCCCACCCGCGGCAGCCCCGCACCCGCCCCTCCTACACCTGCGACACCCCCTACCCTCCCCCACCCACGGTGGTGCCCTGCCTGTGCTGTTCACGCTGTCGCAAGGGCCTGCGGCCCCTTAACCATCACACACCCTTTGTCCGTGCAATATTTAACCACTCACAAAATTCTAATAGGAGGTACTTCATATAATAAAAATATTGCACGCCACAAGGGCGTGCAAGGGTTGAGGGGGCGTAGCCTCTTGCGATGGTGTGAAAAGCGACCGTAGGGCGCGATGAATCACCTAGTTATTATTAAACACCGCCATACATAGGGCATACAATAAGACAGTCATACAGTAAGACAGCACACGGTAAGGCAGTACAACAGAAAACGACACACTACAGTAAGACACACTCTGGCTGGGGAGCAACAGAAGTAAGAAGTGAGCACAGGAGGGAGGAGGGCCCTGCTCATACAGCTAACAAGCTATAGGGGAAGGGCGGAGACAAACGGATGATACAAGGAAAGGGTCAGTGTAAAGCTGGGTACACACTACGCTGACTTGACGGTGGACCCGACATTGTGATGACAGAGCGGCCAATTCAAGTAAGAATACACTAACCAAAAGGCCAGTCGATATATGTTGGTCCTCACATCACAGCTCGGTGACCATTTCAACTTGCCCTCCCAGCTGTGACGTCAGCCCCTGCAGCAAGAGTACGGGTGGTCCGCCAAATGCGCTGATATATCGGGCATCGGCTGTGATACAGAGACAACGCAATATGTCTGAGAACGACGTCTGATATATCACTCAGTGTATACCCAGCTTAGGGGGAGCTATAGGAGGACGCTTAAATCAGGATAACTGCACAAATAGGGTTACTATACACCCCATACTGCAATTGAGGTCTGTGACCCGCTGTCCCGAAAACAGTTTTTGGGACGCTCTGTGCTGCCTCTGGGGCTGCACCAGAGCCAGACAGCCACTGGGCTCTAGGACCCAGTAGCTTACCAAAGGTGCAACCTCAGACATCCTGCATTTCTTCCTCTCATCTGCAAGTGTGGGAGCCATTTATAAAAGCTTCAGGTTGACAATGATGGCTGTACAACGGACAGGTACAGCTGATGCTAGAGAATACAAGTCCTTTGTACTGACCTTGCACCTGCAAAGGCTTACACTCTTTGGAACAGTAACTAGCAGTCAGTAGAAGTCATTCATAGTGGTAAAGATGATCACTGAGACACTTTGCATGGATCGAGGTTCATGTAGCAAATCTCCCTGCCATCAGCTGTCACTGCCAATGATCTGACATCACAGACCATATTACATCATAGAGACACATACTTGCATCTCAGGCTTCTGTAACTTCCGGGGAATGGAAGCAGTTCCCTTACACCTGCCAAAGCGGATAATGAGTCTTCTACTCTCAGAACCAAGTGAAAGCGAGGGAACATCATCCACATCATAGGGGGGAGATACAATTAGGTGGTTAAATGAACTCGCAGATTTTGCACGAATGTGCGCGGATGAGAAATTCGAGATCCAATTAGAAACGCCAATCCACAGTACCCGCGGCGAAAGGGGGCAATTTTTGACTAAATGAGATCAGGGAGAAGTGCATGAAAAATTGGGGAGACCTTCCTGGACCCCAAATAAGTGACAAGTTTGTTAGCAGGACCGTACAGAATGGTCAGTGGGCATAAGGAAAGTACTGGGCGCTCTATAAATGAGTCAAATAACGGATTTGTGCATTTTAAGAAAATTATAAAAGCTTAAGAATTTTATTTAATTACAAAAGAAATTAAAGCAAAAAAAAATAAGTAGAAAAAAAGGTGATTTTAGAGTTGTTTGAGGCGACTCATTTATTTTTTTTTTTAAATGTTTAAATAATTGACAGCAATCATTTTTTGTTGAAATACGTTCTTTGATGAAATTTCGGGTATATAATCTAATGAAAAAACGAGATTTATGGTAAGAACTTACCGTTGTTAAATCTCTTTCTGCGAGGTACACTGGGCTCCACAGGGAATGACATTGGGGGTGTAGAGTAGGATCTTGATCCGGGGCACCAACAGGCTAAAAGCTTTGACCTTCTTCCCAGAATGCACAGCGCCGCCTCCTCTATAACCCCGCCTCCATGCACAGGAGCTCAGTTTCGTTAACCAGTCCAATGCAGTAGCAGGTAAAAGAGACGACAACCGTTAGTAGCCACACACACCACATTCTCACGACAGGAGAAGGTGTCAGCGGCTAATGCCATACCAACCCAAAGAAGCTAAGTGCGTCAGGGTGGGCACCCTGTGTAGCCCAGTGTACCTCGCAGAAAGAGATTTAGCAACGGTAAGTTCTTACCATAAATCTCGTTTTCTGCTGCGGGGTACACTGGACTCCACAGGGAATAACATCGGGATGTCCTAAAACAGTTCCTTATGGGAGGGGACGCACTGTAGCGGGCACAAGAACCCGGCGTCCAAAGGAAGCATCCTGGGAGGCGGAAGTATTGAAGGCATAGAACCTGATGAACGTATTCACTGAGGACCACGTAGCCACCTTGCACAATTGTTCAAGGGTCGCACCACGGCGGGCCGCCCAAGAAGGTCCAACCGTACGGAGTAGAATGGGCGTTAATGGTAGCAGGAGCTGGAAGGCCAGCCTGTACATAAGCATGTGCAATCACCATTCTAATCCATCTGGCCAGGGTCTGCTTATTCGCAGGCCAGCCACGTTTGTGAAAACCAAAAAGGACAAAGAGAGAATCAGACTTCCGAATGGAAGCTGTCCTCTTCACATAAATACGGAGAGCCCGTACCACAACCAAAGACCGCTCTTTGGATGACAATTCAGGAGAGATAAAGGCCAGAACCACAATCTCTTGGTTAAGGTGGAAAGAAGACACCACCTTAGGTAGATAACCAGGGCGTGTCCGAAGGTGAAAAATCAGCAAGGGAGACCGACAGGATAAGGCACCCAAATCTGAAATCCATCTAGCAGTGGCAATAGCCAGCAGAAATAAAACCTTAAAAGTAAGTCACTTAAGGTCCGCAGACTCAAGAGGTTCAAACGGAGACTCTTGCAAGGCCTCCAGAACCACCGACAAATCCCAAGGAGCCACAGGCGGGACATAGGGAGGTTGAATCCGCAACACACCCTGACTGAATGTATGAACATCAGGCAGAGTCGCAATTTTTCTCTGAAACCAAACCGACAAGGCAGAAATATGAACCTTGAGGGAGGCCAGATGAAGGCCCAAGTCTAGGCCCTGTTGCAGGAAGGCCAAAAGTTTGGCCGTACTAAACTTGTAAGCGTCATGATTGTCAGCTGCGCACCAAGCAAAGAAAGAATTCCAGACCCTATGATAAATCCGAGCAGAAGCTGGGTTCCGGGCCTTCAACATGGTTTGAATGACCGCCTCAGAAAATCCTTTGGCCCTCAGAACTGAAGCTTCAAGAGCCACGCCGTCAAAGCCAGCCGGGCCAAATCTTGGTATACACAAGGGCCCTAAACGAGGAGGTCTGAGCATTGCGGAAGTAGAAGAGGACGCTCTATCGAGAGACCCTGAAGGTCTGAGAACCAATGCCGTCTGGGCTACGCTGGAGCGATCAGAAGCAGGATTCCTCCTTCTTGCTTGAACTTCCTTATCACCCTGGGCAGAAGTGACGCTGGAGGGAACACGTACGGCAGCCGAAAGTTCCATGGAATTGCCAGTGCGTCCACGAACGCTGCTTGAGGATCCCTTGTCCTTGCTCCAAAAATCCGGAACCTTGTGATTGTGTCGAGACGCCATCATTTCTACGTCTGGTAGGCCCCACTTGTCCACAAGGAGTTGAAATACTTCTGGATGGACGCTCCACTCTCCGGCATGTACGTCCTGACGACTGAGAAGTCCGCTTCCCAGTTGAAGACCCCCGGAATAATCACTGCCGATATGGCTAGCAGATGGCGTTCCGCCCACTGAAGAATCCTGGATACTTCCATCATTGCCATGCGGCTTCGAGTGCCACCTTGATGATTTATGTACGCCACCGTGGTGGCGTTGTCCGACTGTGCTTGAACAGGCCTGTTCTGTATCAGATGCTGGGCCAGGTTCAGAGCATTGAACACCACCTGCAATTCCAGAATGTTTATCGGGAGGAGAGACTCCTCCTTGGTCCACCGACCCTGAAGGGTGTGCTGCTCCAACACCACACCCCAACCCCTCAGACTGGCATCCGTCTTCAGAAGGACCTAGTTGAAGATCCAGAAGGGACGACCCCTGCTCAATCGCTGGTCCTGGAGCCACCAGTTCAGTGACCGACGAACCTCCGGAGACAATGAGATCATGTGAGACCTGATCCGGTGAGGCAGGCTGTCCCACTTGGCAAGAATCAATCTCTGCAGAGGGCGGGAATGAAATTGAGCGTATTCCACAATGTCGAAAGCAGACACCATGAGGCCTAGTACTTGCATCGCCGAGTGAATGAAAGCAGACACCATGAGGCCTAGTACTTGCATCACTGAGTAAATAGACACTCGTGGACGAGAGAGGAAGCATCGAATTCTGTCCTGAAGGTTCAGGACCTTCTCCTGAGACAAGAACAACTGCTGGTTGTGAGTGTCCAACAATGCCCCCAGGTGCACCATGCTCTGAGCAGGGACCAGGGAAGATTTCTTCCAGTTGATGAGCCACCCGTGGGCTTTCAGAAACTGGACCGTCAGATCCAGATGATGGAGGAGAATTTCTGGGGAATTCGCCAGGATCAGCAGGTCGTCCAGATATGGTAGGATCCTGACACCCTGACGGCGGAGTAAAGCCGCCATTACCTTTGCGGAGTCGTGGTCAAACCAAAAGGTAAAGCCCGAAGTTGATAATGGAGGTTGCCAATAGCAAACCGCAGGTATTGCTGATGCGACATGGCAATCGAAATATGGAGGCAAGCATCCTGTATGTCCAGGGAGACCATAAAGTCCCCAGGCTCCAAAGCCAGAACAATAGAGCGAAGGGGTTTCCATATGAAACTTGGAGACTCTCACAAATTTGTTCAAGGACTTGAGGTTGAGAATGGGCCGGGAGGAACCATTCGGTTTCGGGACTAGGAACAGCGGTGAATAGTACCCCTTGCCTCTCTGAGCCAGAGGCACCTGTACTACCACTCCTGTGTCCAGGAGGGATTGTACCACCAAATGAAGAGTTTTTGCCTTCACCTGATCCGATGGGATGTCCGTCAAGCAAAATCGATGAAGGGGACGATTCTTGAAGGATACGGCGTATCCGTGAGTGACGACTTCCCGTACCCAGGCGTCGGAAGTGGTCTTCAACCATTCCTGGGTAAACCTTAGAAGTCGGGCTCCCACCCTGGGATCCCCCAGGGGGAGGCCTGCCCCGTCATGCAGTAGGCTTGTCTGATTTGGAAGCAGGCTGAGGGGCAGCCCAGGCACGTTTAGGTTTGGGCTTAGTGGTTTTGGAAGTGCGAGCCTGTTTCGGGTACGTCTGACCCTTTGCTTTACCTGGAGGACGAAAGGAAGTACTCTTAACCTTCGGGACCGAAGGAGCAGTACTAGGAGGACACGCCATCTTAGCAGAAGCTAAGTCAGCCACAATCTTGTTGAGATCCCCACCAAAAAGAATGTCTCCCTTAAAAGGGAGCACCTCCAGGGTTTTCTTAGAGTCCAGATCCACAGACCAGGACCGTAACCAGAGAATCCGACTAGCCAAAATGGACGTAGTAGAAGCCTTGGCAGCCAGAATACCGGCATCAGAAGCCGCCTCCTTAATGTAATGAGAGGCTGTGACAATATACGAGAGACATTGTCTAGCACTATCAGAAGAGTTGGACGGCAGCTCTGCTTCCACCTCCTGAGCCCACGCTTTAATAGCTTCTGCAGTCCAAGTAACTGCAACAGTGGGGCGATGCACAGCTCCTGCGAGGGTATAAATAGCCTTTAAACAACCCTCCACACTCTTATCCATCGGTTCTTTCAGAAAAGGTGATGGTAGTTACAGGCAGAGCAGAGCGCACCACCAGCCGCGCCACTTGTGAATCCACCGGCGGTGGCGTTTCCCAATTCTTAATTAGCTCCGCAGCGAGCCAGCATCTTCTTGTGAGGTGTGAATTTCTTTCCTGGATTTTCCCAGGATTCCTGACGTATGTCAACTAAGTGGTCAGAATGAAGTAAAACTTGTTTAATAACCTTCTGACGTTTAAATCTATCTGGTTTCTTAGAGGTAACGACAGGTTCTGGGTCATCATCAATTTGAAGAATCAGCCTGATAGCCTCCAATAGGTCAGGAACATCCACCTGTGAGACAGATTCCCCATCAGAAGCATCTGGATCAGTGTCTGTGGGGTCAGTATATACGCAATCTTCATCAGATGAAGTGTCTGGAATATGGTGGATTGTGAGGAAGTAATGGTCCACTTAGAGGACCCCTTGGACTTAGGCGGGCGAGGGTTAGGATTTTGTTTGTTCAGCGAGTGGTTCAATTGCTGTAACTGAGTGGACAGAAGATCTGCCCATGTCGGATTAAACGCAGGGACAATATGTGGCTGTACCGGCACATGATGTCCCATAGGGGGCGTAAGTCTAGTTACCAGCGTATTTAGTAGAGTAGCGAAAGTAGCCCAAGGTGGGTCATTATGGACCCCCGTTGCTACGGCCCTACTACAGGGTAGTGAACCCACAGAACCTGAACCGTCTGCTATGTTTTCCTCTAATGTGTCTGCAGCGTCACCACCACGCATTGTGGGATCAGCAGCAGCACCGTCACCCCTTGAAGCTGACATATCTGAAAGCGTAAATCACGGGCACAATATCAGCAGTATAATACCTTACTGAGAACCCCCTGTACAGTGTGAAATCACAAACAGAGGATTCAAGAGGCATACAGTGACTGAAAATCACAGAGAAAAATACACAATAAGTATATCCTGTGAAACACCTAGATCAAATAATGACCATGACGCACTTAAGCCCCCCTCAGGGTACATAATATAGGGATAGCAATCTGAGTGAGATACATGGAGTAGAAGTCACGCAGCAGCTATATGCACACACACACAGTCACATGTACAATGCAGGAATTATGACATGCAATAAAACTGCACTGGACTAGCAATACAGAGTAATACTAAGTACACCTATACAGAGTAACAGATATAACAATGCACAGTAAAGACTGGATGTATATCACAGGGTACTTGTACTACTGTACATAACCCTGAAGTAATGCACCGTTTCTTAACTAACACCGTCAACAGACATGCAGAATACTTAAGTGTCCTGTAAAATGCACATTGCAGGCAGCTTTACAGAGGAGGCTTTGCCCAAACAGTCCCAGGATCAGCTCAGCATGTGAAGATGGGAGTGAGTGAGGGAGAGTGAGAGATACAGCTCCAGGGCGGGAACATTTACTCTAAATGGCGCCCTGCGGCTGGGGGAGGGGCTACAGGTCAGAGCCTTATCCCCTTGCTGGACTTCACCACCGGGTACTGTGGGCCATATGAAAACGTTTTTTTAGTAAAACCGACCTGTGCCCCTGCCCTGGTGGTTTAGTGGGGTCCCTGTACTGACACAGTGTCCACGCCAGTGTCCACGCCAGCGCGCGCGCGCGGCCCGCCTCCTAATGGCAGCGCCGGATCGCGATTTCCAGCGGGTCCTGCCTGGGGGACCCTCTTACCTCCTCCCTGAATGCGGCCACGCGATCCCGGAGAGCTGCGGCTGGTGTGTGTGCCTGAAGTAGAGAACCGGAGCCTCCGCTGTAAGTACCCGGCAACCAGGGACATGGGAGTATACAGCGCCGCTGGGGGAGGTGAGGGAGCTGCCGCAGGAGATGTCAGAATGACATATAGCATGGACAGCCCTTGAAGTCTTCTATCTTCACTTTTAAAAGCACTTTTCAGGGCTGCTGGAGCAGCCCTGCCTGTTAGCTGCTTGCACTGCAGGCACCAACTTACAAACTGAGCTCCTGTGCACGGAGGCGGGGTTATGGAGGAGGCGGCGCTGAGCATCTTGGGAACAGTCATAGCTTTAGCCTGTTGGTGCCTCGGATCAAGATCCTACTCTACACAGCAATGTTATCCCTGTGGAACCCAGTGTACCCCGCTGCAGAAATATATATATATATATATATATATATATAAAACACTACACACAAGCCCTAATGGACAGTGAGCACTGCGGGGCGTGAGCCCTGAGCCAGTCTAGTCCGTGGCGGGCACCGCAGCTCGTGGCCCGTGACATGCCGCCAAAACCGCACTGGGGACCCGCTAACCAGGACCCCGGTGTTAACACTCTCTTAGAGGATGGCGGCTAGCTGCTGGCATGGGCACACACATTAACGGTGTGTGAACAGCACCTCAGGAGCTCAGTGTCCTGTCAGCTAGGATTATGAACCATTAACCCTCAGGAGGTTGGTTCGGTTTCCCCTCTAAGTCCCACGAAGCAGGTAGACTGCTTGCCAACCAGTACTACCTGAAAATAATAAAATAAAATAAAAAATAAAGGAAACTCTCTGGAGCTCCAGAGAAATGCACCTGGCTCCTTGGGCACATTTTTCTAAACTGAGTCTGGTAGGGGGGCATAGGGGGGAGGAGTCAGCTCACACTAAAAGTTTTAAAATACCAGACTCCAGTGGACCCGATCTATACCCCATGGTACTAAAGTACAGATCCCCAGTATCCATTAGGACGTAAGAGAAAAAAAATTGTAATGACAAAAAAAAATAAGAATTTACTCACCGGTAATTCTATTTCTCGTAGTCCGTAGTGGATGCTGGGTACTCCGTAAGGACCATGGGGTATAGACGGGCTCCGCAGGAGACTGGGCACTCTTAAAAGAAAGATTAGGTACTATATCTGGTGTGCACTGGCTCCTCCCTCTATGCCCCTCCTCCAGACCTCAGTTAGGGAAACTGTGCCCGGAAGAGCTGACATTACTAGGAAAGGATTTGGAATCCAGGGTAAGACTCATACCAGCCACACCAATCACACCGTACAACTCGTGATAACTATACCCAGTTAACAGTATGAACAATAACTGAGCCTCTCTCAACAGATGGCTCATACAATAACCCTTTAGTTAAGCAATAACTATATACATGTATTGCAGAGAGTCCGCACTTGGGACGGGCTCCCAGCATCCACTACGGACTACGAGAAATAGAATTACCGGTGAGTAAATTCTTATTTTCTCTGACGTCCTAGTGGATGCTGGGTACTCCGTAAGGACCATGGGGATTATACCAAAGCTCCCAAACGGGCGGGAGAGTGCGGATGACTCTGCAGCACCAAATGAGCAAACTCAAGGTCCTCCTCAGCCAGGGTATCAAACTTGTAGAATTTTGCAAACGTGTCTGAACCCGACCAAGTAGCATCTCGGCAAAGTTGTAAAGCCGAGACCCCTCGGGCAGCCGCCCAAGAAGAGCCCACCTTCCTCGTGGAATGGGCTTTTACTAATTTAGGATGCGGCAGTCCAGCCGCAGAATGTGCAAGCTGAATCGTGCTACAGATCCAGCGAGCAATAGTCTGCTTTGAAGCAGGAGCACCCAGCTTGTTGGGTGCATGCAGGATAAATAGCGAGTCAGTTTTTCTGACTCTAGCCGTCCTGGAAACATAACGTTTCAGGGCCCGGACTACGTCCAGCAACTTGGAATCCTCCAAGTCCCTAGTAGCCGCAGGCACCACAATAGGTTGGTTCAAATGAAACGATGATACCACCTTAGGGTGAAATTGGGGACGAGTCCTCCATTCTGCCCTTTCCATATGGAAGATCAGATATGGGCTTTTACATGACAAAGCCGCCAATTCTGACACACGCCTAGTCCAAGCTAAGGCCAAAAGCATGACCACTTTCCACGTGAGATATTTTAGCTCCACGGTCTTAAGTGGCTCAAACCAGTGGGATTTTAGGAATCCAACACACGTTAAGATCCCAAGGTGCCACTGGAGGCACAAAAGGGGCTGAATATGCAGCACCCCTGTAACAACGCCCGAACTTCAGGCAGTGAAGCCAGTTCTTTTAGAGAGAAAAAGGGATAGGGCCGAAATCTTGGCCTTTATGGATCCTAATTTTAGGCCCATAGTCACTCCTGACTGTAGGAAGTGCAGGAATCGACCCCCCCTGGAATTCCTCTGTAGGGCCTTCCCGGCCACACACCAAGCAACCTATTTTCGCCATATACAGTGAAAAAGTCTTGCTGTCACGTCTTTCCTAGCCTTTATCAGCGTAGGAATAACTGCATCCGGAATGCCCTTTTCCGCTAGGATCCGGCGTTCAACCGCCATGCCGTCCAACGCAGCCGCGGTAAGTCTTGGATCACACAGGGTCCCTGTTGCAACATGTCCTGACTGAGAGGCAGAGGCCATGGGTCCTCTGAGAGCATTTCTTGCAGTTCCGGGTACCGAGTCCTTCTTGGCCAATCCGGAGCAAAGAATATTGTTCACACTCCTCCGTTTATTACAATTCTCAGCCCTTGGGTCTGAGAGGAAGAGGAGGGAATATATAGACCGACTGGAACACCCACGGTGTTACTAGTGCGACCACAGCTATCGCCTGAGAGTCCCTTGACCCAGCGTAAAACCTTTTTTATCTTTTTATTGCGGTGGGACGCCATGTAGTCCACCTGAGGCAGTTTCCATCAATTTGCAAAACTGCGTGAAGACTTCCTGATGAAGTCACCACTTTCCCGGGTGGAGGTCGTGTCACTCCCGGAATGAACACTGCTGACAGTGCGCTTACTTGATTCTCCGCCCAGCGAAGAATTCTGGTGGCTTCTACCCTCGCCACCCTGCTCCTTGTGCCACCCTGGCAGTTTACATGAGCCCTTGCGGTCTGACTGGATCAGAACCGGTTGGTCGCGAAGCAGGAACTCCGCTTGACTTAGGGCGTTGTATATGGCCCTTAGTTCCAGGATATTGATGTGAAGGCAAGTCTGTTGGCTTGACCACAAACCTTGGAATTTACTTCCCTGTGTAACTGCCCCCCACCCTCGGAGGCTTGCATCCGTGGTCACCAGGACCCAGTCCTGAATGCCGAATCTGCGGCCCTCGAGAAGGTGAGCACTCCGCAGCCACCACAGGAGAGACACCCTGGCCCTGGGGGATAGGGTGATTAACCGATGCATCTGAAGATGTGATCTGGACCACTTGTCCAGTAAGTTCCATTGTCCTTGCATGGAACCAGCCGAAGGGGATGGCCTCGTATGATGCCATCATCCTTCCCAGGACTCGAGTGCAGTGATGCACTGACACCTGTTTTGGTTTTCAATGAATTCCTGACCAGTGTCATGAGCTCCTGAGCTCTCTCTATCGGGAGATAAACCCTCTTCTGGTCTGTGTCTAAGATCATGCCTAGGCGAGGCAGATGAGCTGTAGGAACCAACTGCGACTTCGGAATATATAGAATCCAGTCGTGTTGCCGTTTCACTTCCAGAGAAGGTGATACGCTGTCCAGCAACTGCTCTTATGAGGAGATCATCCAAGTATGTTATAATAGTGACACCTTGCTTCCGCAGGAGCACCATCATATCCGCCATTACCTTGGTAAAATTGGTAATGACAATCCCGTACCGCAATTCTGAGGTACGCCTGATGAGGTGGATAAATGGGGACACGAAGGTATGCATCCCTTATGTCCCGATTCATTTCAGGCTTGCAATGACCGCTCTTAGCGATTCCATCTTGAACCTGAACCTTTTCAGGTATATGTTCAGGGATTTTAATACAATATGGGTCTAACCGAACCGTCTGGTTTCGGGATTATAACATGGTCGAATAATAACACCCTCTTGTTGAAGGAGGGGACCCTTGACCACCACCTGTTGAAGATACAATTTACGAATTGCAGTTAACACTGGCTCCCTCTCTTGGGGGGAAGCCCGCCGGGTCCTCGGTGAGGGGGCATCTTCTCACAGTCTAGCCTGTATCCCTGCGATACAATTTCTATTGCCCAGGGATCTAACAGGGAGTGAACCCACTTGTGGCTGAATTTACGAAGGCGTGTCCCCACCGGGCCTAGCTCCGCCTGTGGAGCCCCAGCGACATGCGGTGGATTTTTGTAGAGGCCGGGGAGGACTTCTGTTCCTGGGGACTAGCTGTGTTGTACAGCTTCTTTCCTCTGCCCCCTGCTCTGACAAGAAAGGACGCACCTCAGACTTTCTTGTTTCTTTATTCGAAAAGCTGCATTTAATAATGTCGTGCTTTCCTAGGCTGTGTAGGAATATAAGGCAAAATATCAGAATCACCAGCTATAGCTGTGGAGACCAGGCCCGAGAACCTTTCTCCACACAATCCTCAGCCTTCCATATGCCTCTTAAGTCGGCATCATCTGTCCAATGTATATTCTACAGGACACGTCAAGCAGAAATCGACATAGCTTTTGTCTCTAGGACCCAGTATACTCATGTCCCTTTGGGCATGCTTTATAATTATATATCTATCACTTAAGACAGCATCTTAAAATATTTATATGCATACTAGGGTCTCAATCTCTGCTGATAAGGTACCTGTCCACGCTGCCACAGCGCTATAAACCCATGCCGACACAATCGCCGGTCTGGGTAGTATTCTAGAATGTGCACACTATCTGCAGGATCCCTGAGAATAGCTAGTGCAAACAGGACACCCAAGGGGAAGATTCTCAACACATCCTGGCCCTAGTGGGGAAAGGATACAGCCTGAGAATTCTCTTGTGGGAAGCTGCCGTCTCTTGTCTGGAGATTCCCGCTCTTTTTCCTCATGAGAGGAGGGAAATTTACCTCAGCATTCTTCCCCTTAACATGTGTACTCTCGTGTCAGGGACAGATGAGTCATCAGTGTTATGCAAATCATCTTTTATTCCAATAATCATATATTTAATATCTTTTAGCCCTCTTGGCTGTAACTTTGCATTATCGTAGTCGACAGTGGAGTTAAACTCCGTGTTGATACTTTGTTATTTTGGATAGTGAACATAGAGAGACTCTGAAGGACTCTGTGACAGAGGGACAGACCAGGGTAGATTTCCTTTCTGTTCCCTAACCTTTTGTGCAATAATTTTACCTCAGCACTTACACATATCCAAACAGGTGTCGGTGTTGTCGACGGAGACACCCTCCCACACACATATCCGCTCTATCACCTCCTTAGAGGAGCCTTTTACCTCAGACATGTCGACACACGCGTACCGACACACCACACACACAGGGGATGCTCTATTTGAAGACAGTTCCCCCACAAGGCCCTTTGGAGAGACAGAGAGAGAGTATGCCAGCACACACCACAGCGCTATATAATACAGGGATGTACACTATACTGAGTGATTTTTCCCCTATAGCAGCTTATATACACAGTTTTGCGCCTAAATTTATGTGCCGCCCCCTCTCTTTTTTACCCTTTGTGTACCAGGATGCTGCAGGGGAGAGCCTGGGGAGCTTCCTTCCAGCTGAGCTGTGAAGAGAAAATGGCGCCGGTGTGCTGAGGAAGAAGGCCCAGCCCCCTCAGCGGCGGGCTTCTGTCCTTTTATGTACTTTAATGGCGGGGGTTAATGCACATATACAGTTTATCAGACTGTATTATGTGCTTTTCGCCAAGTAAGGTAATCTAATTGCTGCCCAGGGCGCCCCCCTTCAGCGCCCTGCACCCATCAGTGACCGGAGTGTGTGGTGTGCTAAGGGAGCAATGGCGCACAGCTGCAGTGCTGTGCGCTACCTTAATGAAGACCGGAGTCTTCAGCCGCCGATTTTCAACTTCTCTTCGTTCTTCTGGCTCTGCAAGGGGGACGGCGGCGCGGCTACGGGACCGGACGACCGAGGACTGGGCCTGTGTTCGATCCCTCTGGAGCTAATGGTGTCCAGTAGCCTTAGAAGCCCAAGCTAGCTGCAAGCAGGTAGGTTCGCTTCTCTCCCCTCAGTCCCACGTAGCAGTGAGTCTGTTGCCAGCAGATCTCACTAAAAATAAAAAACCTAACAAATACTTTCTTTTCTAGGAAGCTCAGGAGAGCCCCTAGGGTGCATCCAGCTCTGGCCGGGCACAGATACTAACTGAGGTCTGGAGGAGGGGCATAGAGGGAGGAGCCAGTGCACACCAGATATAGTACCTAATCTTTCTTTTAAGAGTGCCCAGTCTCCTGCGGAGCCCGTCTATACCCCATGGTCCTTACGGAGTACCCAGCATCCACTAGGACGTCAGAGAAAAAAGAATAACCTGGCCTCATCAGCCTGGCGTGCCGCCCCAGCAAATGCCGCCCTTAGGCACATGTCTAGTGGGAAATCCACCACTGCCCTCAACTTTGACCCTCCCTTATTGCAGCCTAACCCTTCCACTCCGCAGCCTAACCCTTACCCTCCCCGGTGGTGCCTAACCCTAACCCATCCCTCCTTACCGCAGCCTAACCCGAACTTTCCCGGTGGTCCCTAAACCTAACCCCCCCCACCGCAACCTAACCCTAACCCATCCCTCCTTCCCGCAGCCTAACCCTAACTTTCCCGGTGGTGCCTAAACCTAACCCCCCCCCACCGCAACCTAACCCTAACCCATCCCTCCTTCCCGCAGCCTAACCCTAACTCTCCCGGGGTGGTGCCTAAACCTAACCCTCTTCCTCCACCGCAGCCTAAACCTAATCGTCCTCCCCCCTTCCTGCAGCCTAGCCCTAACCCTCTCCGGGCTGCCTAACCCCCCCCCCCCCACCCCTCTCCCTGCAGCCTCAACCTAACCCTCTTTCCCAGAATCCTCCCCCCACAGCCTAAACATAACCCCCCTCTCCAATCAGGCTGTGGGGTTGCCAGCATCATCATTCTGAGGTAGGTATTTTGAGAGCCGGGATACTGACCGGATCCCACACCTTATACACACGGACTGAAGGTCATTTTATACCATATTTGTAATAATTATGTGCATTAAGCAAAGTTTCTTTACATACACAAAATTCATTTAGGTTTTTGAAACACTTTATACACATAGGGGTAAATTTACTAATATAGGAGTTCTATTTAAGATGGGATGTTGTCCATAGCAACCAATCAGATGTATCTTCTAAAAGGTGCTAGATACTGTAAATGATAAGTAGAATCTGATTGGTTGCTATGGGCAATAGCAATAGAACTCCCGTCTTAGTAAATTCACCCCATAGCCTGAAGGTAATTTCATACAATATTTTAAATCTATGCGTTATACAAAGGTTGCGTGCACTGACCCAGCAGAAAGCACATGTGTCATTATCTCAGTCGTGGTAAAAAAAAAAAAAAAAGTATTTTGGAATTCTGGCAATGGCAGACTCACCTGTATTGGCAAAACTAAGATAATTGCAAGGTTCCACATGCCTAATTAGTCATGGGGAGGGGGGGGGGGCAAGGGGTGCTGAAGCAAGTCCAGCAAGCACAGACTCCTCCCCCTGCACACTGTGCCTCTAGCGCACGGTAACCACTGTGTTCTGCATAGTCTATGCCAGGGGTGGCCAACCAGTCAGAGGCAAAGAGTCAGGAAAGATCTGTAGTCAAGAGCAAGAGCTACTATCAAAGGCGCGCAAACATGGGGGCGTGGCCTAGTAGTCACAAAGCCACACCCCGTTTTTGTGCGCACACCTTTCGGTATGACGTTTGTAGGAGTATGACCTTGTGTCATAACCCCGTTTTTAGTCATGTTGTACAGTGCCACATACATATAATGCCCCAGTACAGTGCCACATATATACAATGCCCCAGTACAGTGCCACATACATATAAAAACGCCAAAAAAAACGGGTGCCTCCACAGTGCCAGATACACATATGTCCCCACAGTGCTAGATACACATATACCCCCACAGTGCCAGATACACATGCCCCCAGTGCCAGATACACATGTCCCCACAGTGCCAGATACATATATGCCCCCAGTGCCAGGTACACATGCCCCCACAGTGCCAGGTACACATATATCCCACAGTGCCAGGTACATATATGCCCCCAGTGCCAGATACACATGTCCCCACAGTGCCAGATACATATATGCCCCCAGTGCCAGGTACACATGCCCCCACAGTGCCAGATACATATATGCCCCCAGTGCCAGATACACATGCCCCCACAGTGCCAGGTACACATATATCCCACAGTGCCAGGTACATATATGCCCCACAGTGCCATACACATATATGCCCCACAGTGCCATACACATATATGCCCCACAGTGCCATAAACATATATGCCCCACAGTGCCAGATACATATATGCCCCCAGTGCCAGATACACATGTCCCCACAGAGTCAGGTACACAAATGCCCCACAGTGCCAGGTACACATATGCGCCTCTCCTGCCCCTCACTCTCTGGTGGTGGTGTGTCTCTTCGATTAGGCGCCAGTCCTTGAGCCAATCAAAGCTCGCGGTCTGGCAGCCAATCAGGAGTCTTAGCTGCGGTCCGCAAGCTCTGATTGGCTCAAAGGGCGGCGCCGAATTGAAGAGAGACACCGTCGCCGGAGAGATGTGTGTCTGGGGCTGTGTCAGGCAGCGGTGGCCGGAAGCCGACCAAGCCGCATGCGGCGGATGAGAGAGCCGCAGGTTGGCCACCACTGGTCTATGTGCACACTGTGCCTCCAGTGCACGGTAACCACTGTGTTGTGCATACTCTACTTGCACAGACTCCTCCCCCTGCACACTGTGCCTCCAGTGCACGGTAACCACTGTGTTGTGCATACTCTACGTGCACAGACTCCTCCCCCTGCTGTCAAAGTCAGAAAAATATCACTATGCACACTGCCATATTTGCACCTCATGCGAGCTCCCGCTGCGCGTGCAAGAGCTCTCCTGTGCGTGCGCATACTCGCCTTCGCGTGCACCCGCAGGCGCACGATATGCGGATTTACGGTAGAGTTTGTATGCGTCTAGCGGGCGACTCAATCGATATATATTTTAACCATATAATGTATTTTGTAGATCATGGTCCCTTTGATAGATTCTGAAAGTTTAGTTAATGTAGCATGTTCAAGGACAGAGAGATCCCTCTTTGTATGATACAAAGGGTCAGACAAGGATTATACAGTGGTGTTTAGTATCCATCGGAAGAGTATTTAATTAGCAATATTCCGGTGTTGGTTTGAAGCGGATTAATCGCTCGTGCGAATAGTTATGGACATAAGAAGTTTATGTCCATTTACTATTATTTGCACTTACTTATCCATGCGGCGGGAAACCTAGTTTCCCACCCACCTGAGCAGTTGGAAGTAGACACAGCCCACCTGTATGAATCAACCTATGACCTTTTGTTATAGTGCGAAGACGAATTCCTGTGTCCAATGAACAATGAGATTGTAGGGACCATTGAATGGTATTGTTTGTGGGGCATAAATAGACAAGCCGATCATATCCAGCTCTCACTCTTCAACGGTTCTCATTGCTGATAATCGGGAGCTGGATATCCAGAGGCGCATGCGATCGTTCCTTTGTGCGTAAGTTTTCTCCGCAATCATATTGTCTTTCTTGTTATTGTGAGCCATATCTCTCTCTCTCTCTCTTCTCTTTCTCTCTCGTTTCTCTTATATAGTTATTGTACTGATATTGTATTTCATGTGTAGTTATCTGGTTAGGTAGTCTATGTTATATTGGTAGTGTATGACTTGTATTGTATTATTCTTTTTGAACGTTCATTCATTTCCTTAAAAGGCGTTAGACCCTTAGACCGGTATTGTGTGTTCATTATATTGCAGTGGGTAATAGGAGCGTCTCTATCGCTCAAACAGCTTTAGTGTAAGCCATCTTACACTGTGTTGCATTCTCATCTTATCACTACAGCAAGGTTTACTGCATAATACACTGTTTTATGGTATAGTTATAAAGGTTTAACATCGTGAGCGTCTGCGCCGCTGGTGATCTCCTCGTGGTCCCGAGCGTCCGCTACGCTATAGCGAATCATTACGTTAGTCGGCAGCCAATAGCGTGCCTGCCTGTGATCTCTTGGCCGTGAGCGAACGTGACGCTTGAGCGTCTCGACTACGGCTAAGCGATTGTTACGCAACGTGCGTACCCTTACGGTATTCCATACGTTAATAGCGTACAGTGTTCTTAGACCTCTTAAAGGGTTTTAAGTAAGATAAATATTTAGCTTTATCAATTGGCGGCTCGTCCGTCCTTCACATATCTCTGCTAGGTAATTTCAGCAGACATTATCCATCAGCAAAGGGCGGGAGATCATATTCCTCGCAGTGCTGTCTGGATAAGCGTCTGCTTTGCTTAGTAAAGGGTGCTGAGGGAATCCGGAACCGGAGGTAAGAACAACACGCTAGTGTCTTTTAAAACTGTTATTTCTGTCTTGCGTACGCACGCATATATCTGCATTTCTTTTCATTTGTGTATTTTCATATATCACTCTCCTGTTTGCCATTTTTTAATTGATAAACGTGCTAAGAGAGATTTGTCGCTATTTCATAGTTAAAGTATAAAAGTAATACATTAAGGAATAAATTGCAAAACACGCACGCAGCTCTACCTAAAGAGACAAGGAGAGAGTGGTGTGGTGTTCGGTAGATGATCGAGGATCATCTACATTGATAAACGTGAAAAATTGTGTTACGGTGGATATTTGCTTTGTGTAGTGTACACGTGTCTCTAACAAAGGGTGAGACTCGCGTACGCAACTCAAAGGCCGACACACGCAGCGTATATTACGCAACGGAGCGTCCGGGTACGCCCACGTAACTCAAATCACACGCTAGTGTTATTGTAACAGGCGAAAAGGTGGCAACGCGATAAATAGCGCAAATCTATTTTAGTGTCCGAAATTTAGACTAACAGATCCTTCTCCAAATTCACAACACATCTGGTCTAAAGGAAAGAAAATTTCTGCGCAGAAATAGAAATAGAAACAAAAGTGTACATGTGGTGAGTGAGTGTTTGCATATATAAGTTTATACAATTTTTTTGAGGTTGAACCACAAGAAGTCGAGTTCTCGCAGGGTACATACATGTAAGTGACGTGCATGGTGGCAAGGGAGGCATCCTTTGTTAAACATAAAATCTGAGCATTAGAGTATAGCAGACCAGGAGGTCTATTGTAGCACAGACCAGGAGGTCCGGAATTGACCAGGAGGTCCAGGTACAGCGGACAAAGAAGTCCGCTATAAATAGAGAAAAGAGCACAACCCAGGGGGTTGGTGCAGAACCCATATAGGCCAATAAAGCTCATGCTGAAGGAATTCGCAGCCGCAATTTTCGATTCCACTGGTCGCTCCGCACATAAGATTAGTTGCTTATGTGCTGAACGATTATACCGCACGTAATTGTGTGCATTAGTTAATCTGACCAGTACCATTTGTGTACGAAACGGGTCATAAACACTATTTGTACATTCTGACGTGATTTGTGTAATTTTTTATTTTTTAAAGGGAAGTTCGCTGGTCACTCAGGAATTATCCAACAACCAACAGTTACTGGAAAGGGTTAATGCTCTGCGGATCACACTCACATGTTCCAGTAAACGAAGGTTCATAGGGGCCCTGGGTCGAGTACGCCAGCACTAGGGCAGTGTGTAGGTCGTATTGGTCGGCGTGGGCGAGTGAGTGGGGTACTCGGTAAACCGCCACCGTCAGCCTATCTTGAACATTTTGGTTTTGTAAGGGTTCGCTGAAGACCCTGATTGAAGGTCAGAGGTGGTGAAAGCAACACCTACAGGTATGGGGGCCAATTGTTCAGGTAGGGGGCGATCAACCTCGGTTCGGGTTGATTCAGTAAACCGACCAATCGGGTCGGCAAGGTACGTAATGTGTGAAAAATACGGTTCACACACAGAGGTTTTATGTGATGAATGGGAGAGAATGACTGTACAAAACGGGGAGAAGTTCACAAGAGTAGGCAGCTTTAGCCCAGAAGTGTTACAAAATTTAAGGAGGAGGATATGTCTCATTAAATCAACAAAGAGACGAATCAAACATTATGATTATTTGCAGTTATGGCAACAGGAGGGTGAAATACAGAGAGGATTGGCTCAGGCGGCGGGATCTAATCCTATCAGGAAACTGATAGCCACGGCCCCGCCGCCACCATACATATCAGGAGAGAAATTGGTTGCGGAGAATGACGCATTAGGGTGTAACAAATAAACACTTAGCAACTGTGTAAATGTTAATAAGTTAACCAATGCAAGTATTAACCCGTGCAAGTTGTACCCTGTTTTGAACTTTCCCCAGGAGTGTGATCAAGAGGACGAGTCGGCAACAATATCGGCGCTCTCTCTAGCAGCCACCATATCAGAAACAACAGTAGGCACGGCCCAACCCTTAAGATTAGTAACAAAGGCCCCTAGCGGAGGGACAGGTGAGGTCGTATCTACGGGTAAGTACGGCACCATACACTATGCTGAAACCATTTCACCACAGGCTGTAGAATCTACACAGAACCATGTTATTAAACTTGCTCCCGTTAGGGTAATCGCAGTTCCCAATGGGAAAACGGACACCACAGGAGCCACTCCTATCAGAAACATTGCCATGTACAGCCCGTTTTCCCGAATGGAATTAAGAACCATAGTGTCTGAATTCCCTGACCCTAGGAAAGACTTAGTTGCTAGCCAGAAATACATCAGAGACCTAGGGAACACTTTAGAGCCCAATAACAAAGACTGGCAGGTATTGCTGAGGGCTTGTTTACCCTCCAATGTCGACTCGGCTCAATTTTTAGCTGACTGTGGATTGGATCAGGATGTACCTCTTACAGATGTGTACAACAAAGACAATGTAAAAAGGATAAGTTTACAGTTAAAGGAGTATTTTCCAGCTGTAGTTAAATGGAACAAGATTTTCTCCATTAAACAAAAAGAGTCAGAAACAGCTGCAGAGTATTTTCACAGGGCATTACTAGATAAGGCAAAATACACAGGCAAAGAGGACATTAAAACAAACATAAACCATCGAGAAGTAGCAGTATCTGTACTAATGGATGGTTTAAAAGAGGCATTAAAGACAAGGGTACAGACCACGCAACCATGTTGGCGAGGTCTGTCGGTGGCTACTTTGAGAGAGGCAGCTGTGGATCACGATCGGAATATCACCAGACACAGGGAGTCACAAAGTGATAAGTTAATGGCCGTAAGTATACAGGCCCTGACCACAAGGCAGCCTTTGTATAGATCACCAAACCCTGTGGGTAAGTCAAATGTGGTAACCTGTTATTCCTGTCATAGAGAGGGACACTTTGCACGAGACTGTAAATCGAGAAACGTACAAAAGTCTTATCAACCCCCTAGACAACGACACGACACACGACATTGGGAGCAGGGTCCGCAGAAACGGAGTTATGAGCCACATGCGGGGGAAACAAAAAGATACCCCCCGAACAGAGACTGGCAAGCCTCTGGTAGTTCCCATTTAACCCCTTCACAAGTAGTTGCTGCCAGCGGGATTCAGGGAGGTCACCATACCCAATAGGGGTGTGGCCATACCTGTAATCTGCAGCCAGTAAAATTGATTGCAAGTCTTGGAAGTGAACCCGAAATTGCAATTAATGTAGCTGGTAAATCATTAAACTTTTTTGTAGATACGGGGGCGGCCAAATCAGTGATAAATTCGACAGTGGGCATGAGAACCACTGGTAAGACAATCCCAGCCATAGGAGTAACGGGAGTAGTCCAGCACTACCCTGTTAGCAAACCAGCCGAGATTACAGTAGGGCCTTTACATACCAAGCATTCCTTTTTGCTGGCTGCATCGGCACCGACTAATCTCCTGGGAAGAGACTTATTGTGTAAAATGGGGTGCGTCATTTATTGTACTCCTGAAGGTGTATTCTTGGACATACCTGAGAATCACGCTCAGGAAGTGCGAGACATGTTAGACTCCCCATCAAAATTACTGTCACATACCATTATGACAAATAGGACTCCCTCCCAAGTAGAAGAAATGACATCCCAGATACCAGAGTCACTTTGGACTAAAGATGGACAAGACACTGGATTGATGGCAAACGTAGCTCCAGTAGTTGTGCAAGTAAAAGATGGTAGGATAGCTCCAAAAATCCCACAATACCCTCTGAAGCCAGAGGTGGAGTTAGGAGTATACCCAGTAATAGAGCGCTTGCTACAACAGGGCATTCTGGTAAGTACGTCCAGCACTGCCAATAGTCCCATCTTCCCTGTGAAAAAGAGTGGGGGGAGGGGTTACCGGCTAGTGCAGGATCTAAGGGGGATTAACAAAATAGTTGAGAGTCAGTTCCCCGTAGTGCCAAATCCAGCTGTCATCCTTATGCAAATCCCTCCCACTGCGAAATTTTTCACTGTTATTGACCTCTGCTCCGCTTTCTTTTCGGTACCCCTGCATCCTGACAGCCAATATTTGTTTGCATTTACATACAGAGGAGTCCAATACACATGGACTCGATTACCACAAGGTTTCATAGACAGTCCAAGTATATTTTCCCAGGCTTTGCATGATTGTTTACAGTCTTTCCAACCAGAGAGTGGATCAGTACTGATACAGTACGTGGATGATTTACTACTGTGTTCTGATTCAGTGGAAGCATCCCTGAAGGATACGAAACAGCTCCTGTTTCATCTTTCAGACACAGGACACAAGGTTTCCAAAGACAAGTTACAATTATGCCAAACTAAGGTAAAATATTTGGGACACTGTCTAACACAAGGACTGAGACACCTGACCGCTGATAGAATTCAAGCAATTAGAGACATGACTCTGCCACAAACCCAGCAACAGATCAGAACGTTTTTAGGAATGTGTGGGTATTGCCGTAACTGGATCCCAGGGTTTTCCATTCTAGCGTTACCTTTGCAGGAGATGGTCTCCTCAAACAAACCGGATCGGATTTCGCATACAGACGAGTCCGAGATGGCATTTGAGAAACTTAAACAGTGCCTAACACAGGCGCCAGCATTAGGTATGCCAGACTATGGGAAACCCTTTGAGCTGTACGGAACAGAAAGTGCTGGTTGCGCGGCAGGCGTCCTAACCCAAAAGCACGGTGATGCCAGCAGGCCAGTAGCATACTACAGCGCTCAGCTAGATACGGTAGCGCGATCCCTCCCCACATGCTTGCGAAGCGTTGCTGCGATAGCATTGCTAGTAACGAAAAGCGAAGATGTAGTGCTAGGTCACAACCTCACAATCCATACACCACATGCAGTGTCAGCCTTGCTAAATTCTGCCCAAACCAGGCACGTCTCATCAGCGCGGTTTACAAGATGGGAATTGGCACTAATGGCCCTCGTAAACATCACCATAAGGAGATGCAGTGCATTAAATCCTGCAACATATCTCCCAGGTGTGCCTGGACAGGCACAAAGGGTGGAGGATGAGAGTGGTGGGGAAGGAGAATTTAATACAAAGGAGGACACACATGATTGTATGGAATATTTGACCCAAAATTTTACCACAAGGCCTGACATCAGTGACAACCCACTGGAAGATGTAGATCTTACCTTCTACACGGATGGTAGTTGTCACAGACAGTCGGACTCGGGAGACTTGTGTACTGGATACGCAGTCGTAGATGACCAAGGCACCATAGAAGCTGAACCGCTAGGCCCACCTCACTCAGCCCAGGTTGCTGAACTGGTCGCCCTGTGAATTGGCTAAGGGCAAGTCAGCCAATATCTACACCGACTCTAGATACGCTTTCGGGGTAGTCCATGATTTCGGAGCCCTATGGCGCCTCAGAAATTTCATGACGGCAGCTGGTACACCGGTAGCGCATGCAGCTCACATAAAAAGGCTTCTAACAGCGATACAGGAACCCGACAAAGTGGCTGTTATCAAGTGTAAAGCACACACATATAGCCAGGACCCAGTATCACTTGGTAACAGCCGAGCAGACGAAGCTGCTAAGTTAGCAGCCGGTACCCCCAGACAGACAGACACCACACAATTGATGGTATTCAATACCATCAACACACAGAAGTTGTGTGAGATGCAAAATTTGTGTTCCACACAGGAAAAGGCAGTCTGGAAGGCAAAAGGATATGGCCAGGAGTCCTCAGGACTCTGGACGGATGGACAAGGTAAACCAGTGGCCCCCAGAGCATATCTTCCATGTTTAGCTGAGGCAGCACACGGGCTGACTCATCTGGGCAAGGAGGGAATGTGTAAGTTGGTAAGAGCATATTGGTGCGCCCCAGGATTTTCATCCCATGCAGGTAAGAGAGCAATGTCATGCCTTACCTGTTTGAGAAAGAATATCGGAAAGGCAATACCAACAGAACCATCTCATATCCCACCTACAGGCGGACCTTTTCAGGTAATACAGATTGACTTTATCCAATTACCCCCTTGTCGAAATTTGAAATATGTACTTGTTTGTATAGATGTGTTCTCAAATTGGGTCGAAGCATTTCCTGCGGCCACAAATACCGCTATGTTTACTGCTAAGAAAATTGTGCAGGAATTTGTATGTAGATATGGTATCCCTAGAATAATCGAAAGTGATAGGGGTACCCATTTTACAGGTGATGTCTTTCAAGGAATGTGTAAGTTGATGGGAATTGATAGCAAGCTGCACACTCCATACCGTCCGCAGGCGAGTGCGAAGGTGGAAAGAGTGAACAGCACTATTAAAAATAAACTGAGCAAAGTTATGGCAGAAACAGGATTGACATGGCCAGAAGCTTTACCCATTGTACTATACAGCATCAGAACCACTCCCAGGTCCCCTCTTAATCTGTCTCCCTTTGAAATCTTGTTTGGTCGACAACCGCATGTTATGATTAACCCTCAGGATGATTTGAAGTGTAACAATGAAGTGACTGTAAAATACTTGATTAACATGAGTAAACAGCTAAGGAATCAAAATGATAATTTGAAGTTGGTGATTCCTGATTTACCAGATAGTAATTGTCATGACATTGAACCTGGGGATTATGTAATGATACGGAATTTTCTACGCTCAGGTTGCCTTATTGACAGATGGGAAGGACCATACCAAGTCTTATTGACTAGCACTACAGCATTGAAGGTTGCCGAGAGAGAGACTTGGGTTCATTCGTCCCATTGTAAGAAGGTTGCTGATCCAGAGAGGTCCCGTGATAAGGAACAGACGGTAGAGGAAGTTGTATCACTGGAGTGTCTGTTCCAGGAGGACTGAGGCGGCACCTGAGCATTGAAAATCACAAGATCAAAAGCAGTTGTCGATTCCCTGTTCCCTTTTATTGTTTTTCTCCACTTCCCATCCCCTCTCCCTCAACAATTTTTTTTCCCCCTTCTCATTCTTCTCCGTTTCCTCCTACAAGATGGACTTGCCTCAAGAGACTGTGATCCGGATTTTCCTGTTGACCATGATGTTGACCAGAGCAGTCTGTTCCGGCGAGAGTACCATGGAGGTCGAGAGAGGTTCTGGAATGGGTTCTGATGACAGAGATGGAGGCGTAGTTTTCCAAGAACAACATAATCAACAAGCAAAGGCGAGTATCAGAAAACGATCCGATAACATAGACCATAGAAGGAATTGTGAAGGATTGTTAGCTGAAGAAAACTGTATCTGTAGGCTCTGTGACAATGTAGTTGAGGACGGGTGTATCAAGAAATGTCAGTCCAGTTTTAATATCCACATGGACCGGCATCCATTGAGTGACTATCACTCCTTAGTGGGTAATGTGTTAAATCAGACAGATTGTTGGGTATGCTCTCAAGTACCTCAAGGCCATAGTAAATCAGGCTTAGTACCATTTCCTTTAACGATAGGGGAGGTACTTGAGCTAAGTGGTGGGAGGCCGGTGGACAGGAGGTTTAATATCTCCAGTCCTCCTAGTTTGAAGCTCCACCAATATCATGTGGATAGATCCCTAATATGTTTTAACATTTCCAATCCCCGAAAGCCGGGAAATTGGGAAGTGTCATGGAGTAACCAAACCATGGCCTTTTCATATAGAGCAGATAGAATGCCGACAGATACAGAACTTATACACCACATAGCTGGTAGTGGAAAATATTTCCGATATAGGTATACCCTAGGAAGTAGGATTATGAGAGTTGGAGAGGTATCACCAGGATACTGTGCACATATCGTACAAACTGATACGTGTACTAGACAGATGGGAGAATTAGGGTTAGGAGATTTCACATGGAAGATGTGTAATATGGTTATGTCCTACTCCGTCCCATATGTTCTCCCCGATGATGCATATTTCATATGCGGGAGGAAGGCGTATAAGTGGCTTGCCCCAAACTCTGAAGGATTGTGTTATATTGGAAAAGTACTGCCTGAAGTAATGACTGTATCACATGCCAAAATGAAAGATATACACCGTGTTGCCCAAGCTCCTTATACTCACACTCATTACGAGCACGTAGTTAAACGGCACCTGATAGAAAGAACAGAGCATCCGGCCTCTGACATGATCCATGAATCCACCGGGATTCAGGTTCTACTCGCGTTAGACATCACTCGCACCGCCAGAGGAGTGTTGAATTATAAATACATATCTGCGCTCGCAAATTTGTTAGACAATATCACAGAAATGTATGATGACACTTTTAGGTATACTGGAAGAGAGCTTCAAGCTTATAAAACAGAACTGGTTCAGCATAGAATGATTCTCAATTATCTCACGGCAGTGACAGGTGGATATTGTGTCACACTGGCAACGCAGTACGGCGTGAAATGCTGCACATATATTACGAATAGTACCGAGGATCCGGTCGAGGTCATAGACCAAAAGATGGACGATATTCTCCAATTAAAGTGGGAATTTCGCAGGAGACACAATCTCACCCTTGCTGCTGTGGGTAATGAGCTGACTGGTTGGGTGTCATGGTTGAACCCGCGAAATTGGTTCTCTGGTTTAGGAGAATGGGCTCAAGGAGTCATAATGGATGTAGGGAAGTTTCTCCTATGTATCTTAGGTGTTGTCATAACGATTGGCTTGATATTTAGATGCGGTCAGGCTTTAATGAAGTGCAAACGTAGTACCAGGGTAATGAGTCTAAGGAGTGAGGAAATTGTAATTCCAATGGATTTGATTTATGACCCAACGGTAGAAACAATGATGTGATGAAAATGCGATTATACGGTCCGTTTCTTTCACCTGTTTTTCCGTTTTCTCCAAGGTAAAAAGACCCACTTGGACGAGGAATTTGACGAGCCTGTATACAGACAACTGATGGATTAAAGAAGAAGTTTTGACAACCTTATACACAGATATTTGATGAACTATGCCATAGACCCCCAGTTTCCCTAGAAATTTAAAATTACGCTAGCCCAACACTTTTGTAAGTCTATGGACATTGACAAAGCTTTTGCTCACACCTATTGGCAAAAGCCCAAAGAAGACTGTATTCAACAGACACCGAACAAGACTTCAACCGACAAATGTTCATTAACCTGACATAGAATACTACTGCATTTACCATAATTGTGTCTTATCTTCATCTCTACAACCTTCAGGTAATGACACACATAGTCGATAGGGAATACAGGCACAGATATCAGCAATCACATATTCCCCCATTCATGTATCATCAACTAAAATGTGCTTCCCCATTTTGTTACAACCACAGCCGAAAAGAGCTCGGTAAAGTTTGACAGCCCATCCACAGACCCGTACCACGGGATAAGAAGGAATTCAAATGTATACTTCGCAATACCTCGAAGCTTGATTTAAAACATGTGCGGCACGATGATACATGACCCCCCCAAACATGGATTCATACACACATGCTTCTGCTATCTCACTAGGTCATACCCTTTTCCTACCTTCTCCTCTCCTCCCTTACCCAATCATGGAAAATAAGATTTTACTTACCGATAAATCTATTTCTCGTAGTCCGTAGTGGATGCTGGGGACTCCGTCAGGACCATGGGGATTAGCGGCTCCGCAGGAGACAGGGCACAAAACTAAAGCTTTAGGATCAGGTGGTGTGTACTGGCTCCTCCCCCTATGACCCTCCTCCAAGCCTCAGTTAGGATACTGTGCCCGGACGAGCGTACACAATAAGGAAGGATATTGAATCCCGGGTAAGACTCATACCAGCCACACCAATCACACCGTATAACTTGTGATCTAAACCCAGTTAACAGTATGACAAACGTAGGAGCCTCTGAACAGACGGCTCACAACAATAACAACCCGATTTTTTTGTAACAATAACTATGTACAAGTATTGCAGACAATCCGCACTTGGGATGGGCGCCCAGCATCCACTACGGACTACGAGAAATAGATTTATCGGTTAAGTAAAATCTTATTTTCTCTGACGTCCTAAGTGGATGCTGGGGACTCCGTCAGGACCATGGGGATTATACCAAAGCTCCCAAACGGGCGGGAGAGTGCGGATGACTCTGCAGCACCGAGTGAGAGAACTCCAGGTCCTCCTCAGCCAGGGTGTGCCCCTGACCAAGTAGCAGCTCGGCAAAGTTGTAAAGCCGAGACCCCTCGGGCAGTCGCCCAAGATGAGCCCACCTTCCTTGTGGAATGGGCATTTATATATTTTGGCTGTGGCAGTCCTGCCACAGAATGTGCAAGCTGAATTGTACTACACATTCAACTAGCAATCGTCTGCTTAGAAGCAAGAGCACCCAGTTTTTTGGGTGCATACAGGATAACAGCAAGTCAGTTTTCCTGACTCCAGCCGTCCTGGAAATCTATATTTTCAGGGCCCTGACAACATCTAGCAACTTGGAGTCCTCCAAGTCTCTAGTAGCCGCAGGTACCACAATAAGCTGGTTCAGATGAAACGCTGACACCACCTTAGGGAGAAACTGGGGACGAGTCCGCAGCTCTGCCCTGTCCGAATGGACAATCAGATATGGGCTTTTGTGAGACAAAGCCGCCAATTCTGACACTCGCCTGGCCGAGGCCAGGGCCAACATCATGGTCACTTTCCATGTGAGATATTTCAAATCCACAGATTTGAGCGGTTTAAACCAACGTGATTTGAGGAATCCCAGGACTACGTTGAGATCCCACAGTGCCACTGGAGGCACAAAAGGGGGTTGTATATGCAGTACTCCCTTGTCAAATTTCTGGACTTCAGGAACTGAAGCCAATTCTTTCTGGAAGAAAATCGACAGGGCCGAAATTTGAACCTTAATGGACCCCAATTTGAGGCCCATAGACACTCCTGTTTGCAGGAAATGCAGGAATCGACCGAGTTGAAATTTCTTCGTGGGGCCTTCCTGGCCTCACACCACGCAACATATTTTCGCCACATGTGGTGATAATGTTGTGCGGTCACCTCCTTCCTGGCTTTGACCAGGGTAGGAATGACCTCTTCCGGAATGCCTTTTTCCCTTAGGATCCGGCGTTCAACCGCCATGCCGTCAAACGCAGCCGCGGTAAGTCTTGGAACAGACATGGTACTTGCTGAAGCAAGTCCCTTCTTATCGGCAGAGGCCCTGAGTCCTCTGTGAGCATCTCTTGAAGTTCCGGGTACCAAGTCCTTCTTGGCCCATCCGGAGCCACGAGTATAGTTCTTACTCCTCTACGTCTTATAATTCTCAGTACCTTTGGTATGAGAAGCAGAGGAGGGAACACATACACCGACTGGTACACCCATGGTGTTACCAGAACGTCCACAGCTATTGCCTGAGGGTCTCTTGACCTGGCGCAATACCTGTCCAGTTTTTTGTTCAGGCGGAACGCCATCATGTCCACCTTTGGTCTTTCCCAACGGTGCACAATCATCTGGAAAAAAACTTCTCGATGAAGTTCCCACTCTCCCGGGTGGAGGTCGTGCTGAGGAAGTCTGCTTCCCAGTTGTCCACTCCCGGAATGAAAAACTGCTGACAGTGCTATCACATGATTTTCCGCCCAGCGAAGAATCCTTGCAGTTTCTGCCATTGTCCTCCTGCTTCTTGTGCCGCCCTGTCTGTTTACGTGGGCGACTGCCGTGATGTTGTCCCACTGGATCAATACCGGCTGACCTTGAAGCAGAGGTCTTGCTAAGCTTAGAGCATTGTAAATTGCTCTTAGCTCCAGTATATTTATGCGGAGAGAAGTCCCCAGACTTGATCACACTCCCTGGAAATTTTTTTCCCTGTGTGACAGCTCCCCAGCCTTTCAAGCTGGAATCCGTGGTCACCAGGACCCAGTCCTGAATGCATAACTGTGGCCCTTTAGTAGATGAGCACTCTGCAGCCACCACAGAAGAGACACCCTTGTCCTTGGAGACAGGGTTATCCGCTGATGCATCTGAAGATGCGATCCGGACCATTTGTCCAGCAGATCCCACTGAAAAGTTCTTGCGTGAAATCTGCCGAATGGAATCGCTTCGTAAGAAGCCACCAATTTTCCCAGGACCCTTGTGCAATGATGCACTGACACTTTTCCTGGTTTTTGGAGGTTCCTGACTAGCTCGGATAACTCCCTGGCTTTCTCCTCCGGGAGAAACACCTTTTTCTGGACTGTGTCCAGAATCATCCCTAGGGACAGCAGACGTGTCGTCGGAGACAGCTGCGATTTTGGAATATTTAGAATCCACCCGTGCTGTCGTAGAACTACTTGAGATAGTGCTACTCAGACCTCCAACTGTTCTCTGGACCTTGCCCTTATCAGGAGATCGTCCAAGTAAGGGATAATTAAGACGCCTTTTCTTTGAAGAAGAATCATCATTTCGGCCATTACCTTGGTAAAGACCCGGGGTGCCGTGGACAATCCAAACGGCAGCGTCTGAAACTGATAGTGACAGTTTTGTACCACGAACCTGAGGTACCCTTTGTGAGAAGGGCAAATTTGGACATGGAGGTAAGCATCCTTGATGTCCAGGGACACCATATAGTCCCCTTCTTCCTGGTTCGCTATCACTGCTCTGAGTGACTCCATTTAGAATAGGTCTCACCTAGCCGTCTGGCTTCAGTACCACAATATAGTGTGGAATAATACCCCTTTACTTGTTGTAGGAGGGGTACTTAGATTATCACCTGCTGGGAATACAGCTTGTGAATTGTTTCCAATACTGCCTCCCTGTCGGAGGTAGACGTTGGTAAAGCAAACTTTAGGAACCTGCGAGGGGGAGACGTCTCGAATTTCCAATCTGTACCCCTGGGATACTACTTGTAGGATCCAGGGGTCCACTTGCGAGTGAGCCCACTGCGTGCTGAAACTCTTGAGACGACCCCCCACCGCACCTGTTTGTACGGCCCCAGCGTCATGCTGAGGACTTGGCAGAAGCGGTGGAAGGCTTCTGTTCCTGGGAATGGGCTGCCTGCTGCAGTCTTCTTCCCTTACCTCTATCCCTGGGCAGATATTATGGGGACGAAAGGACTGAGGCTGAAAAGACTATGTCTTTTTCTGCTGAGATGTGCCTTGGGGTAAAAAAGGTGGATTTTCTAGCTGTTGCCGTGGCCACCAGGTCTGATGGACCGACCCCAAATAACTCTTCCCCTTTATACGGCAATACTTCCATGTGCCGTTTGGAATCTGCATCACCTGACCACTGTCGTGTCCATAAACATCGTCTGGCAGATATGGACATCGCACTTACTCTTGATGCCAGAGTTTCACATATATAGAAATGCATCTTTTAAATGCTCTATAGTCAATAAAATACTGTCCCTGTCAAGGGTATCAATATTTCCAGTCAGGGAATCCGACCAAGCCACCCCAGCGCTGCCCATCCAGGCTGAGGCGATCGCTGGTCGCAGTATAACACCAGTATGTGTGTATATACTTTTTAGGATATTTTCCAACCTCCTATCAGTTGGCTCCTTGAGGGCGTCCGTATCTGGAGACGGTAACGCCACTTGTTTTTATAAGCGTGTGAGCGCCTTATCCACCCTAAGGTGTGTTTCCCAACGCGCCATAACTTCTGGCGGGAAAGGGTATACCGCCAATAATTTTCTATCGGGGGAAACCCACGCATCATCACACACTTCATTTAATTTATCTGATTCAGGAAAAACCACATGTAGTTTTTTCACACTCCACATAATACCCTTTTTTGTGGTACTTGTAGTATCAGAAATATGTAACATCTCCTTCATTGCCCTTAACAAGTAACGTGTGGCCCTAAAGGAAAATACGTTTGTTTCTTCACCGTCGACACTGGAGTCAGTGTCCGTGTCTGTGTCGACCGACTGAGGTAAAAGGACGTTTTAACGCCCCTGACGGTGTTTTAGACGCCTGGACAGGTACTAATTGGTTTGCCGGCCGTCTCATGTCGTCAACCGACCTTGCAGCGTGTTGACATTATCACGTAATTCCTTAAATAAGCCATCCATTCCGGTGTCGACTCCCTAGAGAGTGACATCACCATTACCGGCAATTGCTCCGCCTCCTCACCAACATCGTCTTCATACATGTCGACACACAAGTACCGACACACAGCACACACACAGGGAATGCTCTGATAGAGGACAGGACCCCACTAGCCCTTTGGGGAGACAGAGGGAGAGTTTGCCAGCACACACCAAAAACGCTATATTATACAGGGACAACCTTTATATAAGTGTTTTTCCCTTATAGCATTTTAATATATATATACATATCGCCAAATAAGTGCCCCCCCTCTCTGTTTTAACCCTGTTTCTGTAGTGCAGTGCAGGGGAGAGCCTGGGAGCCTTCCCACCAGCATTTCTGTGAGGGAAAATGGCGCTGTGTGCTGAGGAGAATAGGCCCCGCCCCCTTTTCGGCGGGCTTCTTCTCCCGTTTTTCTGAGACCTGGCAGGGGTTAAATACATCCATATAGCCTCCAGGGGCTATATGTGATGTATTTTTAGCCAGAATAAGGTATTATACATTGCTGCCCAGGGCGCCCCCAGCAACGCCCTGCACCCTCCGTGACCGTTGGTGTGAAGTGTGTGACAACAATGGTGCACAGCTGCAGTGCTGTGCGCTACCTTCATGAAGACTGAAAAGCCTTCTGCCGCCGGTTTCTGGACCTTCAATCTTCAGCATCTGCAAGGGGGGTCGGCGGCGCGGCTCCGGGACGAACCCCAGGGTGAGACCTGTGTTCCGACTCCCTCTGGAGCTAATGGTGTCCAGTAGCCTAAGAAGCCAATCCATCCTGCACGCAGGTGAGTTGAACTTCTCTCCCCTAAGTCCCTCGATGCAGTGAGCCTGTTGCCAGCAGGACTCACTGAAAATAAGAAACCTAAAAACTTTTTCTAAGCAGCTCCTTAAGAGAGCCACCTAGATTGCACCCTGCTCGGACGGGCACAAAAACCTAACTGAGGCTTGGAGGAGGGTCATAGGGGGAGGAGCCAGTACACACCACCTGATCCTAAAGCTTTAGTTTTGTGCCCTGTCTCCTGCGGAGCCGCTAATCCCCATGGTCCTGACGGAGTCCCCAGCATCCACTTAGGACGTCAGAGAAATGTATTTACACTTGACATATATTTTTCTCGTTTTGAAATGTTTTAGGAAGTGGCAGTTATTGTTGACTGCGAAAGGGTGGACTGTCAAAGTCAGAAAAATATCACTATGCACACTGCCATATTTGCACCTCATGCGAGCTCCCGCTGCGCGTGCAAGAGCTCTCCCGTGCGTGCGCATACTCGCCTTCGCGTGCACCCGCAGGCGCACGATATGCGGATTTACGGTAGAGTTTGTATGCGTCTAGCGGGCGACTCAATCGATATATATTTTAACCATATAATGTATTTTGTAGATCATGGTCCCTTTGATAGATTCTGAAAGTTTAGTTAATGTAGCATGTTCAAGGACAGAGAGATCCCTCTTTGTATGATACAAAGGGTCAGACAAGGATTATACAGTGGTGTTTAGTATCCATCGGAAGAGTATTTAATTAGCAATATTCCGGTGTTGGTTTGAAGCGGATTAATCGCTCGTGCGAATAGTTATGGACATAAGAAGTTTATGTCCATTTACTATTATTTGCACTTACTTATCCATGCGGCGGGAAACCTAGTTTCCCACCCACCTGAGCAGTTGGAAGTAGACACAGCCCACCTGTATGAATCAACCTATGACCTTTTGTTATAGTGCGAAGACGAATTCCTGTGTCCAATGAACAATGAGATTGTAGGGACCATTGAATGGTATTGTTTGTGGGGCATAAATAGACAAGCCGATCATATCCAGCTCTCACTCTTCAACGGTTCTCATTGCTGATAATCGGGAGCTGGATATCCAGAGGCGCATGCGATCGTTCCTTTGTGCGTAAGTTTTCTCCGCAATCATATTGTCTTTCTTGTTATTGTGAGCCATATCTCTCTCTCTTCTCTTTCTCTCTCGTTTCTCTTATATAGTTATTGTACTGCTATTGTATTTCATGTGTAGTTATCTGGTTAGGTAGTCTATGTTATATTGGTAGTGTATGACTTGTATTGTATTATTCTTTTTGAACGTTCATTCATTTCCTTAAAAGGCGTTAGACCCTTAGACTGGTATTGTGTGTTCATTATATTGCAGTGGGTAATAGGAGCGTCTCTATCGCTCAAACAGCTTTAGTGTAAGCCATCTTACACTGTGTTGCATTCTCATCTTATCACTACACCAAGGTTTACTGCATAATACACTGTTTTATGGTATAGTTATAAAGGTTTAACATCGTGAGCGTCTGCGCCGCTGGTGATCTCCTCGTGGTCCCGAGCGTCCGCTACGCTATAGCGAATCATTACGTTAGTCGGCAGCCAATAGCGTGCCTGCCTGTGATCTCTTGGCCGTGAGCGAACGTGACGCTTGAGCGTCTCGACTACGGCTAAGCGATTGTTACGCAACGTGCGTACCCTTACGGTATTCCATACGTTAATAGCGTACAGTGTTCTTAGACCTCTTAAAGGGTTTTAAGTAAGATAAATATTTAGCTTTATCACTGCACACTGTGCCTCCAGTGCACGGTAACCACTGTGCTGTGCATACTCTACGTGCACAGACTCCTCCCCCTACACTGTGCCTCAAGTGCACGGTAACCACTGTGCTGTGCATACTCTACGTGCACAGACTCCTCCCCCTGCACTGTGCCTCCAATGCACGGTAACCACTGCTGTGCATACTCTACGTGCCCCCAGTGCCAGATACATATGCCCCACAGTGCCAGGTACACATATGCCCCACAGTGGAAGGTACATATATGCCCCACAGTGGCAGGTACATATATGCCCCACAGTGGCAGGTACATATATGCCCCACAGTGCCAGGTACATATGTGCCCCACAGTGCCAAATATAAATGCCCCACAGTGCCATATACATATATGCCCCACAGTGTCATATACATATATGCCCCACAGTGCCAGATACATATATGCCCCACAGTGCCAAATACATATATGCCCCACAGTGCCAGATACATATATGCCCCACAGTGCCAGATACATATATGCCTCACAGTGCCAGATACATATATGCCCCCAGTGCCAGAAACACATGCCCCTGCAGTGCCAAATATGCCCCAGTGCCAGATACACATATCCCCACAGTGCCACATAAGCCCCCAGTGCCAGTTACACATGTCCCCACAGTGCCAGATATGCCCCCAGTGCCAGATACAAATGCCTCCACAGTGCCAGCTATGCCCCCAGTGCCAGATACTCATGTCCACACAGTGCTCGCCCCCCCACCCCAAGTGCTGATGTGTATGAGGGGAGGAGAGCGCAGCGTGCGCCTCTCATGTCCCTCACTCTCTGGTGGTGGTGTGTCTCTTCGATTAGGCGCCAGTCCTTGAGCCAATCAAAGCTTGCGGTCTGGCAGCCAATTAGGAGTCTTAGCTGCGGTCCGCAAGCTCTGATTGGCTCACAGGGTGGCGCCGAATTGAGGAGAGACACCGTCGCCGGAGAGGTGTGTGTCTGGGGCTGTGTCGGGCAGTGGTGGCCGGAAGCCGACCAAGCCGCATGCGGCGGATGAGAGAGCCGCAGGTTGGCCACCACTGGTCTATGTGCACACTGTGCCTCCAGTGCACGGTAACCACTGTGTTGTGCATACTCTACGTGCACAGACTCCTCCCCCTGCACACTGTGCCTCCAGTGCACGGTAACCACTGTGCTGTGCATACTCTACGTGCACAGACTCCTCCCCCCGCACACTGTGCCTCCAGTGCACGGTAACCACTGTGCTGTGCATACTCTACGTGCACAGACTCCTCCCCCTGCACTGTGCCTCCAGTGCACGGTAACCACTGTGCTGTGCATACTCTACGTGCACAGACTCCTCCCCCTGCACACTGTGCCTCCAGTGCACGGTAACCACTGTGCTGTGCATACTCTACGTGCATAGACTCCTACCCCTACACACTGTGCCTCCAGTGTAACCACTGTGCTGTGCATACTCTACGTGCACAGACTCCTCCCCCTACACACTGTGCCTCCAGTGCACGGTAACCACTGTGATGTGCATACGCTACGTGCACAGACTCCTCCCCCTACACACTGTGCCTCCAGTGCACGGTAACCACTGTGCTGTGCATACTCTACGTGCACAGACTCCTCCCCCTACACACTGTGCCTCCAGTGCACGGTAACCACTGTGATGTGCATACTCTACGTGCACAGACTCCTCACCCTGCACTGTGCCTCCAGTGCACGGTAACCACTGTGCTGTGCATACTCTACGTGCACAGACTCCTCCCCCTACACACTATGGCCCTCATTCCGAGTTGTTCGCTCGCTAGCTGCTTTTAGCAGCATTGCACACGCTAAGCCGCCGCCTACTGGGAGTGATTCTTAGCATAGCTGAATTGCGAACGAAAGATTAGCAGCATTGCAAATAGAAATTTCTTAGCAGTTTCTGAGTAGCTCGAGACTTACTCTGCCATTGCGACCAGCTCAGTCCTTTTCGTTCCTGGTTTGACGTCACAAACACACCCAGCGTTCGCCCAGACACTCCCCCGTTTCTTCAGACACTCCCGCGTTTTTCCCAGAAACGGTAGCGTTTTTTCGCACACGCCCAGAAAGCGGCAAGTTTCCGCCCAGAAACACCCACTTCCTGTCAATCACAGTACGATCACCAAAACGATGAAAAGACCTTGTTATGCCGTGAGTAAAATACCTAACTTTTGTGTAAAATAACTAAGCGCATGCGCTCTGCGAACCTTGCGCATGCGCAGTAAGAGACTAATCGCAATATAGCGAAAATCAGCAACGAGCGAACAACTCGGAATGACCCCCTATGCCTTCAGTGTAACCACTGTGTTGTGCATACTGGGGGTAATTCTGAGTTGATCGCAGCAGGAATTTTGTTAGCAGTTGGGCAAAACCATGTGCACTGCAGGGGAGGCAGATATAACATGTGCAGAGAGAGTTAAATTTGGGTGGGGCGAGTTCAATCTGCAATCTAAATTGCAGTGTAAAAATAAAGCAGCCAGTATTTACCCTGCACAGAAACAAAGTAACCCACCCAAATATAACTCTCTCTGCACATGTTATATCTGCCTTCCCTGCAGTGCACATGGTTTTGCCCAACTGCTAAAAAAAATTCCGGCTTCGATTAACTTGGAATTACCCCCACTCTACGTGCATAGACTCCTCCCCCTACACACTGTGCCTCCAGTGCACGGTAACCACTGTGCTGTGCATACTCTACGTGCACAGACTCCTCCCCCTACACACTGTGCCTCCAGAGTAACCACTGTGCTGTGCATACTCTACGTGCACAGACTCCTCCCCCTACACACTGTGCCTCCAGTGTAACCACTGTGCTGTGCATACTCTACGTGCACAGACTCCTCCCCCTACACACTGTGCCTCCAGTGTAACCACTGTGTTGTGCATACTCTACGTGCACAGACTCCTCCCCCTACACACTGTGCCTCCAGTGTAACCACTGTGTTGTGCATACTCTACGTGCACAGACTCCTCCCCCTGCACACTGTGCCTCCAGTGTAACCACTGTGTTGTGCATACTCTACGTGCACAGACTCCTCCCCCTACACACTGTGCCTCCAGTGTAACCACTGTGCTGTGCATACTCTACGTGCACAGACTCCTCCCCCTGCGCACTGTGCCTCCAGTGTAACCACTATGTTGTGCATACTCTACGTGCACAGGCTCCTCCCCCTACACACTGTGCCTCCAGTGTAACCACTGTGCTGTGCATACTCTACGTGCACAGACTCCTCCCCCTGCGCACTGTGCCTCCAGTGTAACCACTATGTTGTGCATACTCTACGTGCACAGGCTCCTCCCCCTACACACTGTGCCTCCAGTGTAACCACTGTGCTGTGCATACTCTACGTGCACAGACTCCTCCCCCTGCGCACTGTGCCTCCAGTGTAACCACTATGTTGTGCATACTCTACGTGCACAGGCTCCTCCCCCTACACACTGTGCCTCCAGTGTAACCACTGTGCTGTGCATACTCTATTACGCTTACTGAGTCAGTCAGCCGGCATCATTCACCTGTCAGATCGCTCAGAATGCAGGCAGCAGATTATAGTTACTTGAGATACTGTATTATTAGATGTAAGGATGAGGACACAGCCTGCATAGAGTGTCCCTGGTGACAGGACACCGCTGCGTTTGGCTGCGGTCTGGGAATGTAATATAGGTTACACAGCCTGAAGTCACAGTGGAAATATGAATGAGTAGAAAGGCTTCTCGCAATAACAACTGAATCACTTATTGCTGCATGACTGACATTAATATATCCATCTTGCCAGCTTGGCGTGGGGAAATGTCATTACGCAGAGCAATTATTCTGTTTAGTCCATCTATAGATCCATAACTCAGGTTCCACATCTCAGGCCTGGCTGCACACATAATCTCTTGTTGCTTAATATGTCACACATGAAGTATTCTAATGACATTTATCTGCTGTGCATATTCCGCTTCCAGGAGCCGGGGAACCTGGGTAGGGAGAATAGGGGGGTGTCACATGATGACACTATCCGATCCATCAAAACTGTATGACAACTCTTATTGGGCCTGATATAGAGGCGCACGCAGTAGCGGACGCATTCTTTGGTGGTTGCCCATCTGCAACTTTGTGCAAGTGCCACTACAAAGTCCTTTCCTGGTGTACATCCGGGCGTATTTAGACCACCATTGGTCGCTCCATCAAAGCTTGCAGCAGCCCTTTGGCAGGTGCAGGTTCTCCATCAGAGTGGGGCCTCCAAAGTGAACAATTGAGCATGTGCGTAAGCAAACACGTCAGTAACACACACACAAGACGGACCATCTGCGTGCGTGCGCCTGTTTAGCCAGCTCCCAGTCACCGTCCAGCACTTTTCCAAGACACTTCTGAGACTGTGCATGGCAGTCACAGCAGCGCCTGTGTGCGTACTCTCTGTGGAACACATTCGCCGTAGGAGTATTTAGGGATTTTTTTCGTGCATGTGGTGTAGCAGGGGATCGCACAACTTACTGGTGGCCCTACCTGTGACAGTGACTTGCAGCAAAGCTGAAGTCATCCTGTCATCCGTGGCTGCAGCTGCTGTGACTGGCACTTACAGGCTTGGAAGATGGGTAAAACAAAGTCAGTCGCGCACACACTTTATACATAGAAACATAGAATGTGACGGCAGATAAGAACCACTTGGCCCATCTAGTCTGCCCCCTTTTTACTTTTTATCCTTTAGGTAATCTCAACCCTTTTTGAACCTTAATTCTTTGTAAGGATATTCATATGCCTGTCCCAAGCATGTTTAAATTGCTCTACAGTCTTAGCCTCTACCACCTCTGATGGGAGGCTATTCCACTTATCCACTACCCTTTCTGTGAAGTAATTTTTCCTTAAATTTCCCCTGAACCTCCCCCCCTCCAGTCTCAGTGTATGTCCTCGAGTTCTAATACTTCTCTTCCTTTGAAGAATGTTTCCCTCCTGAACTTTGTTAAGATCCTTGATATATTTGAAAGTTTCTATCATGTCCCCCCTTTCCCTCCTCTCCTCCAAACTATACATGTTAAGATCTTTTAGCCTTTCCGGGTAAGTTTTGTGATGTAGGCCATGCACCATTTTAGTTGCCCTTCTTTGTACACTCTCTAATATATTTATATAATGGTCTCCAGAACTGGACACAGTATTCTAGATGAGGCCGCACCAATGACCTATACAGTGGCATTATTACTTCTTTTTTCCTGCTATTGATTCCTCTCCCTATGCAACCAAGCATCTGACTTGCCTTTCTCATTGCTTTGTTGCATTGCTTTCCTGCCTTCAAGTCACTTGAAATAGTGACTCCTAAATCTCTTTCCTCCTCAGTAGTTTCCATTATAATATCCTTGATACTATATTTAGCCTTTGGGTTTTTGAGACCTAAGTGCATGATTTTGCATTTTTTAGCATTAAACTGTAGTTGCCATGTTCTTGACCATTTCTCAAGTCTAGCTAGGTCATCAATCATTTGTTTTACCCCTCCCGGTGTGTCTACCCTGTTGCATATCTTGTTTGTGATGTCATTTTCTGCAAGCTTCTTATGCATTACACATTTACAGTACTGCGCTCATTACCGTGTAAGAATCAGGTGGCACTGCAGCATTTTACAGGGCAGTAGTGGGGAAAGGCCCCAGGAAACTCTTCAACGTATCTCATTAGTGATCATTCACAGCCTCTGTGTGTGACTGAGAAGCAGGACTGAGAATTGCATTCAAACACAGAGAAGTTGTACTGGGCCTAATTCAGAGCTGATCGCTGTGCTGCAAATTACACTGTCCTGCGATCAGATAGTCGCCGCCCAGGGGGGAGTGAAAATTTGCCGTGCAAGTGTGCGATGGCATGTGTGCGCTGTGCGAAAATTCCCCTCAGTCAGCGGACAGCTGCATAACCATTCCCCATTGAACGTTTTCCCATTCTGTGCAGTGTGTGCGTAGCTCAATACTTACCCCTCCAGTGTGAAGGAATCAGGCTGATCGGGGCTGGAGCATTCCCTGAAAACGGGCAGTTACCACCCACAAAGTTCCTCTTCCTCTCAATCACTTTGCGATCGAAATTTTTGCACCATCCTGTCACTGTTTGGCGACGTGCGTGTGCGCATAACGGTGCATACGCAGGCGCAGTAGTTCGATAATCACCCGATGTGCAAAAATGCACAGCCGTGATCAGGTCTGAATCGGGCCCTATATCTTTCTCACACAGGAAGGTGGGAATATAATTTATTTTCTGTAACGTTTCTAAACGTACCGAATACAATATATACAGTATATAACTTTTAAGGACAATGAACTATATTGTCTTCTGAATTAATATCAGAACAGCTCTGTTCATTAAGGGTAAAAAAACAAAAAACAAAAAGGTTTCTCTCTTCCCGTTGCCATATTTACTGTAAGTCCATCCCACATGCCAAGTCACTTTCTTGGATCGTTTCATAAACTGCGCCACTGGTAGGAAAGTATATTATACTAGGCTGTTGCTTAATTACGCCGATTACAACTACAGAATGAATCCTGATACCTGAAATAGCACACCTGCCTGAAACACCCAGCTTAAAATGCAGAAACACACTGTTGCCGTTAAAGAATGACACTCCTTAGCAACATCTGTAACCATGGAAACAAAATCTAGTCCGCACTGTTAAGTCTCCATGGGTGCAGAGGTTGGTAAGGGGCTTTAGTTTTTGGGAGCCTGTCAAATGGCAGCGACAGTGCCTTTCTGAGTTTTACTGTACGTAGGCAATGTCAGGCAGCTATCGGTGTTTACTCCAATAAGTTGTAGGTAACGTGAAAAAGAACTAGTTAAGAGTGATCAACGCGCAGGTATATTTGTACTGTACTTTGTTTAATGAATAGCCGAGGGGGGTAATTCCACCACTGCCCCAGTTTCTTTGCCACATATATTTAATGAAAGACCCTACCACTACTAACAGGCCTGACAATAAAGCAGAGAGGTGCTGCCGGCTGCACGTGGCCATAGGGTGGCCTGTTGCCCGTCACAGGCCTAAGTGATGTCACAGTTTCTAGTGACTTGATAGGCTGCAGTCTCAGAAACATTCGCCCAGCCGACACAGGGGTCACGCTCGTTGTGTAAAGTTGACGGACACACCTTTAGGGCGTGTCAACAGAACGGGTGTAGAGAAAACACAGCAGATGGCCTTTGCGAATCTGTCACATACAGTACACAGTGATGGACTCAACTGTCCAATAAACGTCTGTGAGCTGAAGATGTAAAACGCTTATTCAATTAAAGATCATTATTAAATAACCCAGCAAAACTTCCTTAAACAATACTGCATTATATGAATGATATTTACGGATTATATTCCAATAAATACCTTTGTTTAACCCAAACATGATCAATCACGCTACTGGTAGTAGTAAATCAGTTTTTGTTGGTACAGGTTAGAAAGTGGCTATACTACAGTAACCAGCCCAGTTACCTTCATAAATATGAGTATTCATAGAAGTACTGGAAATAACATTCTTGGCTTCTCACCCGTTTGTTAAGGTCACTGAACACATTTATTGGAAACTTTGTTACTGAAACGGATTTTCTAGTTGCCACTGTATCGATTCGAGTCCTCAAACAGTATCCACCCACAAAGCATACATCCCACACAGAAGTTTTATTTTCTTCTTTCAGAAGCTATTTTTGTACCTTGTAATAGTCATTTTTCATCTCTATCTTCTTTCAAACTATTATCTCCTTTTCAAAATCTCTCTGGAGCACAGACCAGCATGTCTGCCAGACACAACTCTCAGCAGGTCATGTGATGGGAGAACTAGAGAGGACTAGGGGGGTGGTGGATGTTACAAAGACTCTCTGCTTAAAACATCATGTGACTGTGGGCGGCACAGTAGTCACATTACACCATGAAACGCCTGCAGAATTATGCAGCTTGAAGAAGCAAACCAAGGAAAAGTGGAGATTACAAAGCAGAACCTTACAGCGAGCTCAGAGATATCTGCTTTGGTTCCTTCATGGTAATTTGGAGGGAATACCTTATATTTGCGGGTATCCCTGTAAACGACTGTTTCCGGAGAATATCCAGCAAATGTTAAAGTATTTGACCCCCTATAGTAATAATACAATTAGTTTTAGACATTTTGGGTCCTATTCCTCAAAGAATGTTTGTGAGATACCTGCAAATATTAAGTATCCCCAGAATGTACCATGGCGGATCTCCCCGTTTCTGGGCTACTAATTTGCAAATTTTAAGGGGAATTCACCCCCCTCCCCCCCCCCCCCCCCGTGACGTAGGCGCTGTGACAAATACGTCATAAATATCCCCCTGTATCAGCATTGCTATATCTAGCAAGTTTTTGTACTGGAAACTGCTAATATCATATATAATAAAAGGATAAAGAAGCTCCTCAGCTCTATGGGGGAATTCAAGTGTTTTGCACTCTGACGGAAACTAGATGGCGTCCGATGGAGAAAATTCAATTGTTGCTCAGTTTGACCGTGCACAGCCGACGCCGCTGACATTACCGTTATGTTATCCCGTCATTTTGGCGCCTGGTATCCAGTAGTGTATATACTGCCATTACATTTCAGTTTCTTGGTAATGTATTCTATTCCTTTCTATGGATTTAGTATTGTGACGGTGGTTACAGGGTGCTGACCCCCCGATACTGAATGTCTGTGATAAGGCTACCTTGAAATCACAGCGCAATATAAACGCCATTTGGCTGACATACATTCCGCTGCCGCACATACAGTACATGTATAGGAGCACGGTGTATAGAAGTGTTTTATACTAGACATTTTCTTTTTCAGATTACAACGGGGGTTGTTGATAAATAACTGTAGTGCCAAGAAATGTGTAGTTTAATTTAAAGCTAAATTTCAATTAAAACCCCAATTGTGTATATATAACGCTGGCCGATACCATTAAGATAGCAGGCAGCTGCTCACAGTGATAACATTAAGGGGCTCTTGGAGAACGTGTGGGCCTGAGAAGTATCAGATAAGCGGTGGACAATCTAAATGGACAGCATCGTCCTCACCGCCTGGTTATTTCCAACGTTCCAAAATGCAGAACTGAATTACGCCACGGAACAATAAACAAAGTTCTAAGTTAGCGAGAAGGCCAGGAATAGACACCTCCACCTCCGGAAACTTACAGCAAAGTCATTTATTTCAGCGTCTGCCGAGCCAACAAGAACTATGAAGAAGGTGGATCGTGGAGAGACGGGGAGAGGTGAGGCTCCCTGCGTTCTTCCCGCTTCCCCAGCCGGGCCTGCGTCATCCTGTTCTGTATTATGCTGTGCCCGTGACATTTCACAGAACGCTTTATCTTACAACTTATTGTCAGTACAGAAATAATGGAGCAAACAAAAACATAATAAAATACAGTACAAGGCTGAGGACACCTCTCCAAGCAGAAGCCAAAGAGCCGGTCGCTAATATCTAACCGGGAGGGGGAGATCTTTCCATTTCATAATGGCTTGTACCACCTAATCAACCTGACCGATTGTCGCGTCTCTACGTTCCGCCTGCTTGCTCAGGAAAGCTATTTTATTACTCACATCCAGATTAATTCCAGAGTATTTAGAGACTCATTTTTTCCTGGCCAAATACTGTATATATTTAATGGAATGGAAAAAAAAAAAAGAAGGAAAAACATAGTCAAGTTTTACACAATTAGAACTAAATATAGTTATTTAGAGATGGACGCAGATCCTGCTTCCCGCAGCAAGAGCCGCGACTATCTACTCACATGCTGTGGACGTATCGATTTGAGGTTGACCCCTACCAGCGTTGCGATCTGGTACCAATTTTCCCCCCCGAAAATGGTTCGGGCCGCGCCCGTTAAATGCTGTGGTGCCGCTACCCGACGCTCACGGCTGTCAATCCCTATGCGATTGCGTCCTTCCGAAATGCGATCGCATGGTGGCGGTCACGCAGACCAGATGCAGGCGCCTACTGCGAACAGACGCCATCTCTGAATCGCACCCTAAATGCAAAGAATGACCACACAATTCAACACATAAATTGTCACATAAAAGTGTAACTTAGTATTCGGACAAACTAATAATTGCCATATTAAGACACATGGATGAAAGTCAATTTAAAATGCTGTAATATGTGATGTCGTTGGCTACGCTGCATTTATTTTACATATATGTGAGCAGAGGGGCTGATTCTGTGTTGGGAGCAAGGCAAACAAAAGCAAGTAACTTTGCACCTTGGTAAGACCATGTTGTGCTGCAGGTGGGGCAGATGTAACATGTGCAGAGAGAGAGTTAGGTTTGGGAGCCGTGTGTCCAAACACACATATAAAATGTAGTGTAAAAATAAAGCTGCCCAGCATTTGTGGGCTACATGCAAAGTATGTATTTACCCTGCATGCAAAAATAATACATGTATGTGCATACCTCTCAGCTTTTCAATGTTTAACATCAAGTTGATCGCAGCAGGATTTTTTTTTAGCAGTTGGGCAAAACCATGTGCACTGCAGGGGAGGCAGATATAACATGTGCAGAGAGAGTTAGATTTGGGTGTGGTGTGTTCAATCTGCAATCTAATTTGCAGTGTAAAATAAAGCAGCCAGTATTATAAAATAACCCACCCGAATCTAACTCTTTCTGCACATGTTATATCTGCCCCCCCTGCTGTGCACATGGGCCCTCATTCCGAGTTGTTCGCTCGCAAGCTGCTTTTAGCAGCATTGCACAAGCTAAGCCGCCGCCTACTGGGAGTGTATCTTAGCTTAGCAGAATTGCGAACGAAAGATTCTCAAAATTGCGAATAGAAAATTCTTAGCAGTTTCTGAGTAGCTCGACACTTACTCTGCCACTGCGATCAGTTCAGTCAGTTTCGTTCCTGGTTTGACGTCACAAACACACCCAGCGTTCGCCCAGACACTCCTCCGTTTCTCAAGCCACGCCAGCATTTTTCCCAGAAACGGCAGCGTTTTTTCACACACACCCATAAAACGGTCAGTTTCCGCCCAGAAACACCCACTTCCTGTCAATCACACTCCGATCACCAGTACGAAGAAAAAACCTTGTAATGCCGTGAGTAAAATACCAAACTTCTTAGCAAATTTACTTGACGCAGCCGCAGTGCGAACATTGCGCATGCGCAGTTAGCGGAAAATCGCACCGATGCAAAGAAAAATAACGAGCGAACAACTCGGAATGAGGGCCATGGTTTTGCCCAACTGCTAAAAAAATTTCTGCTGCGATCAACTTGGAATTACCCCCATGGTTTTGCACAACTGCTAACAAACTTGCTGCTGCGATCAGATCTGAATTACCCTCATAGAGCCAATCAGAGCTAACAATCGCCTGGGAGAGAGGAGGGACTGAGTGGGACACGTTAGGCACAGTACAGCCTCCTACGGTCACCAAGATGACTCCCCGATGTAGATAGCAGCAGCCAAAAAGTGCAGGGGCAGCACAGCTCTCAGCATTTCAATAACATCGGACTGCTGCAATCGAATGGCTAAAACACTACCATCACAAGAGTGTGCTTCCCCCTATGGGACACTGCAGCTGAGAAAGATGGAACTACTTGGGAGATATGTATGTGCACCCCTTGCATTGCTCTGTTCCAAGCACAAAGTTACTTGCTTTGTTATTTTGCGTTGCTCAGAATCAGGCCCGGAGTATATAAATAACAATTCTGCTAGGTATAAAACGTCAATACGGGAAAGTGTTCAAGTATATCAGACTGAAATATATTTGCGTCGCAAATTCTCCATTGAAAAGCCATTGATGGCAGTCTATAGACAGCAGTTGTAGTGGAACCCAGTGCTTTTACTTGTATACATTGGGCACGGCCATTATCCGATCCCCGGAGTTTGATGCATGTTCCGTTGACAGACTGCAGCATTTCAGCACCAGATGGCCTCAAATTAATGAACACAAACTCATCACTTCCACTCACCAGGGAAATGGACAGATCGGCAGATCTGTACTGTGCAACTAAAAATATTGCCCCCCCTCCTTCCTCCAAACGTTTTATGGCTGAGAAGTGACACTTCAGGAAAACATGGCAGCTGAGCAGACCACACAGCAGCAAAGACGGGGAGCGATAATGTCTTATTTGTGAGCTCAGCTGCCCACGGGAGAAGAAAAGTTTCCGTAGGTGGACTTCTTTGCAAAGGTTTCCATACCTTGGAACGATAGAACAGTGACTATTTGCCCGTAGTTCTTTGCTAGGATTAGAAATGGAATTTTGCTTTTGCCGTTCTCAGGATTACAGCTGCGCAGATATGGTTGATCCTTTTGCCCGATCTAACTATGAAATGGACTAGGTTTAAAATGAATACAAACTCAGTTTCCTGACACCCGTTTATGCTGTTCCTTCACGTCACTATTTTTTATTTTACTTCCTGTGATTCTATGGCGCAGTGTACGTTTGCACTGCGGCTTCAAATGCAGCAAGCAGCCCCACTCGGAACGCCAGGTCCCAGGCGTCTTTGCTGCGGGCAGCCAGAAAGTCGCAATACATACAAGACTTTTTTTTTTTAATGATGGTATGCAACACCTCTCGGACCGTATCAGTCAATCCAGGCATGTCGTATGTGAGGTGTATGAGGAAAAATCTGTACTTTCATTTGTTGACTTCCCCGGCCAGGGGAAGTCAACAAATGAAGCTGTGTCCAACATTCTTTTTGAATGCACAACCTAACAATTGCGTAGCCAGGAACTGAAAAAGGTGGTTCCTGGCCACATTGCGGAACCCTGGGTCGATGTAGACATCCGGGTTCCTGCTATAGAAGTGCAGGCTGCCATATTCAGCAAACGCTAACTAACGTTGGCTCGGAGCAAAGCTCACACTCCTATGACATAAATTAACAGGTAATAGGAAGGCCAAGACTTGCCAGCAGAGGAACAAATGGGTCGTCTCAGTGTGGGATATCAGCTGATCACATGACGCCCACCCACACAGAGCGTTGGGACACCATCTTTGGTCAGCAAGCCCCATTGCTGTCATACGATTCCGCATTGTGGCGCGCCAGGAGTTTCCATCCCCTGTAAGAACAAGGATTGATAAGTTGTTGCTGCGATTCCGCATTGTAAGAAGAAAAATGCAGCCAATGTGGATAAATATTGGCGAATGCGTCACAAGCGTGTCTTCTGCAATGTGTGAAGAACCCAGCGATGCAGAGTCTGAAGGAAGGAGACTTAATACACTGTATGAATTGCTTAGAAGTTGATGATAAAGTGTCTGGCTGGGAGCAGCCGCCGTCCGCCATAACTCAGAGCGGAGAAGAGCTGGATGAAACAAAAAATAAAGGTGAGGCGCAGCTGGCAGAGACCATGATAAATGGAAGCAATATATAAAGGAACAAAGGCTGGGAGAAGCGGTGGGAGTAGGAAAACGGAATGTGTTCACATCAGCCAAAAATAAACTCCCACGTGTGGTACGGAAATGTTCAGAGTGTGACAATGACTCAAAGTCAAGAGGATGAGACACGACAAGAACACTGCAAGAAACCACAACCAAACCGCCCCCAAAACACTAACGGACTGCGTTTATAATAATGCCATACTGGGTCAACATGCGACAAATCTTTGTGCGGACCACTAAATAAATAAATATATATATTTTTTAACAACCCTACAGTCAACGTCAGATTCATATCACTTTTGCCCCCACCCAGAGTAGCGCTTCAGAGGAATATACTGTACATGCTCTTAGCCAATCACATCCTGGCACCTCTAAACCGGAGAGCTTACAATCTCTGAATGAGAGAAGTCATAGAGAAAAAATAGAGGATTAACTGAAGTGGCGGCCATCGGATGTACTGTGATGTCTGATGAAAGTCATCTGTAAGGTTAGTTTTCTATTGGGTGTTAGAGCAACTGGTCGGAAGGTAGAGAGTTCCTGCGGCAGGGAGGAATTACAGAGAAGAGTTGAATGGGAAGAGAATGAACAGCTTGGCTCTACAGATAAACAGGCAGATTATAGATTGCCTTGAGGGCGACCAAAACAAAAACGGGTGTGCTGTATAGAAGACTGACAGTTTATGGAGCAAAGAGAGGTCTTCGGGTGAGGTTGCAGGGCGGGATGTGCTGAAGAACGTCAAGATGCAGGGACTGTAGCAGGAGTATATGTAGCCTTATTACCCCCTCAATACGGGTAAGATATTCCGATGATGAGAGCTCAGGCCTCGGCTGCTGCTAATGGCTCGTTATACAACCATTTCACACAGAAAGTGCATTCATTCATTATTTGGAAGACGTGCGCAGTTCAATCGCACACCATGAGATCCAGAAAACGTACCTGCACCGACTGCAGATTTAAACGGCTTTTATGGTTTTAGTAATAAACCTTTTAAGTTAGAAATGTGTCAGTAACTGGGCAAAGACCGTATATACTGTGAGAGTGTACATGATGAAATGCTATGTTACAAAACCCGCCTCTTTGGTGTATCCAGTTGCAAATACGGCAGCCATTTTGCGGGCTAGAACAGTCCATCGATTCACAAGTAATCCTGTGATAGCACACAGGCACAAAATGGCTGAAACAACAAGAGTATTGGGAATGCAGCCTATGAATTCACTAGGAACTGGGGACACCACTGAGCCACGAGGTACTTTGCGTCTCCTGCTGCTAGTCACTGGCTCCTAGTGAACAGAATAGACGTGCTGCCTACCTATTATTTTTCTCAGTCCACAACATGGCTGTCTGACCTGTGTGTGCTCTGCAGGCATATTCCCGTTTGCTTTCCCCCCAAAGGAGAACAGTACTGTCCTCCGCCTAGGTATTGGTTGCCCCCGGCAACAATGTGCAGCATTAACCATCTATATAGAGAATAAATAAATGTATGTATCTCCCCACACCTATGTGTGCTATATGTATGTAAAATATTGCAGGCGTTTCCATAGCAACCAGCTCTAGCGCCGCATGGGGCCAGCAAGCTGAGCTTCCGTAACTCATTCATCTTCCCTGGCAAATCTGTTTTATATGTGACTATCGATCCTTAATCAATGTTGCCTAAATGTTCACAACGTGATATTATTATATTACATATATACTGTTTATATATATATATATATATATATATATATAAATGTTTTGTCCCACAGATTGAGGCATACGAGGCAGCTTGTGGAATTTATTGGATATATTACATCTCCAGCCTGTCTATTACTGAAGTGGGGACCGGGGATTTGTATTGGGGTCCCCATGTCATTACATACACTATGCTGGGAGCTTCCCCTTGTAGACAGCCAGAAAAATGTGCAGTAATCCCAGGATGACGCTATGATGACACCACGGTCCAACAACATGCCCATGGAGCTTACAGTCTAAAGCAGTGTTTCCCAACCACGGTCCTCAAGATACACTAACAGTCCTGGTTTTAGTGATATCCAGGCTTAAAGTTAAACACAGGTGACTTAATTAGTAGCTCAGTTATTTTGATTTAACCATCTGTGCTGAAGCCTGGATATCACTAAAACCTGCACTGTTGGTGTGCCTTGAGGACCGCGGTTGGGAATGCCTGGTCTAAAGGGATTTTATATATAGGTGATATATCCTCTAGAATTGAGCAATCACTAATGCCGGCTATTTATGCCTAAAAAATACAATAACACTGGCAGAAAAATGGAAGCGTCGATCAGACAAATGTCTAGAAGACCACTCAGTGCCGGTATCAATGTGATTGAGTCAGACATATTTCTGTCACCTTGTTGTTTCATCTTTTCTCTGCAATGCAGCTGCTAGTCACCGCAGGTGGAGCAGGACGGGGGGGCTTCAGGAGCACCTGTAATAGGTGTCTGGTGTTATACGTCAGGCTACACGAACCATCACACACTAATCACAATATAACATGGATTTATGTGCATGTGCCTCGACGCTGAGATTGATGGGCTGCACCCGTAATTACTAGGGACTGGAGACATCACCGAGGCACGAGGTACTCGCTAGCTTCTAGTGAATTGATAGCCTACATTCTCAAGGATAACGGTTCACCTAAAAATGTCTTCCTCTCTGGTTTATATACAGGTGACTGGGGCACTTTAATGGCCATTGGCGTGCACATGGATTGTGGGCTCCCCTTAGGCAGCCCCCACCCATCAGTGCAGACTCAGGGCTCTATTCACAAAGCAGTGAAAAGTGTGGAGAAGTGAGCCAGTAGAGAAGTGGCCTATGACAACCAATCAGCTGCTCTGTATAATTTTATAGTATGCAAATTATAAATGTTACTTCACTGCTGATTGGTTGCCATGGGCAACTTCTCCACTGGCTCACTTCTCTGCTCTTATCACTGCTTCATGAATAGACCCCTCAGACTGTACTGACTGTAATAACCTGGAAATATTCCTGGGGACTGTGTAGCAATAACGCCTGCTTCTCTGGTATGTCGGGACAGTGTGTGATATAACAGGAGTGCTGTCCGCATTGCACTCTCTAGGCTTCATGAGTAAAACCACGTTTTTTTCGTAATTTTCCAACATGTCAACCATTACCTTTCCCCTCAATGACGTGTTCCCTTAAAAAGACAAGCAATTCTGTTGTTTTCTTCTTACTGTCCAGTATATATAATTCATGTGTTCCAGCTACACTTCCTAACTGCTCATGTTACCATCAGTAGCTTTTATTTCTCAGGCGCCATAAAGGGTCTGCGGCGCCATACATGGTACACATAGATACATTTCCCAGTTACAGAGTATCGGAGCACAAGTACAATACACTAGGCTGTCCATACCATCAGTACATCGCATAAGTACCAACATAATATCACACCACAGACTGGGTAGGACAGATGGCAGCGGAAGGCATCAGGGGCCACAGGTGGGAATCAGTCCAGCGCTCAGTGATTCTGTCCCCAACGTAAGGTCGAGCAGAGTCGTGTCAGAGTCTCTGAGGGGGAGAAGGAGCCAAGAGAGGGGTGCACTGGTGACATGGAGTGTGCTAGGGAATAACAGGAGGGCGGAGGGCCCTGCCTGTAGGAGTTTACATACTAAGTGGGAGGGGTGAACTGGGAAGGACATATGGAGGGGGGTTGGAGAGGTATTGTGTTATGAGGAGGGCATGTAAGCTTTGGCAAAAAGTTACTGTACCTTTTAAGGCCACATTTAAAGCCAGGGAGGCTTTAAGTCTTGCTAGGCGAGGGAATAAGTTCCAGAGGATGGGGCACCTCAAGTGAAATCTTTACATCTTAAGGTTACATGTCCTCAACTCCTGCCCGCAGTCTGCGCATCACGCCACAACCTGACTATATAGTGCGCAAACACCCCCAACACACCCGTAATTTACCAATACCACCATCTATAGGGACTGACAGCCGATACGTTTTGGAGAGGGACGATTCCAGTGAGAAAGGAAAGGCCCAAACAGTTACAAAAACCATTTGTTGTTTATATTGTCTCTAAATTAATGAACGTATCTCTCACAGCAACACCTTAAACTGATCTCTTTGTAAAACACTTATTGTGATTTACATACAGAAGACAATATATATTTGTCACTAGCTATAGCACAGGACTGCCACTAGGTGGTGCTGTAGTCACAAGACAGAACACAGGCCCAGCAGCTATTAATCTGTGCATCGCCCTCACGTATGTGATTATCATTGTGTTACTGAGTGTGATTAACAAACAGCGTTAATAGAAAGGAAGCATCGCCAGTGGTGAGAGGGGGCTTATTCTCTGTCCTAACTGTGCGCATTTCCCACCTGTGTGTCATCGTCTCCTGACTTGATTACAAGCGCTTTATATAGGAGACCACGGGGTATGTTTACTAATATTCGTGTTTTAGCCGTTTTTAAGGGTGTTTGATCTCGAATGGTATCGGGTGCATTTTACTGCAACTTTTTGAATCCTGATACGGTCATTTACTAAGCTGCCGAGTTTTTCACATTCGTTTTTTTCCGATGTCGATGTGATTCGTAATGTCAGGAGTGATGAGTAAAACACTGCCTGACAAAACACAAGGAATCCCGGCCGGATCTGTGAGATCCATGCAGGGCTTCATTGTGTACCTTTAAAAGGTGTTTAAAGTGTTACAAATTATGAAAAAAATTGCGTGGGGTCCCCCCTCCTAAGCACAACCAGCCTCGGGCTCTTTGAGCCGGTCCTGGTTGTAAAAATACGGGGAAAAATTTGACAGGGGTTCCCCCATATTTGAACAACCAGCACCGGGCTCTGCGCCTGGTCCTGGTGCTAAAAATATGGGGACAAAGAGCGTAGGGGTCCCCCGTATTTTTCACACCAGCACCGGGCTCCACTAGTCAGAGAGATAATGCCACAGCCGGGTGACACTTTTATCTTGGTCCCTGCGGCCCTGGCATTAAATCACTAACTAGTCACCCCTGGCCGGGGTACCCTGGAGGAGTAGCCAAGTGTAAAAATCAGAATATTGTTTTTTGTAGCAGTACTACAAGTCCCAGCAAGCCTCCCCCGCAAGCTGCCACTTGGAGAACCACAAGTACCAGCATGCGGTGGAAAAACGGGCCCGCTGGTACCTGTAGTACTACTACAAAAAAAATACCCAACAAAAAACAGAACACACACACCGTGACAGTAAATCTTTATTACATACATGCACACCTACATACACACATACTTACCTATGTTCACACGAGGCTCGGCCCACTTCTCCATGACGAATCCACGGGGTACCTGTGAATAAAATTATACTCACCTAATCCAGGGTAGCTTCTGTCCTATTTGTAATCCACGTACTTGGCAAAAAAACAAATCGAAAAAACCCGAACCACGCACTGAAAGGGGTCCCATGTTTACACATGGGACCCCTTTCCCCGACTGGCGGGACCCCCCGTGACTCCTGTCAAAGAGGGTCCCTTCAGCCAATCAGGGAGCGCCACGTCGTGGCACTCTCCTGATTAGCTGTGCGCTCCTGAGCTGTCAGTCAGGCTGCGCACGGCAGAGATACAATGTAGCGCATAGGCGCTCCATTGTATCCAATGGTGGGAACTTTGCGGTCAGCGGTTGAGGTTACTCGCGGTCAACCACTGACCGCAAAGTTCCCACCATTGGATAAAATGTAGCGCCTATGCGCTACATTGTATCTTCAGTGCGCAGCCTGACTGTCAGCTCAGGAGCGCACAGCCAATCAGGAGAGTGCCGTGACGTGGCGCTCCCTGATTGGCTGAAGGGACCCTCTTTGACAGGAGTCACGGGGGGTTTGTTTTTTTGCCAAGTACGTGGATTACAAACAGGACACAACTTACACTGGATTATGGGAGTATAATTTTATTCACAGGTACCCCGAGGATTCTACATGGAGAAGTGGAGCGAGCCTTGTGTGAACATAGGTAAGTATGTGTGTATGTAGGTGTGCATGTATGTAATAAAGTTTTACTGTCACGGTGTGTGTGTTCTGTTTTTTGTTGGGTATTTGGGTACTGCTACAAAAAACAATATTCTGATTTTTACACTTGGCTATCAGCCCCCCATCCGCCGCCCTTGGATGGGGGGGGACAGCCTCGGGCTTCACCCCTGGCCCTTGGGTGACTGGAGGAGGGGACCCCTTGATCTAAGGGGTCCCCACTCCTCCAGGGTACCCCGGCCAGGGGTGACTAGTTAGTGATTTAATGCCAGGGCCGCAGGGACCTATATAAAAGTGTCCCCCGGCTGTGGCATTATCTCTCTGACTAGTGGAGCCCGGTGCTGGTTCCATAAATACGGGGGACCCCTACGCTTTTTGTCCCCCGTATTTTTTGCACCAGGACCAGGCGCAGAGCCCGGTGCTGGTTGATCAAATATGGGGGAACCCCGGTCAATTTCCCCCCCATATTTTTTCAACCATGACCGGCTCAAAGAGCCCGAGGCTGGTTGTGCTTAGGAGGGGGGACCCCACGCAATTTTTTTTTCAAGTTTTTACAGTAAACAGACCTTTTCCCATATTTAACCATGCACAGATCTCACTGATCCGTGCATGATAATCCAAACTCGCCTGGAAAAAGCAGGTCTATTTTTTTGCTGCTTTTTTTAACGAATCGCAAAAAAATAGACCCGCACTTGAGCACTCAGAGACTGAGGGGGATATTCAATTATCTGCAAATTCGCGGCAATTTTGCGCCCGAAAATTATTCGCGGCAATCGGCCGAAAATTGCCGCGAAAACGCTCCATTTTTCGACCTATTCAATTCCGACCGGGTTTCACGTGAAAATTCTTGCAGTGAAAAGTGCAGGTGAAAATGGGGAAATCAGCCTGTACCCCAAAAAATGCTAAACTAACATAGGAAAACAGAAGAGAAGTGTGTTAGAGATCATATTAGAGCGTTTTTGGGGACTTAAATTGTGTGAAATGGCTGTTATATGCATTTTTTTTAAAATGCAAAAAAATTATAGAAAGCAATTTTTTTTTAGCAAAATAAATGCTTTCATTAAATTTTGGGTACATGAAAATGGGTATAAGTATATATTTGGGTCATTTTAGGGTACTTTAAAAAAAAGTGGAAACAGACCGATTACTCCCATCTGCAAGCCTAAAAAACACCTGTCCCACTCATAAAGCACCCCAATATACCTGTCCCATACCTTGAACCCCAATTTCCATGACTTTTTACTTTTTCACCCCAAAAATGACATGTCATTATTGGCCAATTAAAAATAATTAAAAACTTCAACGTGCCTAATTAGTCATTAAGGGGGGTGTCCCAGGAGTTCTGTACCATATCCAAACATTTTTACCTTAAAATAGTGACTTTTCCCAACTTTTCACCTGCTTCAGAGAAGGTGAAGTGAAATTAGTGAAAAAATTATCACCGATAAGTTTTCACGGAAAATTGAATAGGCTGTAATTGCGTTTCACGTGAAAAGTCAGTTTTTTCACCCGAAAACCGGACTTTTCACGTGAAAAGTCCGTTATCACTGCTAATTGAATATACCCCTAACACCCAAATACGAATGAATAGTGAATACCCGTATTGTATGAAATAACAGCCGCGTTTGACCGATGGTCTATTCATTCGTATTTCTGAACTTTGTCATTCAAACCATTACGAATAGACCAGACACTGCCGAGATTTGAGTTTAGTGAATTCCCGTGTTGGGACTTAGAAAAAAAAACACAAATCGGACAAACTCGATTTTTTAGTAAATATTGGCCCAGGACACAACAGAACGTTGAACACAGTCCTATCTTATACTGTATAACAAAAATATGGAGCGGCTTTGCGATAGCTGGACGCTCGGTCTTTTTCTTATAGATGCACGATATGTGGGGCATGATACATTATACTACATCCTATATAATAAAAGGCAAACGCTGCTCCTCACCTCTATGGGGGGGAATTCAAGGGTTTGCATGCCAGCGGCCATCAGATGGCGCCCGGCGAGGCCATTTCGATTGTTGCTCCGTTCGGACGCATACAGCCGAAGGCACTGACATTACTGTCATGTTGACGGGGCTGGTAACTAGCTTCCTATAATAAGTATTAAATGCTGTTTATTACAATTTTTTTAGTTAGTCAAGTCAGTAATATCGTCTGCCATCACGATAGATTAGCACGCGGAAAAGGAAATGATCGGGAATGTTAAATCGTAACCAGCGCCGACGGATTAGCACGTAAGAAAAAGCTTTAATGCGTTTTTGCGAGAAACATTGCGGTGAAAACATCCTGTCAGCAGATGTGAGCGGATAACGCAGGCACGGGGAAACATACAACGGTTTGGGTAATTACACAGGGTGCGCTCCACGCAGTAGGTCTGAAAGGAACTAGGTTATCCGTGATTTATATTTCCAGACTCCTTGCCGATAAAGCTAATGACATTGACCGTGGGGCCAGATTCCCCACCCGTCCCGGAATACACAGCTGGCAGACCCCCCCCCCCCCCCCCCCGACCTCATGAACCCAGACCCCTTCCGTATATGCACTTAATTCAGCCAAGAGAAGCGTTTGATTGAAAACACTGGCAAGTTCCCACCAGGGGCATGAACTTTGACACGGAAGAACTTTAATTTCTCTGCTCTTTTTTTTTCTGTCGTAAGCCAATAAGAGTCGCCTTCAATATCGCTGCCTTGGTAACGTACCAAATCCACGGCTCGTCGGAGCAGATGTCACAGGAGTCAGGGCGACTGGGGAATATGGCTGACGTTACGGAGAAGAGGCACCCTGGAGGGGTTCACTGATGTCAAAATCAGTATAGGCCGGAAGGGTTATATTAAGCCTGAAAGGAAGATCTGAGCTCCGCGGGAAGCTTGCTTCTTTTTTATTTTTTAAATATATATTTTATTTTTTCCACTCTCACTTTTATTTTGACCTAAAAAAGAAAAATATCTAGCAATATACTGTAAGTGTTTCATGTCGCTCCCCGGGCTGCCTTGGCAGAGAGAGAATCAAATGAAAGCTGTTATCTCGTAAGGGGAACAGAGGCGCCTTTTCATAGGATAAACTCAGCGCTTAACTTTGCAGAAGTTTAAACGCGTTAGCCATCCCGCGGTAGCGAGTCTCCAAATGCCAACTTGGCGACGGCAAAGGATAATTATAAGATGAGAGAGATGGTGCCGTATACCGCGACGGGTGACTCTCTGCAAGCGAATGAGGCTGTAAGTACTGTATACAGAATACCGAATTAGTGTTTGCCAAAAATACAAGCTAAAAAAATCTGAAAAAATCCAAAGAAATTAATGAAAATGTCCGACGGTTTTAATAGGAGTACCAAAAACGATGCAGGACCCTACATATTGTATACCGTATAACAGTGGTTATAAAACGGGATGTAGCTGGAATCCCGACCGCCAGAATACCGGCAACGCCGCCACAGCTATTCCCACTCCTGGGTGTCCACGACCTGTGGTGATCGAAGCGAGCCACCGATCCCGCAAGGGGCTTCGTTCTGCTCACCCCTCCCCCCCTGCTGGCTTTCTGACGGTCGGGATTCCTATGTCAGCATTTTGACCGTCGGGATTCTGACCGCCGGGATTCCGTACCCAACCCTTCCCAAACACGGAACTCAAGGCACCCAAACAGTCCGGATTTTAAGAATATCCATGGTTAGGCACGGATGGTTAAATCAAAATGACTGAGCCACTAACTAATTCACCTGTGCTCATGAATGGCTAGCCTTAACACCTGGACTGCTAGGGTGCCTCGAGAGCCGAGTTTGGGAACCCCTGCCCTATAAAATGAACAGTTACCCTAAAGTCGATATCTGGTAACTCTGCACAATCGCGCACATTTATGGCACAGCCGTGTGGCGTAACCGAAGTCGGCGTGTTAAACAAGCTTGGTGCGATCTCATTTATCACACAATGGTAGCCTACAGCTCGGTACATTGGGTTCTGTAGCTAATGAATGCTGCCGCCGTCAGCGCAGGGGACCTGGGCGCAGCTAGGTACGGGGTAAGTGATTTCAGCAGCCTTCTTCCAGCTCATTTGGAATGCCCTCAGCCATTTCTATCCATAATTAAAACATATCCTATAAATATTTCAGCCTTAAAACTTCCTCTTTGCAAAGTTAACATGCTAGCATTGTTTTATGTGGTTTTTTTTTCACATTTGTCCAAAAAAGCTTTTTAAGTGCATTATGCCGAACGTCTGGCCTGCCATTCTGATTAGACGTTTTACCGGAGACAAAAAAGGTAAAAGCTTTTCATATAAAGGAAATAAAGACAGAAAAATGCATTTGGAGCAAACTGCAAACAATAGGGCCCCCCTCTCTGCCGGTCTCCAGCCTGACGGTGAAGAATGATTCTGACATAAGAGCTTGCTGGCCATTGTGTATAAAGTATTCGGCGTATGCTGGTGCTTTATAAACACATGCTAATGATAATACTAAATATTGCAATTTACGGACTTCTTTACTTTAATATCTTCTTGTTTTGTAGTTTCAGTACTGATCTCCTGTAAGTCAGAACAAGATGCGTAGCAACCCCTACAGGATTAAGAAGGTATTGCAACTAATTAGATTAACCATCACTAGCAGCTTTGGGGGTAGGTGTATCAAACCTTGGAGAGAGATAAAGTACCAACCAGCTTCTGTTATTTTACAGATTGTGTTTGAAAAACAAAAAAGACATAGGAGCCAGTGCAGTAACTACGTGTGGGCCAACGGTGCGTTGCCCACAGCGCGTCTGCGCTGTAGGCGCATCCGCTGACCCACACACGTTGCACAGGGCTGCGCCGCACAAGGGAAACCAGCGTGCAGCCGACAAGCTGCAGCGCCCGGCAACCTTGTCAGCATGTAATATAGACTGGCCGTCGGGCGCTGTAGCTTCTTGTCTCCACGCAGTGTGGTCTCTCTGGCGCTGTTGGACGGCGTAGCTGCTCCCCCGCTGCCCCCCCCCCCGCTCCAGATGCTGTTATCTCGCGGCGCCGGCGGCATCTAGGAGCAGAGAGGTGACTTCCTCCGTGCTGTGGGCTCCCAGGAAGAGTGGCGGCTCCCCCGACGGCAGGCAAGTCTCTCTCTCTCTGTCTCTTTCCCTCTCTCTCTTCCCCCCTCCCCCACTCTCTCCTCTCCCTCTGCCTGTGTAAAAAAAATAAAAAATAGGGGACTGCCTGTCTAATGTCTAAAAATGGAGGACTGCCTGTCTGAGTCTAAAAATGGGGGTCTGCCTGTCTGATGTCTAAAAATGGGGGACTGCCTGTCTGATGTCTAAAAATGGGGGACTCTGCCTGTCTAATGTGGAAAAAAGGGGGACTGCCTGTCTGATATGTAAAAAGGGGGACTGCCTGTCTAATATGTAAAAAGGGGGACTGCCTGTCTAATGTGTAAAACGGGGGACTGCTCCTGTCTAATGTATAAAAATGAGGACTCTTCCTGTCTAATGTGGAAAAAAGGGGGACTGCCTGTCTAATGTGTTAAAATGGGGATTCTGCATGTCTAATGTATAAAAAGGGGGACTGCCTGTCTAATGTGTAAAAATGGGGATTCTGCCTGTCTAATGTGTAAAAAGAGGGACTCTGCCTGCCTACAGCGCGCACTGGCACCATTTTGTATGGGGGGGGGGGGGGGGGGGGCGCGCTGATGCTGTGTCTTGCACACAGCGCTAAAATGTCTAGTTATGGCACTGATAGGAGCTGATTGGTTGCTACCTTGGGATATTTTTTATCACAGCTTGGAGAGCGACAAAGTGAAGAAAGATACCAACCAATCAATCAGCTCCTGACATTTTTCAAACCACAGCCTGTAACATGACAGTTAGGAGTTGATTGGTTGGTACTTTACCTCTTTCCATTTTATCTCTATACAGGCTTTCAGAATTCTCCCTCTTTATCTCTCTCCAACGTTATCTCTCTCCATGCTTTGATACATACTATGGTGCCCTTTCCATAGCTGGTCCCCCAAGTTCCGCTACACGCAGCCATGTTTCCCGGGACTCTGGCGATTTGGTTTCAGGAACTGACAAATCAATTCCATTCACAAACTTTAAATGGCGCCCGTTTGTGGCTTGTGATTGGTCCTCACACTCTCACTCCCACTTGGTGCTCAGCTAGGGCGGACAAGCTCCAGGAAAGGCCTGTAATTGGCATATAGCGCATTTTCTTATGTGCGAGGTCGTGCAACATTAAATTCTTTAAATTCCCACAATACCTGTGGGAACTGATCAGAGAACAACCCCAAACACTTGTGAAACAAACAGCAATATGTAAGCGGTAATGACTAGTCAGTAATAGATCAGACTCTACAAAGTGACTATTTACAGCAATGATAACTAACCTCACATTTTTATGAATAGTACAAAGGGCCTTCCAGGTACCCCAAACTTCTCCGGCTACACGATATAGCGCCACTGTACCTGGCTTCTTCACATAGCAGCAACAGCAGCCATTCTGTGTTCACAGCCAATGAGAACACCCCTTATAATTGCAACAGGAAACAGTCAGATCACTGCTTCACAAAATGGCTCCTGGTCAATGATCCCGGGAGAATCATTGGCTGCAGTCCTATGAACACTGGCTCATTCCAGGAATGGCGCCTCTGTCGTGACTCTAGGAGCTCATGCTCGCCGCCATTCCAGAGAATCGCTCCATGCGATGCACGGCCTACACTAGTACACACTTTAGTTACAGAATGCGGTAACACACTGCTGGGATGTACTCCCAAAGAGCTAGGAGCTGATTGGTTGCTAGGGGCAACCTCCCAACATGTCCACTTGCACACTCTTTAGAAAGTTTGACACATCTCTCCCTTTACTATCTGAGAGGTCACAGAAATAGAAAAAGGAGATATTCCCAGCGTGGTAGTGGTGCTGTTAATGTGTGTGCAAGCAGCCCTGTCAGTAATTTCCAGTGACCCCCATAGCACCCAGATCCCCCTCATGGCAGACAAAGCCACCACAATAATCCAGTGCCCCCCCCATCTCCAATGTGTCATATGCGGCATGGCAGTACGGTGTTGTCCGCTTCCACACAGAGCCCAAGTGTTACTGTCAGGAGGTTCCGGGCCATTTATGGTGGCAGAATTGCTGCAGCCACAAATTTCCATTCCTCTATCCAATGAATATGAAGACAGGGGAGCAGCGGGCCGGGCTCTGTCTAGTGGGTCCTGCTGGGGTAAAATTCGATGAGGACTCCCAGGCAGCACAATATATCGGGGGGGCCTATTTTTATGTAGAGGCCAGGAGCTGCAGTCCCATCGTCCCCACTGTTGATCTGGTCCTGCGGTGATTACCGGCTGAAGCAGTGCTTTTATCTGTACGGTGCTCATCGCTTGTGCTGCACAGAAGATCCACTAGAGGGCAGTATGTAAGCAAGTCACAGGCAGATGCTGCATTTTGCAACAAGGAAAAAAAAAAAAAAAAATAACAGCAATTTATAGTCCTACAGTCTTTTCCTCCCTGTAATAAAAAGCCACCGCATTATGCGGTGATTTATTTGTTATAATTACTAGCCCATAAAATACCTAACAAATCATAATGATTGAAGATAAAAGAGGCACAAAGACTATAGACCCACATGAAAATGCTTCAGGAGAGGACTTATGCAAGCCGCAGACAATCTGTACAATGCTTCGCTGTCATGTCACCGGTCGCGCAGCCACAGATGCAATCAGAAAACAGCTGACCAATGCTAAACGCCACAATAGCCGGTGTATGCCTGATACAATGTATAATCTATGGGCAAAATACATTCTACGGAGATTACATACACCTACATGGCTGTCTAATGACTATTCCCCTCCAAATACACCACATTTACACGTTATTACCAGCTGGATGGTGCCACGTTCCAGGCTTTGAAAAGGTTAATCTGGCAGCAAACCTCTGACTATTTTACTAGCCCACAGGAAAGGTGCCAGCTAGCCATCCATGTATGATACCTATCAGTGGAGTGGTTGGAAAAAACGCAGGCGTGTCCAAGCGTTTGCAGGGCGGGTGTCTGACGTCAATTCCGGGACCAAAAAGACTGAAGGCATCGCAGCGGCTGAGTAAGTTCTGGGCAACTCAGAGACTTTTTTGTACCGCTCGGCTGCACATGCGATCGCACACTTGCAAAGCTAAAATACACTCCCCTATAGGCGGCGACTATCTGATCGCAGCGCTGCAAAAAATAGCTAGCGAGCGATCAACTCAGAATGACCCCCCATAGATTGCAAGCTCTACTGGCGCAGGGACCAGGGTTGGCCATCAGAAACTGATGGAATGTTCCCGATCTGATGGAAATACTTCTTCCATTCGATGACAGGACGGTTTGCGTTGGCTCGTGGAAGTCTGCTGGATTCCAGTCTCCTGCGTTCACCAGCAAAGAGGAGCTGCAGCAGAGATCCGTCGTGCATGCGCATACCTCCAGTGTAACTGCAGATGCCACTGGCTAACTATTACTAACCCCATTTCCAGTGTGGTGGTTCTCTCCTCCAGCTGGTCTGTGCCACCACTGCAGTGTGAGCTGTTGGGTGTGTGTGTGTGTGTGTGTGTGGGGGGGGGGGGGGAGCAAGGCCGGCCATAACCAATATGATGCCCTAGGCAAGATATTGTCTGGTGCTCCCTAGCACCGCCGCTAGTTCCGCATGTGACCCTGCACCCCTTTCCCAGCACCATCACCCCTCACCCATAGCAGTCCTCATTTTGGTGCTCCTACCCCCTATATTTTAAATAGGAACAGTGCGCACATTTGGTGCACAGCTCAAAAAGGGGCGTGTTCTTGCTGGGAAGGGGCATGGCCATACAATAGTACCCCCAATTCAAATTACACCACAAAGTACTGCAACTTTATTCACATTATATCATGCGATAGTGTCCCTTATTCACGTTACATCATACAGTAGTATCACTTTATCTTATATACGTTACTCCTCATAGTAGAAAGCCCCTTATTCACATTACATCACACTGAATTGCTCCTTATTCACATTACACAACACAGTAGTGCCCTTTCTATACGGTATGCCACACAGTAGAGCATCTTACACACATAATACCATACATTAGTAATGCCTTTATACACATGCTACCACACAGTAATGCCCCTTACACATGACACACATTATTAATGTCCTTATGAACATAATGCCAACCTTTATTAATGCCCATATACACATAATGTCCCTTTCACACATGCCGCACATTATTAATGCCCTTATACACATAGTGACACACATAGTGCCCCTTACACATATGCCGCACATTATTAAAGCATTTATACACAACGCACATAATGGGTATGGGTCATTAGGTCGACCACTATTGATCGATATGCAGTAGGTCGACATGAGTTTTTTTTTTTTAACTGTTTTTGGTGTCGTTTTCTTTGTAAAGTGACTGGGAACCCCAATTAGTGCACAGTGACTCCTCGCATGGCTCGCTTTGCTCGCCATGCTTCGGGTAAGGCGCCTCACTCCACTGCCACTGCGCTTGGCACAGGTTACCGTTCCCATTTGTAGTCCACGTGGATCGTAAAGTATGAAAAAGTTCAAAAAATGAAGAAAAAAAATGTGAAAAACTCATGTTGACCTTTTTCCATGTCAACCTAGATCATGTCGACCAATAATGGTCGACCTAATTAATGATAATCACTAATGTGCACTAAGCTGCACATTAGTGATGATCTCCCCCGTGTCCCTCTGCCCTGTAATTATTGTTGTTGCAGTGTGCCACCCACCCCTCTTATTACCACACCCTTGCGCCAAGCCTTCCTACTGAACCACAGCTAGGGAATGCTATGATAGCCAATCAGCAACCTCAACATAACATTTTCTTTATTCAAAGTTTTACTTTTTCAAGGAGTATACCAGTATATAGGTGAAGGTTTGCAGACACTGCTCACTACCAAGTATATCCACACTCCAGTACCGGGCAGTCTTTCATAGAAATATGGCAGCATGCAGCTGGCAGCTCATGTATAACTATAGGTGTATAAATTCTCCTTGAGTAAGACTCTGTATTAGTATCATCCACTGAGCAACGCATGTAATAATGATGATGAATAATTAGCAGAGGGCTGACGTTCATGGCATGCATTGCTCTCTGCCACAGAGGAATCCTCACACACGAGCTGTTGGCCGGGCACAATACACAGAAGACTTCCTCTATCTGCGGTGCCAGCTGCCTAATGTCCCGGCTACAATTGGATTTAGATGCATATAATTACACTGTACTTTTCCTTTTAGTAACACTGACTGGACCCCAAATATTGTCTAATTCATTTTATCATGGTCAGTGGTTGCCTGGCCTGACTGCTGCTGGCACTTGCTTTATTGTGGAGACTGGCTAGAACAGCAGCAATATAAGTTTGGTTGGCATGAAGGGTCTATGTGGAGTTCACCTTATAGCGGGAAAGTCCCAATTATGGAGGCAATTTACTAACCAGCGGAATCTGCCGCTTGTTCGCGCGTTTAAGCGAGACAGTATTGCCGTTTTAAATTTCCTGTGGAGACATCCTGGAGGTTACAATTCTAAGGGATTATCAAGGAGGAGAAGAGGTGCATATCAGAGGCAGCCAGCAGACAGTGAGAGGGAGAGGATAGCATGATGAGGTCAGAGATGTACAGTATGAAGGAGAAGGGTTTGTGAGGGCTTTGAACGGGAGGTTGACGTTTGATTTGAATTCTGGAGTCACTGCAGGGATTAGCAGTAACGCAGTGGGGGATGCAGTTACGAAGTGTGCAGTGAGGCGGAGGACAGAGACACCAAGGCAGTAGGCTTGGGATATACAGTCAGATGTAGTGATAAGTGCAAGGTGATAACGCACCAGCCAATCAGCTCCAATATGTAAATTTCCAGTTAGGAGCAGATTGGCTGGTGCATTATCACCTTCCACTCATCTGCCCCATAGTGGAGATGGTGGTATTGTCAGCCGTAAGGGAAAATAAAGGAGGGGTGGTAACATCAGGAGAGGGGAAGATTTTAGGACAAAGCTCATTAGGTAGCATAAGGGCATCCAAGTATCCAAGGCATCCATGTGTTGTCAGCACAATGGTTGTAATGGAAGGAAAGTATATGCTCACGGAGCATAAAGGTACAGTACAGTACATCCGGAAAGTATTCACAGCGCTTCACTTTTTCCACATTTTGTTATTTTGTTACAGCCTTATTCCAAAATGGAATGAATTCATTTCCCCCCCCCCCCCCTCAAAATTCTACACACAATACCCCATAATGACAACATGAAAAAAGTTTTTTTTTAGATTTTGGCAAATTTATTAAAAATAAAAAACTAAGAGATCACATGTACATAAGTATTCACAGCCTTTGCCTTGAAGCTCAAAATTAAGCTCAGGTGCATCCTGTTTCCACTGATCATTTTTTAGATGTTCCCACAGCTTAATTGGAGGTCACCTGTGGTAAATTCAGTTGATTGGACATGATTTGGAAAGGCACACACCTGTCTATATAAGGTCCCACACTTGACAATGCATGTCTGAGCACAAACCGAGCATGAAGTCAAAGGAATTGTCTGTAGACCTCCCAGACAGGATTGTCTCAAGGCACAAATTTGGGGAACGGTACAGAAAAAATATCTGCTGCTTTGAAGGTCCCAATGAGCACAGTAGCCTCCATCATCCGTAAATGGAAGAAGTTTGGAACCAACAGGACTGTTCTTAGAGCTGGCCGGCCGTCTAAAATGAGCGATCGGGGGAGAAGGGACCTAGTCAGGGAGGTGACCAAAAACCCGAAGGTCACTCTTTCAGAGCTACAGCATTCCTCTGTGGAGAGAGGAGAACCTTCCAGAAAGACAAACATTTCTGCAGAAATACACCAATATGGCCTGTATGGTAGAGTGGCCAGACGGAAGCCACTCCTTAGTAAAAAGCACATGGCAGCCAGCCTGGAGTTTGCCAAAATGCACCTGAAGGACTATCAGACCATGAGAAACAAAATTCTCTGGTCTGATAAGACAAACAGTGAACTCTTTGGCATGAATGCCAGGCGTCATGTTTGGAGGAAACCAGGCACTGCTCATCACCAGGCCAATACTATCCCTACAGTGAAGCATGGTGGTGGCAGCATCATCCTGTGGGGATATTTTTCAGCAGTAGGAACTGGGAGACTAGTCAGGATAGAGGGAAAGATGAAAGCAGCAATGTACAGAGACATCCTGGATGAAAACCTGCTCCAGAGCGCTCTTGACCTCAGACTGGGGCAACGGTTCATCTTTCAACAGGACAACAACCCTAAGCACACAGACAAGATATCAAAGGAGTGGCTTCAGGACAACTTTGTGAATGTCCTTGAGTGGCCCAGCCAGAGCCCAGAATCCGATTGAACATCTCTGGAGGGGTTTGAAAATGGCTTCCCATCCAATCTGACGAAGCTTGAGGGGTGCTGCAAACAGGAATGGACAAAACTGCCCTAAGATAGGTGTGCCAAGCTTGTGGCATCATATTCAAAAAGACTTGAGGCTGTAATTGCTGCCAAAGGTGCATCAACAAAATATTGAGCAAAGGCTGTAAATACTTATGTACATGTGATGTCTTACTTTTTATTTTTAATAAATTTGCAAAAATCTCAAAAAAAAACTTTTTTCACGTTGTCATTATGGGGTATTGTTTGTAGAATTTTGAGGGAAAAAATGAATTTATTTAATTTTGGAATAAGGCTGTAACATAACAAAATGTGGAAAAAGTGAAGCACTGTGAATACTTTCCGGATGCACTGTACATTATAACGAGAGGAAAGCAGGGGGCTAAGAACAAGGGCTTGAGGAACCTCAACAGACAGAGGGAGTGAAGGAGAGGATGTGCCAGTAGCAGAGACACTCAAGTAACATTGAGAAAGGTAAGAGGTGGACCAGGAGAGAACAGTGCTTTGAAGGCCAAGGGAGTGAGGAGTATCAAGAAGAAGAGGGTGGTTGACACTGTATCGAAATAAGTAACCCTCTGGCTTAGTCACGAGTAGATCATTGGTCACTTTAGCGATGGTAGTCTCTGTGGAGTGTAGACGGTCACACATAGAGTGAGAGCATAGTAAGTTGTACTCAGGCCGCTCATGTGGTTTGGAAGCTAAAGGGAGTACAAAATGGGTAGCTGGTAGGGTGTGTTTTTTGAGGATAGGAGAGATGAGCGCATGTTTCATGAGGGAATGGAAGAGGTCAGTGGGAAGGTGAAGTTGAAGTTGAATAGGTAATAGCTAGGTGTACACAAAGATTGGTGGGGGTGTGCCTGAGTTGGGGTGGAAAGCGATTGAGAATATGGATCGATAATAAAGAGAAAGAAAGGGGTGTGGAAAGGTGTCGAAGTCGAAAAATATTGCAGTACACACATCACGTACAAACTACACACAGATGGCCTCCGTGCGCGTACTTGCTCTGCCGTGCGTGCACATATTCGCAATTTGCGTATGGTCGCTCCCGCAGTCCTGCGTATTATTGCGTGGTATGGGTAATTACGGTAGAGTTTGTGATCGCATGGAAAAGCCATAAAAACACATTACATATTTAATCCAAATAGTGCACAATGTACACATAGTCTCCCAGCACCACACCAGCAAGTTACACTAGTTTAAATGGTATAAGAACAAAGGGATTCCCCTTTACAGGATAGGAGGGGACAGAACAAGGTTATAAGGTGGTGTTTGGTATCCAGCTGTAGGGTATTTTAAGGGCAATATTCCGGTGTTGGTTTGCAGAAGATCGTACGCTCCTGTGAATAGTTATGTGCAGGAGCAGAATATAAATATTAACTGTGTTTACTGTACATTATGTATGCAGCGGGAACCCAGAGGAGACCACCTGCAAGTGCACCTGGAACAGACATCGCCCACCTATTCAAACCAACCTATGACCTCTCCTGTACTGTAAATATCCATCCCTGTGTCCAATGGACAAAGAGATTACAGTATCCATTGTGTTAGGTTTTGGAATATTGTACAAAAGAGCCAGCTGCATGCCCGGCCACACACAGACTCTGAAGGTCATCTCCCTAGATGACTGAGGACCGGCCGGGAAGCGCAGGCGAAACCAAACACGTATGTACCATTGATTGTAGCCATTATTCTATTGTATTGTATTGTTATTGTAACCCCCTTTCAGTAATTATATGTTGGTGTGTCGGAACCCGGCATTTTAAGTACAATCTGGTGTTATGTCTCCTTTCCTTGCTAAGGTTATAAGTGTATTACAATCACATGTGTAGCTGCTAAGTGCTCACGGTGTATCTTTGGGTGTGTACGCGCTGTGTGTACTTTGTACGGCCAGCGCGGCGTTTGTACACAAAGTACGTACACAGTATGGGGCTTGTACGCTAATGGTGTAAAAAGTACGTAGGCTAAGGATTGATTACAGCGGCCGCAGCGGCTCCATTTAAAGTGTATTAAATGTCTTTTTAAAGTAGTGCTTTTAGTCCTGTAAGTAAACCGACGTTTACAAAGGTCTTCACCAACAGTAACAGGAGGGAAAGAATTGATGAGTGGAGGAGAAGATGGGTTTGTGGTTATGGATTATGCCAGAAGCTATTTCTCATTGGAAGGTGTCAATTTTGTTGCTATAGTAGGTGGCACAAAGTCATGAGCATCAAGGGGAAAAGTGGAGGCTGCTGAGGAATTTGTAAGCTATTCCTACTCACTACTAGGGATAGCCATCGACCACCAATGATTCAAAATCATGGATGGTTCATGCCCGATGTTGAATAGTTTTTGCATCGATGGGGGGGAAACCAGGTGGTTTTCCGCCATCGATGGTACAGATGGTTTTGTTTTATTTTTTCTACAAGGTGACGAACATGGAGCATAGCTCCGCCTCCTGACACCTGTAAAGACCCGTACCAAGCACTGATTGGCCCGCATTCCATTGAATAGTAAATGAGGGAAGACCAACGATGGTTCCTTTGCAGATGGTTTTATACCATCAAAGTTAACCATCGATGGTGCCATTGATGGTTAACCCACTGATGGCCATACCTACTCACTTCCAGAACTACCTGTCCCATCATGCCTTGCTTCAATGCTGAGGAGTTTTTCTGCTCAGCCATATACCTCATGAAGCCATCACTCAAGTTAAGACGACTGGCAGAGATGGTGGTTCCTGCTCGTCTGATGGTAACGGACAGCGTCACAGCCATATGTGCTAGAGCTTACAGTACATCAGTGGAGCCAGGTACAACACAGGGGAAAACATGAGGGTAGACTCACACTCTGGGCTTTATAAAAGGAAATAACGCTTGTATGGATTTCTCCTCTTAATACTCTGCTGGCAAGCAAACCATTTGCAGACATTAAAAGTGTCAATTGCACACTACTGTACTCCGGCGGCACAGTGAACCTGGCCAGCATCACTGCCTCACAGCACAGCGGTAATAGGTCATATCTGTGTAGGGTTTTTATGTCCTCCATTTGTCTACGTGGGTTTCCACTAGCTGTTTATTTTTATTTTGGTGATCTCAACCCTATTTGTTCATTAGATCATTGTAAAGATATTCCTATGTCTATCCCAAGCATGTTTAAATTGCTCTACTCTTAGTCTCCACCATTTATGACTGGAGGCTGTTCCATGTATCCACTACCCTCTCTGTGGAGTAATTTTTCCTCAAATCTTCTTTTAACCAACCTCATGACGTCTCTCCCATAGTTCCGAGGAGCAGGTGGCGGGCAGCGGTCCGGAAGCAAGAGCGGGGCTGGTAAGTATTTTGTGTTTTTTTGTGAGTGTGTGTGTAAGCAGTGCTACTAGAGGGGGCACATCTACTGGGGGCACAACTACTGACTGGGGGCATATCTACTGGGGGCACATCTACTGGGGCACAACTACTGACTGGGGGCACATCTACTGGGGGCACATCTACTGACTGGGGGCACATCTACTGGGGGCACATCTACTGGGGGCACAACTACTGGGGGCACAACTACTGACTGGGGGCATATCTACTTGGGACACATCTACTGGGGGCACAACTACTGACTGGGGGCATATCTACTGGGGACACATCTACTGGGGGCACAACTACTGACTGGGGGCATATCTACTGGGGGCACATCTACTGGAGGCACAACTACAGGAGGCACATTTACTGGGGGTATTACTACTGGGGGCAATACTACACAGGGGCATTACTACTGGGAACACTACTAATGAGGGTATAGCATATGGGGCACTTAATAAGGGGCATCACTCCTGGGGACATAAGGGGCACAACTAATGGGCGCACTGTATAAGGGGCACCAATACTATGGGCTCTACATAAGGGGCACTACAACTGTGGTCACTACTACTACAGTGGGCAATGCATAAGGGGCACTACTATTGAGGGCATTGTATAAGGGGCACTACTGCTGTGGGCATTATGTGTATTTGGGGAGATACTGCTGTGGGCTTTGTGTATAAGGGGCACTAATTTGTGTCATACCATGAATAATGGACACTACTATGTGGTGTAATGTGAATAAGATTGTGCTACTGTTTGGTGTAATTTGAATTGGGATACTATTAGGTGACCACACAACTTTCTTTTTGAGAACACGCCCCTTTTTTTTTGCGGTGTACACAATCCCTTTATTTCCCAGGTGTGGAGGTGGGGTGAGGGGAGGCAATGAGTGCCACCACCTCTCTAGGACCACTTTTAAGCAATGCTGACATATTTTATCGTTCTTCACTTTCACACCCTCCTGACATCACTGTGTGACCATATCATGCAGCCCACCAAGAACCTAGCAATCTGGTGGACCATTATGCCATAGATATCAGCTATCCTTGTGTATCAGTGCCTATTTCCCTATAGATTGTAAGCTTGCGAGCAGGGCCCTCCTACCTCTATGTCTGTCTGTTATTACCCCGCTTTGTTCTATTACTGTTGTTCCAATTGTAAAGCGCAACGGAATTTGCTGCACTTTATAAGAAACTGTTAATAAATAAATAGTAATAAAGTGGACGGAGATAAAGTACCAGCCAATCAGCTCCTGTCATTTTTGAAACACAACCTGCAACATGGCAGTTTGGAGCTGATTGGTTGGTACTTTATCTCTCTCCAAGATTTGATACATCTCCCCCTAAATTATTCCTAATGCTTGTGTGTATGTGCACAGGTAGTAAGGTATATACACTGCAAGCTCCACTGTGGCTGGGACTGACGTGAATGGGTAAATATTCTCGGTAAAGTGCTGCGTACAGTGAAACGTAAGCGTTACAGAAACAACAGTGACAGACATAACAATGAGCCATAGAGTGTAAGAGCGCTCAGGAAGCTTTATGATCATCTCCCCCCTGTGTGACCAGATTCTGCTCTGCAGAAGCCAGGATCTCATCTCTCCAGTGCTGAGATACCGCCGGCCGAGCCTGACTGTCAGAGTCTGCCATGTGTGTCATCCAGTAAATCCTACCTTCTGGTAATCTTCTTTGGTCTTTAGGGCAGTGTCCATCTGTTCTGTGGTGTACGTATAGATGGCTGAGCGGTACATGGTGCCGGCGTCATTACCCTGACGCATCCCTGAGAAATAAAGACAAAGAAACTGCTGTCATACAGATAACATTTCCTCACTGACCCTTTTCATGAACATCAATAGCAACAGTGACACTTGCGGCTGTAAGCACCAGTTGGAGGAATATGACAGAGGAGGAGCATCATACTGCAGTAATGACTTAGGATAGGCAGCAAAGACTGAAAAAAACCCATAATAATAATAATAATAATAATAATAATAATAATATTATTTTGTACTGAGCACAATCTCTGTACATTAGGTCTACTGTACGTGTACACGCTGGCTTCTGCACAGCAAGTCTACATGTACGCGCCCACCTCCGCGCATCGAGTCTATGGGGGTCATTCCGAGTTGATCGCTAGCTGCCGTTGTTCACAGCGATCAGGCTAAAAATCATGCGGCTCAATGCGCACGCGCGACGTACTTTCACAAAAGCTGATGCAGTTTCACATAAGGTCTAGCGACGCTTTTCAATCGCACTGCTGGCCGCAGAGTGATTGACAGGAAATGGGTGTTTCTGGGTGGGAACTGACCGTTTTCGGGGAGTGTGTGTAAAAACGCAGGCGTGTCAGATACAAACGCGGGTGTGCCTGGGGAAACGCAGGCGTGGCTGGCCGAAAGCAGGGCGTGTTCGTGACGTCAAAACAGGAACTAAACAGTCTGAAGTGATCGCAAGCTAGGAGTAGGTCTGGAGCTGCTCAGAAACTGCACAATCTTTTTTTGTAGCCGCTCTGCGATCCTTTCGTTCGCACTTCTGCTAAGCTAAGATACACTCCCAGAGGGCGGCGGCTTAGGGTTTGCACTGCTGCTAAAAGCAGCTAGCGAGCGAACAACTCGGAATGAGGGCCTATGTGTACATGCCCACCTCCACACAGCAAGTCTACGTGTACACGGCCACCTCCGTACAGCAAGTCTACATGTACACGGCCACCTCCGTGCAACAAGTCTATGTGTACACGCCTGCCTCCGTACATTAATCCTACTGTACATGTACACGCCCACCTCTGCACATCAAATCTACGTGTACATGCTCGCAACTGCACATCAAGTCTACATGTACATGCCCGCCTCTGCACATCAAGTCTACATGTACACGCCTGTATCTATACAGCAACTTTACATGTACTCTGTACAGCAAGTCTACGTGTACATGGCCGTCTCCGTATAGCAAGTCTACGTGTACGTGTCCGCCTCCGTACAGCAAGTCTACATGTACATGACCGTCTCCGTATAGCAAGTCTACGTGTACGTGTCCGCCTCCGCACAGCAAGTCTACATGCACAGGCTCGCCTCTGTACATCAAGTCTACATGTACACGCCTGCATCTGTACAGCAAGTCTAGATGTACTCTGCACAGCATATCTACGTGTACATGCCCGCTTCTGTATATAGAGTCTACGTGTACATGCCAGCCTCCATTCACCAGGTCCATGTGTACATGCCCACCTCTGTACATTGGGTCTACATGTACACGCCCGCCTCTGTACAGCAAGTCTATGTGTACACACCCACCTCTGTACAGCAAGTCCATGTGTATATGCCCGCCTCTGTACAATGAGTCTACATGTATATGCCTACCTTTGTACATCAAGTCTACATGTACAAGTCCGCCTCTGTATATTGTGTCTACATACACATGCCCGCCATTGTACAGCAAGTCCATATGTACACATCCTCCTCTGCACATCAATTCTACATGTACACATCCTCCTCTGCACATCAATTCTACATGTACACACCCTCCTCTGCACATCAATTCTACATGTACACATCCTCCTCTGCACATCAATTCTACATGTACACATCCTCCTCTGCACATCAATTCTACATGTACACACCCTCCTCTGCACATCAATTCTACATGTACACATCCTCCTCTGCACATCAATTCTACATGTACACATCCTCCTCTGCACATCAATTCTACATGTACACATCCTCCTCTGCACATCAATTCTACATGTACACACCCTCCTCTGCACATCAATTCTACATGTACACATCCTCCTCTGCACATCAATTCTACATGTACACATCCTCCTCTGCACATCAATTCTACATGTACACACCCTCCTCTGCACATCAATTCTACATGTACACACCCTCCTCTGCACATCAATTCTACATGTACACATCCTCCTCTGCACATCAATTCTACATGTACACATCCTCCTCTGCACATCAATTCTACATGTACACATCCTCCTCTGCACATCAATTCTACATGTACACATCCTCCTCTGCACATCAATTCTACATGTACACATCCTCCTCTGCACATCAATTCTACATGTACACACCCTCCTCTGCACATCAATTCTACATGTACACACCCTCCTCTGCACATCAATTCTACATGTACACATTCTCCTCTGCACATCAATTCTACATGTACACATCCTCCTCTGCACATCAATTCTACATGTTCACATCCTCCTCTGCACATCAATTCTACATGTACACATCCGCTCCGGACATCACGTCTACGTGTACACACCCACCTGTGCACATCAATTCTACATGTACACATCCGCTCCGGACATCACGTCTACGTGTACACACCCACCTGTGCACAATAAATGATTTAACAGTCAGTAAGTAGATTGGTGGAACCGGCAGAACAATGGTTGGTTATACTCCCACTCTGTGTACAGTGATTTATAAATAACAACACGCATTGTCTGACATACAGTAACACACATCCAACATATAAAGCCAAAGCCATAAGTGTAATCTCTGAGCAGCAAGACTCCCATTACCTGCCAGCCCTGATGGAATTACCTGCCTACACCGCAAATATACAAAGGGAATTTTTTGGGCCAAAATTCAAAGATGAAGCTTTCCTTGAAAATGTATTCGGCTGAGCTATGACCTTATAAAGATTAACAGACTGAAGGCAGGCTAGTAATTACTGGGAAACTCTGATTAATTAATCCATGCCTCAATGCACCGTTCCAGAATGCAGGAAAGGTAACCTGTGGTCTCTATCCGAGGAGCCGTAGGCAGCTGATATCCCTCGGGCTGCACGGTAGGCCGCTCTGGAACTGCCAGCGCTAACGAATCATGGCCCTCATTCCGAGTTGTTCGCACGCAAGCTGCTTTTAGCAGCTTTACACACGCTAAGCCGCCGCCTACTGGGAGTGAATCTTAGCTTATTAAAATTGCGAACGAAAGATTCTCAAAATTGCGACCACACACCTCTTAGCAGTTTCTGAGTAGCTCCAGACTTACTCGGCATCTGCGATCAGTTCAGTGCTTGTCGTTCCTGGTTTGACGTCACAAACACACCCAGCGTTCGCCCAGACACTCCTCCGTTTCTCCAGCCACTCCCGCGTTTTTCCCAGAAACGGTAGCGTTTTTTCGCACACACTCATAAAACGGCCTGTTTCCGCCCAGAAACACCCACTTCCTGTCAATCACATTACGAACACCAGAACGAAGATAAAACCTCGTAATGCCGTGAGTAAAATTCCTAACTGCATAGCAAATTTACTTGGCGCAGTCGCACTGCGGACATTGCGCATGCGCAGTAGCGACTAATCGCTCCGTTGCGAAAAAAAAATAACGAGCAAACAACTCGGAATGACCCCCCATGTACAGAGTGTGCAGATTCTGGAGCACAAAAGGAGAGCTGTATCAAGTCTTGCAGCGTCTGTCATTTAGCTAAAACAGTCTATGAAATGACAGATGCTGATTGGTCGCTATGGACAACTACTCCATTTTATGTTGGTTTAAAAAGGTTTGCTACATCTACCCTCACAGTCCATTCACATTATTCCTCCTCAATGACTATCAATGCAATGCTCCTTACTACCCATACTGATAGAAATTCTCCTTTCACAACACAATAGCATGGGGTGTGGCCTAGTGGCATCGGCTATTGTGACATCACTGGGGGCGGGGCAAAGCCCCTCTGAGCTCACCTGACAGCCTTACTGATTGTGATACTCCTTTCACAGTACAATAGCGTGGGGTGTGGCCTAGTGGCATGGCCTATTGTGACATCACTGGGGGCGGGGCAAAGCCCCTCAGAGCTCTCCTGAAAGTCTTACTGATAGTGATACTCCTTTCACAGAACAATAGCATGGGGTGTGGCCTAGTGGCATGGGCTATATTGACATCACTGGGGGCGGGGCAAAGCCCCTCTGAGCTCACCTGACAGCCTTACTGACTGTGATACTCCTTTCAAAGTACAATAACATGGGGTGTGGCCTAGTGGCATGGGCTACTGTTACATCACTGGGGGCGGGGCAAAGCCCCTCAGAGCTCTCGTGACAGTCTTACTGATAGAGATACTCCTTTCACAGAACAATAGCATGGGGTGCGGCCTAGTGGCATGGGCTATTGTGACATTACTGGGGGCGGGGCATGTCCATGAAACCGGTACAAGGCACAATCACTTCCCAAATGCAGCTGCTTTGGAATGTGGTGTAGTAGGAGGTGCCTGATGTCACCGAGGGGCGCAGTCTGGCTGTGAGGCATGTCAAACCCCGCAGCTCCAAACTATGGCTGAGCAGGTCTATTCCACTAACATGGCATACCACCTGTAACAGAGCTAATATAAGCATCTGACATACCTATCCTATTTCTAGGTACAAATAAGCAAAGAACATATATAAAATCAGCGTACATGTAATAATACTACAGAACTCCTGTATATTGCTTTTTGAGTCAACCCTTGTCATCTGGATAACAATGATATAGAATAGATTATGCTACATCGTTGTGTTATACAGGCCAGGATTGGCAGCAAGGCGAATGTCTAAAGCGCCCTACACACTGGGCGATGGTGACAGGCGATATGAACGATATCACTCAGAAACTAGCGATATATCGTTCATATCTTTAGTGTGTAGGCACCTACGATGAAGGATGCGCGGCCCCACGGTCGATCATAGTTGGTTTCCCGTCGTTTTGCAATGCAAAACAATTTGGACGATATCGATCATCATTCAGATCGTTCATCGTCCATATTGCTTCCGTCGCCCAGTGTGTAGGGAGCTTTAGTATATTACCTTACATTATCTGCCGATCCTACGCAGTGACGCAGGGTGGTACAGGAGAAATCACAGCGTGACAGGAACCTGGAATCTATAGCCGGCTCCCGTGGTGTAACCAAGACCAACAACAAATATATGATATACAGACAGGTATTTATTGGGGTGTGGTATATTTTTGTCAGCATTCATCATGTCTACATTGATGAAATGTTGACATGATTATTATGTCGATAAAACATCACTGGTGATACTGTGGTGGCTTACCTGCTCCGGCAGCCCCAGTGGTGAAATCAGAATGTCTTCCGGCAGATAACCCCTATACCTGGCCCTAGTGCCTAGCCTTAACCTCCCCTGCCATAGCCTGGCCATCACCCCCTAGTGCAGTGGTTCTCAAACTGTGCGCCACTGGGGTGCCTCAGGGAACTTGCAGGGGGGCCTTGGATTGGTGGTCCAGGACAAATTCTAATTATTTATGGTCAATGTAATAGGCAAAACCAGTGCTGGTGGCTGCCAATCATAACATATGTGCTCAAACAGAAGCAAATATTGTCCCTCACCACATAACTGACCCTAAGGATGACATATAAACACAATTTACTTGATTCAAAAAAGTTTGAGAATCAGTGCCCTAGTGCCTAATCCTAACTCGCCCCCTAATGCCTAACCTTAACCTGCCCCCTAGTGCCTAACCCTAACCTCCCCTCCCGTAGCCTGACATCACCCGCTAGTGCCTAACCTTATCTTCCCCTCCCACAGCCAAACACTAACCCTCCCACCTAGTGCCTAACCTGCCCCCTAGTGCCTAACTTTAACCTGCCCCTTAGTGCCTAACCCCAAACTCCGCTCCCATAGCCTGACATCACCCCCTAGTGCCTAACCATATCCTCCCCTCCCACAGCCAAACACTAACCCTCCCCCTAGTGCCTAACCCGCCCCATAGTGCCTAACTTTAACCTGCCCCTTAGTGCCTAACCCCAAACTCCGCTCCCGTAGCCTGACATCACCCCCTAGTGCCTAACCATATCCACCCCTCCCACAGCCAAACACTAACCCTCCCCCTAGTGCCTAACCCGCCCCATAGTGCCTAACCTTAACCTGCCCCCTAGTGCCTAACCTTAACATGCCCCCCCTAGTGCCTAACCCTAACCTCCCCTCCGGTAGCCTAACCATCACCCACTAGTTCTTAACCATAACCTCCCCTCCAATAGCCTATCTCTAATCTTACCCCTAGTACCTACCTCTCTTTCCTCCTGTAGCCTAACCATAACTCTTCCCTCCTGCATCAATTCTCCATGCGGATGTCGGCATTTCAGGTGTCGTCATTGTGAGCACGTCAACATTCTGCACATGTCAACATGTTCAAAGTTCATTTGAGTAGACAGGCCGTTACCGTACTCTGCCTTCACAGGTGGGCGTGAGTGACAGAATCCCGCATGTCTCCCCAGGTGCCCACCACTTGAGCTTGTGCAGCCCGATTTTACGCAAGGGGGGTCATTCCGAGTTGTTCGCTCGGTAAATTTCTTCGCATGGCAGCGATTTTCCGCTTAGTGCGCATGCGCAATGTTCGCACTGCGACTGCGCCAAGTAAATTTGCTATGCAGTTAGGAATTTTACTCACGTTTTTTTCTTCGTTCTGGTGATCGTACTGTGATTGACAGGAAGTGGGTGTATCTGGGCGGAAACTGGCCGTTTTATGTTACTACAGTTTCTGGGAAAAACGCGGGAGTGGCTGGAGAAACGGAGGAGTGTCTGGGCGAACGCTGGGTGTGTTTGTGACGTCAAACCAGGAACGACAAGCACTGAACTGATCGCAGATGCCGAGTAAGTTTCGAGTTACTCAGAAACTGCACAGAGATGTCTTTTCGCAATAATGCGAATCTTTCGTTCGCAATTTTAAGAAGCTAAGATTCACTCCCAGTAGGCGGCAGCTTAGCGTGTGTAAAGCTGCTAAAAGCAGCTTGCGAGCGAACAACTCGGAATGAGGGCCAAGATACGTTATGCAAACTGGTGACCGTCAAACGGAAAATGTGAGGTGAGCCACCAGATTTCCTGAGGTAAATTATCATCCAAACGCTAACATGGAACAGGTCAGAACACAGGCTTGTCTGGTCACAGCCCATTCAGCCACACGACGAGCGACACATGTGACGGCGCCCACACAGAGGGAAAGGCCCCAGAATGAAGGCCAGAAATGAGCTCTAGAACTTAGAGGTGCAGGAGCTGCTCCATCACTGACCTACAGAACTACACCCTGGCTATAAAGCACGTCCCTCTATCCTGCAGCATGGCGTAATTCTTCTAGGACATCGCACGCCTGAAATCTACTACTGACAACGAGAACAGGTGAATTTCCAGGGCTGCATTATTACAGGAGCCAAGATAAAATCACCATGGGGCATTTACACAGTCAGCCAAACCAAGCACAATTATCCATCTCCATATTACGTCTAGCAGATGGCGGCAGCGAGCGCTCCGCCCCGGGGTGAACTGCGAGCTTGTAGACAAAAATATCTTTTAATGAAAATACAGAGGAACACAAATACCCGTACATCACACGCACTTCAAGTGAATTAAAATCTGCTGATAGGGTAAATCTAGTTGGTGGCGATTTATCAAATGCGCAATGCTACAAGACACGACAGAAAGAACTAGGGGAATGCGTGCGACTTTCTCTTGTGACGGCCTGTAATACTGAGGAAATGATTACTGCACTTGGTGGATACACATGAGGGGGTGCGGTCGAGAATACGGATGCCGGAACACCGACACGTGGCCATAATGCCGACGGCAAAACTCCAACAGCAGACGAAATGCTGACAGCGGAATCCTGACCGCTGGCATACCACATGTAAGTATGCGGGAACTGGCAGTATTAGTATTAGTGCAGGTTAGGTTTAGGCACCCCCGGGGAGGGTTAGGCTGCAAGGAGAGGGGGGCGGATAGGGTTAGGCTGCAGAGAGTGGGGATTAAGTTAGGCACTCCCGGGAGGGTTAGAGTTAGGCCTCGGGCGAGGGAGGGTTAAGTTCCGACCACTAATGTTGGTTTCATCCCAACCGGTGCACGGGTGTCCGAATGCATAACCGGACAGACAAAGAAACAGACCAATGAAATATATAGCCATGGCCCTGAAAGGGGTGGATTATTTTAGTTGAAACCCCGCCAGTACTGTAAGATGGATAATGAAGGGAATGTGTAACTGTCAGTAATTTCTATTTTCCTCTGACTCTGGTTAATCTCGCTCCAAGACTGCAGCCGCCGCCGCATTGCACTAAGCTGCCCTTATCCATACTTACCGACACTCCCGCATTCTGCGGGAGGCTCCCGTTTTCTCGCCCAGTGTCCCGCTACCCCGGAAAGCCCTCACAATCCCCCGGAATCCACCCAGCCATGTTTGAAAACCGGACTGAGTATTGGCGACTTTGGACGCGACAGGGGCGGAGCTTGTTGCCCGACCATGCAGTAAGGCAGTGTAACCGCGGCATCATCAGCAGCGGATCACCGGCGGCATCAGCAGCTGATCACTCCCCCTGCCCGCCCTCCACCTCCCCGCACATCGGGACTGGAGCAGCTGTTAGTTGGTAGTGATGGGGGATCTGGTGTGTCGCGGACGCTCTAGTGGAAAGAGTGAGGCACCTGGGAGTCCGGAGGAGAGGCAGGAGAAGAGGTAGGAGTGTCTGTATTTGTGTGTGTGACCTATGTGCGTAGTCTGCCACCACTGTGTGTGTGTACTGTACTCTGCCACCACTGACCACTGTGCTGTGTGTGTGTGTATAGTCTGCCACCATTGACCCATGTATGTATGTATGTATGTATGTATGTATGTGTAGTCTGCCACCACTGACATCTGTATGTATGTGTGTTTAGTCTGCCACCACTGGTGTGTGTGTGTGTGTGTGTGTGTGTGTGTGTGTGTGTGTGTGTGTGTGTGTGTGTGTGTGTGTGTGTGTGTGTGTGTGTGTGTGTGCGCGTGTAATTTACTCTGAGACTTTTTTTTTTTTACATATTTATATTTATAGAATTTGGCTGGACAATATGTTAATGAATTAATATTGGTAAATAGGTACCAGAGCAATAACTGGAGGTTGTGCCAGCATCGCCGACACACAGCAAATATGCAGTGATGGCACAGAACCACCAGCAGCACCCACACAGCCATGCTGCCACCGCCGCAATAGCCTGGCTACTTGTTACATAGGTAGCCGGGCAGTGCCGCAGCTCCCGTTCTTCCCAGCTTGTCCGCAGGGTCTGAAGAACACACAGCCACGTGTAAAAGGGCCAGCTGGTGGAAGCTGCTTCTCCAGAGCCAAACATAAATATAACACACACACACACGCATAAAAGGGTCTCTGCCTGGCATAATATGTAAAGGGGGGATCAACCTGGAGTAATGCGTAAAAGGGGCTCTACCTGGAATATTGTGTTAAAGGGGCTTTACCTGGCATGTGTGTATAAGCTGACACTGTCCCGTGTCACTGGCGTATCCATAATGGGTGCAGTATGTGCGCTGTACACGGGCCCGAGTCAAGAAGGGGCACACGCTGCACCCACTGTTTGAATACTTACCCCTCCGGAGTCCCGCGCCGAAGTCAGCAGCGCTACAGAATCACTGTGAAAAGGGTGCAGCAGCCATTTTCCTGGTGATCTGCGCATGCGCAGTAGAGTCTGAGCCCTCTAGTGCTCAGACTCTCCAGCGCTGCCGGCAGAGAGGAGGGAGCCCGAACGGAGGAGCACAGGGGCCTCCTCTTCTTTTAAAGCGTCCCTGCCCTGTGTGTGTATATGTAGGCTAGCAATAACTCCTGTGTGTGTAGAGTGGCATTAACACCTGTGTGCCACTGCAGGACAGCCCCCTGCAGTAGGCACGCCCATAGGTGGAGCTAGACATGCCCTTAAGGCGGAGCATGACATGCCTCTCTCAGCAGTGTGCCGCAAGAACTCCCATACCGTATAGAATCTCTCTGAAACTGGTTTCCAAAAGTAGGCAAGTATGCCCTTATCTCTGTCCAGTCACTAACCTTATGTGATATCGCCTCCTGCTGGTGAGCTGTGTGTTGCCCGGGCTCTGGAGGAGTATGAGACAGGGCAGCAGCAAAGCCCTGGTATAGGCAGTTACTACCACTATGACATCACAGCGTGACCTCACAGACAGACCAGACACATACACAGACCAATGCATTTTCTATATGTATTTTCATGATTGGGGTCCTGGCCCCGCAAGGGGTGGATTTTTCCACTTGAAACCCCACAAGTATTTTTCGATGGATAATGAAGGGTGTGTGCACCAAGTGTGGTCCAGATCCATCAAGGCGTGTAGGAGGGGTGTAGTATGGTATGCCGGTGCTCGGGCTCCCGGCGACCAGCATACTGACAGCGTGGCGAGCGCAAAGGAGCTCCTTGCGGGCTCGCTGCGCTCGCCACGCTGCGGGCACGGTGGTGCGCCACACTATTTTATTCTCCCTCCAGGGGGGTCATGGACCCCCACGAGGGAGAATAGCTGTCGGTATGCCGGGTGTCGGGATTCCGGCGCCGGTATACTGTGCGCCGGGATCCCGACATTCGGCATACTGAAGACCACCCTGTAGGAGCCTATGAAGAACAAACAAATACATATACAATACTTTTACTTTTATATACAGTATATAGATATGGTCACATATCTCAGGCACCTGAAACCTAGGAGTGGTGAGTGCAGGTCATGTGTGCACTATAAGGGGATATCTTATGTTACTGGGATATTACATTAGTACGGTGATGGCGCTGGGAACGGGTGTGGTTCATCAAATCAACAGTATCTAGGTTGACAATGTTTAGGTCGACCACTACAGGTCGACAGTCACTAGGTCAACATGGATGGAAGGTCGACAGGGTTTCTAGGTCGACATGTGCTAGGTCGACAGGTCTAAAGGTCAACAAGAGGATTTTTTTTTTTTTGGGTGTCGTTTTCTTCGTAGAGTGACCGGGATCCCAAATTAGTGCACCGCGTCCCCTCACATGGCTCGCTTCGCTCGCCATGCTTCGGGCATGGTGCCTTCGCTCCGCTACCGCTTGGCACAGATTACTGTTCCAATCGTAGTCCACGTGGATCGTTAAGTATGAAAAAAGAAAAAAAATGTGAAAAACTCATGTCGACCTTTAGACCTGTCGACCTAGCACATGTCGACCTAGAAACCCTGTCGACCTTCCATCCATGTCGACCTAGTGACTGTCGACCTATAGTGGTCGACCTAAACATTGTCGACCTAGATACTGTCGATCTTCAGACCGGATCCCGCTGGGAACACACAGAACCTGTTTCGTTACTCACCTCACGAAATCACAGGAGCAAATGAAATTGCTGAACTCACTGTAAATGTAGATTAAATATCTAATATCTAATTCCATAATTACATTTAGCCGTCACCCTATTATTTATCATCATTTTGTGATCACTTAAGAAAACATGCACAAAATAAGTATAAATGAGAAAAAAACAAAAAATCTAACGACCAGAATTACAAGGCGGCATTGTGTAAGATTTTAATTAAGACAATAAGAAGACGGAAATGACATGGGAATTGCCGAGATTCTATATAACCTGTTTTCTCTTACGTCCGTAGAGGATGCTGGGGTCCATATTAGTACCATGGGGTATAGACGGGTCCACCAGGAGCCATTGGCACTTTAAGAGTTTGAGAGTGTGGGCTGGCTCCTCCCTCTATGCCCCTCCTACCAGACTCAGTTTAGAAAATGTGCCCGGAGGAGCCGGTCACAGCTAGGGGAGCTCTACAGAGCTTCTTTAGAAAAGTTTTATTTAGAGTTTGTTTTTTTTACAGGAGGCTGCTGGCAACAGCCTCCCTGCATCGAGGGACTGAGGGGGGGAGCAGTGTCCGCCCAGCGGGGTCTTGAGCCACTGAGTCCGCTGACAGGGCATTGAGCTCCAGAGGGGACAGATCGCGCCCCGCCACAGGGAAACGCTCACCCCGGCAGCCAGCCGCCACCCTCTCACAGAGCTGAAGTGTGGCGAGTTAGTCACTGTCCCCCCTTACAAGCGGGGGGTTCAGTGTGAAGAGGGCGGCTTAAGGGTGGGAGCGCGGTTTTAAGCGCGCTCCGGGAAGGCTCAGCCGTGCGGCGCTGTGAGGGGCGCCCTGGGCCAGCAAAATACTCTACACTGACCACATATAGCCTGTCGGGGTCCGCGGATCTCAGCCAGATAAAAATTCCTCAGGCCAGTATAATCTTCAAGAGCGGGAAGACAGCGCCATTGAAGGGGCGGAGCTTCTGCTCATTGCGTACCCAGCAGCGTTCATTTTTCCTGCCTGCAATCACTGCCAGTGGATGTCCAGGTTCCTCCAGAGCAAATCCAGCTATCTGCACGATACCAGGGGGTTGTAGAAGGGGGGGGGGGGGGGGAGGAGGCTGTATAATAGGCTGTGTCACCTATTAAGGTTAGGGTCTCCCTATACCTCTAATAGCGCTGTATGTGGGTTGGCTCCAATCTCTGTGTCTCTCTGCCATTATTGGGTGGAAACTCGGTTTACCCAATACCCTGTGTGTTTGTGGGGTGTTTGGTGTGTGTGTGACAACATGTCTAGGGACACTGTTTCATATGCTGCAGAGGATTTATTTTCCCAGGAAGACTCCATACCATGTAATCATGATTGCACTGTTGTAGCGCAGATCCCTACTAGAGAGCCAGAATGGTTAGTCTCTCTGCGGGGGACTATTTCTCAGATTTCTGATAGGGTTGCTAGGACTGAGCATGCAACTCAGGTCCTGCAATCCTCTATGGTCGGATACTGCTTCCTCGGGGTCCCCTGCGGTACATTCTCACAAACGTGCACTTGCAAAGCTTATGCAGGATGATACGGACACCGATACTGACGCTGCAGACGGTGACAGGGATGTGTCGAGGGGGACGGCATCACTTGCTAAGGGGGTGCAGTTGATGATTGAAGCTGTAAGGGATGTGTTACACATTACTGACACAGCTCCTGAGCAGGTGGAGGAGGCCTTTTTCACTGACAGTAAAAAGCCCCCCCCTCACCTTCCCGGCGTCCAAAGAATTGAATGCTATCCTTGAAAAAGCCTGGGAAAATCCGGAAGAGAAATTCCAGATCCCTAAGAGGGTCTTAGTTGCTTTTCCCTTCCCAGAAACAGATAGGAAAAAGTGGGAGTCTCCGCCGATAGTTGACGCCTCTGTCTCCAGGCTGTCCAAACAGGTGGTATTACCAGTCCCTGGATCTACCACGTTGAAAGAACCGGCAGATCGCAAGGTGGCTGCTACGCTAAAATCCATTTACAAGGCTTCAGGGGCTATACTGCGGCCTACTATAGCATGTGCTTGTATTGCAAAAGCTATTGCCAGGTGGTCAATCACTCTGCAGGAGGAATCGACTACAATGGATAGAGGTGACATTGATTTATTTTTACGTAATATTCAGGATTCTGCAGGATTCCTGGTAGATTCCATGAAGGACCTGGGTTCCATGGCTGCAGGGATCTCCTCCATGTCCGTCTCGGCTCGCAGAGGTCTCTGGCTGCGCCAATGGTCTGCGGATGCGGAATCCAGAAAAAGTGTGGAGGGTCTTCCTTATACAGGTCAGGTTCTCTTTGGAGAAGCGCTAGATGCGTGGATTGCCACGGCTACAGTGGGTAAGTCTCCTTTTCTCCCCTCAGCTGCACCGGCTACGAAGAAGCCTTTTACACCAGCCACGTCACAGTCCTTTCGACCCGCGAGGCCTAGAAAGAACAAACATTCGAACACCTTCTTCAGAGGTGGTCGTGCTAAAGGAAAGAAGCCTGCTCCCGCTGGCTCCCAGAACCAGAAGCCCGCTTCTGATACCCCTAAGTCCTCCGCATGACGGTGGACAGCTGGGCCTGGAGGACGGTCAGGTGGGGGCAAGACTCCGGCACTTCAGCCACGTCTGGGTGTCGTCGAGCCTGGACCCCTGGGTACTGGATATAGTGTACAGAGGGTACAGGCTGGAGTTTCAAGATCTCCCGCCTCACCGCTTCTTCAAGTCAGGCTTACCAGCTGGCAGACAGAACAATTCTTCTGGAAGCTATCCAAAAGTTAGTGGTGTCCAGGGTCATTGTTCCAGTTCCACCTCATCAGTGGAACAAAGGTTACTATTCGAACCTTTTCGTGGTACCGAAGCTGGATGGTTCGGTACGGACAATTCTGAACTTAAAATCTTTGAACCCCTACCTCAGGGAGTTCAAATTCTAAATGGAGTCTCTGAGAGCTGTCATCTCAGGTCTGACGGAGGGAGAGTTCCTGGTGTCCTTGGACATCAAGGATGCATACCTCCACGTTCCCATCTGGTCTCCACATCAGGCATATCTCAGGTTTTCACTGTTGGACGATCACTATCAGTTTCAGGCGCTGCCGTTTGGCCTCTCCACAGCAACGAGGGTCTTCACCAAGGTGATGGCGGAGATGATGGTTCTCCTGCGCAAGCAGGTGGTGAACATAATTCCGTATCTGGACGAACTCCTGATCAAGGCGTCGTCCAGGGAGAAGTTGTTGCGATCCATTGCTCTCATGACACATCTGCTCAAGGAGCACGGTTGGATCCTGAACCTTCCGAAGTCTCATCTGGAGCCGACAAGGAGGCTGTCTTTCCTAGGACTGATCCAAGACGCGGAAGTATAGAGGGCGTTCTGCCGGTGGAGAAAGCATTGATGATCCAATCAATGGTCCGGGATGTCTTAAAGCCTACCCGGGTCTCGGTTCATCAGTGCATCCGCCTTCTGGAGAAGATGTTCGCCGCCTACGAGGCTCTACAGTACGGAAGGTTTCATGCTCGATTCTTTCAGCTGGATCTCTTGGACCAGTGGTCGGGATCTCACCTACACATGCACCAGAGGATCTGTCTGTCTCCGAAAGCCAGGATCTCGCTCTTCTGGTGGATACAACTGCCTCACCTTCTGGAAGGCCGAAGGTTCGGAGTTCAGGACTGGATCCTTCTAACCACGGAATCAAGTCTAAGAGGTTGGGAAGCAGTCGCTCAGGGGGAAACCTTCCAAGGAAGGTGGTCGGATCAAGAATCCCTTCTCTCAATAAACATTCTGGAGCTAAGAGCCGTGTACAACGCCCTTCTGCAAGCAGCACACCTCGGGCTGTTCAGGTGCAGTCGGACAACGTGACCAGGGTGGCCTACATAAACCGACAAGGCGGAACGAAGAGTAGAGCTGCCATGTCAGAGGTGTCAAAAATCCTCTTCTGGGCAGAAAGGCACGCGGTGGTGATGTCGGCAATCTTCATTCCGGGTGTAGACAACTGGGAAGCAGACTTCCTCAGCAGACACGATCTCCATCCAGGAGAGTGGGGCCTCCATCCGGAGGTGTTCGAGGAGGTAATCAGTTGGTGGGGGTTCCTCACATAGACATGATGGCCTCCCGCCTCAACAAGAAGCTGCGGAGGTACTGTTACAGGTCGAGAGACCCACAAGCAGTGGCGGTGGACGCACTGGTAACACCGTGGGTGTTCACGTCAGTGTATGTGTTCCCTCCCCTTCCTCTGATACCAAAAGTTCTTCAACTCGTAAGAAGAACAAAGGTTCTGGCAATCCTGATTGCTCCGGACTGGCCAAGGAGGGCTTGGTACGCGGATCTGCTGGATCTTCTGTTAGAGGCTCCATCCAAGACCCTTACCTCTTCGGGAGGATTTGCTACTGCAGGGGCCGTTCGCTTATCAAGACTTACCACGGCTATGTTTGACAGCATGGCGGTTGAACGCCAGATCTTAACTCGGAAAGGTATCCCGAGTGAGGTTATTCCTACCCTGATACAGGCTAGGAAGGGGGTAACGTCTAAACATTACCATCGGATTTGGAAAAAAATAAGAATTTACTCACCGGTAATTCTATTTCTCGTAGTCCGTAGTGGATGCTGGGGACTCCGTAAGGACCATGGGGAATAGACGGGCTCCGCAGAAGACTGGGCTCTCTAAAGAAAGATTAGGTACTATCTGGTGTGCACTGGCTCCTCCCTTTATGCCCCTCCTCCAGACCTCAGTTAGGGAAACTGTGCCCGGAAGAGCTGACATTACAAGGAAAGGATTTTGGAATCAAGGGTAAGACTCATACCAGCCACACCGTACAACTCGTGATAACCTTACCCAGTTAACAGTATGAACAACAACTGAGCATCACTCAACGGATGGCTCATAACAATAACCCTTTATTAAGCAATAACTATATACACGTATTGCAGAAAGTCCGCACTTGGGACGGGCGCCCAGCATCCACTACGGACTACGAGAAATAGAATTACCGGTGAGTAAATTCTTATTTTCTCTAACGTCCTAGTGGATGCTGGGGACTCCGTAAGGACCATGGGGATTATACCAAAGCTCCTAAACGGGCGGGAGAGTGCGGATGACTCTGCAGCACCGAATGAGCAAACACAAGGTCCTCCTCAGCCAGGGTATCAAACTTGTAGAACTTTGCAAAAGTATTTGAACCCGACCAAGTAGCCGCTCGGCAAAGCTGTAAAGCCGAGACCCCTCGGGCAGCCGCCCAAGAAGAGCCCACCTTCCTTGTGGAATGGGCTTTCACTGATTTTGGATGCGGCAATCCAGCCGCAGAATGAGCCAGCTGAATCGTGCTACAGATCCAGCGAGCAATAGTTTGCTTTGAAGCAGGAGCACCCAGCTTATTGGGTGCATACAGAATAAACAGCGAGTCAGTCTTCCTGACTCCAGCCGTTCTGGAAACATATATTTTCAAAGCCCGGACTACGTCCAGCAACTTGGAGTCCTCCAAGTCCCGAGTAGCCGCAGGGACCACAATAGGTTGGTTCAAATGAAACGATGATACCACCTTTGGGAGAAATTGGGGACGAGCCCGCAATTCTGCCCTGTCCATATGGAAGATCAAATAAGGGCTTTTACATGACAAAGCCGCCAATTCTGATACACGCCTCGCCGATGCTAAGGCCAACAGCATGACCACTTTCCACGTGAGATACTTTAGTTCCACGGTCTTAAGTGGTTCAAACCAGTGGGATTTCAGGAAATCCAACACAACGTTAAGATCCCAAGGTGCCACTGGTGGCACAAAAGGGGGCTGAATATGAAGCACTCCATTTACAAACGTCTGAACCTCAGGCAGTGAAGCCAGTTCTTTTTGAAAGAAAATGGATAGGACCGAAATCTGGACCTTTATGGACCCTAATTTCAGGCCCATAGTCACACCTGACTGTAGGAAGTGCAGATATCGACCCAGCTGGAATTCCTCTATAGGGGCCATCCTGGCCTCACACCAAGCAACATATCTTCGCCATATACGGTGATAATGCTTAGCTGTTACATCCTTCCTAGCTTTTATCAGCGTAGGAATCACTTCATCCGGGATGCCCTTTTCCGTTAGGATCCGGCGTTCAACCGCCATGCCGTTTTCTCCTTTTCCTGCAAGCAGGTGTGGATATGGGCCTGAGATTGGGCTCCATCAAGGTCCAAATCTCTGCTTTGTCCATCTTCTTCCAAAAACAATTGGCTGTCCTCCCTGAGGTTCAGACCTTTTTGAAAGGGGTTCTGCACATCCAGCCTCCCTTTGTGGCGCCAACGGCACCCTGGGATCTGGACGTGGTGCTGCAGTTCCTGCAATCTGCTTGGTTTGAGCCTCTGATGGAAGCTGACATCAAGTTTCTCACGTGGAAGGCGGTCACTTTGTTGGCCTTAGCTTCTGCTCGACGGGTGTCGGAATTGGGGGCTTTATCTTGTAAGAGTCCCTATCTGATCTTCCATGAAGATAGGGCGGAACTTAGGACTCGTCCACAGTTCCTGCCTAAGGTTGTATCGGCTTTCCATATCAACCAACCTATTGTGGTGCCAGTGGCTACTGACTCCTCAATTGCTTCAAAGGCCTTGGATGTTGTGAGGGCTTTGAAGATTTATGTGAAGAGGACAGCTCGTCATCGAAAGACTGACTCCTTGTTTGTCCTCTATGATCCCAAGAAAATTGGGTGTCCTACTTCTAAGCAGTCAATTTCACGCTGGATCAGGTTCACCATCCAGCATGCATATTCTACGGCAGGATTGCCGTGTCCAAAATCTGTAAAGGCCCACTCTACTCGTAATGTGGGCTCTTCCTGGGCGGCTGCCCAGGATGTCTCGGCGGTACAACTTTGCCGAGCTGCTACTTGGTCTGGATCGAACACGTTTGCCAAGTTTTACAAGTTCGATACTTTGGCCTCTGATGACCTCGAGTTTGGTCAAGCAGTGTTGCAGGAGCCTCCGCGCTCTCCCTCCCGTACTGGGAGCTTTGGTACATCCCCATGGTACTAATATGGACCCCAGCATCCTCTAGGATGTAAGAGAAAATAGGATTTTAATTACCTACCGGTAAATCCTTTACTCGTAGTCCGTAGAGGATGCTGGGCGCCCGCCCAGCGCTGCGTTTTCCTGCTTTGGTTTTACAGTTCAGTACTGCCTGGTTCCTAGGTAAGTTCTGCGTTGTTACTGTTTCAGTACTGCTTCAGCTGTTGCTGAGTTTTTCCGGCATGTTAGCCGGATTTGCCTGTTGTGTGAGCTGGTATGAATCTCGCCACTATCTGTGTAATTCCTTCTCTCTAAGTATGTCGTCTGTCTCCTCGGGCACAGTTTCTAGACTGAGTCTGGTAGGAGGGGCATAGAGGGAGGAGCCAGCCCACACTATTAAACTCTTAAAGTGCCAATGGCTCCTGGTGGATCCATCTATACACTATGGTACTAATATGGACCCCAGCATCCTCTACGGACTACGAGAAAAGGATTTACCGGTAGGTAATTATAATCCTATTGTTCCCTATACTGTACATTCAGACATTTGTAAAGTATATATAAAATGTCAACTCTGTCATGTAGATTTTAAAAAATAGCTCTGCTCATAAGACCTAATTCCAATACAGGTTTTAAGATGTACAATTGTACAGAGAACGGTCTGCAGACCCTTTGGTCTTTTTCAGGTGCCAATGCAATAAGCTGGTGGTGAGGGGTGTCCTGCGGGCTGAGGAACCTTTCATTTCATGCTCCTCAACCACCCATCACACTCTGCACCCCGGGTCTCTGGTACACTCCTCGATATACTTCTCCCAGGAGGAACCACAGCATAAGGACAAGGTCTCCAGGAGTTGGCAGGAGAATGCTATCTGACCTCCCAGTACCTGGCGCTGGCACCTGCACAATCCTCCGTCTGCAAGTGCACAGATCAGGCAGCGGTAAGTAGCCACTGCACACTTCTTCCTGTTGTATGAGGGACACTACTAGGCTACACCACCGTGGCTATTGTGGCGTTCTCGCACCTGCCCCATTTAAGCGGCCACCAGCCGATGCCCATCAGAATCAGTGGCCACCATTAAACACCTGGAGCTTGTCCAAACGCTCTAAGGAAATTACTCCATGCATGCACATTGCCATGTCTTTCATATCCATCCCGCATCTCTAGTGCAAACACGCAAAAGTGTGGGAAACGTCCGTGTCACACAAAGCCGAATTTATAGCATTACAGCAAGCAGGCACCCGTCCCGTGGCATCATATGCCCACACTGCTATATAAACCAGCCACGCCTCATTTCCATATAGCATTCTTAAGCTTTATCAGTTCTGTCACATCGGAGAGTACAGTGTCAGCCTGGAGCATGAAGTTCCTACCAAGGAATGCAGTGAAGCTTAAGGGATGTGGCCAGCCACCAAAGAGGTCCTTGGCCAACCATTAGAGAGGGCTTTTAGAGAGGGCCACCCATTTTGATTGGCAGGAGGGCTAATCTTGGTGTAGCTTTAGAAAAAAACAAACACCCAAGTTCATCCATAATCCTGTAACATTGAGTTACTGACCCCTAGAGGAGGAGGAGGTGGGAGCCTCAGGCAGTAGGGCCTCCTACTCTGCCGGATAGTCCGGGAGACTTTTGGATGTCGTTGAATGAGGTAGTCCCGGGCCTTAATGATGCAATTTATGGAACCACGCCCACCTATAAATTGCCCCTCCCATGAAGTGCAAATGGTGTCCCAACACTAAACATGGCATTCTCCCATGAACACATCATGCCGGCATGTACCACCTACCATCTGTTCTCACATGGTAGATCTGTGCTGCTGCTATACAGCTCCTGTGACGGTCCAGCTATTGTGCAACTGAAGTGCCACTGTGTCATGCCGCCCTCGGACTATACCAGGCCCAAGTGTCGCAATATGTGGTCACGCAGCTTCTGTGGTAATAGAAGACCCAGCTGGCAGGGCATGCTGTGGTTTGTAGTTCCACCACAGCTGGAGAAGCGCAGGTTGCCAGCTTTTGATTTAGATAGATGGTTTGGCCTGGTTACCCACTCATACAGCGGACAGATACAGCAAACGTTTACCTCAGTACAGCAGAAGCCGTCAGAGCGGCTATCTCAGCAGTGCACAATGATGGGGTTTCTATATATAATTCCCAGTAAATAGGCCATATAGACAGGGATACAAAGCCGTGTGAGTGGAGCTATTTGCAAGCATACGCCAGAGATTATCTGTTGGCAGCAGTGAAAGGGAACATGAAAAGACCAGCTCTCCCCCTATTGTCTCAGCAATGGCATGCAGCACAGCCTCTGGAGTGGGATGAGAGAATGAGAGAAATACACATCGCAGCTCTTTGTGCCACGTCTGCAGTGTAGTCTGACAGCATTATACACAGCTCCTGTGTGCAGGATTTATACACAATGCGCCATCTGCCATTATCAGGCGTATACGCAGGAAAAATATAACATAGAATACATTTATATTATAGGCACAAGGGTATAGGGGAAAGCCGTCACATCTGTGGCAAGTGTCAGAGCGGAGTAACAGTGGGGTGTGTCAGGAGCAGGGTTACGCGTTTTGTGTGTGACTGTTCCTCAGTGGTGTGTGTGTGTGTGTGTGTGTGTGTGTGTGTGTGTGTGTCTGAGAGCAGGGAAACTGTTGAGTGTGGGTGTGTTTGTGGGTGTCAAAGCAGTGTAACCATGGTGTGTGTGTGTGTCTGTGTGTCATAGCGGGGTTACAGTGGTGTGTGTCTCTGTGTGTGTCAGAACGGGGTAAAATTAGTGTGTGTGTGTGTGTATAACTGTATCAGAGCAGTGTAACAGTGGTGTGTCTGTGTGTTACAGCAGTGTAACCATCGTGTGTGTGTGTCACAGTGGTGTATCCGTGGTGTTTGTGACTATGTGTAAATGTGTCAGAGCAGTGTGACAGTGATGTGTGTGTTTGTCAGAGCAGTGTAACTGAGGTGTGTGTGTAACCAGTGTGGCTACAGTGAACAATATGGCTTGCTAACCAGTATGGCTGCGGTGATAAAGTGTGGTTCTGGTGACCAGTGCAGCTGTGGTGCTTGGCTGCAGTGACCAGTATAGCTTTGGTGCTTGGCTGCAGTGACCAGTATAGCTGTGGTGCTTGGCTGCAGTGGCCAGTGTGGCAGCAGTGTATGGCTGCAGTGGTCAGTATAGTTGTGGTGCTTGGCTGCGGTGACCAGGATGGCTGCGGTGTGTGGCTGCAGTGACCAGTGTGGCTGCAGTGCATTGCTGTGGTGACCAGTATAGCTGTGGTGCTTGGCTTCGGTGACCAGTAGAGCTGTGGTCATGGCTGCAGTGACCAGTATAGCTGTGGTGCTTGACTGCGGTGACCAGTATAGCTGTGCTCTTGGCTGCAGTGACCAATATATCTGTGGTGCTTGGCTGCGGTGACCAGTATAGCTGTGCTCTTGGCTGCAGTGACCAGTATATCTGTGGTGCTTGGCTGCGGTGACCAGTATAGCTGTGGTCATGGCTGCAGTGACTAGTATAGCTGTGGTCATGGCTGCGGTGACCAGTATAGCTGTAGTGCTTGGCTGCGGTGACCAGTATAGCTGTGCTCTTGGCTGCAGTGACCAGTATTGCTGTGCTCCTGGCTGCAGTGACCAGTATAGCTGTGCTCTTGGCTGCAGTGACCAGTATAGCTGTGGTGTATGGCTGCAGTGACCAGTATAGCTGTGGTCATGGCTGCAGTGACCAGTATAGCTGTGCTCTTGGCTGCAGTGACCAGTATAGCTGTTGTCATGGCTGCAGTGACCAGTACAGCTGTGGTGCTTGGCTGCTGTGACCAGTATAGCTGCAGTGTGTGGCTGCAGTGACCAGTATAGCTGTGGTGCATGGCTACGGTGACCAGGATGGCTGCGGTGCTTGGCTGTGGTGACCAGTAAAGCTGTGCTCTTGGCTTCAGTGACCAGTATAGCTGTGGTCATGGCTGCAGTGACCAGTATAGCTGTGGTCATTGCTGCAGTGACCAGTATAGCTGTGCTCTTAGCTGCAGTGACCAGTATAGCTGTGGTGCTTGCCTGCAGTGACCAGTATAGCTGTGCTCTTGGCTGTAGTGACCAGTATAGCTGTGGTGCTTGGCTGCGGTGACCGGTATAGCTGTGCTCTTGGCTGGGGTGACCAGTATAGCTGTGGTGCTTGGCTGCGGTGACCAGTATAGCTGTGAGCTTGGCTGCAGTTACCATATAGCTGTGGTGCTTGGCTGTGGTGACCAGTATAGCTGTGCTCTTGGCTGTGGTGACCAGTATAATTGTGGTCATGGCTGTAGGGACCAGTATAGCTGTGGTCATGGCTGCAGTGACCAGTATAGCTGTGGCGCCTGGCTGCGGTGACCAGGATGGCTGTGATGTGTGGCTGCAGTGACCAGTATATAGCTGTAGTGTGTGGCTGCGGTGACCAGTATAGCTGTGGTGCTTGGCTGTGGTGACCAGTATGGCAGCAGTGTATGGCTGCAGTGGCCAGTATAGTTGTGGTGCATGGCTGTGGTGACCAGGATGGCTGCGGTGCTTGGCTGTGGTGACCAGTATAGCTGTGGTCATGGCTGTGGTGACCAGTATAGCTGTGGTGCTTGGCTGCGGTGACCGGTATAGCTGTGCTCTTGGCTGCAGTGAACAGTATAGCTGTGGTGCTTGCCTGCGGTGACCAGTATAGCTGTGCTCTTGCCTGCAGTGACCAGTATAGCTGTGGTGCTTGGCTGCAGTGACCAGTATAGCTGTGCTCTTGGCAGCAGTAACCAGTATAGCTGTAGTCATGGCTGCAGTGACCAGTATAGCTGTGGTCATTGCTGCGGTGACCAGTATAGCTGTGCTTTTGACTGCAGTGACCAGTATAGCTGTGCTGATTGGCTGCGGTGACCAATATAGCTGTGCTCTTGGCTGCAGTGACCAGTATAGCTGTGGTCATTGCTGTGGAGACCAGTATAGCTGTGCTCTTGGCTGCAGTGACCAGTATAGCTGTGGTGCTTGTCTGCAGTGACCAGTATAGCTGTGCTCTTGGCTGCAGTGCTTGGCTGCGGTGACCAGTATAGCTGTGGTGCTTGGCTGCGGTGACCAGTATAGATGTGGTCATGGCTGCAGTGACCAGTATAGCTGTGGTCAGGCTGCAGTGACCAGTATAGTTGTGCTCTTGGCTGCGGTGACCAGTATAGCTGTACACTTGGCTGCAGTGACCAGTATGGCAGCAGTGTGTGGATGTGGTGACCAGTGCAGCTACGGTCTTGGCTGCAGTGACCAGTATAGCTGTGGTCGTGGCTGCAGTGACCAGTATAGCTGTGTTCTTGCCTGCGGTGACCAGTATAGCTGTAGTCATGGCTGCAGTGACCAGTATAGCTGTGGTCGTGGCTGCAGTGACCAGTATAGCTGTGGTTCTTGCCTGCAGTGACCAGTATAGCTGTGCTGCTTGGCTGCGGTGACCAATATAGCTGTGCTCTTGGCTGCAGTGACCAGTGTAGCTGTGATGCTTGTCTGCAGTGACCAGTATAGCTGTGCTCTTGGCTGCAGTGATCAGTATAGCTGTGGTCATTGCTGCGGTGACCAGTATAGCTGAGCTCTTGGCTGCAGTGACCAGTATAGCTGTGGTGCTTGTCTGCAGTGACCAGTATAGCTGCGCTCTTGGCTGCAGTGCTTGGCTGCAGTGACCAGTATAGCTATGCTCTTGGCTGCAGTGACCAGTATAGCTGTACACTTGGCTGCAGTGACCAGTATGGCAGCAGTGTGTGGATGTGGTGACCAGTGCAGCTACGGTCTTGGCTGCAGTGACCAGTATAGCTGTGGTCATAGCTGCAGTGACCAGTATAGCTGTGGTCGTGGCTGCAGTGACCAGTATAGCTGTGTTCTTGCCTGCGGTGACCAGTATAGCTGTGGTCATGGCTGCAGTGACCAGTATAGCTGTGGTCATGGCTGCAGTGACCAGTATAGCTGTGGTCGTTGCTGCAGTGACCAGTATAGCTGTGGTTCTTGCCTGCAGTGACCAGTATAGCTGTGCTGCTTGGCTGCGGTGACCAATATAGCTGTGCTGCTTGGCTGCGGTGACCAATATAGCTGTGCTCTTGGCTGCAGTGACCAGTATAGCTGTGGTGCTTGGCTGCAGTGACCAGTATAGCTGTGGTGCTTGGCTGCAGTGACCGGTATAGCTGTGCTCTTGCCTGCAGTGACCAGTATAGCTGTGCTCTTGGCTGCAGTGCTTGGCTGCGGTGACCAGTATAGCTATGCTCTTGGCTGCAGTGACCAGTATAGCTATGCTCTTGGCTGCAGTGACCAGTATAGCTGTACACTTGGCTGCAGTGACCAGTATAGCTGTGGTCATGGCTGCAGTGACCGGTATAGTTGTGGTTCTTGCCTGCGGTGACCAGGATGGCTGTGGTTCTTGCCTGCGGTGACCAGGATGGCTGTGGTTCTTGCCTGCAGTGACTGGTATAGCTGTACACTTGGCTGCAGTGACCAGTATGGCAGCAGTGTGTGGATGTGGTGACCAGTGCAGCTGTGGTGTGTGTAGAAGTAAATGTGCTGCTTGTCTGTATAAATTGGTCCTGATTCTGATTTGCAATTAAAGCAAAAAACAGCAAGTAACTGTGCACCTGGGCAATGTCATGTTACACTGCAGGTGGGGCAGATGTAACATGTGCAGAGAGAGTTAGATTTGGGTGGGGTGTGTCCAAACTGAAATCTAAATTGCAGTGTAAAAATAAAGCTGTCTAACATCTGTGGGCTATATGCAGAAGCGGGTGCGATACATTATCCTGGCGTTTGGGATGTCGGCTGTCCAGGATGTTAGCTGTCCGGGGATGATCGATCCCAGAACCCCGAAACGGAGAATCCTGACACTTTTGGGGGGTAAGTAAGCTACCCCCCACCCCACTGGGGCTATATGTAATGCCTAACCCTAAGCCTACCCCCCCTTCCCCCGGGCTCTAACCGTAATATCAACCCAGATACTTACCTTCAGGATCCCGGTGGTCCTCGTTGCTGCTCCCTGCCCGCCCCTGAATGACTACAGCCTGTCAATGAGGCTGTGGCAGTCCGCCCACCATCGGAGGTGTATGCAAACCATCGCGTCTGCGTACAACTCCCAATCAGGCTCACAGTTCTGCGCACGCAACGCCAGAGCAGTGCCGGCTGACCTGCATTCCCCTTTACAGCTGCAGAGCGCTCGCAGCGACCCCAGGTCAGATATGTGTTAGCAAGGCTCGGCATATGGCACAGAACGCTGCAGGAAGGGTACAAGTCGGCATTTAAACCTGTAATACTAGGCTGTGGGTGTTGCGGCTTTTCATACGAGTGCAGCTGTTCCCTCACAAGGAAAGACACATCTGCTCATTAGCAATACAATGTAATTTCCAGCATCTAATTATATGCAGATGATGGATTCTTTATGCATTGGCTAAAAACAGTACAGTCCTCGAAAAACAAAAGACAAAAGTGCCTGCTGATAAGAAATATGTGAGAGTACATTGCACGGAGCATTAATCTTCTTAATCTCCCCGGCTCGCAAACCGCGCGGCCCTCACAGCTCCGGCCCCGCCTTATGCTGAAAATCAACTGGAATGTTTCCTATTCAAAATAGATATGAATGTTGCGAAATGCAGGAAACAATACAAGAAACACATAGTAAAGTGCTGAACGTTTTTCCAGCCTCCTAAATACGTTCTTTTATCATACCGGAACAGATTTCTCCTCATTACACTTCAAACGGCAGCGGGCGGCAATGTTTAGGGGATACTGAGAGATTTCTGCATCATCCCAGCAAGGCGGTAGCATTAAACATGAATATAAAACATAATGGGCGCTGCGGAACCCTTGTGGCACCATATAAATATAAGATAATGATACTAATAATAATAATATGAACAGAAAAATATATAAATATTCGTTTTCGCCTCAGCACAGTTTATAATGACATCTCCCTGCCACAGGCACAGTTTTGTCACAAGCCAATGAAAAACCTGTATGGCTTCAGGCTGTAGCAGGAAACCCGCAATACTGCAAGGTAATCCAAGAGAACACGGGGGAGAACATACAGACTACACACAGATGCGAAGCTGGTCGGAACGGAACCCAAGACTGAAGCACTATGAGGCAGCAATGCTAATCTTTATTCCACCCATATATAGCGTATACACGCAGTATGACTTAGGCTCAGTTTTCATCACGGTTCTCCTTTAAGATCAGCATTTATTACATGTATAAGATTTATCTAGAAGCCCATTGCACAGACGTTCCTGTAGACCAGAAAGATGGTCGCTCTGCATCAGGGGGCTCATTTAAAGCTGGACGCGTACGGGTGCTTGCGTCCGTACAAGTGGTACCCATCTTGTGATGCGTTTAACTAGCGCTTATCCTTACCGTATGTCGCGTATACTAGTAATAAATGCATAACGTAATAGAAAGATGTTTTATACATTACATTGTGCAGCAAAATGCACGAGAGAGAATAATTCCTATTAGTAAAAGCGAAAGTCACAATCACTACATACGTAACGGATGCATCGCTGCGTGGTGCTGATAACTGACGTACTGTAATATCAGCCGCAGGGCAATCTACAAACAGCCAATCAGACGCGGATAGATCGCACTGCTGATAGTCATTCTCATTGTCAGCCCTAGAGCACCAGCAAAACACATACACCTGTCTGGCTTTTCTCTATGTGCGTCATAGGGGGGTATTCAGTTACTGTCGAAAATGCGTTTTCACGGTAAAGATGCGAAATGGCCGCGATTTGCTGTAATTTTGCCAAACGCCTATTCAATTGTCCGCGAAAAAGTTTTCGCTCCAATTTTACCGCAAATTCCAATTCACCAACTCGGAGCAGGTGAGGGAAATCCCTATTTTCAGTTCTCAATCTCTGGGACAACTCCTGAATGACTAATTAGACACTTAGAAGTTTTTAATTAATTTTAATTGGCCAAGAATGGCATGTCATTTTTGGGGTGAAAAAGTGCAAAATGATGGAAATTGGGGTACAAGGTATGGGACAGGAATATTGGGGCGTTTTATGAGTGGAACAAGTGTATTTAGACTTGCAGATGGGAGTAATCGGACTGTTTTCACTTTTTTTTTTAAAATCCCCTAAAATTACCCAAATATATACCCATTTTTATCTACCCCAAATTTAATTTTAGCACTTATTTTGATGGAAAAAAATTGCTTTCTATAATTTTTTTACATTTAAAAAAAATGCATATAACATCCCACTGACCCAATTTAAGTACCAGAAATACTTTTATTACAGCAAATAATAATCTCTTATACTGTTAGCCGATGTTACAGTAGTTTAGCTTTTTTGGGGGGTACGAACAGATTTACCCATTTTTCCCTTTCGGAATCAATTTTTGCGGCAATCCCGTTTTCGCTAATTTGCATATGAATACGGAGAATCATGGGAGCGCGCATAACCGCAAAAATGGCGCAAATATGGCAAAAATGGCAATCGCAGTAAATTGTTGCAATTTTGGCGCTAATTCAATACCCACCTGTGTCTAACACAGTCACAATTATGTGAATATGTCCTTACTGTACGTACAATACTGTAGCTCCGACATAAGTACTTATAGAATATTAGCCTCTATTACGATGCAGGGGGAACTCCTTTCTCCAGATCTACTCTGAGGCTTGTGAGTAACGACTTCAGCCTGTCGCCCTAATTCGTCAGTAAATAAAATCCTATATAGTGCGATTCCAAGTGTCGTCTCTTACATGAAGCTCAAAACTCTAATTATCCTTGGCTATAATTAGGAAGATAATTAAACACCGGCTCGCTCATCACTCTACCTTGTGTTGGGTCATGATTCTCCCAGAAGACCTTCAGTAATTTCTCAAAGCTGATGTTTTCTGGCTGGTAGACGACGCGAACTACTTCCACATGACCTGTTCTCCCTGCAATAGGACAATCAGAAGGAATTAGCATAGGATATCACACACGTGCACACAGTATATGACAATGCAGTCCTCGTGACCCTACAGTACAATGAACTGTCCGCAGCCTTCATCCAGAACGCACCTTAACTACCGTTTAACTAAGTGAAAAAGAGCACATTGGAGAAATCAAAGCATTCGTTACGTAGCTCAGGGACTCATATAACGTTCACATATAATTACTTTTTGATTTAACATTCAGCTGTGACTGCAGCGTATTACACTGGTTTTATATGACCTAATATAATAGAAAACATTTCCCCTTTTGGGTGTACTGTAGATATTCAAATTTTTGGGGTTTCATGCAGACCCGGCCCTAGGCAAACTAGGCAAATGCCTAGGGGCACAAGCAGCCTCTGCTGATTAGAATGATATGCAGCATGCCTATATTCTGTGTGTGTGACTGTGGCTCTATCTGCATACAAAACGCATTACTAATGTGCGGCATTATGTGTATAAGGTGTACTACAGTACTTTGTGGTGTAACATATAGAAAGGGCACTACTGTGTGGTCTAATGTGAATAAAGAGCAATATGGTGTGTTGTAATGTGAATAAAGGGCACTAGTGTGAGGAGTAACGTGGTACTACTGTGTGATGTAACGTGAATAAGGAACACTATTGCATGATATAATGTGAATAAAGTTGCACTACTGTGTGGCGTAATTTCAACTGGGGTTACTATTGTGTGGCCATGCCCCTTCTCCGCAAGAACACGCCCCTTTTTGGGCTACACACCGTTCCTATTTAAAATATAGGGGTAGTGTCAAAGTCAGAAAAATGTCTCAATGCACGTTGCCATATTTGCACCGCACACTGGTCCGTGCTGCGCATGCGTACGCTCTCCCGTGGAGGCGCATACCCGCAATAGCGTGCACACGCAGGCGCGGTATGCGCATTTACGGTAGAGTTTATGTGATCGTAGCGTGCGACTCATTCGTTACAAATGTTCACAATTAATGTAGTTTATAGATCATGATCCCTTTGATAGTTTCTGTAAGTTTGGTTAAAGTACAATGTCCCAGAGCTGAGGAATCCCTCTTTGCATCGTACGAAGGGTCTAACAGGAATCATACTGCAGTGTTTGGTACCCATCGGAAGAGTATTTAATTAGCAATATTCCGGTGTTGGTTTGGAGCGTATTAATCGCTCGTGCGAATAGTTATGGACATAAGAAGTTTATGTCCATTTCTATGATTTACACATACTCAGGTATGCGGCGGGAAACCCAGTTTCCCACCCACCTGAGCTGTTGGAAATCGTCACAGCCCACCTGTATGAACCACCCTATGACCTTTTGTTATGATGCAGGGCCGAATTCCTTCGGCCAATGGACAATGGGATTGTAGGACCAGGAGATTGCATTGTGTGTGGAGCATAAATAGGCAGGCCGACCATATCCAGCTCTCACTCTCTCATCAACGGTTATCTGCTGATAATCGGGAGCTGGATATCGAGGCGCTGGCGATCATACCCTTTGTGCGTAAGTTCTCTCCATAATCATTGTCTTTCTGCGAGCCAATCTCTCTCTCTCTCTCTCTCTATCTCTCTCTCTCCTCTTTTTCTCTTAAATACCTTATAGTATTATAGTATTGTATCGTATTGCATTTAGGTCAGTGTAGTATTGTCTTTTTGTATTTATTGTTTAGTTCTGTGGTTAGGAAGTCTCTGTTATATTGTAGTGTATCATATGTACTGTTATCCCCTTTTACAAGTATATTAGACATAATACAGTTAATAGGCCTTGGAACCTAAACCAGTATCTGTGTATTTTCTATAGTGTTAAGTGTTCACTTGAGCGTCGGTGACGCTCAAGCAGCTTTGTAGATAGTCAGGTTACACAAGGTTGCACTTACACCCCGTACTCACATTAAGGTATTCTGTGTATTTCATCGGTATAAGGTTTTAACATAAAGGTATAGTGTTGTGAGCGTCAGCATCGCTGGTGACCTCCTCGTGGTCTCTAGCGTACGCTACGCTACAGCGAATCTTTCCCCTAGACGTAACCAATAACGTGTCCTGTGATCACTGGGCCGTGAGCGAACGTGACGCTTGAGCGTCTCGCCTACGGCTGAGCGATCGTTACGCAGATAGCGTACCATTACGGTACTTCTTAAGTAAACAGCGTACAGTGTTCTTAGCTTCATAAGGGTTGTTTATACGACAAAGGAATTTAGCATTGTCAATTGCGGGCTCGTCCTATACTTCTCACATCTGCACTAGGTAGATCAGCAGACATTATCCCCCAGCAAAGGGTGGGAGATTGTCTCATAGTGCTGGCGGGATAAGCGTCTGCTTCACTTAGATAAAGAGTGCTGAAGGAACCCGGTAACCGGAAGTAAGAACAAAACGCTTGTGTCTTTTTAAAACTGTTTATTTTTCTTTTGTCTTGCGTACGCATACATACCTGCATTTCTTTTCACTTGTGTATTTCATTTTTTCGTATATCACTATTCCTGTTTGCCAAATTTTATAGTTGATAGAAAGTGCTAAAAAGAGATTTGCTGTTATTTCATAGTAAAGGTAATAGTTAAAGTATAGAACAAACACACGGTTTGTCTGAGATACAAGGCAGTCAGTGTGGATTGCGGTAGATGATCAGGGATCACCTACATTGATAAATAAATATATTGTGTTACGGTGGATCCTTTGCATTGCGTACACGTGTCGCTAACAAAGACTAGCGTACGCAATCCAAAAGGCAGACGCACGCAGCGTACATTACGCAACGTAGCGTCCGGTTACGCTCACGTAGCTCAAGTCACGAAAAAGTTGAATTAGCGCAAAGCGATAATTAGCGCAAGGCGATAGATAACGCGAAGCGGTAAATAACGCAAATCTGTTTTTAGAAAATCTGAAATTTAGTTTAACAGATCCTGCTCCTAATTGGTAACACTCTTGGCCTGAAGACAATTTCTGCGCAGAAATAGATATAGAAACAAAGTGTACATGTGTTGAGTGAGTGTGTTTTGTATACAAAAGTTTATATAACTTTAAGGTGGAACCAAAAGGAAAGCCGGGTACTCGTCAAGGGACATACGTGTAAGTGACATATACGGTGGCCAGGGAGGCATCCCTGGTTAAATAATATTTGAGCATTAGAGTATAGCGGACCATAAGGTAAAGGTAACAAGACCAGGAGGTCATAAGGTAACAAGACCAGGAGGTCATAAGGTAAAAAGGTCCGCTATAAAAGTACAGTGGCACAACGCCTGGGGTGTTGGTGCAGAACCCATATAGGCCATAAGCTCTTGCTGAAGGAATCGCGGCCGGAAACATCGATTCCATTGATCTTTCAGTACATGACAAGTAGTGCTCGTGTACTGAACGATTGGACCGCACGTAATTGTGTGCAGTAGTTAGTGATCTGAAAGTGGTCACAAACGCTATTTGTACATTCTGACGTGATTTGTGTAATTTTTTATTTTTTTGGGAAGGGAAGTTCGCTGGTCACTCAGGAACTATCCAACAACCGATACTTGCTGGGGACTGGTAGGTCCAGCACGCCCCAGTAAGTAAAGGTTCACAGGGGCCCTGGGTTGGGTACCGCAGCTCTGGTTACAGTGATTGCGGCACAGGCCAACGTGGGCGAGAAGTAAGTGGGGTACTTGATAAACCACCACCGCCGGCCTGCCCAAGGACATCTTGGTTTGTTTGTAAGGGTTCGCTGAAAGCCTTGATATTCAAGGAGGAATAGGCAACGCCTGCAGATTATGGGGGCCATTTGTTCAGGTAGGGGGCGATCAACCTCGGTTCGGGTTGATTCAGAGAACCGATCCATCGGGTCGGCACGATATGTGATGTGTAAGAAATATGGAAATCACGCTGAAGTTTTATGTGATGAATGGGAGAGAATGACTGTACAAGACAGGGACAAATTCCCAAGAATAGGTAGCTTCAGTCCAGAGGTGTTACAAAATTTAAGGAGGAGGATAAGTCTCGTTGAACCAACGAAGAGACAAAATAAACATTATGAATATTTACAGTTATGGCAACAGGAAAGTGAATTACAAAAAGAGTCTATTGACTTTTCTGACTCTTATCTTGAGGGGAGAGACATGGCAGCAGGAGAGGAGTTGATTGCGGAGAGAAAAGCACAAAAGTGGAACAATAAAAACGCTCTTAGCAACTGTAATATAGATTATAAGAATAAGTGTAATAAATGTAACCATGATTATTGTAATACTGTTGAATGTACAACTATTAACCTGTGCAAGTTGCCCCCCATGTCAAACCTCCCTCAGGAATACAAACAAGACAGTGAGCCCAGAACGATGTCAGCACCTCTTCCAGCAACCATCACAAAAGCCATCCAGGTGGACACGACCAAATTGGTAAAGGCAATAATCGAACCCCCTAACAGAGGGTCAGGTGAGGTCGTGTCCACAGGTACGTACAATGTTTCATATCACGCACAAACAGATATACCCCAAAATGTAAGATCAACACAAGATGATGTAACTGAGCTCGATCTGGCCAGGGTGATCTCAGTCCCCAATGGGAAGACTGACGATCAGGGAATCATTCCCGTCAAGGATAGTGCAATGCGCTGTCTCTTGTCCCGGACCGAATTGAGATCAATTGTGTCTGAATTTCCTGATCCTAGGAAAAATCTAGCCAAATGTCAAAGGTTTATAAAAGAACTAGGAAACGCCACAGAACCCACCAACAAAGAGTGGCGGACAGTGCTGAGGGCATGTTTGCCCTCCAGGGTTGACCCTGAAAAGTTCATTGCTGATTGTAAATTAAACACAGAGGTACCTTGTACGGAGGAACACAATCAGGAATGTATTAGGCAGATTAACCGACAGTTAGGAATATATTTCCCAGCTGCTGTCAAGTGGAATGAAATTTTCTCCATAAGGCAAAACGAAAGGGAAAATGTTTCTAATTATTTCAATCGAGCACTGCAAATAATGGCTAGAAACACTGGGATCGCAGACATCAAGACAAATGCACAACATAAAGGAATAGCGGTTAAGGTATTGATGCAGGGTTTAAAAGATGAATTAAAAACAAGGGTACAGACCACCAACCCAAACTGGAGAGATATCTCGGTGACCGCACTAAGAGAGGCCGTCATCAATCAGGATCAGAATATCACCAGATACAGAGAGTCACAAAGAGATAAGTTAATGGCAGCAAAAATACAGGCCCAAACCACAAGACCACCCCAACAAAAGCCCCACACCCCTGCGAGAAACCCAGATATGGTAGTCTGTTACCATTGTCATAAAAAGGGACACATTGCAAGAGATTGTAGATCAAGAGAAAAACAACACCATAATCACAAATTCCAAGGAATCAGGGAAGTACAGGGGAAACGATTGATGATGATGAGCATCCGAGCGTTTGAGGAGGCATCAAATCAACCAAAACCTCAGGTCATGGACACGGGGAGGAAGCCCAGGATTTGTTACCATTGTAGGAGAGAAGGGCATTATGCCCACAACTGCAACAGCCCACATAAAGTTAGACCCCCTAGACCAAGAAATGAGCAAAATTACAACACACACCATTACAATCAAGAATCACATAGGCAGGAAAGGTGATTGTTAGGAATGGAGGCAAGCCTAAGGTAACGGTTAATGAAGTGGGAGGTCATTCACTGAAGACACAGGAATGACCAGGTTAAACGTTGTAAATGTATCTGTGAAATGTTTTTTTTTCTCTCTCTCTCTATCCCCATCTCTGACGAGTATTGGTAAGAATTCACACATTGCATATTCGCTTGGTCCTTGCAGAAGTCTACCAAACCCCAGCATGACCTATCCACCACAATGTATTCTGGCCAGATACAGACAGTGGAATAATGCAAGTGCTGGTGGGGAGGGACTGCTCAAGGAGACCAGTAGACACATAGACATGACAGCCTAATAAGCCTGACAATGTTTTTCTAATGCTAACAATGTTTTCTTAATGTTGACAATGTTTAAAAATGTTTTGTTTCTCTTTTCTCATTGGTGGTTATTGTCGAGTTATGTAATGTATATATGCACATGAATTGTTCTCTATCTCTTTTGTTTTTTATTTTTTCTCTCTCCTCACTCATGTTTCCATGATTTAAAGATGGTATGTCACCCCTAAGTGTTAACCAATGGTAATGCCAGATTTTTGCTCCACACAGAAAGATCGCTAGTTAGGAAGAAAGATTACATCACCAGAAGGTTCATTCGGAAGACTGAAGAGACAGCACCTTTTGAGAGGACAGCAGAACAAGAAGAACAACAAAACGAGAGAACTTATTATCGTAACGAGTTCTCTCCCCCTCAAACTGATTTTCTTATACCCCCTTTACAAACTTCTTCTTTTCTCCTCCTGTAAGATGGACTTGCCCCAAGAGACTGTGACATGGATTTTCCCGTTAACCATGATGTTGACCAGAGCAGTCTGTTTCGGTGAGAGTACCAGTGAGGTCGAGAAAGGATCCAGAAAGGTCCTGATGACTGAGACGGAGGTGTAAATTTCCAATAGCAACCCAATCACCAAGCAAAGGCGAGTACCGGGCACGATCTAACAACCATGTTATTTGTAAACAACTGTGAAGGAATGTTAGTTCAAAAAGAAAGTTGTATCTGTAGGCTCTGTAACAAAGAAATGCCAATCTAGTTTTAATATCCATATGGACCGGCATCCATTGAGTGACTATCACTCTCTAGTGGGTAACGTGTTGAACCAAACAGATTGTTGGGTATGCTCTCAAGTACCTCAGGGACACAGCAAATCAGGGCTAGTACCATTTCCTTTAACGTTAGGGGAGGTACTTGAGCTAAGTGGTGGGAGACCGGTGGACCGGAGGTTTAATATCTCCAGCCCTCCTAGTTTGAAGCTCCACCAGTACCATGTGGATAGGTCCCTTATATGTTTTAACATCTCCAATCCTAGAAAACCGGGAAATTGGGAAGTGTCATGGAGCAACCTTACCATGACCTTTTCACACAGAGCAGATAGAATGCCTACAGATACCGAGCTCGTACGCCACATAGCCAGTAGAGGAAAATCTTTCCGGTATCGATATACCTTAGGAAATAGGATTACTAGAGTTGGAGAGGTATCACCAGGATACTGTGCACATATCGTACAAACCGATACGTGCATTAAGCAGATGGAAGAATTAGGGTCAGGAGATTTCACCTGGAAGGTTTGTAACATGGTCATGTCCTTCTCCGTCCCTTATGTTCTCCCCGATGATGCATATTTCATATGCGGGAGAAAGGCGTACAAGTGGCTTGCCCCAAACTCTGAAGGATTGTGTTATATTGGAAAAGTATTGCCTGAAGTGATGACTTTTACACATGACAAAATGAAGGACATACACCGTGGTGCCCAAGCTCCTTATACTCACACTCATTACGAACACCGAGTTAAAAGACAACTGTCAGAAAGGTTAGAGCATCCGGCCTCTGATCTTATCCATGAATCCACCGGGATTCAGGTTCTGGTAGCGTTAGATTTCACTCGTACCGCTCGAGGAGTGATGAATTATAGATACATTTCCGCACTCGCCAATTTGTTAGATAATATCACTGAAATGTATGATGACACGTTTAGATACACTGGAAGAGAACTTCAAGCTTACAAAACAGAACTAGTTCAGCATAGAATGGTTCTTAATTACCTTACAGCAGTAACAGGCGGATATTGTGTTACCTTGGCAACACAGTACGGCATAAAGTGTTGCACGTATATCACAAATAGCACCGAGGATCCGGTAGAGGTCATAGACCAAAAGATGGACGATATTCTCCAATTAAAGTGGGAATTTCGTCGAAAACACAATCTCACCCTTGCTGCTGTAGGTAATGAGCTGACTGGTTGGGTGTCAGGGTTGAACCCGCGAAATTGGTTCTCCGGTTTGGGAGACTGGGCTCAAGGAGTCATAATGGATGTTGGAAAGTTTCTACTGTGTATTTTGGGTGTCGTTATATCGTTTGGATTGATATTTAGATGCGGGCAGGCTTTGATGAGGTGTAAACAAAGTACGAAAGTGATGAGCTTGAGGAGTGAGGAAACTGTAATTAACCTGGATTTGATTTATGACCCAATGATAGAAACCAGAATGTGATGAAAATGCGATTATGCGGTCCGTTTCTTTCACCTGTTTTTCTGCTTTTCTCCAAGATACAAAGACCCCTTGGACGAGGAAGTTGACGAGACGGTATACAGACAAGACAACAGACAAGACCAAAGATGCAGCTTTTGACCACTTGAGAAATGGACACTTGATGAACTTTGCCATGGATCCCCAGTTTCCCTAGTACTTTTAAACTCACGCTAGCCCAACATTTTTTGTAAATCTGATGGCTTAGACAAAGCTATTTGCTCATGCCTAAGGAGCAATACAGCGCAAAGAAGACGACTCTCAACAGATACCGAACACAACCTCAACGACAGATGTACATTTCCCTGACATAGAATATCATTGCATTTTCCATAAGTGTTCTTTATCTTCATCTCTACAACCCTCAGGTAATGACACACATAGTCGATAGGGAATACAGGCACAGATATCAGCAACCACATACCTCCCCCATTCATGTATCATCAACTAAAATGTGCATCCCCATTTTGTTGCAACCACAGCCGAAATGAGCTCGGTAGAGTTTGACAGCCCATCCACAGACCCTTAGTACGGGATAAGAAGGAATTCAAATGTATACTTCGCAATACCTCGAAGCTTGATTTACCACACGTACGGCACGATGATACATGACCCTCCAAACATGGACTCATACACACACGCTTCTGCTTTCTCACTAGGTCATACCCTCTTCACACCTTCTCCTCTCTCCTCCCCTACCCAACCATGGAAATCAATTAACCCCTGACTTACATTTTTCTCCTTAAATGTTTTGTGGCAGTTATTATTGACTGCCAAAGGGTGGACTGTCAAAGTCAGAAAAATGTCTCAATGCACGTTGCCATATTTGCACCGCACACTGGTCCGTGCTGCGCATGCGTACGCTCTCCCGTGGAGGCGCATACCCGCAATAGCGTGCACACGCAGGCGCGGTATGCGCATTTACGGTAGAGTTTATGTGATCGTAGCGTGCGACTCATTCGTTACAAATGTTCACAATTAATGTAGTTTATAGATCATGATCCCTTTGATAGTTTCTGTAAGTTTGGTTAAAGTACAATGTCCCAGAGCTGAGGAATCCCTCTTTGCATCGTACGAAGGGTCTAACAGGAATCATACTGCAGTGTTTGGTACCCATCGGAAGAGTATTTAATTAGCAATATTCCGGTGTTGGTTTGGAGCGTATTAATCGCTCGTGCGAATAGTTATGGACATAAGAAGTTTATGTCCATTTCTATGATTTACACATACTCAGGTATGCGGCGGGAAACCCAGTTTCCCACCCACCTGAGCTGTTGGAAATCGTCACAGCCCACCTGTATGAACCACCCTATGACCTTTTGTTATGATGCAGGGCCGAATTCCTTCGGCCAATGGACAATGGGATTGTAGGACCAGGAGATTGCATTGTGTGTGGAGCATAAATAGGCAGGCCGACCATATCCAGCTCTCACTCTCTCATCAACGGTTATCTGCTGATAATCGGGAGCTGGATATCGAGGCGCTGGCGATCATACCCTTTGTGCGTAAGTTCTCTCCATAATCATTGTCTTTCTGCGAGCCAATCTCTCTCTCTCTCTCTCTCTCTCTCTCTCCTCTTTTTCTCTTAAATACCTTATAGTATTATAGTATTGTATCGTATTGCATTTAGGTCAGTGTAGTATTGTCTTTTTGTATTTATTGTTTAGTTCTGTGGTTAGGAAGTCTCTGTTATATTGTAGTGTATCATATGTACTGTTATCCCCTTTTACAAGTATATTAGACATAATACAGTTAATAGGCCTTGGAACCTAAACCAGTATCTGTGTATTTTCTATAGTGTTAAGTGTTCACTTGAGCGTCGGTGACGCTCAAGCAGCTTTGTAGATAGTCAGGTTACACAAGGTTGCACTTACACCCCGTACTCACATTAAGGTATTCTGTGTATTTCATCGGTATAAGGTTTTAACATAAAGGTATAGTGTTGTGAGCGTCAGCATCGCTGGTGACCTCCTCGTGGTCTCTAGCGTACGCTACGCTACAGCGAATCTTTCCCCTAGACGTAACCAATAACGTGTCCTGTGATCACTGGGCCGTGAGCGAACGTGACGCTTGAGCGTCTCGCCTACGGCTGAGCGATCGTTACGCAGATAGCGTACCATTACGGTACTTCTTAAGTAAACAGCGTACAGTGTTCTTAGCTTCATAAGGGTTGTTTATACGACAAAGGAATTTAGCATTGTCAGTAGGAGCACCAAAATGAAGAGTGCTATGGGTGAGGGGTGATGGTGCTGGGAAAGGGGTGCAGGGGTAGAGGCGGAACTAGCGTCTGTGCAAGGGGGCACCAGCCAAAATCTTGCCTAGGGCATCATATTGGTTAGTGCCGGCTCTGGTTTCATGTCTACTGTGTACCCGGTAAGCACCTTGAAAGCTTGGATACAATATCAGTCACACAAGTTTTTTTTCCACGCTGGCCACTTGTAGTCACGTCATACAGTCCCTCTTGGCACGCCAGGTCACATGAGACTCTAGCGTCTGCCAAAAATGTGACGCACAAGGAGACTGTGCTGACCAATTTAATATACAGTATGACACTTGCATATGTTGGGCGACCAAGTCTCTGAATCTGCATGTGAAGTGCTACAATGTAGCAGCTGCAGCATTTTTCCCAATACAGGTTCTGTTCTGCTCCTTATACAGATTTTAGCAGAACTGCACGGGACCTGGCTGCTCACACACGCCAGGCTTCTCACGCTGCATGGCGTGCTGAGGTTAGATGTATGAGGACAGGAGCTACACATTGCAGATTGCTCCATCCAGATTGCAGTGGCTCTTGGTGGGCTGTATGAGCCAGTCACAGCTGGTCTGGGGTTATTACATAGAAACATAGAATTTGACGGCAGATAAGAACCACTTGGCCCATCTAGTCTGCCCCTTTTTTTTATCCTTTAGGCAATCTCAACCCTGTTTGAACCTTCATTCTTTGTAAGGATATTCATATGCCTATCCCAAGCATGTTTAAATTGCTCTACAGTCTTAGCCTCTACCACCTCTGATGGGAGGCTATTCCACTTATCCACTACCCTTTCTGTGAAGTCATTGGGTTGTGTGAGCACAGAAAGAGAACATAAGTAACATTACTGTATAGAGAGGAGGTGATTGGGTAGGACAGCTTATGAAGGTTATGTGGCTGAAGAGGTGAGTTCTCAGGGAGCGCTAGAAGGTTTGACTGGGAGAAGGTAATGCGCCGCCCCCCCCCCCCGCCCCCCCCCACAGCCTGTAGCGTCGAGATTCTGACCGACGGCCGGGATCCTTACTACATCCCATGTAAGAGATGGGTGTTTTCTATACATGTTTTTTTACATGTACGGTAAGTAGCAGGATTTGGAACTTATAAAATGTGGGGAACGAACCCAATCTAAAAATAACAGTAAATAAATAAAAAGAAGTGGATGTTTTATAATGGGACAATGTGATTTTTTTTTTTTGTTAATAAATCCCCATTTTTCAGCAAAATTGCTCCCAGCCCAACAGATGATGGGTTCAAAATAAGGGACAACGAATTGGTTCTTCTCAAGATACAAAGTAACAATCTGCGGGTAGACTGCACACTTCAAAATGCTAAAAACAAAAAAAAGGCCTTTGTGCATGTTTGACAAGGGACATAAAGGCACAACATGACCCTGTAGTCAGAGACAAATGAGACCAGCATTCTACATAATTCCCTACAACTACGGACAGCCCAGTTGCTTAACCAGTCGAGTGGTTTTATTGAAAATAAAGCAGGGACAGCTGTACTCACTGTTATACACACTGGTAGATGGAGCAGAGCTAGAACAGAGAAGAGCATCATATAGTTCACAAGTCGGTGAATGTATGTAGGTATTGGGTAGCGGGTGCAGAAACACTGACACAACTTGTCTATCGCAGGTAATCCACTGGAGCTTAGTGGAAGACTACTGTCTCCCTCTGTGGCACTCTCACACAGTCCCAAGATGGCTTCACGCATGATTAGTAATAGCCTCTGCGGCCATCTTGGTAAAGGGAATGAAGCTTCCCTGGAGAAGTAGCAACACGGAGTCTGCGCAGTAGCACATGCCACTTTCAACATAATAAAGAATCTGAGAGAACAAATGACATTTCCCTCCAGGTTACGAGTAGCCAGAAGGAGCTAATACAAACAAATACTGGAGTTTTTGCATCTAGAAGTAAAGTCACTCTTGCGTGGCATAAACCAATTTCCATTCTTATAGGTGTAAATCCAGTGTTTCATGGTGTAAACCAATTAAATAAATGAATGAATGAATAAATAAATAAAAGTTAATAGAAAAAAAGCAAACCTCAGAATGGACTAGCATTCATTTCCAACAAAAATATTAAGACGCGTCATTATGACCCACTCACCTTGGCAAATATTTAAGTCAATACGTAAGTTGCGCCGTTGTGCACCTGCCGCAAAGGCCTGATTTAGAGTAGGAAGTTCAGTTGCGATGGGCAAAATAGCAGCTGTATCTAAGTGTTTCCAGTGACTTGCAGTTTTGGACCCTTACTATAGAGTAGTGGAATGGAGTGCAGAATAATACTCCTTTCACACCGCAAAAATAACCCGTTATCGACCCAGCATATTGCCGGGTCGGGATGGCGGTGTGTAGGGTCCAATGCCAGGTCGCACCCGGGCCGGGAAGGACCCGTTTCCAATTCCCGGGTGGGACCCGGCACTGCGATGTGAAAGCGGTATTATTATTCTGGGTCCTAAAAGTCTGTAGCACAGTCCCTACACATGCTGATGAAGATGACCGCAACAGTGTGTTTCCTTCACATATAAAATACGAATTACATAAATCCACCACGCAATGCCCCTTAACGAGTAACTAGAAGTGCTCTCTCTAATCCAGTGGTTCCCAAACTTTTTGAAATCACGGCTCCATAGAGTATCAGAATTTTATTCACGGCACCCCTAGGCCAAAAATGTCTTAGCGAGAAATTTTGAAATAAATATTAAATCAAAAATGTGTTTATATGTCATCTATAGGTTCCATTATGTGGTGAGGAACAAGATTTGCTTCTGTTTGTCCACATATTTTATGACTGACCAGAAATAATTTTGATTGGTCCTGGACCACCATTCAAGGCACCCCTGCAAGTGTTCTGAGGAACCCCAGGGAGCCACGGCACACAGTTTGGGAACCTGTGCTATAATCTCTAGCTTTCTTGATACTCTGAGTCATACACAGCTTTATGGTCGTACCGCTTCCCAGCCCACAGCACATGGAGATATAAGGGTACGATTTAATAGGTTGGCACTACATAATGCCAGCTGTCAGCAACAGGGTAGTCAACTATCCAGAAACAGCAAAAACCTGCAGGCATAGACAGCACAAAGCAGAAGTGAGCTTAGAACCACAAAGGATAAGCGAGCTTAGAACCACAAAGGATAAGCGAGCTTAGAACCACAAAGGCGAGGTTAGACCCACAAAGGCAAGCTTCGAACCACAAAAGGATAAGCAAGCTTAGAACCATAAAGGTGACCTTAGAACCCCAATTGCAAGCTTAGAACCACACAGGATAAGCATGCTTAGAACCACAAAGCATAACAAAGCTCAGGTCCACAAATAATAAGCAGGCTTAGAACCACAAAGGATAAGCAAGCTTAGAACCACAAAGGATAAGCAAGCTTAGAACCACAGAGTATAGATCTTAAAAGCACAAAGGATAAGCAAGCTTAGAACCACAAAGCTGAGCTTAGAACCACAAAGGATAAGTGAGCTTAGAACCACAAAGGATAAGCGAGTTTAGAACCACAGAGTATAGATGATCTTAGAACCACAAAGGATAAGCAAGCTTAGAACCACAAAGCTGAGCTTAGATCCACGAAGGATAAGTGATCTTAGAACCACAGAGTATAAGTGATCTTAGAACCACACAGGATAAGCATGCTTGGAACCATAAAGCATAAGAGAGCTTAGAACCACAAAGGTGAGTTTAGAACCACACAGGATATAGTGAATTTAGAACCACAAAGCATATAGTGAGTTTTTATTCACAAAGGATAAGTGATCTTAGATCTACAAAGGATTAGCGCGTTTAGAACCATCAATTTATGAGCAAATAAAAAAGTAAACTACAGTATTACGTGTGTATAAAACAAACATACATTTATACAATTATATCATAAATGAAACACATTAGAGAGCTATTAGCATGTAATCTTGAAGTGTATGACTTGGTTAATGAGACCAATATGTCCATCTTAGATCCATATTACTGATCATTTCAAATCATTTGTATCACCAGGTCTCATCGGTAACTGGGTAATAGCTAGCAGCTTCCTAAACATCTGACGTGAGGGAGTGAGTTGCGGTGTGGACAGCCGGTTGCTGGAAGGCTGTATAAGTAGAAACTCGGAATCGGTATATAAAGTCCACCAGATAGACACAGGGGATCCAGTGGAGGGATTTGTGAAAGGAAACTGCAGTCTGAAGTCCAAATAGGTGTATCCAGGCCTTACGTGTTACGGTGGTGTTCCCAGCTTCATCAGAGGTAATTCCAGGACAGCCTATCTGCAATACTGTAAATTGCGCGGTGCCGATACTGAGCCAAGAGCAAGCAGCAGTCCGCCTACACATAGGACCCACAGGAGATCACAAGCAATTTTCTGTGGGATTCATGAGGTGAATGTAATGCGTAGAACCTTCCATTTCTGCCTGAGTAACAATCAGCTGCAGTTAAGCTGTTATTGTTCTAAACTTTCCATCTACAACTGCCATGTGGTGCGTGTGTGGGATATTAAGCGGACTTCGAGTGGTCAGGACGTGATCCTTCCAGTCTGTTTCTCTACAGGTGAGACGTCCTTCAGTTTATGGTGTATATTCTTACTATGGGCCAGATTATGAGTCGGACGGCCACAAATTGCGAGTGTCTGCTTACAGCGCAGTGCAGATGTGTATTTACGCATTTTTGCAAATGTCCGTCCTATTCGGAATCAGATGGATATTAGCCAGATCTATGTTTAAAATGATCTATCAACTTCCCTCAGTATTTCCTAAGGAACCCATCTCCCGACGGGATGTAGTTAATATCCCGGAATACAGACGGGATCCCGGCCACCAGGATTCCATACCCAACCCCTCCCGACAGCATCTTTTAACCCCACCCTGCCACCCTCGAGCAAACAGCATGTGTGAGGGGAAGAAGCAGCTGTGTGTGACTTCTCACGGTACAACCGAAGTGCAGTCATCATGTGTAGGCTACGGATTACTACACTGCGGGTATTATTCAGCTCCCAGCATATCTGCGGCAGATAGTGCATAGCACCGATGTTTGATACTTTGCACGTGCGCCGGACCAGTTCTGCAAATGTGCAGTACGGGTCTCCAGCGGCAGACAGAAGGAGGCATCAGACTGTCAGTGAAGAAGAATGAAGGGAGTTTGATCACCCTCTCTGTAGTTAAATGATAAGCAGACACCAGTGCTAAGCATACATTTCACATTCATCCTATAATATGCTATATGAACAAGGGAGGTCCTACACATCTTGGGGGGAGATGTATCAAGCCTTAGAGAAAGATTGCTTAAAGCAATCAGCTTCTGTTGTTTTTCTAGCACAATCTATGAAATGACAGTTATAAAGCTGATTGGTTGCTATGGGTAACTACTCCAGATGATCCCTTTCCAAGGCTTGATACACCTTCCCTCATGTCAGCTAACAACAGAACAAAATAGACCGCCCACTGCCTCATTCTGGCCCACTGCTGACTGGGTAATAGGATCTATTGTATGGTATATGAACGGTTGCATCAGCCCCATGTTATAGGTTCGGGAGGATGATAATAATCCACTTATATACAGTAGCTTAACAGGGAACAGAGCGCTAGACTCTCCCACCCATCTCCTCCTACTCATACATTAGAAATAGACTCTTACTGTATGTCTGTCTGATCTTACGGTTCACAAGTCATTTCCTGTGTACCCCCACACGCGGGAGGGTACTTCCTTCAGGTGATCCTATCAATGACCTGATGCAGCAACGTAGACAGGCCTACCTAGCGCTACAATGCTTAGAGGCAGAATTTTATATTCTGAGAAAAATGCCAGACTGAGGGGGAAATGTATCAAGCCCTGGAGAGAGATAAAGTACCCGCCCATCAGCTCTAGTCATTTCTCAACCACAGCCAGTAACATGGCAGTTAGGAGCTGATTGGTGGTTAGTGGCCACCTGAGGCCTCTAGTGCTGTAGATAAGAGGGGCTTAGGGCCAGCGGGCAACAGGCGGCGAGGTGCAGGTATGATCGCTCGCTTCCCCCACGCAGGGAGAGAGAGGATTGACTGACGCTGCAGCTGCCTCCAAACTCTACACAAATCTCTACTTTTATCTGTATATTTTTTCTGGTAGGCCCCCCCGTGCACGGGCCTCTCCTAACACTCCCCCGTCCTCATCCATCTTTAATGTCCCAAAATAAATTCCCTTAATTACAACCAAGGCCTATTGTCCCATTGTCCTCCTCTAAGACGAGAAGCCGGGCCCGTAATAACGGTCAATTAATGCGGGGTGCAATCACATTAACCAACGCTACGCTAAAGGCTCCCATTTTCTAAACAATTTTGGGCTTAAGTATCGTCGGGATGGACAGGAAGCTTCATTGATGCAGCATCTGGCACATGTGAAGCTGAAGATAAAATTGTTAGGCCCGACAGAGGGGGGGAGGGGGGCGGACTGTTTCCTGCTAGAGACACTGACAAAAACCTGGGACATTTAAACCCAGGCTGGAGCTCTGCGAGCTGCGTTCAACTTTCCGATGAATGGCGTATTATTAACTTGTACTTACAGAAGCAATAAGTAGACCACGCGTGGTGTTTAAGTAGCAGTGTGGCATCTTATCATTGATCTCCCAACAGCTGCAGTTAGCATATGCACGGCGTTAAAAGAACCATTCTTCCAGCCCTCTTATTAGACAAGTGCCAGGCAGGAGGCAACGTGTCAGAAAACGCAGGAGACAGAAAATCAGACTTACTCCCATACACTCATCACATTCCTTGTCAGCAACGGCAAAACTTTTATTTTTTGGGATAGCTGCTTTTATAACTTAGCAGCCGGAGCGGCTAGCAGTGATTTCCGACGCAAGCCACGGCACGGAAATTCCGAACACTTTGGGGCTGACGCACAGTGGGGGTTATTCAGAGTTGATCTCAGCAGCAAATTTGTTAGCAGTTGGGCTATTTTGGGCAGGTGGGTTATTTTGTTTCTGTGCAGGGTAAATACTGGCTGCTTTATTTTTACACTGCAATTTAGATTTCAGTTTGAACACCCCCCACCCAAATCTAACCCTCTCTGCACATGTTACATCTGCCCCACCTGCAGTGCACATGGTTTTGCCCAACTGCTAACAAATTTGCTGCTGAGATCAACTCTGAATTAGGCCCAGTGAGCGCTAGACCTGTCGGTGCAGCGCAACATGTGAGAAACCACACTGCATCTGGATGGGTGGGGCGGGGCCTAGTGCAGTAGAGGGCGTTTTCTCGTAAATTCGAACACGCCCAGGGGCGGTGTAAGAGAGGAAGGGGTGTGTGCATCCTCTGTCCACAGTGAGATGCAAGTAGAATTTAGGAATATGTCCCTGCTCCATGCTCCCGGTTATTTCTGTACTCTGTAATTTTTTGCTGGTCCACTGCAGTGTGCTGGGGTAATATGTGCCTTGTTTTTCGCTCACTCTAAATGCTACAGAAACGACAGTATTAGTGAAAACATAGAGATGTGTCCCTAGTACACTGCGACTTCAGTCGTCCATATAGCACCTGAGCGATTCGGACGCACTGAGCGTCTTATTCGTATTAACAAAAAGACTGGAAGTGACAAAACAACTCTGTAGATTGCACTGATCGATCTGATGTGTGACACCTGTACATCTGTGTGCGAATGAGTCTGAATCTGTATAAGAAGTGCTACGATGCAGCAGCTGCGGCTTTTTCTTATGCAGAGTTCCCAGTGTGCTTCATCTGCCACTTTGTACGTGTGTCAAACGAATTCCTGTGCGGTTAAAGTGGCAACTCAGCCTCTGTAGTGCACTGTGAGTGGCTTTCGCTGCATCTGCGATGCCAATAAGATGCAAAACACGCTACACTACACCTCTCACGGTGACTCAGATGCACCAGGCGTCTCATGCCGTGTATCGTACAGAGGCTAGGTGTATGAGAACACATCTGTAACATTATACACTCAAGCAATGGGATAAGATGATCTGAGCTGCATATTGTAATCAGTACAGCAGTTTTGCAGGGGCGGGGCTAGAACAAGCTACAGCCAATCAGATCATCAGAATGTAAAATTAGCAGGTAATGAGCCATCATGTTGGAACTAGAGACAAGTACCCTCCCATGGGATTACATTACTGAAACCAGGGTAGGGACGGCCATTGGCCATAGGTGGTTTGCCGCCATCCTGGGTCTGTGCCAGATGTCAAATGGTTTTGTCATTGATTGAGAAGGTCCGATGCCACATACTGTACCAGTGGAGAAGGTCCAACAGCAGAGATGTGTACATGCGTGATTGTGTTAAGCCCCCAAACATTGTTGGCTCATTCACTGATGGTTTCCTGTCAATGGTTTAAAACTATCAAACATCGATGGCGTTTGCCTCAACGGGCAACCCAAGGATTGGGCTGAATGTGACAGGGGCAGTGACATGATGTGAGGAGGGGAATGGAGGCAGCACAAAGCCACAGACTGAGAGTTATATAGTGGGAGGAGCAGGGTCCCCAGCAGCACAGAGTATATCAGGAGACAAGTGATGTCAGTGAGGACAGAGCTGCATGTGACAGGGGCAGTGACATGATGTGAGGAGGGGAATGGAGGCAGCAGGAATCCACAGACTGAGAGTTATATAGTGGGAGGAGCAGGGACCCCAGCAGCACAGAGTATATCAGGAGATGAGTGATATGTCAGTGAGGACAGGGCTGCATGTGACAGTGGCAGTGACATGATGTGAGGAGGGAATGGAGGCAACAGGAAGCCACAGACTGAGAGTTATATAGTGGGAGGAGCAGGGTCCCCAGCAGCACAGAGCATATCAGGAGATGAGATGTGTCAGTAAGGACAGGGCTGCATGTGACAGGGGCAGTGACATGATGTGAGGAGGGGAATGAAGGCAGCAGGAAGCCACAGACTGAGAGTTATATAGTGGGAGGAGCAGAGTTCCCAGCAGCACAGAGTATATCAGGAGATGAGGGATGTGTCAGTGAGGACAGGGCTGCATGTGACAGTGGCAGTGACATGATGTGAGGAGGGAATGGAGGCAGCAGGAAGCCACAGACTGAGAGTTATATAGTGGGAGCAGGGTCCCAGCAGCACAGAGTATATCAAGAGATGAGTGATGTGTCAGTGAGGACAGGGCTGCATGTGACAGGGGCAGTGATATGATGTGAGGAGGGGAATGGAGGAAGCAGGAGCCACAGACTGAGAGTTATATAGTGGAAGGAGCAGGGGCCCCAGCAGCACAGAGTATATCAGGAGATGAGTGATGTGTCAGTGAGGACAGAGCTTCATGTGACAGGGGCAGTGATATGATGTGAGGAGGGGAATGGTGGCAGCAGGAAGCCACAGACTGAGAGCTATATAGTGGGATTAGCAGGCTCCCCCAGCAGCACAGAGTATATCAGGAGATGAGTGAAGTGCATACATACCAACTTTTTGGCCACCCCCTCTAGGAGGAGTAGCCAGGTGTGAGGAGCTTGGCACCGCCAAGTGGGCAGTGCACGGGTGTCTGTGCAGTTGTGTCAGTGTGGCCCCATTTTTGCTACACAATGCCACAATTACCTGCATGGTAAAGTGTTGACGGGGGAGTGCAGGGCCATGATGATGGAATTCAGCGCAAACTGCATCATCAAATCGCCCAGACTGTCCACTTCACTTGGGAAGGGGTGGCCGCGTGGTGGCTCTACGGGAGAATTGGCCACTATCCCAGGCATCCGGGTGAGCTACCCTAGAGTTTTGTGGATGTTCCAGGAGAGAAGGCGAGTATGCTGATGTGTTAGTAAGGCCAGTTCTGCAGCCCTGTCCTGAGTTATATAGTGGAAGGATCAGGGTACTCAGCAGCATAGTATTCATATACAGCTCCTGTTACAGTGAGGCAGGACGACTATAGTGTAACACACCGCTCTATATTCTGCCCATGTTGACATTCTGACTATATATGGCGCTTAACTACTATGGGGGATTACCCATACTAATAGTCTAGATCAGAGCAAAGTCTAGATCAGTGGTTCTCAAACTCGGTTCCCAGGACCCCACGCAGTGCATGTTTTGCAGGACACCCAGCAGGAGCACAGGTGTATTCATTACTCACAGACACATTTTAAAACATCCACAGATGGAGCAAATTATTTGTGATTCTGTTAGGAGACCTGGAAAACAGGAACCAATTGGGGTCCTGAGGACCGAGTTTGAAACCTATGGTCTAGATTATAATCTGTTACACTGGGTGACCCACAATACACCATTAATGATGTATATTAAATTACAAGTGTCTAGCAAATAAATGTAAAAAAAATTATCGCAATGGTTCTGAGTTGTACATATGTGAACACATCTCCGGAAAAAGCGACTACAAACACGCTAATGTGAATATAAGCCTGTATAACAAATCTATGCAACCTCCCTTCCCCCCCGCCCCACCAACTGCTTTGGTTGCAAGAGCAACAGTCATGACCAACATCTGCATGTACACCTAACCAATACACGGTGCAGGAGATCCCTACACATACAGGAGATCATGCATGAGATCCCTACACATACGTACGACTCTTCTCTGGCTACATAATGTGACATGCCCCAGCACACCCATAAAAAAAATAAGATTCTACTTACCGGTAAATCTATTTCTCGTAGTACGTAGTGGATACTGGGGACTCCGTAAGGACCATGGGGGATAGACGGGCTCCGCAGGAGACATGGGCACTTTAAGAAAGAATTTGGATACTGGTGTGCTCTGGCTCCTCCCTCCATGTCCCTCCTCCAGACCTCAGTTAGAGAAACTGTGCCCAGAAGAGCTGACAGTACAAGGAAAGGATTTTGGTAATCCAGGGCAAGATACATACCAGCCACACCAATCACACCGTACAACTTGTGATAACAACCAGTTAACAGTATGACAAATAACAGAGCATCAGGTCCAACCCGGATGCAACCATAACTTAACCCTTATTGAAGCAATAACTATATACAAGTATTGCAGAAGAAGTCCGCACTTGGGACGGGCGCCCAGCATCCACTACGGACTACGAGAAATAGATTTACCGGTAAGTAAAATCTTATTTTCTCTAACGTCCTAGTGGATGCTGGGGACTCCGTAAGGACCATGGGGATTATACCAAAGCTCCTAAACGGGCGGGAGAGTGCGGATGACTCTGCAGCACCGAATGAGCAAACTCAAGGTCCTCCTCAGCCAGGGTATCAAACTTGTAGAATTTTGCAAAAGTGTTTGATCTCTTCCAAGTAGACGCTCCGCAAAGCTGTAATGCCGAGACCCCTCGGGCAGCCGCCCAAGAAGAGCCCACCTTCCTAGTGGAATGGGCCTGAACTGATTTTGGCAGCGGAAATCCAGCCGCAGAATGAGCCTGCTGAATCGTGTTACAGATCCAGCGAGCAATAGTTTGCTTTGAAGCAGGCGCCCCAAACTTGTTGGTAGCATACAGGATAAACAAAGACTCTGTTTTCCTGACCCTAGCCGTTCTGGCTACATAAACCTTCAAAGCCCTGACCACATCAAGTAACTTGGAATCCTCCAAGTCAGTAGTAGCCACAGGCACCACAATAGGTTGGTTTATATGAAAGGATGAAACCACTTTCGGCAGAAATTGTGAATGGGTCCGCAATTCTGCTCTATCCGCATGGAAAACCAGATAGGGGCTTTTATGTGACAAAGCCGCCAACTCTGACACACGCCTAGCCGAAGCCAAGGCTAATAGCATGACCACCTTCCATGTGAGATATTTCAACTCCACCGTTTTGAGTGGTTCAATCCAGCGGGATTTCAGGACACTCAACACCACGTTAAGATCCCAAGGTGCCACTGGAGGCACAAAAGGGGCTGAATATGCAGCACTCCCTTTACACACGTCTGAACTTAAGGTAGAGAAGCCAACTCTTTTTGAAAAAAATGGATAGGGCCGAAATCTGGACCTTAATGGAACCCAATTTTAGGCCCAAATTCACTCCGGACTGTAGGAAGTGAAGGAAACGGCCCAGCTGGAATTCCTCCGTATTCCTGGCCTCACACCAAGCAACATATTTTCGCCATATACGGTGATAATGTTGAGCTGTCACGTCCTTCCTAGCCTTTATCAGCATAGGAATGACCTCATCCGGAATACCTTTCTCTGCTAGGATCCGGCGTTCAACCGTCATGCCGTCAAACGCAGCCGCGGTAAGTCTTGGAACAGACAGGGCCCCTGTTGCAACAAGTCCTGTCTTAGAGGAAGAGGCCACGGGTCCTCTGTGAGCATTTCTTGCAGATCTGGATATCAAGTCCTTCGTGGCCAATCCGGAACAATGAGTATTGTTCTCACTCCTCTTTTTCATATTATCCTCAGCACCTTGGGTTTGAGAGGAAGAGGAGGAAATACATAGACCGACTGGAACACCCACGGTGTCACCAGGGCGTCTACAGCTATCGCCTGAGGGTCTCTTGACCTGGCACAATACCGCTGTAGCTTTTTGTTGAGGCGGGATGCCATCATGTCCACCTGTGGCAGTTCCCACCGACTTGTAATCTGTGCGAAGACTTCCTGATGAAGTCCCAACTCTCACGGGTGGAGGTCGTGTCTGCTAAGGAAGTCTGCTTCCCAGTTGTCCACTCCCGGGATGAACAATGCTGACAGTGCGCTTACGTGATTCTCCGCCCAGCGAAGAATCTTGGTGGCTTCCGCCATCGCCACTCTGCTCCTTGTGCCGCCTTGGCGGTTTACATGAGCCACTGCGGTGATGTTGTCTGACTGAATCAGAACCGGTTGGTCGCGAAGCAGGGTCTCCGCTTGACGTAGGGCGTTGTATATGGCCCTTAGTTCCAGGATGTTGATGTGAAGGCAAGTCTCTTGACTTGACCACAGACCTTGGAAATTTCTTCCCTGTGTGACTGCACCCCAACCTTGGAGGCTTGCGTCCGTGGTCACCAGGACCCAGTCCTGAATGCCGAAACTGCGGCCCTCGAGAAGGTGAGCGCTCTGTAGCCACCACAGGAGTGACACCCTGGCCCTGGGGGATAGGGTGATTAACCGATGCATCTGAAGATGTGATCCGGACCACTTGTCCAGTAAGTCCCATTGAAAAGTCCTCGCATGGAACCTGTCGAAGGGAATGGCCTCGTATGATGCCACCATCTTTCCCAGGACACGAGTGCAGTGATGCACAGACACCTGTTTTGGTTTTAATAGGTTCCTGACCAGTGTCATGAGTTCCTGAGCTTTCTCCATCGGGAGATAAACCCTTTTTTGGTCTGTGTCTAGAATCATGCCCAGGAAAGGCAGACGAGTCGTAGGAACCAACTGCGACTTTGGAATATTTAGAATCCAGCCGTGTTGCCGTAACACTTCCAGAGAAAGTGCTACGCTGATTAGCAACTGCTCTCTCGATCTCGCTTTTATGAGGAGATCGTCCAAGTATGGGATAATTGTGACTCCTTGCTTTCGCAGGAGTACCATCATTTCCGCCATTACCTTGGTAAATACTCTCGGTGCCGTGGAGAGACCAAACGGCAACGTCTGAAATTGGTAATGACAATCCTGTACCACAAATCTGAGGTACGCCTGATGAGGTGGATAAATGGGGACATAAGGGTATGCATCCTTTATGTCCAGAGACACCATAAAATCCCCCCCTTCCAGGCTTGCGATGACCGCTCACAGCGATTCCATCTTGAACTTGAACCTTTTCAGGTATATGTTCGGGGATTTTAAATTCAATATGGGTCTGACCGAACCGTCCGGTTTCGGGACTACAAACATGGTCGAATAATAACCCCTTCCTTGTTGAAGGAGGGGAACCTTGACCACCACCTGTTGAAGATACAATTTGTGAATTGCAGTTAACACTATTTCCCTCTCGTGGGGGGAAGCTGGCAGGGCCGATTTGAGGCATCGGTGAGAGGGCATCTCCTCGAATTCCAGCTTGTATCCCTGAGACACAATCTCTATTGCCCAGGGATCCAACTGGGAGTGCACCCACTTGTGGCTGAAATTTCGAAGACGCGCCCCCACCGGGCCTAGCTCCGCTTGTGGAGCCCCAGCGTCATGCGGTGGATTTTGTAGAGGCTGGGGAGGACTTCTGTTCCTGGGAACTAGCTGTGTTGTGCAGCTTCTTTCCTCTGCCCCTGCCTCTGGCAAGAAAGGACGCACCTCGGACTTTCTTGTTTTTCTGTGATCGAAAGGACTGCATTTGATAATACGGTGCTCTCTTAGGCTGTGAGGAAACATATGGCAAAAAATTTGACTTTCCAGCAGTAGCTGTGGAGACCAGGTCCGAGAGACCCTCCCCAAACAATTCCTCACCCTTGTAAGGTAAAACCTCCATATGCCTTTTTGAGTCGGCATCACCTGTCCATTGCCGAGTCCACAGGACCCTTCTGGCAGAAATTGACATAGCATTTATTCTAGAACCCAGTAGACTAATGTCTCTTTGAGCATCCCTCATATATAGGACAGTGTCTTTAATATGCCCCAAGGTCAACAATATAGTATCCTTGTCTAAGGTTTCAATTTCCTCAGACACGGTATCCGTGCATGCTGCTACAGCACTACACAACCAGGCCGACGCGATCGCCGGCCTCAGTAAGGTACCTGAATGTGTATAAATGGACTTTAGGGTAACCTCCTGTTTACGATCCGCAGCATCTTTGAGGGTAGCCGTATCCTGTGACGGCAGGGCTACCTTCTTGGATAAGCGTGTTAAAGCTTTGTCCACCTTAGGGGAGGATTCCCAGCGTAACCTGTCCGTTGGCGGGAAAGGATACGCCATAAGAATCCTTTTGGAAATCTGCAGTTTTTTATATGGAGATTCCCAAGCCTTTTCACATAACTCATTTAGCTCGTGTGAGGGGGGAAAGGTTACCTCCGGCTTCTTTTCCCCATACATATGTACCCTCTTGTCAGGGACTGGGATTTCCTCTGTGATGTGCAACACATCCTTAATTGCTATAATCATATAACGGATGGATTTAGCCAATTTTGGCTGTAACTTTGCATCATCGTAATCGACACTGGAGTCAGAATCCATGTCGGTATCTGTGTCAACAATTTGGGATAGTGGGCGCTTCTGAGACCCTGACGGCCTCTGCGACATAGGATCAGGCACGGGTTGGGACCCTGACTGTCCTGAGGCTTCAGCTTTTTCTAACCTTTTATGCAAGGAATTAACATTATCATTTAAAACCTTCCACATATCCATCCAATCAGGTGTCGGCGCCGTCGGCAGAGACACCACATTCACTTGCTCCCGCTCTGCTTCCACATAGCCTTCCTAATCAGACATGTCGACACAAGCGTACCGACACACCACACACACAGGGAATGCCTTTTTTGAAGACAGTTCCCCCACAAGGCCCTTAGGAGAGATAGAGAGAGAGTATGCCAGCACACACCCCAGCGCTATAAACCCAGGAATAACACAGTAACTTAATGTTAACCCAGTAGCTGCTGTTTATATATTGTTTTTTGCGCCTAATTATGTGACCCCCCCTCTCTTTTTACCCTCTTCTACCGTGTATCTGCAGGGGAGAGCCTGGGGAGCTTCCTCTCAGCGGAGCTGTGGAGAAAAAATGGCGCTGGTGAGTGCTGAGGAAGAAGCTCCGCCCCCTCGGCGGCGGGCTTCTGTCCCGCTTAAATATGCAATTTTTGGCGGGGGCTCATGCATATATACAGTGCCCAGCTGTATATATGTTTAACTTTTGCCAAAAGAGGTCCCAAATGCTGCCCAGGGCGCCCCCCCCTGCGCCCTGCACCCTTACAGTGACCGGAGTATGTGAGGTGTGTGGGAGCAATGGCGCACAGCTGCAGTGCTGTGCATTACCTCAGTGAAGAACGGAGTCTTCTGCCGCCTGTGAAGTCTTCTTTGCTTCTCATACTCACCCGGCTTCTGTCTTCCGGCTCTGCGAGGGGGACGGCGGCGCGGCTCTGGGATCGGACGGCGAGGGTGAGATCCTGCGTACGATCCCTCTGGAGTTAATGGTGTCCAGTAGCCTAAGAAGCAGGACCTAGCTTCAGAGAGTAGGGCTGCTTCTCTCCCCTCAGTCTCACGATGCAGGGAGTCTGTTGCCAGCAGAGCTCCCTGAAAATAAAAAACCTAACAAAATACTTTCTCTCAGCAAACTCAGGAGAGCTCACTGAAAAGCACCCAGCTCGTCTGGGCACAGTATCAAACTGAGGTCTGGAGGAGGGGCATAGAGGGAGGAGCCAGTGCACACCAGAACCTAAATTCTTTCTTAAAGTGCCCATGTCTCCTGCGGAGCCCGTCTATCCACATGGTCCTTACGGAGTCCCCAGCATCCACTAGGACGTTAGAGAAAACTATTTTCTTCTGTGCGTTCAGAGAAACGTCAATTTAGTGTCTGCGAGCAGCATCTGAGATGCGTATAACTTTGAATTACAAAGAGGAGTATGTATATCTGCGCAGTAGGCCACACTCAAGTCTTATTGGAGACTCAGAGCGAGGTCCTACTAGGGCCACCAATGACCGGTGACGGCCACGTCTTTGTTGTGCAAAAGAAGCATCTGAAATCATTCATCTATTACAAGGTCAGCGGTCAGCTCGATCGCCGCTAGCAGAGAAAGGGTCAAACCCATTACTGATAATAGCCGTCTCATCAAAGGATTGCACCGCTCAGTACTTTCATCAACAGCTTAAAAATAAAACAATGGTTATGAATATTTGAACAAGTTGGTAATAAAATGCACAGCTGCTGAATATTTAGCGAGCAGACACGGCAATTTATAGAGTCAGACTCTGGGGGAATTGGATACATGCTGGAGAGTGTTCGGTGTGACGGAGACACATCTCATACTTTCTACCAACATAAAATACAATTATTTACAGCCAGAATTTTTTAACGCCGCACTAAACACATGTTACTCTGTTACTGCGAATTCGCTGCATCATTCACTGACTCCTCCAGAGATCGCGGCTGATTAATTATCATTTTGTGTTCTTTTCTGTTTTTTTTTTTCCAGACGCAGCAAATAGAAGTTCCGTAAGAGCAGAAAGTCATTAATCCGTTTTATTCTGTGGTTCCCAAAGCAAAACATGAGCGGAAGGAATCCTGTAGCTTTAATGTGGAAGTCCCTATATTTTCTGTTTACTTTTCGTCTTCTTTACATTTCTGTTGCTTTCTGAGATGTGATGGGGGACGTCGAAAATGTGTTGTAACACTGCTTGTATTGTACCATGTTAAGTCGGTATGTATGCATTTTATGTACAGTGTACAATTTGGAAATGTTGCTAGTGGAGAAGGCCCACACTGCTACTATTGTGTAAATATGTTGTTTGTGTGTTTAATACATTCCCTTTTGACTGTTGCATTCTGCTTTAGCAGACATGCTGAAGCCACACACCGCAGGAAGTCCTATGTGTGAAAATGGGCTAACACAGTCTAAGGATGAAGCTTTTCAGACCATGGTAAATCAGGCTTTAACGCAGTTCCCATAGACAGCTATGTTTTTGCTGAGTGGGGAACACAGCAAATATCTCCAATAGCCGCTGTGGTGCCCCTCTTGTTAAATACCCCATGGGCTCTTAAATGCATAAATCCTCATAAAACAGCTATTTTTGACCTTGAACTTAGTAAATAGGCCCATAAGTTATACAAGTATCATTTTTGGGATGAGTACAGGATGGCCACATGAGCTAAACCCACATACTAAGACTACTGCACCTCACCACTGTCCCCCTCCCCAAAACTTTGTGCAGGCTTGTATATAATATTATCTGCAGCATCCTTAAAGCACCACAAGCCCCATACGAGTTATTGTCCGTTATTATGTCACCAACCAATCATATTGTCACCAGCTACCGAGTATACGGCATTGCCACTTTCTTATTCATTCTAGAAGACTGCTATAAATTCTTCCTGCTTTCTTTCCAGCCAGAAAACATGTATATATATGTATATATGTATATATATATATATAAAGTCTTTCTATACCACGTTATAATTGCATTTCTTATGCTCCACTAGCCTCCTGTGCTGTAATAAGTTTCATAATAAAGCACGGACGGGGGTCAAAGATTTCTTTGTTCCACTTAGCTTCCGTAAGAGATCAGAAAAGGGTACTACGGCTTGATATTATGTAATTAGATTTGGGGTACGTTTGCCTGATTGCTAAAGAAAAAAAAACGAAAACATAAGGACGGATGGCGCCGCAACGGTGCAAAAACAACCGCAGCCCCAATCTGCCGCAACCTGACCGCATTATTAATATTCCTGCTATTCTGATCGGCGACGGTTGCAGCAAGACACGATGAAGGCATAACACGGACCCGTTATCCTGACAGCAGCAACGGGAAAGGTTCTAAACTATTCTCATTAAATCAGGAACACCTTAATCTTGCAGCTTTTCCAACGCTGGGTTCCCATGGAAACCGAAAGTAAGACGCTCCCTTTAATTATACCCTCAGATACTTGGATGAATTAGGTCTGAAAATGATTTGATCAACATCTTCCCGGATCATTAACCCACGCACTCTGGTTCTAACCAGAGATACTAACCAAGGGGACGAAAACTCAAGGGAGACTATTCACTTGGATTGCGGGTTGTTTATCGTAGATCGTGAACGGCGTCAGAAATTACGGTTTCGCTCCTCGCTGAAGGCCTGATTCTGAGTGGCGGGCAAAACCGAAAGCGGGCGCATACGGAGATCTTTGCAGACTGCTCCTGCACCATGGACACATAGGCATCTGTCTGCGGAACGTCGGTAGTGTTGCGTGGAAATCAGAATCAGACACTATTATAAGAGCTGAGAGAAGGCAGAAGGGGGTGGATTGAAAATTTGGGGCCTGGGGGATAAACATAAGTATCCCTTGAGCAGCACCCCTATATAAATGGCTACGATTTTCTGTAAAATAATACTTACCTGGCTAGAGGGGTTTCCCACCTTTATAAGATAAGGGTCTGCGTATCAGATTGGGCACCAGATATAAGTGTGCATATTAGTTTGAGCACCAGGAACAAGGTTGTGTATTAAGATAGAGTACCAGATATGAGTCTGCACCTTAGACTTTTTTGGTGTCATTTTCTTCGTAAAGTGACCGGGAACCCCAATTAGTGCACCGTGTCCCCTCACATGGCTCGCTATGCTTCAGGTAAGGTGCTCGCTACGCTACTACTGCGCTCAGCACAGGTTACCGTTCCCAACTGTAGTCCACGTGGATCGTAAAGTATGAAAAAGCTCAAAAAATAAATAAAAAATACAGTGATAAACTCATGTCGACCTCTAATGGTCGTGTCAACCTATTTCCTGTGTCAACCTAATGTGTGTCGACTTAGACACTGTCAACCTAGAGTCCGGATACCTGTATATTAGACTGGTAACTGTATATACAGTAGATCTCTATATTTAGTGTCGGCAGATGTGTATCCGCAGGTTAGGGAACATGTACCTCTGAATATTACACTTGGTGCCAGTGAGCTGCAGTAAGGACGACCCGACCACATTAAAAAAGCAAGAACATAGGGGTGCGAGCATCTGGACGAAGACCTGCTCGGACCATAAATTCTGGTAAGTTGGGTCATCTTTGCCCCACCCATATGTCTCCAAGTGATACCATAATAATGATGCTGCCATATTATTGCCTATTACTATTCCTATATATATTATATATACAGTATATACACACATGCATAATTTCACATACCTGAGCAGACTTCCTGATAGCTGGGATTGGGCGTATGTCCACCGGCATAGCCGACCTGAGTGGAGTAGACGCCCTTCTGTCTCCAGAACTTCTTTTCTGCTCCCCAGAAACAGCCCATCCCTGGAAACAGAGCAGTTGTGTGATTAGAGGAATGTATCAGGAGAACATGCTAACACAATACTTATAAAAGCGTCACAATCTCTATCGTACACAACTTCCACCGTCTAAGCCTGTGCCACGGTTGTTAGGCCCTTGGTGGTACGGAACCGCACATTTCCGAAGCTCTGCAAGGCGATTGGTTGCTGTGTGTAAGGGAACCGGTCGGCCACAACCCTAGGGTGCCACAGCATGCTAAAAAAAAAAGAGGTGGAGGCTTTTATTGAGATGGATAAGGTTTACCTTACACAGTAATAGATGGAACTACAGAAAGCGATGGGAGATCCTGAGACTGACAACAGGGTCACAGGTCAGGGCTGGACGCCACCAACCTGTCCTGCGTGCGAGCACTGTTTCTCAACTTTAGTCTTCAGCTTCAACTTTATATCTCCTTGCTGGAGCACACGTGTGCTCAGTTCTGATCGACGCCTTGTATAAGATGCACAGGTGGTGCTAATTATTTCATATATCCTTAAAACCTGGAGTGCTAAGGTGCCTAGAGGACCAAGTTTGAGAACTTCCGTTGTAGGGGTTTTTACAAGGTGACAGTTTATCAGTAGCAATTCCGCTACTTACCCTCACCCATACCTGAGACCCGTGGAGTACTGAAAATCCACAACCATGCCGCCACACATACCCACGCCATCAGTGCATATGCTTACAGACACAAAGGGCCTGACGCAGAGAGAGCACTACGCCGGTTAGTGTAGCGCATTTTGTGCGATTTCTCAGGCGCACAGAGATGTACTATTGCAGAGAGGTGGAATGGCGGAGGGATGGAGCGTCAGCACACTGCCCGAGCGCTGTAAAGGCGCATTACCACAAACATGGTCAAAAACCGCATATATGCCTGTCAGTAGCCATACCTGCTGCGAATGCAGCTATTACATCATTGGCGGCGGCAGCAGCGATGAATCGTTTATACAGTAAAAAAAAAATGACGTCTATCCCAAAACGAATGCTCACAGCCTGGCCCGGCAGCGACAAATTGGAGGGACAAGTACTTTATATAACCTCTGTGGGTTTTTTTCCGATTTTTGGCTTTACAGGTCCCACCTGGATTATATAAAAATCTACCGTAAAACACCAGATGACTGGCAACTCCCAGCGTAGCGACGCGCTTAAAGGTTTACTGTCATGGTTTACAGAAACACACGCGTCTCCTGCTTATAGGAGTATCCATAATGTTTGTACATACCATGCCTTTTGCCCCAGCATGAAACACGCTCATTTTGCTGCCCAGTCAGCATGTGGCCCATACACTATTATACAATTTGGATGCAATGTTGGAGTTTCAGCAGATAGCTGCTTTAGGGGGACATTTACTAAGCAGTGATAAGAGCGGAGAAGTGAGCCAGTGGAGAAGTTGCCCATGGCAAACAATCAGCACTGAAGTAACATCTATCATTTACATACTATAAAAATAAGAATTTACTCACCGGTAATTATATTTCTCGTAGTCCGTAGTGGATGCTGGGTACTCCGTAAGGACCATGGGGAATAGACGGGCTCCGCAGGAGACTGGGCACTCTAAAAGAAAGATTATGAACTATCTGGTGTGCACTGGCTCCTCCCTCTATGCCCCTCCTCCAGACCTCAGTTAGGGAAACTGTGCCCGGAAGAGCTGACATTACAAGGAAAGGATTTGGAATCCAGGGTAAGACTCATACCAGCCACACCAATCACACCGTACAACTTGTGATAACTATACCCAGTTAACAGTATGAACAACAAATGAGCCTCATTAACAGATGGCTCATAACAAAACCCTTTAGTTAAGCAATAACTATATACACGTATTGCAGAGAGTCCGCACTTGGGACGGGCTCCCAGCATCCACTACGGACTACGAGAAATAGAATTACCGATGAGTAAATTCTTATTTTCTCTGACGTCCTAGTGGATGCTGGGTACTCCGTAAGGACCATGGGGATTATACCAAAGCTCCCAAACGGGCGGGAGAGTGCGGATGACTCTGCAGCACCGCATGAGCAAACTCAAGGTCCTCCTCAGCCAGGGTATCAAACTTGTAGAATTTTGCAAACGTGTTTGACCCCGACCAGGTAGCAGCTCAGCAAAGTTGTAATGCCGAGACCCCTTGGGCAGCCGCCCAAGAAGAGCCCCCTTCCTCGTGGAATGGGCTTTTACTGATTTAGGATGCGGCAGTCCAGCCGCAGAATGTGCAAGTTGAATCGTGCTACAGATCCAGCGAGCAATAGTCTGCTTAGAAGCAGGAGCACCCAGCTTGTTGGGTGCATGCAGGATAACAGCGAGTCAGTATTTCTGACTCTAGCCGTCCTGGAAACATAGATTTTCAGGGCCCGGACTACATCCAGCAACTTGGAGGCCTCCAAGTCCCGAATAGCCGCAGGCACCACAATAGGTTGATTCAAATGAAACGCTGATACCTCCTTAGGGAGAAATTGGGGACGAATCCTCAATTCTGCCCTGTCCCTATGGAAGATCAGATAAGGGCTTTCACATGACAAAGCCGCCAATTCTGACACACGCCTAGCCGAAGCCAAGGCCAAATATATATATATGACCACTTTCCACGTGAGATACTTCAACTCCACGTTCTGAAGTGGCTCAAAACAATGTGATTTTTAGGAAATCCAACACTACGTTGAGATCCCAAGGTGCCACTGGAGGCACAAAAGGGGGCTGAATATGCAGCACTCCCTTTACAACGTCTGAACTTCAGGCAGCGTCTTTCCTAGCCTTTAACAGCGTAGGAATCACTTCATCTGGAACGCCCTTTTCCGTTAGGATCCGGCGTTCAACCGCCAAGCCTTCAAACGCAGCCGCGGTAAGTCTTGGAACAGACAGGGCCCCTGCAGTAACAGGTCCTGTCTGAGAGACAGAGGCCATGGGTCCTCCGCGATCATTTCTTGTAGTTCTGGGTACCAAGTTCTTCTTGGCCAATCCGGAACTACGAGTATAGTTCTTACTCCTCTTTTACTTACTATCCTCAGTACCTTGGGTATGAGAGGAAGAGGAGGGAACACATCAACCGACTGGTACACCCACGGTGTCACTAGTGCGTCCACAGCTATCGCCTGAGGGTCTCTTGACCTGGCGCAATACTTTTTTAGCTTTTTGTTGAGGCAGGACGCCATCATGTCCACCTATGGCCGTTCCCAACGGTTCACAATCTGCGTGAAGACTTCTGGATGAAGTCCCCACTCTCCCGGGTGGAGGTCGTGCCTGCTGAGGAAGTCTGCTTCCTAGTTTTCCACACCCGGAATGAACACTGCTGACAGTGTTAGCACGTGATACTCCACCCATCGGAGAATCCTTGTCGCTTCTGCCAACGCCATCCTGCTTCTTGTGCCGCCTTGTCGGTTTACATGGGCGACAGCCGTGATGTTGTCTGACTGAATCAGCACCGGCTGGTTTTGAAGCAGGGGTTCTGCTTGCCTTAGGGCATTGTAAATGGCCCTTAGGTCCAGAATATTTATGTGTAGGAAAGTCTCCTGACTCGACCATTGTCCTTGGAAATTTCTTCCCTGAGTGACTGCTCCCCAACCTCAGAGGCTTGCATCCGTGGTCACCAGGACCCAGTCCTGAATGCCGAATCTGCGGCCCTCGAGAAGATGAGCACTCTGCAACCACCACAGCAGAGACACCCTGGCCCTCGGGGACAGGGTGATCAGCCGATGCATCTGAAGATGCGATCCTCACTTGTCTAACAGGTCCCACTGAAAGTTCCTTGCATGGAACCTGCCGAAGTAAAATTGATTCGTAAGAAGCTACCATCTTTTCCAGGACTCGCGTGCAATGATGCACCGACACCTGTTTTGGTTTCAGGAGGTCTCTGACCAGAGATGACAACTCCTTGGCCTTCTCCTCCGGGAGAAACACCTTCCTGTGTTCTGTGTCCAGAAACATGCCCAATATCAGCAGACGCGTCGTAGGAACCAGCTGCGACTTTGGGATATTCAGAATCCAGCCGTGCTGTTGTAGCACTTCCTGAGATAGTGCTACTCCGATCAACGACTGCTCCTTGGACCTCACCTTTATAAGGAGATCGTCCAAGTACGGGATAATTATAACTCCCTTCTTTCGAAGGAGTATCATCATTTTGGCCATTACCTTGGAACACACCCTCGGTGCCGTGGACAGACCAAACGGCAACGTCTGGAATTGGTAATGGCAGTTCTGTACCACAACCTTGAGGTACTCCTGGTGAGGTGGGTAAATGCGGACATGTAGGTAAGCATCCATGATGTCCAGTGATACCATGTAATCCCCCTCTTCCAGGCTTGCAATAACCGCCCTGAGCGATTCCATTTTGAACTTGAACTTCCTTATATAAGTGTTCAAGGATTTCAAATTTAGAATGGGTCTCACCGAACCGTCTGGTTTCGGTACCACAACATTGTGGAATAGTAACCCCGTCCCTGTTGAAGGAGGGGAACTTTTATTATCACCTGCTGGAGGTACAGCTTGTGAATTGCCGCCAGTACTACCTCCCTGTCCTGGGGAGTAGCTGGCAAGGCTGATTTGAGGTAACGGCGAGGGGGAGACGCCTCGAATTCCAGCTTGTATCCCTGAGATACCACTTGTAGAACCCAGAGATCCACCTGTGAGCGAACCCACTGGTCGCTGAAGTTCCGGAGACGCGCCCCCACCGCACCTGGCTCCGTCTGTGGAGCCCCAGCGTCATGCGGTGGACTTAGTAGAAGCAGGGGAGGATTTTTGTTCCTGGGAACTGGCTGTCTGGTGCAGCTTTTTCCCTCTCCCCCTGCCTCTGGGCAGAAAGGAAGCACCTTTGATCCGCTTGCCTTTCTGAGGCCGAAAGGACTGTACCTGATAGTACGGTGCTTTCTTAGGTTGTGAGGGAGCCTGAGGTAAAAATGTCGATTTCCCAGCTGTTGCTGTGGATACGAGGTCCGAGAGACCATCCCCAAACAATTCCTCACCCTTATAAGGCAAAACCTCCATGTGCCTTTTAGAATCAGCATCACCTGTCCACTGCCGGGTCCATAATACCCTCCTGGCAGAAATGGACATTGCATTAATTCAAGATGCCAGCCGGCAAATATCCCTCTGTGCATCCCTCATATATAAGACGACGTCTTTAATATGCTCTATGGTTAGCAAAATAGTATCCCTGTCGAGGGTATCAATATTATCTGACAGGGTATCAGACCACGCTGCAGCAGCACTCTACACATCCATGCTGAAGCAATTACAGGTCTCAGTATAGTACCTGAGTGTGTATATACAGACTTCAGGATAGCCTCCTGCTTTCTATCAGCAGGCTCCTTCAAGGCGGCCGTATCCTGAGACGGCAGTGCCACCTTTTTTGACAAGCGTGTGAGCGCCTTATCCACCCTAGGAGATATCTCCCAACGTGACCTATCCTCTGGCGGGAAAGGGTACGCCATCAGTAACTTTTTAGAAATTACCAGTTTCTTATCGGGGGAACCCCACGCTTCTTCACACACTTCATTCAACTCATCTGATGGGGGAAAAAACACTGGTTGCTTTTCTCCCCAAACATAATACCCTTTTTAGTGGTACCTGGGTTAATGTCAGAAATGTGTAACACATTTTTCATTGCCGTAATCATGCAACGGATGCCCCTTGTGGATTGTGTATATGTCTCATCCTCGTCGACACTGGAGTCAGACTCCATGTCGACATCTGTGTCTGCCATCTGAGGTAGCGGGCGTTTGTGAGCCCCTGATGGTCTTTGAGACGCCTGGGCAGGCACGGGCTGAGAAGCCGGCTGTCCCACGGCTGTTACGTCATCCAGCCTTTTATGTAAGGAGTTGACACTGTCGGTTAATACCTTCCACATATCCACCCACTCTGGTGTCGGCCCCGCAGGGGGTGACATCACACTTATCGGCACCTGCTCCGCCTCCACATAAGCCTCCTCATCAAACATGTCGACACAGCCGTACCGACACACCGCACACACACAGGGAATGCTCTGACTGAGGACAGGACCCCACAAAGTCCTTTGGGGAGACCGAGAGAGAGTATGCCAGCACACACCACAGCGCTATTTAATCAGGGATTTTCACTAACACAAAGTGATTTTTCCCTATAGCTGCTTTACATATACAGTTTGCGCCTAAATTTAGTGCCCCGCCTCTCTTTGTTACCCTTTGAGCCTGGAAACTGCAGGGGAGAGCCTGGGGAGCTGTCTTCCAGCAGAGCTGTGAAGAGGAAATGGCGCCAGTGTGCTGAGGGAGATAGCCCCGCCCCTTTCTCGGCGGACTTCTCCCGCTCTTATATTTATATTATGGCGGGGGATTTTTGCACATATATAGTTTTTTAGACTATATTATGTGCTGTTTGCCAATGTAAGGTACTCTAATTGCAGCCCAGGGCGCCCCCCCCCCCAGCGCCCTGCACCCATCAGTGACCGGAGTATGTGGTGTGCATAGGGAGCAATGGCGCACAGCTGCAGTGCTGTGCGCTACCTTAATGAAGACCGGAGTCTTCAGCCGCCGATTTTCAGGATGTTCTTCTTGCTTCTGGCTCTGCAAGGGGGACGGCGGCGCGGCTGCGGGACCAGACGGCCGAGGCTGGGCCTGTGTTCGATCCCTCTGGAGCTAATGGTGTCCAGTAGCCTAAGAAGCCCAAGCTAGCTGCAAGCAGGTAGGTTTGCTTCTCTCCCCTTAGTCCCTCGTAGCAGTGAGTCTGTTGCCAGCAGATCTCACTGAAAATAAAAAACCTAACAAATACTTTCTTTACTAGAAGCTTAGGAGAGCCCCTAGTGTGCAACCAGCTCGGGCCGGGCACAGATTCTAACTGAGGTCTGGAGGAGGGGCATAGAGGGAGGAGCCAGTGCACACCAGATAGTACCTAATCTTTCTTTTAGAGTGCCCAGTCTCCTGCGGAGCCCGTCTATTCCCCATGGTCCTTACGGAGTACCCAGCATCCACTAGGACGTCAGAGAAATTATACAGAGCTGCTGATTGGTTGATGGGGAAATATCTCCACTGGCTCACTTCTCCGCTCTTATCACTGCTTAGTAAATGTCCCCTTTAGTGTTTAACGTCCATACCTGTATATTAACATCTGCGTATTCCACACTGATAAGCTGGTTGCTATACGTACTGGGTGATAGGCCATGATATTTAGTCTATGGATGCTTTTTAACATGACAGAGTGTACCATAAAAAAATATCACTTTATATAAAGATCCTAGCGACCTGGTGGTGATCTGCTGATCTGCCTGAGATACAATGCATTGCCCCGGCACAAGATGGCTGCATCACTTTCCGTAACCATGGCAACAGTGCCTGAGGTTGCCTCAGGCCAGTATTCCCAGTCCCTGCTGAATAGCACACGGAACACTATTAATATGTTATCTGACTGTATTTACAAGCACACATTCTGCACGCGTGCTGAGAGAGGCAACTCCATCCTACAGCTGGGGGGGAGGGTGGGTGAGATAGGCTGCAGCGAGGGGGCGGGGGATTAGAATTGTTTTTTTTTTCTTTACTCAATGTCAATTCTAAAAGGTATAAGAAATAATTCTCTGGTTTCCCCTGCACTTGCTTAATCTTTTCATACCTGGTAAATTACAGAAATCATAAAGGTGGGCGCTTATGAAAACTGGTGCATAGGTGCTGTAACCCTTAGCAACCATTTTATGTATTGTACATTTACCTGTGGTAAATGTACAATACATAAAAAAAAATTATTTTCTTATTTTATATAAACTATTCAAAAATATTACATTTGAGTACTTCTTATGTGTTATTTCAGGGGCAGGCACTACAGATGTTGTGGAACTACACATCCCAGCATGCAAGCTAGGATATGTAGTTCCACAGCAGTTGGTATTTGGAGGAAATATCCTAGTAGCCTGAGCCAAGCTGGGTCACCCCGTGGGTCCCCAGCTTCTGTGGAACAAAAAGAGCTGTTGGGGTGTGTGCTGGGACTTGCAGTTACACTAGCCACAGGCTAGTCACAGTGGCACTTGGCTAGGGAAACGCCAGCCAGCGAAGCGCTTTTTCCTCGAAGTTCTAGGCGTCCTGTTCAATCTAGCGACATAATTGTCCCCGGTAATACAGAGTTATTAAAGACAGAATGACTTATTGCGGCATCGCCGGGGCAGGCTCAGGGCCCGTCGTCCATAGCTGCCTTTAAATGTTTTTCCAAGTGATAAATTAGAGCATTATCACAGTGTGAGCACGTTCCCCGTGTAATTACTCAACCTTCATTACGTTAAATTAAACAAGTTCTAGATCCAACTCTGTTTGGGGGGCAGTTTGACATTATTAGTTTGACGCTGCCGTCCATCCTAATTTTGTTTTCATTTAGTCACATCAGTGGGGTGTGCGCAGTCGGCTTTTAAGTGTCTGGATTTTATTTTTATTTTATTTTTAGAAACAAAAAGAGCAATTAATCTGGAGTAATTGCTCCAATTGCAAATTTGATATTAAATTACCCCCAAACGGTTCCTAAAACTTGTGTAAACACGCCGTAACAGGTGAAATCTCTGGAAACGAGCGCGTCGTGACTTTCTAAAAGGAAACAATTGTCCATTTAAAAAGTATTTGCTCGCTAGGTGCGTATTAACAAATAATAGTTTGCTGCGGGCTCCTCCCGTGGCTGATTTCATTTGACGGCCAAATAAGCCCCGCACCCCAAATAAGCTAACAGACCTGCTGCCCAATTTATTTGCACTCATATTTGTGCAAGAATTTGTGCAAGAATTAACACTGAACAAGGGGGGTCATTCAGAGTTGATCGCTAGCTGCCGTTGTTCGCTACGCAGCGATCAGTGAAAAAAACGGCTAATCTGCACATGCGTATGCACCGCAATGCGCACGCGCGACGTATGGGTACAAAGTCCTTTGTGGTTTTGCACAGGTTCTAGCGAAGCTTTCAGTCGCACGGCAGAACGCAGGAAGATTGACATGAAGTGGGTGTTTCTGGGTGTCAACCGACCGTTTTAAGGGAGTGCTTAGAAAAACGCAGGCGTGTTGGGGAAAATGCAGGCGTGGCTGGGCGAACGCTGGGCGGGTGTGTGACATCAAAAGCCGTCCCACCATCGTTAGAATCAACGCACACGAAGAGTAACTACAGGGCTGGTCTTGTTTCGCACAAAATGATTTTGCAGGCGCTCTGCTGCACAGGCGTTCACACTTCTGCAAAGCTAAAATACACTCCCCCGTGGGCGGCGACAATGCGTTTACACGGCTGCTAAAAACTGCTAGCGAGCGATCAACTCGGAATGACCCCCAATGTGTGAATAAAATGTGTGGCATTTCAGATCCTGTATTATTCCATGTCTGACATGAGTAGTCCAGAAAGCTTGCACTCTCCAGCTACCCTACTAAGGAATGACAAGATATCAATTGAAACCCCCGCGCACTATGGGACTAATTCAGACCTGATTGCTAGGTTGTGTTTTCGCACAGCAGGCGATCAGGTCTGAACTGCACATGCGTATGCACTGCAATGTGCAGGTGCGTCGGTCCGCAGCGACGGGATGGTGAGAGAAAAGCAATTGCACGGGTGATAGCAAGGTGACTGACAGGAAGAGGCCGTTTGTGGGTGGCAACTGACCGTTTTAAAGGAGTGTCTGGAGAAACGCAGGAGTGACCAGGCGTCTGAAGGGAGGGCTTTTGACGTCAGCTCCGGCCCCGATCATCGCACTGGAAGAGTAAGTCCTGGGCTGTGCAGACACTGCACAAACTTCTGTTTGTGCAGCTCTCCTGCACATGCTATCGCTCCCCTGCACAGCGTTTCCCCCCCCTCCTGTAGGCGGCGACTACCTGATCGCAGGGATGCAAAAAACGTACCCTTGTGATCAGGTCTGAATTAGGCCCTATGGGTCTAATTCAGATCTGATCGCAGCAGCAAATTTGTTAGCCACGTGCACTGCAGGTGGGCAGATGTAACATGTGCAGACAGAGTTAGATTTGGGTGGGGTGTGTTCAAACTGAAATCTAAATTGCAATGTAAAAATAAAGCAGCCAGTATTTACCCTGCACAGAAACAATATAACCCACCCAAATCTAACTCTCTCTGCACGTGTTATATCTGCCCCACCTGCAGTGCACATGGGGGGTAATTCAGCGTTGATCACAGCAGCAAATTTGTTAGCAGTTGGGCAAAACCAGGGCCCTCATTCCGAGTTGTTCGCTCGCTGGCTACTTTTAGCAGAAATGCAAACACAAAGCCGCCGCCCTCTGGGAGTGTATCTTAGCATAGCAGAATTGCTAACGAAAGCTTAGCAATTGCTAACGAAAGCTTAGCAATTCTGCTAATATTAGCAGAATTGCTAAAAAAAAAAATTCCTTGCAGTTTCTGAGTAGCTCCAGACCTACTCCTAGATTGCGATCACCTCAGTCCGTTTAGTTCCTGGTTTGACGTCACAAACACGCCCAGCGTCCGACCAGCCGCTCCTCTGTTTCTCCAGCCACTCATGCGTTTTTACCTGGCACGCCTGTGTTTTTTTAGCACACTCCCTGAAAACGGCCAGTTTCCGCCCAGAAACACCCACTTCCTGTCAATCAGCAGAGCGATTGAAAAGCTTTGTTCGCCTGTGAGTAAAATAGCATAGTTTAGTGTAAATTTTCTTAGCGCGTGCAGCCTGCTGTGCATATGCATGCGCAGAACTGCCGGATTTTAGCCTATTAGCAATTCTGCTAAAATTAGCAGCGAGCGAACAACTCGGAATGAGGGCCCATGTGCACTGCAGGGGGGTAGATATAACATGTGCAGAGAGAGTTAGATTTGGGTGGGTTATATTGTTTCTGTGCAGGGTAAATACTGGCTGCTTTATTTTTACACTGCAATTTAGATTTCAGTTTGAATACACCCCACCCAAATCTAACTCTCTCTGCACATGTTACAGCTGCCTCCCCTGCAGTGCACATGGGCCCTCATTCCGAGTTGTTCGCTCGCAAGCTGCTTTTAGCAGCATTGCACACGCTAAGCCGCCGCCTACTGGGAGTAAATCTTAGCATAGTAGATTTGCGAACGAAAGATTAGCAGATTTGCGAATAGACAGTTCTTAGCAGTTTCTGAGTAGCTCCAGACTTACTCTGCCACTGCGATCAGTTCAGTGCTTGTCGTTCCTGGTTTGACGTCACAAACACACCCAGCGTTCGCCCAGACACTCCCCCGTTTCTTCAGACACTCCCGCGTTTTTCCCAGAAATGGCAGCGTTTTTTCGCACACTCCCATAAAACGGCCAGTTTCCGCCCGGAAACACCCACTTCCTGTCAATCACACTATGATCACCAGAACGAAGAAAAAACCTCGTAATGCCGTGAGTAAAATACCTAACTGCATAGCAAATTTACTTGGCGCAGTCGCACTGCGGACATTGCGCATGCGCATTAGCGACTAATCGCTCCATTGCGAAAAAAAAATAACGAGCGATCAACTCGGAATGACCCCCATGGTTTTGCCCAACTGCTAACAAATTTGCTGCTGCGATCAGGTCTGAATTGGTATATTGCAAAATTGCTATTTCACATACTAAGATTAGAACAGACCACATCCACATTAATAAAGTTAAAGGAAGCAAAAAAAGATAAGTTAATGGCCCATTTAAAAAATAAAATAAAAATGAAATAGTATGGTAATTTGGCCACATCGGCATCTACTAAGTGAAACTTTCTATACTGCCTCTCTGTCATCTCTAAGCAATTGTTTTGACAGCGTCAGTCACTGTCACAGAGAGTAGGAGGCAGCGCCGTCAAAGGATACAGAGGGAAAGGTTAAAAAATGATTTGGAAATTAGCAGGTTAGAAGTTTTCTGTGTACTATTACATCAGGGATAACTCATGGTGACGGGCCCGGGGTAATCCTGTGCACATGGCATGCAGCAGGTGAGGGTGGCTTCCCTACACAGTGGAAGTTATCTATGCCTCTCCAGGGCTCGGATAATGATCACTTGCATTATTCTGCTAGAACACACAAATATTACGGTAAGTGGGGAAATAATAAGAATTTACTCACCGGTAATTCTATTTCTCGTAGTCCGTAGTGGATGCTGGGGACTCCGTCAGGACCATGGGGAATAGCGGCTCCGCAGGAGACAGGGCACAAAATTTAAAAGTTTGACCACTAGGTGGTGTGTACTGGCTCCTCCCCCTATGACCCTCCTCCAAGCCTCAGTTAGGATACTGTGCCCGGACGAGCGTACACAATAAGGAAGGATTTTGAATCCCGGGTAAGACTCATACCAGCCACACCAATCACACCGTACAACTTGTGATCTGAACCCAGTTAACAGTATGATAACGTAGGAGCCTCTGAAAAGATGGCTCACAACAATAAACAACCCGATTTTTTTGTAACAATAACTATGTGCAAGTATTGCAGACAATCCGCACTTGGGATGGGCGCCCAGCATCCACTACGGACTACGAGAAATAGAATTACCGGTGAGTAAATTCTTATTTTCTCTGACGTCCTAGTGGATGCTGGGGACTCCGTCAGGACCATGGGGATTATACCAAAGCTCCCAAACGGGCGGGAGAGTGCGGATGACTCTGCAGCACCGAATGAGAGAACTCCAGGTCCTCCTTAGCCAGGGTATCAAGTTTGTAGAATTTTACAAACGTGTTCTCCCCTGACCACGTAGCTGCTCGGCAGAGTTGTAATGCTGAGACCCCTCGGGCAGCCGCCCAAGATGAGCCCACCTTCCTTGTGGAGTGGGCATTGACAGATTTAGGCTGTGGCAGGCCTGCCACAGAATGTGCCAGTTGAATTGTGCTACAAATCCAACGAGCAATCGTCTGCTTAGAAGCAGGAGCACCCAGCTTGTTGGGTGCATACAGTATAAACAGCGAGTCAGATTTTCTGACTCCAGCCGTCCTTGAAATATATATTTTCAATGCTCTGACAACGTCCAGCAACTTGGAATCCTCCAAATCGCTAGTAGCCGCAGGCACCACAATAGGCTGGTTCAGGTGAAACGCTGATACCACCTTAGGCAGAAAATGAGGACGCGTCCTCAATTCTGCCCTGTCCGAATGGAAAATCAGATATGGGCTTTTATACGATAAAGCCGCCAATTCCGACACTCTCCTGGCTGAAGCCAGGGCCAGTAGCATGGTTACTTTCCATTTAAGATATTTCAAATCTACCGATTTGAGTGGCTCAAACCAATGGGATTTGAGAAAATCCAAAACTACATTGAGATCCCACGGTGCCACTGGGGGCACAACCGGGGGCTGTATATGTAGTACTCCTTTTACAAAAGTCTGGACTTCAGGAACTGAAGCCAATTCTTTCTGGAAGAAAATCGACAGGGCCGAAATTTGAACCTTAATGGACCCTAATTTGAGGCCCATAGATAATCCTGTTTGCAGGAAATGTAGGAATCGACCCAGTTGAAATTCCTCTGTCGGGGCCTTCCTGGCCTCACACCATGCAACATATTTTCTCCAAATGCGGTGATAATGTTGTGCAGTCACCTCCTTCCTGGCTTTGACCAGGGTAGGGATGACCTCTTCCGGAATGCCTTTTTCCCTTAGGATCCGGCGTTCAACCGCCATGCCGTCAAACGCAGCCGCGGTAAGTCTTGGAATAGACACGGTCCCTGCTGAAGCAGATCCCTTCTTAGAGGTAGAGGCCACGGATCTTCCGTGAGCATCTCCTGAAGTTCCGGGTACCAAGTCCTTCTTGGCCAGTCCGGAGCCACTAGTATCGTTCTTACTCCCCTTTGCCGTATAATTCTCAGTACCTTGGGTATGAGAGGCAGAGGAGGAAACACATACACTGACTGGTACACCCATGGTGTTACCAGAGCGTCCACAGCTATTGCCTGAGGGTCTCTTGACCTGGCGCAATACCTGTCCAGTTTTTTGTTGAGGCGGGACGCCATCATGTCCACCATTGGTCTTTCCCAATGGACTACAATAATGTGGAAGACTTCTGGATGAAGTCCCCACTCTCCCGGGTGAAGATCGTGTCTGCTGAGGAAGTCTGCTTCCCAGTTGTCCACTCCCGGGATGAACACTGCTGACAGTGCTATCACATGATTTTCCGCCCAGCGAAGAATCCTTGCAGCCTCTGCCATTGCCCTCCTGCTTCTTGTGCCGCCCTGTCTGTTTACGTGGGCGACTGCCGTGATGTTGTCCGACTGGATCAACACCGGCTGACCCTGAAGCAGAGGGTTTGCCAGGCTTAGAGCATTGTAGATTGCTGTTAGTTCCAGTATATTTATGTGAAGAGACGTTTCCAGGCTTGACCACACGCCCTGGAAGTTTCTTCCTTGTGTGACCGCTCCCCAGCCTCTCAGGCTGGCATCCGTGGTCACTAGGACCCAGTTCTGTATGCCGAATCTGCGGCCCTCTAACAGATGAGCACTCTGCAACCACCATAGCAGAGAGACCCTTTTTTCCAGGACTCTTGTGCATTGATGCACAGACACTGTCCCTGGTTTTAGGAGGTTCCTGACGAGTTCGGATAACTCCCTGGCTTTCTCCTCCGGAAGAAATACCTTTTTCTGAACAGTGTCCAGAATCATCCCTAGGAACAGCAGACGTGTCGTCGGGATCAGTTGGGATTTTGGAAAATTCAGAATCCACCCGTGCTGTTGGAGCACTACTTGAGTTAGTGCTACTCCGACCTCCAGCTGTTCTCTGGATCTTGCCCTTATCAGGAGATCGTCCAAGTAAGGGATAATTAATACGCCTTCTCTTCGAAGAAGGATCATCATTTCGGCCATTACCTTGGTAAAGACCCTGGGTGCCGTGGACAATCCAAACGGCAGCGTCTGAAACTGATAATGACAGTTTTGTACCACGAACCTGAGGTACCCTTGGTGTGAAGGGCAAATTGGGACATGAAGGTAAGCATCCTTGATGTCCAAGGACACCATAAAATCCCCTTCTTCCAGATTCGCTATCACTGCTCTGAGTGACTCCATCTTGAACTTGAATTTTTGTATGTACAGGTTCAGAGATTTCAGATTTAGAATAGGCCTTACAGAGCCGTCCGGCTTCGGTACCACAAATAGCGTGGAGTAATACCCCTTTCCCTGTTGTAGAAGGGGTACCTTGATTATCACCTGCTGAGAATACAGCTTGTGAATGGCTTCCAATACCGTCGCCCTGTCTGAGGGAGACGTTGGCAAAGCAGATTTTAGGAACCGGCGAGGGGGAGACTTCTCGAATTCCAACCTGTAACCCTGAGATACTACCTGCAGGATCCAGGGGTCCACCTGCGAGTGAGCCCACTGTGCGCTGAAATTCTTGAGGCGACCCCCCACCGCCCCTGAGTCCGCTTGTAAGGTCCCAGCGTCATGCTGAGGCCTTTGCAGAAGCCGGGGAGGACTTCTGCTCCTGGGAAGGGGCTGCTTGCTGCAGTCTCTTACCCTTTCCTTTGCCTCGGGGCAAATATGAATGTCCTTTTGCTCGCTTGTTCTTATAGGAACGAAAGGACTGCGGCTGAAAAGACTGCGTCTTTTTCTGCTGGGAGGGGACTTGAGGTAAAAAGGTGGACTTCCCGGCTGTTGCCGTGGCTACCAAATCCGATAGACCGACCCCAAATAATTCCTCCCCTTTATACGGCAATACTTCCATATGCCGTTTGGAATCCGCATCGCCTGACCACTGTCGTGTCCATAGACTTCTTCTGGCAGATATGGACATCGCACTTACTCTTGATGCCAGAGTGCAGATATCCCTCTGTGCATCTCGCATATAAAGAAAAGCATCCTTTAATTGCTCTATAGTCAATAAAATACTGTCCCTATCCAGGGTATCAATATTTTCAGTCAGGGAATCCGACCAAGCCACCCCAGCACTGCACATCCAGGCTGAGGCGATTGCTGGTCGCAGTATAACACCAGTATGTGTGTATATACTTTTTAGAGTATTTTCCAGCCTCCTATCAGCTGGATCCTTGAGGGCGGCCGTATCAGGAGACGGTAACGCCACTTGTTTGGATAAACGTGTGAGCGCCTTGTCCACCCTAGGGGGTGTTTCCCAGCGCGCCCTAACCTCTGGCGGGAAAGGGTATAACGCCAATAACTTCTTTGAAATTAGCAGTTTTTTATCAGGGGTAACCCACGCTTCATCACACACGTCATTCAATTCCTCTGATTCAGGAAAAACTACAGGTAGTTTTTTCAGACCCCACATAATACCCCTTTTTGTGGTACTTGCAGTATCAGAGATATGCAAAGCCTCCTTCATTGCCGTGATCATATAACGTGTGGCCCTACTGGAAAATACGTTCGTTTCTTCACCGTCGACACTAGATTCGGTGTCCGTGTCTGGGTCTGTGTCGACCGACTGAGGCAAAGGGCGTTTTACAGCCCCTGACGGTGTTTGAGACGCCTGTACAGGTACTAACTGGTTTGCCGGTCGTCTCATGTCGTCAACCGACTTTTGCAGCGTGCTGACATTATCACGTAATTCCATAAACAAAGCCATCCATTCCGGTGTCGACTCCCTAGGGGGTGACATCACCATTACCGGCAATTGCTCCGCCTCCACACCAACATCGTCCTCATACATGTCGACACACACGTACCGACACACAGCAGACACACAGGGAATGCTCTGATAGAAGACAGGACCCCACTAGCCCTTTGGGGAGACAGAGGGAGAGTTTGCCAGCACACACCAAAGCACACACCAAAGCGCTATAATTATATAGGAACAACCTTAAGTGTTGTTTCCTTATAGCTGCTTAAATATATATAATATCGCCAAAAAATGCCCCCCCTCTCTGTTTTTTACCCTGTTTCTGTAGTGCAGTGCAGGGGAGAGCCTGGGAGCCTTCCTAGCAGCGGAGCTGTGTAGGAAAATGGCGCTGTGTGCTGAGGAGATAGGCCCCGCCCCCTATTCCGGCGGGCTCTTCTCCCGGTTTTTCTGAGACCTGGCAGGGGTGAAATACATCCATATAGCCTCATGGACTATATGTGATGTATTCTTTTTAGCCAGAAAGGTATTAACATTGCTGCCCAGGGCGCCCCCCCCAGCGCCCTGCACCCTCAGTGACCGCCGGTGTGAAGTGTGCCTGAGCGCAATGGCGCACAGCTGCAGTGCTGTGCGCTACCTCATGAAAACTGAAAAGCCTTCAGCCGCCGGTTTCTGGACCTCTTCTTACTTCGGCATCTGCAAGGGGGTCGGCGGCGCGGCTCCGGTGACCCATCCAGGCTGTACCTGTGATCGTCCCTCTGGAGCTAGTGTCCAGTAGCCTAAGAAGCAAATCCATCCTGCACGCAGGTGAGTTCACTTCTTCTCCCCTAGGTCCCTCGTTGCAGTGAGCCTGTTGCCAGCAGGACTCACTGAAAATAATAAAACTATCAAAACTTTTACTCTAAGCAGCTCTTTATGAGAGCCACCTAGATTGCACCCTGCTCGGACGGGCACAAAAACCTAACTGAGGCTTGGAGGAGGGTCATAGGGGGAGGAGCCAGTACACACCACCTAGTGGTCAAACTTTTAAATTTTGTGCCCTGTCTCCTGCGGAGCCGCTATTCCCCATGGTCCTGACGGAGTCCCCAGCATCCACTAGGACGTCAGAGAAACCTAGATTTATCGTAGAATAAGGACTCGTCTATTGAGCGTTGGGGGATATTTCTGTTTGTCAGGCCTATGTATATTCAACGTATGTAAATCTCTCTCCTCTGCTCAGCTCTGGAGACTGGAAACTAATGAGTTTTACTTTACCATGTTCCAAATCTGTCCAGTCCCTGAGACATTACATTGTTGCAGGGATATTCAGCAGGGATAAACAACCTCAGTTTGCTTTCAGGACCCTGGACAGCTGCACCAGTCCACATGCTCTAGTCCAGAGGTTCTCAAACTCGGTCCTCAGGACCCCACACAGTGCATGTTTTGCAGGTAACCCAGCAGGTGCACAGGTGTATTAATTGCTCACTGACATATTTTAAAAGGTCCACAGGTGGAGCTAATTATTTCACTTGTGATTCTGTGAGGAGACCTGCAAAACATGCACCGTGTGGGGTCCTGAGGACCGAGTTTGAGAACCACTGCCCTAGTCTATGCCGGGTGGTCTTCTGGTTGACGAATGTCGGGATCCCGGCGCCGGAATCCAGACACCCGGCACACCGACACATATTCTCCCTCGTGGGGGTCCACGACCCCCCTGGAGGGATAATAAATAGCGTGCCCGCAGCGAGCCCGCAAGGGGATCATTTGCGCTCGCCACGCTGTCGGTATGCCGGCGCCAGTATGCTGGTCGCCGGGAGCCCGGCCGCCGGCATACCATACTACACCCGTCTATGCCATGGGCCATCAGCTGCGGTGGAACTACACATCCAAGCATGCCCTGCCACAATTTTGCTATTAAGGCATGCTATAACCGAGGCAGGGCATGCTAGGATGTATAGTTCCACAACAGCTTGAGGGCCGCAGGTTGAAGACCCATGCTCTTTCAGGATACTATGTCCATGATGGTGTGTATCTCACACTCTCCCTGACACTGTCTCTCTCACTGACCTTCTCTCTCTCCGACTGTCTCTCTCACGGACACTCTCTGTGACTCTCTCTCTCACTCTCTCTCTCCCTGACACTGTCTCTCTCTCTGACTCTCCCTGACACTCTCTCTCATACTCTTTCTCTCGCTGACACTGTCTCTCTCTCTGACTCTCCCTGACACTGTCTCTCTCTCTGACTCTCCATGACACTCTCTCTCATCCTCTTTCTCTCCCTGACACTGTCTCTCTCTCTGACTCTCCCTGACACTCTCTCTCATCCTCTTTCTCTCCCTGACACGGTCTCTCTCTCTGACTCTCCCTGACACTCTCTCTCATCCTCTTTCTCTCCCTGACACTGTCTCTCTCTCTCTCTCTCTGACTCTCCCTGACACTCTCTCTCATCCTCTTTCTCTCCCTGACACTGTCTCTCTCTCCCTGATACTGTCTCTCTCTCTGACTCTTCCTGACACTGTCTCTCTTACTGACCTTCTCTCTCTCCGACTGTCTCTCTCACGGACACTCTCTGTGACTCTCTCTCTCTCCCTGACACTGTCTCTCTATCCCCCCGCTCTCTCTCCCTGACAATCTCTCTCTGTCCCTGATACTGTCTCTCTCTCTCCCTGTCTCTCCCTCTCATTGACAGTCTCTCTCCCTCTCTCTGCCTAACACTTTTCCTCTCTCCCTGACGCTCTCTCTCTCTCCCTGAATCACTCTCTTTGTCCCTGATACTGTCTCCCTCTCTCTTTCTCTCCCTCCCTCCGTTACTCTGCCTCTCTCTGACACATTCTCTCCCTGACATTTGGTCTCTCTCCCTGATGGTGTGCATCTCACACTCTCCCTGACACTGTCTCTCTCTCTGACTCTCCATGACACTCTCTCTCACTGACATTCTCTCTGTGACTCGATCTCTCTCTCCCTGACACTGTCTCTCTATCCCCCCTCTCTATCTCTCCCTGACAGTCTCTCTCTCTGCACCTAATACTGTCTTTCTCTCTCTCTCTCTCCTTCCCTCCTTGACTCTGCCTCTCTCTCTGACACACTCTCCCCTTCTCTCCCTGACTATTGGTCTCTCTCCCTGACACTGTCTCTCTCTCCCTGTCTCTCTCACTGACACTCTCTCTGCGACTCTATCTCTCTCTCCCCTGACACTTTCTCTCTCTATCCCCCTTCTCTCTCTATCTCTTCCTCTTCTTTCCCTGCCACTCTCTCTTAGTATCTCTTGCTCCCTTTTTTCTCTTTCTCCCTGACAAACGCTCTCTCACTCTCGCTTGCTCCCCTGAGTCTCTTTGTTGCTCCTCTCTCTCTCTCTCTGACACACCCTCCCTGATGCCATCTCTCTCTCTCTCCCTCTCCCATCCCTTTCTCCCTGACTCTCGCGCTCCTTTCTTCTCTGTCTCTCTCTCTCTCCCTGACACCCTCGCTCTCCTCTCTTTGTCTTATTCCCTCTTTTTCCATAAAGCCCTCTCTCTCTTGCTCTGACACCCTCTCTATCTCACTTCTCTCTCCCACCCTGACACCCTTTCTCTCTCGCTCCTGGGAATGTGTGGGTGCGGGGGTCGAGATATCCATGTACCTGGCCCCAAGATTTCTGTTGCTGGCCCTGCTGCCCCCACTTCACTAGTTATCTATCACTCTCCAGATTTCCATTGATCCGGTGCTGGGGATCCAGTGGCAGAGCCACTGAGGGATGGTGCACATAAAAGAATTGGGCAGTACTTTCCCCCACTTTGTTTCATATACTTTGCACTGAGCGGAACAGTTGCAATAGATGTTGCGATGTGAGTGTAATACATAAATGCTGCATTAGGTGCATGTAGACTGCTTTCATTTTAGATTTGCAGTTTACAAGGCATATAACACCTACAGGAACATACAGCAGTTAGCTATGGTTCCTATCCTTTATGGGTGCACAATCTGTAAGAAGAGATGGAGAATGGGTGGAATCCCTTAAGCTGTAGTGTCTGGCAGTACCTGGTGTGCCGAGCTGGGCATTGCCTGGGATGGAGGGCGGAGGCTTGCACAGCAGGCAGGAGCTGGCTCCGGTGTCCAGCACCACACCATGCTTTGTGAAGAAACTGAAAATAAACTACAGCTCCCAGCAGCCCTTGCTGTCGGTAGATCATGACAGCAAGGCTGCTGGGAGTTGTAGTTTATTTTCAGTTTCTTGAATGTAGTGTATTGCGGTGTCAGACACCGGTGCCAGCTCCTGCCTGCTGTGCAAGCCTCCGCCCTCCATCCCAGGCAATGCCCAGCTCGGCACACCAGGTACTGCACTACCGCTTAAGGGCTTCCACCCATTGGCTGAGGGTGGCAGCCCTGGGCGGTGTCCCCTCCTCGGCTTGCACCCCTGCGAGTGCCATCCTGGCCAATGGGTAGATACACCCTGAGGGTATTGCCATCTTTGGATGGCAATACCCTATAGAAGCCGACGGGCTTCTTATTGCCGACCAATGCATCCCAGCCGCTGACGCCGACCCCCCTGCCCTCTAGGCAGCCTGGACCCGGAAGTCAAACTCCCCCTCCCCCCCCTAGCAACACAGCCTTCCGGCTGTAGGGAGGAAGAGGAGATGCCCCGGACAGCCTGCTGCCTGCTTCCCGGCAGGTGAGCAGGTGGAGACCCCAAGGATGTGACGGACGGAGACCCCCCGCACACCACCTCACAGGTATCGCGTGGCGCTTCCGTCACAGCATTGCAATTTAATCGCATATGTTAGTACATATGCGATCAACATCGCTGCAATGGGCGGTGATGTACAGTATGTTGATACATTCCGCCTATATCCTGGTTGTAAGTCTTCTATATTTACTATCATTTATAATACCTAAATTCAATAAGTAGATACACTGACATTTAATTTGTAAGAAGCCGATACCTTCCTGCCAATAGATTCCCACATTCACAATTACCAGGCTCATCATATCATATACAGATCTATCAGCCTCCGATAATCTATATCAGGGAGACGCCTGAATTCATGGATCAGCTCCTACAATAGTACATTTCTGTCACTGACAGCGAAGGACGTCCTGGCCAGTGTGAAGGTCGGGGGTGATGCACAAGGCTTCAGTAAGACCAAGAAGACAGATGTTAGAGTCTAGAGGGACAGGCGAATCTTTTGTTTAAACAGCAATATGAGACGATGGGGGTAATTCTGAGTTGATCGCAGCAGCAAGTTTGTTAGCAATTGGGCAAAACCATGTGCACTGCCGGGGTGGCAGATGTAACATGTGCAGAGTGAGTTAGATTTGGGTGGGTTATTTTGTTTCTGTGCAGGGTAAACACTGGCTGCTTTATTTTTACACTGCAATTTAGATTTCAGTTTGAACACACCCCACCCAAATCTCTCTCTCTCTCTGCACATGTTATATCTGCTCCACCTGTAGTGCACATGGTTTTGCCCAACTGCTAACAAAATTCCTGCTGCGATCAACTCAGAATTACCCCCGATGAGCCTAATTCAGGGTTGATCGCAAAAGCAAAATCTTCCTCTAATGCAGGGGTGGGCAATTATTTCAGCTGGTGGGCCACTTAACACTTTCAGTGAATATTCGAGGGCCGCACACAAAATATCTTGTATATACAATACCTATCACATTGGAAAATCATTGGAAATGGGGACCAGCTCCTGCAGGTCTTGGGCACACTTAAGGGCCCTACACACTGCACAACTGGCTGCTGAGCTGCCCGATGGCTGATACGGCCTTCAGACGACCCAGCGGCGGCGGGGGGAAGTGGGTGGTGATGGGGGAGGTGAAGTTTCTGCACTCCCCCCGTCACCCGGCCCCATAGCACTGCATGCTAATATAGACAATATTGTCCATATTGGCTTGCAGGCATAAACAAGCCGGCACCAATGATGAACAAGCGCGGGGCCGTGCATCGTTCATCGTTGGTGCATACACACTGAAAGATATGAACGATATCTCGTTCATTAATGAACGAGATCGTTCCTATCGCTCAGTGTAATCGGCCAGTGTGTAGGGCCCCTAATACAGAAGTTACACTTCTATAAAATCACACTTCTAAAAGGTAAATGTGTCACAAAATCACCAGGTCTCTCCATAGGAATAGATCTCAGAGTTTAACACAGCATGATATTATGCTGCATCATACACACATACGCCCTATACTCGGCACCCCTGCACCCCTTGCCAGCTATTTGTGTGCTACCAGGGGCGTAACTAGACCTTTGCGGGCCCCACAGCAAGATTTTTAAAAGGCCCCCCCGTGTGCGCTCCGTAGAGAGTGAGGGGGAGTGGGTGGTGGGCTGAGCGTGTTGGGGGACAGAACAGCAAAGAGGGGGTGGGTCCCACAAAGGTACATACAGTGTGTGTGTGTGTATATGTATATGTATATATATATATATATATATATATATATATATATATATATTCCGAAAGCGGCACTCTGAATATGAAGTATGGACCACCATTCTTACATCAATATTTCAGAACTATTTATTCAGTTCTTATATCAGGATACATATCCTGACGAAAGAACTGAATAAATAATTCAGAAATGGTAATGTAACAAAAGTAGTTCCATACTTCATACTTTAACACAGACGATATAGAAAATAAATATATACAGTATATATATATATATATATATATATATATATATATATATATATTTTTTAAAAAAAAAAATTATATATATATATATATATATATATATATAATATATAATATATATTATCACACACACACATTTACATATACAGTCCCCGGAGATTATGGACCTTGTTCGGCAGGGAGCTCCGTTTTTCTGTGCCCAGATCACCCAGCAGCGTGAGCGAGTGTCAGCGTCTGGGAGACGGGAGTGCGGCCAGGAACTCACAGCTGCGGCGGAAGTGCGGGCGGGGACATAGAGTGGCAGCGGCGGAGAAGCTACTTGTGTGCTGTAACCTAACGTGACGGCGCAGGGGAGCAGCAGCCGGCAGGCCCCACGCGTCTAGGAGCGAGCTGCTGTACAGCAATGACAAGCAGCTCAGCTGCTCGGGCCGCTTGTCATTGCGCATTGGAGGGGGGCAGCGGGCCAGACAGGATCGGATCGCGGGCCGCATCCGGCCCGCGGGCCGCCTGTTGCCCACCCCTACTCTAATGGGTAAAACCATGGCCCTCATTCCGAGTCGTTCGCTCGGTAATTTTCATCGCATCGCAGTGAAATTCCGCTTAGTACGCATGCGCAATAATCGCACTGCGACTGCGCCAAGTAATTTTACCATGAAGATAGTATTTTTACTCACGGCTTTTTCTTCGCTCCGGCGATCGTAGTGTGATTGACAGGAAATGTGTGTTACTGGGCGGAAACACGGCGTTTTAGGGGCGTGTGGATAAAAACGCTACCGTTTCCGGAAAAAACGCAGGAGTGGCCGGAGAAACGGGGGAGTGTCTGGGCGAACGCTGGGTGTGTTTATGACGTCAAACCAGGAACGACAAGCACTGAACTGATCGCAGATACCGAGTAAGTCTGAAGCTACTCTGAAACTGCTAAGTAGTTTGTAATCGCAATATTGCGAATACATCGGTCGCAATTTTAAGAAGCTAAGATACACTCCCAGTAGGCGTAGGCTTAGCGTGAGCAACTCTGCTAAACTCGCCTTGCGAGCGATCAACTCGGAATGAGGGCCCATGTTCACTGCAGAGGGGCAGATGTAACATGTGCAGAGAGAGTTACATTTGGGTGGGGTGTGTTCAAACTGAAATCTACATTGCAGTGTAAAAATAAAGCAGCCAGTATTTACCCTGCACAGAAACAAAATAACCCACCCAAATCTAACTCTCTCTGCACATGTTATATCTGCCCCACCTGCAGAGATAAAGTGGACGGAGATAAAGTAGCCAATTAGCTCCTAGCTGTCATTTTTTCAAACAGCCTGTGACATGGCAGTTGGGCGCTGATTGGCTGGTATTTTCTCTCTCCCCACCTTATCTCTCTCTGGTTCAGGAGCCCAGGTAAGACCCGGAACATGTCTGTGAGGCCCTGTAGGATCTGGGCAGCAGCCTTACAGCACTCAGAACAAAGTTCCTCCTCTCCTTCGCTCACGTTTATTGATAAGGATAAAGTGAGATCCATTTATTTCAGACATATCAATCACTTACAAATAAATGTCTGGCCTGATGGGAACGGCGACATTTTCAGGCCACATAACCCTTACTAGAGAAAGTCTATTCTAAAGCACTTACCGAATATTGCCATCTGCGTTCCTTGCGGGAAAGGTTCAACCATCGAATTGCCATTAACATGGTGTTTAGCTGGAAAATATAAGAAGAGGAAGCACGTCATGTTCTGCTGCGAGACACAGGAATAGATATGTACTACAGTATATGATGCAAAAACCCAGAGAAAACACAATTTTGCTATATATATATATATATATATATATATATATATATATGTATGCATCGCAACGCGCATCGGACAACAATGGGCATCGCCGGTCAGCATCAGGATGGTGCGAAAATTCCGTTTGCACAGGCGTTCGCAAAGTGATTGATAGGAAGAGGCCGTTTGTGGGTGACGACTGACCGTTTACTGGGAGTGTTTTAAAAAACGCAGGAGTGCCCAAGAGTTTTTTCTGGGAGGGTGTCGGACTCTCCGGCCCCGATCAGCTTAATATGATGGCACTGGAGGAGTAAGTCCCGGGCTGCGCACAGACTGCACACAGTGGATTTTAGCAGCTCGGCGTACAGTGCACACTTGCACTGCGTATATACACTCCCTCTGTAGGCGGCGACTATCTGATCGCAGGACAGCAAAAATCGCAGCCAAGTGATCAGCTCTGAATGACCCCCCATGAATATTGAAGCGTTGGTGAAAACTTGTCTTCTGGCCTTCATTTATGCAGCGAATGCCATCCTATCCATGCATAGGCGTGCACAGCACATTTTATTAGGGGGTGCACCGTCGGAGGGGCGTGTCTAGCACTCACTGCAAACTAAAATATGAATTTGATTAAACAGAGTGTACAGTGAGGGCTGGTAGTCAGGCAGATGATTATGTCAGTAATGGTGCTTGACTGGTGTGTGTTAATCCTGCTCGGCGGCGATTCTATCCAGTCACGCCTATTCTTCCTGCGGCTGCTCCTGTTAGGTGGATAATCCTATGCATAACTTCACACCCCGCTCTGATCCACTACATCACCTCACACTCTCCCCCAATGCTCCACATCACCTCAGCCCCTCCCCTGATGCTCCACATCACCTCACACCCTCCCCTGATGCTCCACATCACCTCACACCCTCCCCTGATGCTCCACATCACCTCAGCCCCTCCCCTGATGCTCCACATCACCTCACACCCTCCCGATGCTCTGCATCACCTCACACCCTCCCCTGATGCTCCGCATCACCTCACACCCTCCCCTGATGCTCCACATCACCTCAGCCCCTCCCCTGATGCTCCACATCACCTCACACCCTCCCGATGCTCTGCATCACCTCACACCCTCCCCTGATGCTCCGCATCACCTCACACCCTCCCGATGCTCTGCATCACCTCACACCCTCCCCTGATGCTCCACATCACCTCAGCCCCTCCCCTGATGCTCCACATCACCTCAGCCCCTCCCCTGATGCTCCACATCACCTCAGCCCCTCCCCTGATGCTCCACATCACCTCACACCCTCCCGATGCTCTGCATCACCTCACACCCTCCCCTGATGCTCCGCATCACCTCACACCCTCCCCTGATGCTCCGCATCACCTCACACCCTCCCCTGATGCTCCGCATCACCTCACACCCTCCCCTGATGCTCCACATCACCTCACACCATCCCCTGATGCTCCACATCACCTCACACCCTCCCCTGATGCTCCACATCACCTCACACCCTCCCCTGATGCTCCACATCACCTCACACTCTCCCCTGATGCTCCACATCACCTCACACCCTCCCCTGATGCTCTACATCACCTCACATTCTCCCCTGATGCTCCACATCACCTCACACCCTCCCCTGATGCTCTACATAACCTCACATTCTCCCCCGATGCTCCACATCACCTCACACCCTTCCCTGATGCTCCACATTACCTCACACCCTCCCCTGATGCTCCACATCACCTCACACCCTCCCCTGATGCTCCACATCACCTCACACCGTCCCCTGATGCTCCACATCACCTCACACTCTTCCCTGATGCTCCACATCACCTCACACCCTCCCCTGATGCTCCACATCACCTCACACCCTCCCGATGCTCTGCATCACCTCACACCCTCCCCTGATGCTCCACATCACCTCACACTCTCCCCTGATGCTCCACATCACCTCACACCCTCCCCTGATGCTCCACATCACCTCACATCCTCCACTGATGCTCCACATCACCTCACACCCTCCCCTGATGCTCCACATCACCTCACATCCTCCCCTGATGCTCCACATCACCTCACACCCTCCCCTGATGCTCTACATCACCTCACACTCTCCCCTGATGCTCCACATCACCTCACACTCTCCCCTGATGCTCCACATCACCTCACACCCTCCCCTGATGCTCCACATCACCTCAGCCCCTCCCCTGATGCTCCACATCACCTCACACTCTCCCCTGATGCTGCACATCACCTCACACCCTCCCCTGATGCTCCACATCACCTCAGCCCCTCCCCTGATGCTCCACATCACCTCACACCCTCCCCTGATGCTCCACATCACCTCAGCCCCTCCCCTGATGCTCCACATCACCTCACACCGTCCCCTGATGCTCCACATCACCTCACATCCTCCCCTGATGCTCCACATCACCTCACATCCTCCCCTGATGCTCCACATCACCTCACACCCTCCCCTGATGCTCTACATCACCTCACACTCTCCCCTGATGCTCCACATCACCTCACACTCTCCCCTGATGCTCCACATCACCTCACACCCTCCCCTGATGCTCCACATCACCTCAGCCCCTCCCCTGATGCTCCACATCACCTCACACTCTTCCCTGATGCTCCACATCACCTCACACCCTCCCCTGATGCTCCACATCACCTCACACCCTCCCGATGCTCTGCATCACCTCACACCCTCCCCTGATGCTCCACATCACCTCACACTCTCCCCTGATGCTCCACATCACCTCACACCCTCCCCTGATGCTCCACATCACCTCACATCCTCCACTGATGCTCCACATCACCTCACACCCTCCCCTGATGCTCCACATCACCTCACATCCTCCCCTGATGCTCCACATCACCTCACACCCTCCCCTGATGCTCTACATCACCTCACACTCTCCCCTGATGCTCCACATCACCTCACACTCTCCCCTGATGCTCCACATCACCTCACACCCTCCCCTGATGCTCCACATCACCTCAGCCCCTCCCCTGATGCTCCACATCACCTCACACTCTCCCCTGATGCTGCACATCACCACATCACCTCACACCCTCCCTTGATGCTCCACATCACCTCAGCCCCTCCCCTGATGCTCCACATCACCTCACACCCTCCCCTGATGCTCCACATCACCTCAGCCCCTCCCCTGATGCTCCACATCACCTCACACCGTCCCCTGATGCTCCACATCACCTCACATCCTCCCCTGATGCTCCACATCACCTCACACCCTCCCCTGATGCTCTACATCACCTCACACTCTCCCCTGATGCTCCACATCACCTCACACTCTCCCCTGATGCTCCACATCACCTCACACCCTCCCCTGATGCTCCACATCACCTCAGCCCCTCCCCTGATGCTCCACATCACCTCACACTCTCCCCTGATGCTGCACATCACCACATCACCTCACACCCTCCCCTGATGCTCCACATCACCTCAGCCCCTCCCCTGATGCTCCACATCACCTCACACCCTCCCCTGATGCTCCACATCACCTCAGCCCCTCCCCTGATGCTCCACATCACCTCACACCGTCCCCTGATGCTCCACATCACCTCACATCCTCCCCTGATGCTCCACATCACCTCACACCCTCCCCTGATGCTCTACATCACCTCACACTCTCCCCTGATGCTCCACATCACCTCACACTCTCCCCTGATGCTCCACATCACCTCACACCCTCCCCTGATGCTCCACATCACCTCAGCCCCTCCCCTGATGCTCCACATCACCTCACACTCTCCCCTGATGCTGCACATCACCACATCACCTCACACCCTCCCCTGATGCTCCACATCACCTCACACCCTCCCCTGATGCTCCACATCACCTCAGCCCCTCCCCTGATGCTCCACATCACCTAACACCCTCCCGATGCTCTGCATCACCTCACACTCTCCCCTGATGCTGCACATCACCACATCACCTCACACCCTCCCCTGATGCTCCACATCCCCTCGCACCCTCCCCTGATGCTCCACATCACCTCACATCCTCCCCTGATGCTCTGCGTCACCTCACACCCTCCCCTGATGCTCCACATCACCTCACACCCTCCCCTGATGCTCCACATCACCTCACACCCTCCCCTGATGCTCCACATCACCTCAGCCCCTCCCCTGATGCTCCACATCACCTCACACCCTCCCGATGCTCTGCATCACCTCACACCCTCCCCTGATGCTCCGCATCACCTCACACCCTCCCCTGATGCTCCGCATCACTTCACACCCTCCCCTGATGCTCCACATCACCTCACACTCTCCCCTGATGCTCCACATCACCTCACACCCTCCCCTGATGCTCTACATCACCTCACATTCTCCCCTGATGCTCCACATCACCTCACACCCTCCCCTGATGCTCCACATCACCTCACACCGTCCCGATGCTCTACATCACCTCACACCCTTCCCTGATGCTCCACATCACCTCACATCCTCCCCTGATGCTCCACATCACCTCACACCCTCCCCTGATGCTCCACATCACCTCACACCCTCCCCTGATGCTCCACATCACCTCACACCCTCCCCTGATGCTCCACATCACCTCAGCCCCTCCCCTGATGCTCCACATCACCTCACACCCTCCCGATGCTCTGCATCACCTCACACCCTCCCCTGATGCTCCGCATCACCTCACACCCTCCCCTGATGCTCCGCATCACTTCACACCCTCCCCTGATGCTCCACATCACCTCACACTCTCCCCTGATGCTCCGCATCACCTCACACCCTCCCCTGATGCTCTACATCACCTCACATTCTCCCCTGATGCTCCACATCACCTCACACCCTCCCCTGATGCTCCACATCACCTCACACCCTCCCGATGCTCTGCATCACCTCACACCCTCCCCTGATGCTCCACATCACCTCACACCCTCCCCTGATGCTCTGCATCACCTCTTGTCCCTCCTCTGATTCTCTGCATCACCTCTCACCCTCCCCTGATGCTCCACATCACGTCACACCCTCCCCATATGCTCTGCATCACCTCTTGTCCCTCCTCTCATTCTCTGCATCACCTCACACCCTCCCCTGATGCTCCACATCACCTCGCACCCTCCCCTGATGCTCCACATCACCTCACACCCTCCCGATGCTCTGCATCACCTCACACCCTCCCCTGATGCTCTGCATCACCTCTTGTCCCTCCTCTGATGCTCTACATCACCTCACACCCTCCCCTGATGCTCCACATCACCTCACACCCTCCCCTGGTGCTCTGCATCACCTCTTGTCCCTCCTCTGATTCTCTGCATCACCTCTCACCCTCCCCTGATGCTCCACATCACCTCACACCCTCCCCTGATGTTCTGCATCACCTCTTGTCCCTCCTCTGATGCTCTACATCACCTCACACCCTCCCCTGATGCTCCACATCACCTCACACCCTCCCCTGATGCTCCACATCACCTCACACCCTCCCCTGATGCTCCGCATCACCTCACACCCTCTCGATGCTCCGCATCACCTCACACCCTCCCCTGATGCTCTGCATCACCTCACACCCTCCCCTGATGCTCCCCATCACCTCACACCCTCCCCTGATGCTCCGCATCACCTCACACCCTCCCCTGATGCTCCACATCACCTCACACCCTCCCCTGATGCTCCACATCACCTCACACCCTCCCCTGATGCTCTGCATCACCTCACACCCTCCCCTGATGCTCTGCATCACCTCTCTCCCTCCCCTGATGCTCTGCGTCACCTCACACCCTCCCCTGATGCTCCACATCACCTCACACCCTCCCTTGATGCTCTGCATCACTTCTCTCCCTCCCCTGATGCTCTGCATCACCTCTCTCCCTCCCCTGATGCTCTGCATCACCTCTCACCCTCCCCTGATGCTCTGCATCACCTCACACCCTCCCCTGATGCTCTGCATCACCTCTCTCCCTCCCCTGATGCTCTGCGTCACCTCACACCCTCCCCTGATGCTCCACATCACCTCACACCCTCCCTTGATGCTCTGCATCACCTCTCTCCCTTCCCTGATGCTCTGCATCACCTCTCACCCTCCCCTGATGCTCTGCATCACCTCTCACCCTCCCCTGATGCTCTGCATCACCTCACATCCTCCCCTGATGCTCTGCATCACCTCTCACCAACCCCGATGCTCTGCATCACCTCTCTCCCTCTCCTGATCCTCTGCATTAACTCTCACCCTTCTCTGATTCTATGCATAACAACTCACTCTCCACTGATCCTCAGCATTGCCTCTTGCCCCACCCCTGATCTTTTGAGCCACCTATCACCCCCACCAATCTTCCACATACTGTACCTTATCACCTATTGCCTCCTGACACTCCATATCCCCTCTCGCACACCTGATCCTACAAATCCCCTTGCACTTTAATTCTCCAATTCATCTCTCACTCATTTGCCTTCATATTATCCATATTACCTAACACCTCACTAGTGTACTCCCAGGGCACCTCTATCACAACCTTCCTCTCCCTAGCACAGAATAACCCCCCATCACCATCTCTCCTTAGCAATAATTTTTTCTGCTTAGTTCTCAACTCAGGATAGATAGCCCTGCAGTATTATCATGATGGGAACGAGTGATCCCACAATACAATTCCCTTACATTCAGGTACATCACATAGAACAGGCTCCCACCTGCGTGCTACTAACTTCACAAGAGTACTGGTACTGGATAGATATTAATGCACAAATATAACACAGATATATAGCTTTCCGCAATACGGGCCCCCTAGGACCTCCCTGATATAGCGTGGGATTTAATTATGATAGATTGCATAGTATTTTCTTTTCTCCACCTCTCGGTTCTGAAGTGTAAATGATGCTGTTATAGTCCACAAAGCCACAGTGGGGCTGCGCTGCTCTATAGATATACAGTATGCCAGGAACCAGGGTTATTGGCTGACGGCAAATATGTAAACATTGCATTTAATCAATATCTGTTTTCTCCAGCTGAAATGACTCTCGCTGCTCATTACAGATTTTCAGGTTCAACAAAACAATAAAATCTGGCTTCATTATAGTACTCACAGTTATTACGTGCGTGCGTCTGCAACAGGAGCCGGTTTATAAAGTACAAAGCTATTACTAGCCAGCCCTTCTTCAGTTCTAAATTAACACCTGTTGTGCAAGTTAATTAATCAAAAATAAGATTTTACTCACCGGTAAATCTATTTCTCGTAGTCCGTAGTGGATGCTGGGAACTCCAAAAGGACCATGGGGAATAGCGGCTCCGCAGGAGACTGGGCACAACTAAAGAAAGCTTTTAGGTCACCTGGTGTGCACTGGCTCCTCCCACTATGACCCTCCTCCAAGCCTCAGTTAGGACACTGTGCCCGGACGAGCTGACATAATAAGGAAGGATTTTGAATCCCGGGTAAGACTCTTACCAGCCACACCAATCACACCGTATAACTCGTGATACTATACCCAGTTTAACAGTATGAAAACAACTGAGCCTCTCAACAGATGGCTCAACAATAACCCTTTAGTTAACAATAACTATGTACAAGTATTGCAGACAATCCGCACTTGGGATGGGCGCCCAGCATCCACTACGGACTACGAGAAATAGATTTACCGGTGAGTAAAATCTTATTTTCTCTGACGTCCTAGTGGATGCTGGGAACTCGGAAAGGACCATGGGGATTATACCAAAGCTCCCAAACGGGCGGGAGAGTGCGGATGACTCTGCAGCACCGAATGAGAGAACTCAAGGTCCTCCTCAGCCAGGGTATCAAATTTGTAGAATTTTGCAAACGTGTTTGCCCCTGACCAAGTAGCAGCTCGGCAAAGTTGTAAAGCCGAGACCCCTCGGGCAGCCGCCCAAGATGAGCCCACCTTCCTTGTGGAATGGGCTTTTACTGATTTAGGATGCAGCAGTCCAGCCGCAGAATGCGCCAGCTGAATTGTGCTACAAATCCAGCGAGCAATAGTCTGCTTAGAAGCAGAAGCACCCAGTTTGTTGGGTGCATACAGGATAAATAGCGAGTCAGTTTTCCTGACTCTAGCCGTCCTGGAAACATAAATTTTCAAGGCCCTGACTACGTCCAGTAACTTGGAATCCTCCAAGTCCCTAGTAGCCGCAGGCACCACAATAGGTTGGTTCAAGTGAAAAGCTGATACCACCTTAGGGAGAAACTGGGGACGAGTCCTCAATTCCGCCCTATCCATATGGAAAATCAGATAAGGGCTTTTACATGACAAAGCTGCCAATTCTGACACACGCCTGGCTGAAGCCAAGGCCAATAACATGACCACTTTCCACGTGAGATATTTTAGATCCACGGTTTTAAGTGGCTCAAACCAATGTGATTTTAAGAAACTCAACACCACGTTGAGATCCCAAGGTGCCACTGGAGGCACAAACGGGGGCTGAATATGCAGCACTCCTTTCACAAACGTCTGAACTTCAGGTAGTGAAGCTAGTTCTTTCTGGAAGAAAATCGACAGAGCCGAGATCTGTACCTTAATGGAGCCTAATTTCAGGCCCATAGTCACTCCTGCTTGTAGGAAATGCAGAAATCGACCTAGTTGAAATTCCTCTGTTGGGGCCTTTTTGGCCTCACACCAAGCAACATATTTCCGCCATATGCGGTGATAATGCTTTGCAGTTACATCTTTCCTGGCTTTAATCAGCGTAGGAATGACTTCCTCCGGAATGCCCTTTTCCTTCAGGATCCGGCGTTCAACCGCCATGCCGTCAAACGCAGCCGCGGTAAGTCTTGGAACAGACAGGGCCCCTGCTGCAGCAGGTCCTGTCTGAGCGGCAGAGGCCATGGGTCCTCTGAGATCATCTCTTGAAGTTCCGGGTACCACGCTCGTCTTGGCCAATCCGGAACCACGAGTATTGTTGTTACTCCTCGTTTTCTTATTATTCTCAGTACCCTTGGTATGAGAGGCAGAGGAGGGAACACATAAACTGACTGGTACACCCACGGTGTCACTAGAGCGTCCACAGCTATCGCCTGAGGGTCCCTTGACCTAGCGCAATATCTCTCTAGTTTTTTGTTTAGGCGGGACGCCATCATGTCCACCTGTGGCCGTTCCCATCGATTTACAATCAGCGTGAAGACTTCTGGATGAAGTCCCCACTCTCCCGGGTGGAGGTCGTGCCTGCTGAGAAAGTCTGCTTCCCAGTTGTCCACTCCCGGAGTGAACACTGCTGACAGCGCTAGTACGTGATTTTCCGCCCATTGGAGAATCCTTGTGGCTTCTGCCATTGCCATCCTGCTTCTTGTGCCGCCCTGTCGATTTACATGGGCGACTGCCGTGATGTTGTCTGACTGGATCAGTACCGGCTGGTGTAGAAGCAGGGATTTTGCCTGACTTAGGGCATTGTAAATGGCCCTTAGTTCCAGAATATTTATGTGTAGGGAAGTCTCCTGACTCGACCATAGTCCTTGGAAGTTTCTTCCCTGTGTGACTGCCCCCCAGCCTCGAAGGCTGGCATCCGTGGTCACCAGGACCCAGTCCTGTATGCCGAATCTGCGGCCCTCTAGAAGATGAGCACTCTGCAGCCACCACAGCAGAGACACCCTGGTTCTTGGAGACAGGGTTATTAGGCGATGCATCTGAAGATGCGATCCGGACCATTGGTCCAACAGGTCCCACTGAAAGATTCTGGCATGGAACCTGCCGAAAGGAATTGCTTCGTAAGAAGCCACCATCTTTCCCAGGACCCGCGTACAGTGATGCACCCATACCTGTTTTGGTTTCAGGAGGTCTCTGACTAGAGATGACAGCTCCTTGGCTTTCTCCTCCGGGAGAAACACTTTTTTCTGGATTGTATCCAGAATCATACCCAGGAACAGTAGACGTGTCGTCGGAACCAGCTGTGATTTTGGAATATTCAGAATCCAACCGTGCTGGTGTAGCACCTCCTGAGATAGTGCTACTCCCACCAACAACTGCTCCTTGGACCTCGCCCTTATTAGGAGATCGTCCAAGTACGGGATAATTAAAACTCCCTTTCTTCGAAGGAGTATCATCATTTCCGCCATTACCTTGGTAAACACCCTCGGTGCCGTGGAGAGTCCAAACGGCAGCGTCTGGAATTGGTAATGGCAATCCTGTACCACAAATCTGAGGTACTCCTGGTGAGGATAGTAAATGGGGACATGCAGGTAAGCATCCTTGATGTCCAGGGATACCATGTAATCCCCCTCGTCCAGGCTTGCAATAACCGCCCTGAGCGATTCCATCTTGAACTTGAATTTTTTTATGTATGTGTTCAAGGATTTCAAATTTAAAATGGGTCTCACCGAACCGTCCGGTTTCGGTACCACAAACAGTGTGGAATAGTAACCCCGTCCCTGTTGAAGTAGGGGCACCTTGATTATCACCTGCTGGGAATACAGCTTGTGAATTGCCGCTAGCACAGCCTCCCTGTCTGAAGGAGTAATCGGCAAGGCAGATTTTAGGAACCGGTGGGGTGGAGACGCCTCGAATTCCAGTTTGTACCCTTGAGATACTATTTGCAGGATCCAGAGATCCACCTGTGAGCGAGCCCACTGATCGCTGAAATTTTTGAGGCGGCCCCCCACCGTACCTGGCTCCGCCTGTGGAGCCCCACCGTCATGCGGCGGACTTGGAAGAAGCGGGGGAGGACTTTTGCTCCTGGGAACCTGCTGTTTGTTGCAGCCTTTTTCCCCTACCTCTGCCTCTGGACAGAAAGGACCCGCCTTTTCCACGCCTGTTTTTCTGAGTCCGAAAGGACTGTACCTGATAAAACGGCGCCTTTTTAGGCTGTGAGGGAACATGGGGTAAAAATGCTGACTTCCCAGCAGTTGCTGTGGAAACTAGGTCCGAGAGACCATCCCCAAATAACTCCTCACCCTTATAAGGCAAAACTTCCATGTGCCTTTTTGAATCTGCATCCCCTGTCCACTGGCGAGTCCATAAGCCTCTCCTAGCAGAAATGGACAATGCACTTATTTTAGATGCCAGCCGGCAGATCTCCCTCTGTGCATCTCTCATGTATAAGACTGAGTCTTTTATATGCTCTATGGTTAGCAGAATAGTGTCCCTGTCTAGGGTGTCAATATTTTCTGACAGGGAATCTGACCACGCAGCGGCAGCACTGCACATCCATGCTGACGCAATAGCTGGTCTAAGTATAATGCCCGAGTGTGTATATACAGACTTCAGGATCGCCTCCTGCTTTCTATCAGCAGGTTCCTTGAGGGCGGCCGTATCCGGAGACGGTAGTGCCACCTTTTTAGACAAACGTGTGAGCGCTTTATCCACCCTAGGGGGTGTCTCCCAACGTGACCTATCCTCTGGCGGGAAAGGGAACGCCATTAGTAACTTCTTAGAGATTACCAATCTTTTATCAGGGAAAGCCCACGCTTCTTCACACACTTCATTTAATTCTTCTGATGGGGGAAAAACTACGGGTAGTTTTTTCTCCCCAAACATAATACCCTTTTTAGTGGTACCTGGGTTTATATCAGAAATTTGTAACACCTCTTTCATTGCTTCAATCATGCAACGAATGGCCTTAGTGGACATTAGACTAGACTCATCGTCGTCGACACTGGTGTCAGTATCCGTTTCGACATCCGCGTCTGCCATCTGAGGTAGCGGGCGTTTTAGAGCCCCCGATGGCCTTTGAGACGCCTGGACAGGCACGAGCTGAGAAGCCGGCTGTCCCGCATTTGGCATGTCGTCAAATTTTTTGTGTAAGGAGTCGACACGTGCACGCAATTCCTTCCATAAGTCCATCCACTCAGGTGTCTGCCCCGCAGGGGGTGACATCCCTTCTATAGGCATCTGCTCCGCCTCCACATCATTATCCTCATCAAACATGTCGACACAGCCGTACCGACACACCGCACACACACAGGGAATGCTCTAACAGAGGACAGGACCCACAAAAGCCCTTTGGGGAGACAGAGTGAGAGTATGCCAGCACACACCAGAGCGCTATATAATGCAGGGACTAACTGAGTTATGTCCCCTATAGCTGCTGTTATATATACTGCGCCTAAATTTTACCCTTTTCTGTAGTGTAGACTGCAGGGGAGAGCCAGGGAGCTTCCTTCCAGCGGATCTGTGAAGGAGAAATGGCGCCAGTGTGCTGAAGGAGATAGCTCCGCCCCTTTTTCGCAGACTTTTCTCCCGCTTTTTTATGGATTCTGGCAGGGGTAATTATCACATATATAGCCTCTGGGGCTATATATTGTGGTATTTTTGCCAGCCAAGGTGTTTTTATTGCTGCTCAGGGCGCCCCCCCCTAGCGCCCTGCACCCTCAGTGACCGGAGTGTGAAGTGTGTATGAGGAGCAATGGCGCACAGCTGCAGTGCTGTGCGCTACCTTGGTGAAGACTGATGTCTTCTGCCGCCGATTTTCCGGACCTCTTCTTGCTTCTGGCTCTGTAAGGGGGACGGCGGCGCGGCTCCGGGACCGAACACCAAGGCCAGTTCCATGCGGTCGATCCCTCTGGAGCTAATGGTGTCCAGTAGCCTAAGAAGCCCAAGCTAGCTGCAATCAGGTAGGTTCGCTTCTTCTCCCCTTAGTCCCTCGCTGCAGTGAGCCTGTTGCCAGCAGGTCTCACTGTAAAATAAAAAACCTAATTATATACTTTCTTTTTAGAAGCTCAGGAGAGCCCCTAGTGTGCATCCAACCTCGGCCGGGCACAAAATCTAACTGAGGCTTGGAGGAGGGTCATAGTGGGAGGAGCCAGTGCACACCAGGTGACCTAAAAGCTTTCTTTAGTTGTGCCCAGTCTGCTGCGGAGCCGCTATTCCCCATGGTCCTTTCGGAGTTCCCAGCATCCACTAGGACGTCAGAGAAATAAGTATCCCCCGAAGCCGTATAGCTCTGGGTACAGTAGGTGATGATTGGGGTTTCGCCCTCAGTTCTATAACTCACAAGTACCACTGGGACCGCTGACTCTTCATTTATAATGATTATTAGAGGAGGTGATACACTGTGTACTCGTAAACTAATGGGGCTTAACTGGTCACTGCATGGGGCTCTGTATTGAGCAATAGTGGTTAGGTGACTTCTGTATTTCGTACTCATCATCAGATGAGGCTGCACATTGTGCAATGGTGATCAGAGGAGGCTACACATTGTGCACTGGTTATCAGAGGAGGCTACACATTGTGCACTGGTGATTAGAGGAGGCTACACATTGTGCACTGGTGATCAGATGAGGCTGCACATTGGGGGTCATTCCGAGTTGTTCGCTCGCAAGCTGCTTTTAGCAGCTTTGCACACGCTAAGCCGCCGCCTACTGGGAGTGAATCTTAGCTTATCAAAATTGCGAACGAAAGATTCACAATATTGCGAAAAGACTTCTCTGTGCAGTTTCTGAGTAGCTCGATACTTACTCTGCCAGTGCGATCAGTTCAGTGCTTGTCGTTCCTGGTTTGACGTCACAAACACACCCAGCGTTCGCCCAGACACTCCTCCGTTTCTCCAGCCACTCCCGCGTTTTTCCCAGAAACGGTAGCGTTTTTTCACACACTCCCATAAAATGGCCAGTTACCGCCAAGAAACACCCACTTCCTGTCAATCACATTACGATCACCAGAACGAAGAAAAAAACCTTGTAATGCCGTGAGTAAAATTCCTAACTGCATAGCAAATTTACTTGGCGCAGTCGCACTGCGGATATTGCGCATGCGCATTAGCGACTAATCGCTCCGTTGCGAGAAAAAAATAACGAGCGAACAACTCAGAATGACCCCCATTGTGCACTGGTGATCAGAGGAGGATACACATTGTGCACTGGTGATCAGAGGAGGCTACACATTGGGGGTAATTCCAAGTTGATCGCATCAGGAATTTTGTTAGCAGTTGGGCAAAACCATGCGAAGTGCAGGGGAGGCAGATGTAACATGTGCAGAGAGAGTTAGATTTGGGTGTGGTGTGTTCAATGTGCAATCTAAATTGCAGTGTAAAAATAAAGCAGCCAGTATTTACCCTGCACAGAAACAAAATAACCCACCCAAATCTAACTCTCTCTGCACATGTTATATCTGCCTCCCCTGCAGTGCACATGGTTTTGCCCAACTGCCTTCAAAATTCCTGCTGCGATCAACTTGGAATTACCCCCATTGTGCACTGGTGATCAGAGGAGGCTACACATTGGAGGTCATTCCGAGTTGTTCGCTCGCAAGGCGATTTTAGCAGAGTTGCTCACGCTAAGCCGCCGCCTACTGGGAGTGAATCTTAGCATCTTAAAATTGCGAACGAAGTAATCGCAATATTGCGATTACACACCTCGTAGCAGTTTCTGAGTAGCTTCAGACTTACTCGGCATCTGCGATCAGTTCACTGCTTGTCGTTCCTGGTTTGACGTCACAAACACACCCAGCGTTCGCCCAGACACTCCTCCGTTTCTCCGGCCACTCCTGCGTTTTTTCCGGAAACGGTAGCGTTTTTCCCCACACGCCCATAAAACGGCCTGTTTCCGCCCAGTAACACCCATTTCCTGTCAATCACATTACGATCGCCAGAACGATGAAAAAGCCGTGTGTAAAATTACTAAGTGCATAGCAAATTTAACATTGCGCATGCGCATTAAGCGGAAAATCGCTGCGATGCGAAGATTTTTACCGAGCGAACAACTCGGAATGAGGGCCTTTGTGCACTGGTGATTAGAGGAGGCTACACGTTGTACAGTGGTGATCAGAGGAGGCTAAACATTGTGCCCTGGTGATAAGAGGCTACACATTGTGCACTGGTGATCAGAGGAGGCTACTAATTGTGCACTGGTGATCAGAGGAGACTACTCATTGTGCACTGGTGATCAGAGGAGGCTACACATGTATTACTTGTTCCCACTCAAAATTACAGGACTTTTTCCATGCTTCACCCACTCTGTGGAATGCCATTCCACGCACAATAAGACTCACCTCTAGTCTCCAAACCTTTAAATGTTTCCTGAAAACTCAACTCTTCAGACAAGCCTACCAAATTCCAGACCCACCCGCATAACCTTCAATGCTTCCCTATCCAGTTACATCCTCTCTGTACAGTCCACATAACCTCACATTTTGTCTTCCAACATTGCTGGGTGATCATATCATACAACCCATTAAGAACCTAGCAATCTGGTGGACCATTATGTAACAATAGGTAGCATCTATCCTTGTGTATCAATGCCTATTTCCCTGTAGAGTGTAAGCTTGTGAGCAGGGCCTTCCTACCTCTGTCTGTCTGTCTTTGCCCAGTTTTGTTCTATTACTGTTGTTCTAATTGTAAAGCACAACGGAATATGCTGCGCTATATAAGAAACTGTTAATAATAATTATAATAATAACATGGGGGTCCCCAGTGTATACTGGTCTTTAAAAAGAGATCATCTGATGCTATAGGGTATTATAACTTTGTAATATTGAGATTTTTAGCCAGATATACAGTACACATGATATGACACAGTACATCTATCATCTGAGTATAGAAATGTAATGTTCATTTAAACAGCACCATGTGGGTTTGGCTTAAATTCACCTGAAGAGAAGCACAAGGTCCTCAGATATTGTAACGCACCTAATTACAATGGAACAAAGGAGAAATCACTTTGGGGGAATTCAGACTGGATCGCAGTCCAAATTACTTGGTGGAGTGCGTGCGACAGGAAGAGGCGGTCGCAGGGTGGGAGGGGCCGCGCCAACGGCGTTGGCTGGGCGCGTTCCAGACAACGGAGGCGCGTCCAGACTGTTGGGGGGGGGGGGGGGCGGGCCACGGCGGCTGCCGCTGCGACCCGAAATGCGGCGAGTAGCGGCCTGCCAGCGCGCAAGAGCTGCGCTGGCAGGGAGCTACTCGTCAGGTATAAAAGCATCGCCGCCATGCAATGCTTTTGTACCTATGCGGCGGGGGAGGGCCTGACATGTGGGACGGACTAGCCCTGTGCTGGGCATCCCCCCCCCCACCCCCCCGCATGATCAGATCTGAATTAGGCCCTATGTTGCGTTGTATTATGCAAACAGCAATACAGGATTTACCTCCATATGCACATGTATGTTACTCTGAGGCAGCAGCGACACCCGCGCGCTGCTTGGACTGCATGAACTCGTAAACCAGACAGCAAAGAGCAATGATTCAATGTAGAAAGTAGCACAAGGTAACAATGGCAATAAGTGCAGCAGAAATGTCAGATTACTCATTGACGCTGCTGTACCTCTAGCTAATAATTAGTCAGCAGAAATGTTTCCCAACACTCATTAAAGTGTCCTATTTTAATAAACCAACAGAGATATCACAGAGCAGAGAATTAAAATTAAACTTAAAGAAAATTAATAGTTGTCAACAGATTTTTAGTCCAGAAGACCACCTGAGAGTACACGGGCAAACAAAGAAACAGAGCTTCTGAGGATGAAAAGAGACAAATAGTCCATCGAGTTCAACCTGTTAGTGATCTCCTACACTCAAATATTTTTAAGACTAAATTTAACTGTGGTGAATGTTTAGCCGTAAACTAAAATACTCCTTTGAATTCTATATGGGGGTTTAAAAGGGCCATCTGCAACTACCACCTCGGACAGGGTACGTCTGCAATCACCACCCCGGCAGAACCTGTCTACAACCACCACCTGGGACAGGGCTCGTCTGCAGCAACCACCTGGGAAAGGACATGTCTGCAACTACCACCTCGGTCAGGATCCGTCTGCAATCACCACCCCGGCAAGACCCGTCTGCAACCACCACCAGGGACAGTGCCTATCTGCAACCACCACCTCGGACAGGGCTCATCTGCAACCACCACCTCGGACAGGGCTCATCTGCAACTACCACCTCGGACATGGCACATCTACAACCACCACCTCAGACAAGGTCCATCTACAACCACCACTGTGGACAGGGCCCGTCTGCAACCACCACCAGGGACAGTGCCTATCTGCAACTACCACCTCGGACAGGATCCGTCTGCAATCACCACCCCGGCAGGACCCGTCTACAACCACCACCTGGGACAGGGCCTATTTGGAACCACCACCTCAGACAGGGCTCGTCTGCAACTACCACCACGGACATGGCACATCAACAACCATCACCTCAGTCAGGGTCCATCTACAACCACCACTGTTGACAGGGCCTGTCAGGGCACATTTGTAACCACCACCTTGGACAGGGCCCATCTGCAACCACCACCTCGGACAAAGCCCATCTGCAACCACCACCTCAGACAGGGAATGTTTATACACCTTGCAGATGGATAATACATTAAACTGAGCACAAAAAGGTGCAATTAAGTAAACTATGTTACGGCAAAATTCTTTCTAAAACGTTACATTAAACAAATTGAGGGAAAATTGACAGTAAATTAAGTTAGGTGGACCATATGGCTGCAAATGAGTTCATAATTTTCTGTTAATTACTGCGGAATAAATTCATTAATAATGCTAAATAACTGTCAAAGGAAATATGCCAAACATATTAACCTCATGTTAATAAACACTTTTCTGGATCTCTGCCAGTAATTATTACAAGTTCTGTTCACGGATTAAAGGATAATGAACATATATTCACCATGACAGTTGTCCATGCACTAGACAGTGACAACATACAATAGTGCAACTGTGTCAAGGAAAGCCACTGTAATGTTAGCAGGTCCCTATAGAGGGTAGTGCAACCGGTGCCACCACCCTTAGAACAAGGCTGAGGGAGTACCATGGTTACCCATCTCCTTGTACCTGAGGAGGCTACTGACTTCCTGATCTATTCAGTGTCAAAACCAAGAAGAACAAACAGTGAGTGAGAAGACCAACAGCCTAGTTGAGTAGACAGTGAGCTGGCCAGTGGAGGAGACAAAGAGTTAGAAGATTAGAAGCCTGGTGCAGGAGACAGAAGATGAGCAGCCCAGTGGAAGAGACAGTGAAAGAGAAGATCAGCAGCCTAGTGAAAGAGACAGTGAGTAAGAAGAGCAACAGCCTAGTGGAGGAGACAGTGAGTGAGAAGATCAGCAGCCTAGTGGAGGAGACAGTGAGTAAGAAGAGCAACAGCCTAGTGGAGTAGACAGTGAGTGAGAAGATCAGAAGCCTAGTGGTGGAGACAGTGAGTGAGATTAGCAGCACAGTGGAGGAGACAGTGAAAGAGAAGATCAGCAGCCTAGTGGAGGAGACAGTGAGTGAGATTAGCAGCACAGTGGAGGAGACAGTGAAAGAGAAGATCAGCAGCCTAGTGGAGGAGACAGTGAGTAAGAAGAGCAACAGCCTAGTGAAGGAGACAGTGAGTGATGAGATCAGAAGCCTAGTGGAGGAGACAGTGAGTGAGATTAGCAGCAAAGTGGAGGAGGCAGTGAAAGAGAAGATCAACAGCCTAGTAGAGGAGACAGTGAGTGAGATTAGCAGCCTAGTGGAGGAGACAGTGAAAGAGAAGATCAGCAGCCTAGTGGAGGAGACAGTGAGTAAGAAGAGCAACAGCCTAGTGGAGTAGACAGTGAGTGAGAAGATCAGAAGCCTAGTGGTGGAAACAGTGAGTGAGATTAGCAGCACAGTGGAGGAGACAGTGAAAGAGAAGATCAGCAGCCTAGTGGAGGAGACAGTGAGATTAGCAGCACAGTGGAGGAGACAGTGAAAGAGAAGATCAGCAGCCTAGTGGAGGAGACAGTGAAAGAGAAGATCAGCAGCCTAGTGGAGGATACAGTGAGTAAGAAGTGCAACAGCCTAGTGGAGGAGACAGTGAGTGAGATTAGCAGCACAGTGGAGGAGACAGTGAAAGAGAAGATCAGCAGCCTAGTGGAGGAGACAGTGAGTGAGATTATCAGCACAGTGGAGGAGACAGTGAAAGAGAAGATCAGCAGCCTAGTGGAGGAGACAGTGAGTGAGATTAGCAGCCTAGTGGAGGAGCCAGTGAAAGAGAAGATCAGCAGCCTAGTGGAGGAGACAGTGAGTAAGAAGAGCAACAGCCTAGTGAAGGAGACAGTGAGTGATAAGATCAGAAGCCTAGTAGAGGAGACAGTGAGTGAGATTAGCAGCAAAGTGGAGGAGGCAGTAAAAGAGAAGATCAACAGCCTAGTAGAGGAGACAGTGAGTGAGATTAGCAGCCTAGTGAAGGAGACAGTGAAAGAGAAGATCAGCAGCCTAGTGGAGGAGACAGTGAGTAAGAAGAGCAACAGCCTAGTGGAGTAGACAGTGAGTGAGAAGATCAGAAGCCTAGTGGTGGAGACAGTGAGTGAGATTAGCAGCACAGTGGAGGAGACAGTGAAAGAGAAGATCAGCAGCCTAGTGGAGGAGACAGTGAGTGAGATTAGCAGCACAGTGGAGGAGACAGTGAAAGAGAAGATCAGCAGCCTAGTGGAGGAGACAGTGAGTAAGAAGAGCAACAGCCTAGTGAAGGAGACAGTGAGTGATAAGATCAGAAGCCTAGTGGAGGAGACAGTGAGTGAGATTAGCAGCAAAGTGGAGGAGGCAGTGAAAGAGAAGATCAACAGCCTAGTAGAGGAGACAGTGAGTGAGATTAGCAGCCTAGTGGAGGAGACAGTGAAAGAGAAGATCAGCAGCCTAGTGGAGGAGACAGTGAGTAAGAAGAGCAACAGCTTAGTGGAGTAGACAGTGAGTGAGAAGATCAGAAGCCTAGTGGTGGAAACAGTGAGTGAGATTAGCAGCACAGTGGAGGAGACAGTGAAAGAGAAAATCAGCAGCCTAGTGGAGGAGACAGTGAGATTAGCAGCACAGTGGAGGAGACAGTGAAAGAGAAGATCAGCAGCCTAGTGGAGGAGACAGTGAGATTAGCAGCACAGTGGAGGAGACAGTGAAAGAGAAGATCAGCAGCCTAGTGGAGGAGACAGTGAGATTAGCAGCACAGTGGAGGAGACAGTGAAAGAGAAGATCAGCAGCCTAGTGGAGGAGACAGTGAAAGAGAAGATCAGCAGCCTAGTGGAGGATACAGTGAGTAAGAAGTGCAACAGCCTAGTGGAGGAGACAGTGAGTGAGATTAGCAGCACAGTGGAGGAGACAGTGAAAGAGAAGATCAGCAGCCTAGTGGAGGAGACAGTGAGTGAGATTATCAGCACAGTGGAGGAGACAGTGAAAGAGAAGATCAGCAGCCTAGTGGAAGAGACAGTGAGTGAGATTAGCAGCCTAGTGGAGGAGCCAGTGAAAGAGAAGATCAGCAGCCTAGTGGAGGAGACAGTGAGTAAGAAGAGCAACAGCCTAGTGAAGGAGACAGTGAGTGATAAGATCAGAAGCCTAGTAGAGGAGACAGTGAGTGAGATTAGCAGCAAAGTGGAGGAGGCAGTAAAAGAGAAGATCAACAGCCTAGTAGAGGAGACAGTGAGTGAGATTAGCAGCCTAGTGAAGGAGACAGTGAAAGAGAAGATCAGCAGCCTAGTGGAGGAGACAGTGAGTAAGAAGAGCAACAGCCTAGTGGAGTAGACAGTGAGTGAGAATATCAGAAGCCTAGTGGTGGAGACAGTGAGTGAGATTAGCAGCACAGTGGAGGAGGCAGTGAAAGAGAAGATCAGCAGCCTAGTGGAGGAGACAGTGAGATTAGCAGCACAGTGGAGGAGACAGTGAAAGAGAAGATCAGCAGCCTAATGGAGGATCCAGTGAGATTAGCAGCACAGTGGAGGAGACAGTGAAAGAGAAGATCAGCAGCCTAGTGGAGGATCCAGTGAGTAAGAAGTGCAACACCCTAGTGGAGGAGACAGTGAGTGAGATTAGCAGCCTAGTGGAGTAGACAGTGAGTGAGAAGATCAGCAGCCTAGTGGAGGAGACAGTGAGTGAGATTAGCAGCCTAGTGGAGGAGCCAGTGAAAGAGAAGATCAGCAGCCTAGTGGAGGAGACAGTGAGTAAGAAGAGCAACAGCCTAGTGCAGGAGACAGTGAGTGATAAGATCAGAAGCCTAGTGGAGGAGACAGTGAGTGAGATTAGCAGCAAAGTGGAGGAGGCAGTGAAAGAGAAGATCAACAGCCTAGTAGAGGAGACAGTGAGTGAGATTAGCAGCCTAGTGGAGGAGACAGTGAAAGAGAAGATCAGCAGCCTAGTGGAGGAGACAGTGAGTAAGAAGAGCAACAGCCTAGTGGAGTAGACAGTGAGTGAGAAGATCAGAAGCCAAGTGGTGGAAAAAGTGAGTGAGATTAGCAGCACAGTGGAGGAGACAGTGAAAGAGAAAATCAGCAGCCTAGTGGAGGAGACAGTGAAAGAGAAGATCATCGGCCTAGTGGAGGAGACAGTGAGTAAGAAGTGCAACAGCCTAGTGGAGGAGACAGTGAGTGAGATTAGCAGCACAGTGGAGGACACAGTGAGTAAGAAGTGCAACAGCCTAGTGGAGGAGACAGTGAGTGAGATTAGCAGCACAGTGAGGAGACAGTGAAGAGAAGATCAGCAGCCTAGTGGAGGAGACAGTGAAAGAGAAGATCAGCAGCCTAGTGGAGGATATAGTGAGTAAGAAGTTCAACAGCCTAGTGGAGGAGACATTGAGTGAGAAGATCAGAAGCCTAGTGGAGGAGACAGTGGTTAAGAAGATTAGCAGACTAGTGGAAGAGAGTTAGTGAGAAGATCAGCAGCCTAGTCGGCTTGACAAGGCTTGATACATCTCCCCCTAGGACGTGGTCATATTGCTGTATCTCTCCATGCCATATCCCAATTCTGTGACTAGCAAGAGCAAATAGAAGGGTATTAGCAATGCGTACTTGAAGTAAGATTATTTATTTTTCGTCTCTACTATTTTAAATATCAATCTTTAATACAAAAATAAATAATACAATATTTAATAGTGAAACAGCAAAAAAAGGAGATATATGGTAAGACTTACCATGGTTAAATCTCTTTTTGCAAGGTACACTGGATTCCACAAGGAATAACATCGGGGTGTAGAGTTGGATCTTGATCCGAGGCACCAACAGGCTAAAAGGTTTGACTGTTCCCAGGATGCACCGCACCGCCTCCTCTATTTAACCCCGCCTCAATGCACAAGAGCTCAGTTTTGTTAACCAGTCCAATGCAGTAGCACGTAAAGAGACGGTAGATGTAAGTCACATAGAATCACGTTCTCACAACAGGAGAAGGGACCAGCGGCTAATGCCATACAAACCCAAAGAAGCTAAGTGCGTCTGGGTGTCGCCCTGTGGAATCCAGTGTACCTCGCAGAAAGAGATTTAACCATGGTAAGTCTTACCATAAATCTCCTTTTCTGCAGCGGGGTACACTGGAATTCCACAGGGAATAACATCGGGGATGTTCTAAAGCAGTTCCTCATGGGAGAAGACGCACTGTAGCGGGCACAAGAACCCGGCGTTCAAAGGAAGCATCCTGGATATGGAAGTCTCAAAGGCATAGAACCTGATGAACATGTTCACAGAGGACCACGTAGCCGCCTTGCACAATTGTTCAGCGGATGCGCCACGGCGGTCCGCCCGAGAAGGTCCAACAGACTGAGTAGAATGGGCCTTGATAGCAGCAGGAGCTGGGAGACTAGCCTGCGCATAAGCTTGTGCAATCACCATTCTAATCCATCTGGCCAAGGTTTGCTTGTTTGCAGGCCAGCCACGTTTGTGAAAAACAAACAGTACAGAGAGGGAATCTGACCTCCTGATAGAGACAGTCCTCTCCACATATATACAGAGAGCCCTTGCCACATCCAAAGACCACTCTTTGGAGGACAAACCAGAAGAGATAAAGGCCGGAACCACAATCTCTTGGTTAAGGTGGAAAGATGACACCACCTTAGGCAAATAACCAGGGCGAGTTCGAAGAACTGCCCGGTCACAGTGAAATATCAGAAAGGGTGGACGACAGGAAAAGGCGCCTAGGTCCGACACCCTCCTAGCAGAGGCAATAGCCAAGAGAAACAGGACCTTAAGCGTAAGCCAGTTCAGGTCCACAGACTCAAGAGGTTCAAATGGAGACTCTTGCAAGGCGTTAAGGACAACAGACAGATCCCATGGAAGCCACAGGAGGGACATAGGGAGGTTGTAACAGCAAAACACCCTGAGTGAAGGTATGAACGTCAGGAATAGACGCAATCTTCCTCTGAAACCACATCAACAAGGCAGAAATATGAACCTTGAGGGAGGGGGCACACGAAGGCCTAAGTCCAGACCTTGTTGCAGAAAAGCCAGAAGCCATGAAGTTCTGAACTTATAGGCATCGTAGTTCTTAGCAGCACACCAGGTGAAGTAAGAGTTCCAGACCCTGTAGTAAATCCGAGCCAAAGCTGGTTTACCGGCCTTCAGCACAGTTTGGATGACCACCTCAGAGAATCCTTTGGCCCTCAGGACTGATACCTCAAGAGCCATGCCGTCAAAGCCAGTCTGGCCAGGTCTGGGTAGACACAGGGGCCCTGAACTAGGAGGTATGGGCGTTGAGGAAGAAGTAGAGGACATTCCATTGATAGACCCTGCAGGTCTGAAAAACAATGCCGTCTCGGCCACGCCGGATCGAACAGCAGCAGGACTCCTCCGTCTTGCTTGAACTTCCACAGTACCCTGGGCAGGAGAGACACCGGCGGGAACACGTACAACAACAGCTGAAATTCCCATAGAATTGCTAGTGCATCCACGAACGCTGCTTGTGGATCCCTTGTCCTTGATCCGAAGACCAGAACCTTGTGATTGTGTCGAGATGACATCAGGTCTACATCTGGTAAGCCCCACTTGTCCACTAAGAGTTGACAGACCTCCGGATGAAGGCTCCATTCTCCGGCGTGTACGTGCCGACGACTGAGGAAATCCGCTTCTCAGTTGAGGACACCCAGAATGAACACTGCCGATATAGCTGGCAGATGGCGTTCCGCCCAAAGAAGAATTCTTGACACTTCCATAATTGCAGTGCAGCTTCGAGTGCCGCCTTGATGATTTATGTAAGCCACTGTGGTTGAGTTGTCTGATTGTACTTGAACAGGCCTGTTCCTTATCAGAGGCAGGGCCAGCGTCAATGCATTGAACACTGCCCGCAGTTCCAGAATGCTGATGGGGAGGAGAGACTCCTCCTTGGTCTAGCGACCCTGAAGAGAATGTTGTTCGAACACCGCGCCCCAGCCCCTCAGACTGGCATCCGTAGTCAAGAGGACCCAGTGAGGAATCCAGAAGGGACGGCTCCTGCTCAACTGTTAATCCTGGAGCCACCAGGCTAGAGACAAGCGGACCTCCGGAGTCAGGAATATCATTTGGGACCTGATCCGCTGAGGTAGACCGTCCCACTTGGAGAGGATTAACCACTGGAGAGGACGAGAATGGAATTAAGCATACTCCACCATGTCGAAAGACGACACCATCAGGCCTTGTGCTTACATCGCCAAGTGAAGGGACACTCTTGGGCGAGAGAGGAAGTATCTGATCCTGTCCTGAAGCCTCAGGACCTACTCCAGAGACAGAAACAGCCTCTGGCTGTGTGTATCCAGTAGAGCCCCCAGGTGCACCATGCGCCGAGCAGGGACCAGGGAGGACTTTTTCCAATTGATCAGCCACCCGTGGGCTGTGAGGAATTGCACCGTCAGCTGGAGATGACTCAGGAGAACATCTTGGGAGCTTGCCAGGATCAGCAGGTCGTCCAGATACGGCAGGATCCTGATTCCCTGTTGACGGAGAGGAGCTGTCATCACGGCCATGACCTTGGTGAAAATCTGAGGGGCCGTGGTTAGTCCAAACGGCAGAGAACTGAATTGATAATGGAGGTTGCCAATAGCAAACCGCAGATATTGCTGATGTGAAATGGCAATAGGTATATGCAGGTAAGCATCCTGTATATCCAGGGATACCATGTCTTTTCTTCAGGGATGCAGGCACCGACTTTAAAACTGAGCTCCTGTGCATGGAGATGGGGTTATAGAGGAGGCGGTGCGTTGCATCCTGGGAACGGTCAAAGCTTTTAGCATGTTGGTGCCTCGGATCAAGATCCAACTCTACACCCCGATGTTATTCCCTGTGGAATCCCATTGTACCCAGCTGCAAAAAGCGGAGTTATGATGTTCTGAAGGCCCTGCTATTTTGGTGCTCACCTCTTTGCTCTTCCTTAATGAAACATTCCCCTGTGTAGGAGCCAGGCCCATTTAGAATTGTAAGGCTACCTACACTTAATGCGTTTAGGGGCTATTCTGCAGCAAGATCTGCGTCCATCTACTCACATGCTGAAGGCTGACCAGCACAGGGCAAGGCCACCAAGCAAGTCTGTGGTGCCACCCCGTGATGCATCCGCAATTTAATTGCAGACGCATCGATTTAAGGGTGACCCTGCCTACGCAACATGGCTGCGCTGGCAGGCAGTCCTGCGCCATTTTTTTTCCTCTAAGCGGCTGAGTGTGACGTTAAGCCGCCCTGAAAACACTCCCGTCACTGTTCTACCGCTTAGGTCTATGCTATTAAAATGAAATATTAATATAATATTTAATATTAATCAGAATAAAAACTTTCCATGTAGAGGAATGTCTTACCTCTCAGCAAAGCATTTCCTATTTATTACTTTCAAAGCCACAGAAAGTTCCATACCCTATAGAATGTTAATAAGCGTTTCCCATTTGTGTAATTTAGTTTGATGACGTTGCGTGTTGGCGGTGTCACGTCTCTACAGAACGAATAAGCCGGCTATTGTTGGTGTTTCTGGCAGTCCTGAATACAACCACCTACCTTTCAGCTTCATTGTAACATGCGACACCCTCTGCTTTTAAAATGAACCACATACCCATTTTCACAGCCCATTAAACTGATTTTAATTGATGCTTTGTACTTACAACTGTAAAGCTGTCGAGAAAAGAGTTGGCGAGACAAGGCAGCGTCCTTGAACAGCCGGAGAGAGCGGAAGAACAGAAACGCAAAGTTTTCTAATAAGCCAAAACTGAAGAACCAGGAGAAAAGTGCTGTAGAGTAATAGTAGAAGCTGAGGCAGTGTGTAGAAGTACAAGTAAGGCCATCAGATCAACCAGAAAATGTCCTACAGCCCAGAGCAAGACAACGGACAGGGCTTTCATTGTCTAAATCTACGCTAGACGGGTTCCACTGAATTCTTCATTAGCTGTGATGGGTTAATACACTTGCCACAGGAAAAATGACCATAATACTCAATAAACACGTTGCCGCTGTGCTTCTACTGCTGTAGGTGTCATATTAGCAGGTTGGCGCTACTGGATGGGCAACAACATGATCCAGAGATGTGTTGCCCGTATATTCCCACAACCTACTGTAATTCCATACTCAGCATTGCAGAGTCCATCACTGCAGCCTTGTGCCCATCATAACAGCCCCATACCCATCACTGCAGCCTTGTGCCCATCATAACAGCCCCATGCCCATCATAACACCCCATGCCCATCACTGCAGCCTTGTGCCCATCATAACAGCCCCGTGCCCATCACTGCAGCCTTGTGCCCATCATAACAGCCCCATGCCCATCACTGCAGCTTTGTGCCCATCATAACAGCCCCATGCCCATCACTGCAGCCCCTTGCCCTTCATAACAGCCCCATGCCCATCATTGCAGCCTTGTGTCCTTCACTGCAGCCTTGTGCCCTTCATAACAGCCCTATGCCCATGACTGCAGCCTTGTGCCCTTCATAACAGCCCCATGCCCATCACTGCAGCCTTGTGTCCTTCACTGCAGCCTTGTGCCCATCACTGCAGCCTTGTGCCCATCACTGCAGCCTTGTGCCCTTCATAAGAGCCCCATGCCCATCACTGCAGCCTTGTGTCCTTCACTGCAGCCTTGTGCCCATCACTGCAGCCTTGTGCCCATCACTGCAGCCTTGTGCCCTTCATAACAGCCCCATGCCCATCACTGCAGCCTTGTGCCCTTCATAACAGCCCCATGCCCATCACTGCAGCCTTGTGCCCATCACTGCAGCCTTGTGCCCTTCATTACAGCCCCATGCCAACACTGCAGCCTTGTGCCCTTCATATCAGCCCCATGCCCATCACTGCAGCCTTGTGCCCTTCATATCAGCCCCATGCCCATCACTGCAGCCCCATGCCCATCACTGCAGCCTTGTGACCTTCATATCAGCCCCATGCCCATCACTGCAGCCTTGTGCCCTTCATAACAGCCCGTGCCCATCACTGCAGCCTTGTGCCCTTCATAACAGCCCCATGCCCATCACTGCAGCCTTGTGCCCTTCATATCAGCCCCATGCCCATCACTGCAGCCTTGTGCCCATCATAACAGCCCCAAGCCCATCACTACAGGCTTGTGCTCTTCATAACAGTCCCATGCCCATCACTGCAGCCTTGTGCCCATCATAACAGCCCGGTGCCCATCACTACAGGCTTGTGCTCTTCATAACAGCCCCATGCCCATTACTGCAGCCTTGTGCCCATCATAACAGCCCCGTGCCCATCACTGCAGCCTTGTGCCCATCATAACACCCCCATGCCCATCACTGCAGCCTTGTGCCCATCATAACACCCCATGCCCATCACTGCAGCCTTGTGTCCTTCACTGCAGCCTTGTGCCCATCACTGCAGCCTTGTGCCCATCATAACAGCCCCATGCCCATCACTGCAGCCTTGTGCCCTTCATAACAGCCACATGCCTAACACTGCAGCCTTGTGCCCTTCATAACAGCCCCCTGCCCATCACTGCAGCCTTGTGTTCTTCACTGCAGCCTTGTGCCCATCACTGCAGCCTTGTGCCCTTCATAACAGCCCCATGCCCATCACTGCAGCCTTGTGCCCATCACTGCAGCATTGTGCCCTTCATAACAGCCCCATGCCCATCACTGCAGCCTTGTGCCCATCACTGCAGCATTGTGCCCTTCATAACAGCCCCATGCCCATCACTGCAGCCTTGTGCCCTTCATATCAGCCCCATGCCCATCACTGCAGCCTTGTGCCCATCATAACAGCCCCGTGCCCATCACTACAGCCTTGTGCCCTTTATAACAGCCCCATGCCCATCACTACAGGCTTGTGCTCTTCATAACAGCCCCGTGCCCGTCACTGCAGCCTTGTGCCCATCATAAAAGCCCCGTGCCCGTCACTGCAGCCTTGTGCCCATCATAACACCCCCATGCCCATCACTGCAGCCTTGTGCCCATCATAACAGCCCCGTGCCCATCACTGCAGCCTTGTGCCCATCATAACACCCCCATGCCCATCACTGCAGCCTTGTGCCCATCATAACAGCCCCATGCCCATCACTGCAGCCTTGTGCCCATCATAACACCCCCATGCCCATCACTGCAGCCTTGTGCCCATCATAACACCCCCATGCCCATCACTGCAGCCTTGTGCCCATCATAACAGCCCCGTGCCAATCACTGCAGCCTTGTGCCCATCATAACACCCCCATGCCCATCACTGCAGCCTTGTGCCCATCATAACAGCCCCATGCCCATCACTGCAGCCTTGTGCCCATCATAACAGCCCCGTGCCCATCACTGCAGCCTTGTGCCCATCATAACACCCCCATGCCCATCACTGCAGCCTTGTGCCCTTCATAACAGCCCCATGCCCATCACTGCAGCCTTGTGCCCATCACTGCAGCCTTGTGCCCATCATAACAGCCCCATGCCCATCACTGCAGCCTTGTGCCCATCATAACACCCCCATGCCCATCACTGCAGCCTTGTGCCCATCATAACACCCCCATGCCCATCACTGCAGCCTTGTGCCCATCATAACAGCCCCATGCCCATCACTGCAGCCTTGTGCCCATCATAACACCCCCATGCCCATCACTGCAGCCTTGTGCCCATCATAACACCCCCATGCCCATCACTGCAGCCTTGTGTCCTTCACTGCAGCCTTGTGCCCATCACTGCAGCCTTGTGCCCATCACTGCAGCCTTGTGCCCTTCATAACAGATCCATGCCCAACACTGCAGCCTTGTGCCCTTCATAACAGCCCCATGCCTATCACTGCAGCCTTGTGCCCTTCATAACAGCCCCATGCCCATCACTGCAGCCTTGTGCCCTTCATAACAGCCCCATGCCCATCACTGCAGCCTTGTGCCCTTCATATCAGCCCCATGCCCATCACTGCAGCCTTGTGCCCTTCATATCAGCCCCATGCCCATCACTGCAGCCTTGTGCCCTTCATAACAGCCCGTGCCCATCACTGCAGCCTTGTGCCCTTCATAACAGCCCCGTGCCCATCACTGCAGCCTTGTGCCCTTCATAACAGCCCCATGCCCATCACTGCAGCCTTGTGCCCTTCATTCCAGCCCCGTGCCCATCACTGCAGCCTTGTGCCCATCATAACAGCCCCGTGCCCATCACTACAGGCTTGTGCCCTTTATAACAGCCCCATGCCCATCACTACAAGCTTGTGCTCTTCATAACAGCCCCATGCCCATCACTGCAGCCTTGTGCCCATCATAACACCCCCATGCCCATCACTGCAGCCTAGTGCCCATCATAACACCCCCATGCCCATCACTGCAGCCTTGTGCCCATCATAACAGCCCCGTGCCCATCACTGCAGCCTTGTGCCCATCATAACACCCCCATGCCCATCACTGCAGCCTTGTGCCCATCATAACAGCCCCATGCCCATCACTGCAGCCTTGGACCCTCTATAAGAGCCCCAGGTGCATACAGTCCCGCTGACTGTACGCAGAGACCCCTGTTGGGTACATAGTCCCCTCCAGTAGAGCCAGCGGATAACAACCATGGGCTGTGACTGAGGGACAGAAGTGATTGCAGTGTTGTCAGCAGTGGCGTAACTACTGCCTCCGCAGCCCTCGCGGTGGCTTGGGGGCGCCACTGATTTAGCGCAGATTGACATGCGGACGAGCGTCCGCATGTCAATCTGCGGTCTCCTTCCCTCCGCTGCTGTAAGGAGCGACACGGAGGGCACAGCACGCACCTCTCCTGTGTCCCTCCTGCGTCTCCGGCGGGTCTAATAAATGAAGTGCCGTTCGTGAGCACTGATTGGCTCACAAACCGGCACTTCCTTTAACAGACCCGCCGGAGACCCAGGAGGGACACAGGAGAGGCGCGCTCTGTGCCCTCCGTGTCCCTCCATCACAAAACGAGGGGAGCACTCGGGGAGCATATGCGGCACAGGTGGAGTGGGAGGGGGGCTTATGTGGCACCGAGGGGGCATATGTGGCACTGGGGGGGGGGGTATATGTGTACCTGGCACATGGGGGGGGAAGGGGGCAGTATTTGGCAGTGGGGGCATGTGAGTACCTGGCAATGTGGGGGAATATCTGGCACTGGGGGCATATGTGGCACTGGGGGGGGGGGTATAGGTGTACCTGGCACATGGGGGGGAAGGGGGCTGTATTTGGCACTGGGGCATGTGAGTACCTGGCACTGTGGGGGAATATCTGGCACTTGGGGCATATGTGGCACTGGGGGGGGGTATAGGTGTACCTGGCACATGGGGGGGAAGAGGGCTGTATTTGGCACTGGGGGCATGTGAGTACCTGGCACTGTGGGGGAATATCTGGCACTGGGGGCATATGTGGCACTGGGAAAGCACAGCGCTAGCAACAAGCTCTACCCCCTAGCAACGAGCATGACACCCAGTGCATAAAACCCCTGGCAACGAGCATGACACCCAGTGCATGAAACCCCTGGCAACGAGCATGACACCCTGAGCATGAAAACCCCTGGCACCGTGCATGGAACCAAGAGCGTGAAACCCCTGGCAACGAGCAGGTCATTTAAAAGTAATTAGAAGCCTTACTGTAGAACTTAATGTGTGAATGGGCATTACGGTGTGTGGCATAATGTATCACGGACATTGCGGTGTGTGTCATAATGTGTCACAGGCATTACGGTGTGTGGCATACTATATCACGGGCATTGTGGTATAATGTCTCTGGGGCATTGCAGTGTGGCATAATGTATAACGGGCATTGCGGTGTGTGGGATAGGGTATAACGGGCATTGCGGTATGTGTCACAGGCATTACGGTGTATGGTATACTATATCACGGGCATTGTGATATGTGGTATAATGTCTCAGGGTCATTGCAGTGTGTGGCATAATGTATCACGGACATTGCGGTGTGTGTCATAATGTGTCAGGCATTACGGTGTGTGGTATACTATATCACGGGCATTGTGGTATGTGGTATAATGTCTCAGGGTCATTGCGGTGTGTGTCATAATGTGTCACAGACATTGTATGTGCTATAATGTATCAGGGGCATTGCAGTGTGTAGCATAATGTATAACGGGCATTGCGATTCCTCTCATAATGTGTCACAGGCATTACGGTGTGTGGCATAATGTGTCACAGGCATTACGGTGTGTGGCATAATGTGTCGGGGGCATTACGGTGTGTGCATATTGTGTCATGTGCATTATTGTGTGTGGCATAATGTCTAAGGGCCATTGCAGTATGTGACATAATGTATACTGGGCATTACTATAAGGAGGAAAAATGGCAAATAATGTAAGGGGCATGAATTAGGATTATTTTTCTTTCCTGTGGTGGCTAACGTCTGGGCGTGCAGGTTGCAAAACTGGGGTATAAGGTAGTCTTTTCCCGCAATGCCACGCCCCTTTATGCGAAGCCACACCCCTTTATGCGACATACGCATATTTGTCCCTTTTCTAGTGACAATTATGGGGGATGGGGGGGCGCGCCGAAGAATTTTTTTGCTTGGGGGAGAAAAATTTCTAGTTACGCCACTGGTTGTCAGTCTCATGGATGGAAGATCATGCAAACACAGAATGCAGAACCACAGCCACAGAGGCCGGGGTTACAGCAATCCGAGAAGGAAACATTGAGCAGGCCATAGGCTCTCTGTCTCCTGATCAATTTCAGACACAATTTATCTTAAAAAGAACTATTTTAGGGGAATAAGGGAAACGTGGATAATGACAAAGTTGGTCACGGGGGTGGGATGGACTTAGATGGGACGTTTACAAAATTTCCAACATGCTCACTTTCGTCCAATGCGCAAGGTGGCTGTAAGGCGTATTTGCATTGACATATTTTGCAATTCATACTGTAAATTACCTTTATACAGTAGTAAACAATTGATTATAGTTCACATTTATATTATCATAATTCAAATATAATAATATACATTATATTTTGTCTTATTTTGTTATTTCTTCAGCATTTTCAGTAGATTTGTGACCTGTGTCTGTGAATAAAGTCGGCACATGTCGGCAAGTGTCTATTACCTGCACGGTACCTTATGAGGACGACCATTGTCAGCATCCAGACAGTGAACGGGATTTTCCTGTTTCCACTTTAGTGATCAGAACCAAGGACTCGCTATAATTCATTTACAATTAGGATGTGTAATTAGGCAGAATAATACACAAATCTATCTGACAATTATGAGCCAGTAAATTACCGGCCGCAGACAGTCCATCTCGCATTCTATGGGGTCACAAAGTGTTAGCAGTGATCAATAGCCCCAAACCGTCCGTGACATCCGTCTCTTCACGGTTATATTTTTCTCTAGGTCCAACTTTCATCAGCTCAGTAATTACCCATGGTCCCGGCCGGTTCCCCTCCATCAGACCAGCACTGATGACTCAGGAACTCTTGTGCTGATACGGGAACCAGAGAGGGGACATGTCACAGACTCCATAATGGTTCACGAGCCAAATGCACATTGCCGGCCGAGACAGCATTACTCTGAGATTGCTGAGCTGCTTCTTTCCTCACCTCAGATCGCTCGGCTGTTCCAGACGCTCAGTGCTACACGGAGCAGTTTTGCAATTGGTCAGCAATTTAACGTTTTTCAAATAAGCCCAATCCCTTTACTGATTTATTGCCAATTCCAAACCCCCATCTTAACACAAAGGGGCCTGACAGACGCTGGAATACGAGGAAAGGCTTGCAAGGCTAGGCATGTTTACATTGGAAAGAGGAGACTAAGAGGGGACATGATCAACATCTACAAATATATAAGTGGTCAATACACAGAGCTCGGGAGGGACCTGTTTTCTAGAAGATCAGCACAGAAGACACGTGGTCACTCGCTTAGGTTAGAGTAGAGGAAATTCCGCACATTGAGGCGAAAAGGTTTTTTTACAGTAAGGACGATACGTGTTTGGAATTCCCTGCCTGAGAGAGTAGTAACAGCGGACTCAGTCAACACCTTTAAGAATGGGTTAGAGAAATTCCTATTGGATAAAGATATTCAGGGTTATGGTGCGAAGGCACGCATTATAGTTAATATAACTAGTCCTAACATAAAAATAACGAGTCCTATAATAAGACTGCATAGGAGACCACAAATAGGTTGAACTCGATGGACAATTGTCTTTTTTTCAACCTTAGTTACTATGACACTGAGTCAGATGCAGTGGTGATGTAGGACGCAGTGATTTCATATACACATGCATACGAGCCGCACTGCGCATGCGTCAGAATTTTGTACGTACAAAGTCGCAGTTCAGATTATGACGCACGGTGCAGAAACGTTTCGGTGGTGCGACTGTTGGTGACATCTAAAGACGCACCAAACGGTATTGTCATCATCAGCAGCAGCGCACGTCTGTACCAGCCTAAGCCTTGGTGCAAGAATTCCCACTGAAGTCGGACAGAGCTCTCTGCATATGTTCATCTATGAATACTCAGCAATTCTGTCAATGAACCCACCGCAAATCCAACATTAGAACGTCCCACTGACTCCTGACACCCAACTCAGTCGCAAGTGGAGACACGAGTGAGATCCGCTCGTATTGCTTTCATTTGGGTATGCTGACCACAGCGCAGGCGCAGTTTGTTATAAATCGTAAGGTCAGTACGCAGTGTGCAGTCACAGCACTGGCGCTCACCTCACCGTGGACTCTTTGCATCTTATCGGGTGCACTGTGCCGGCAAGAGATTCCTAATAAATTCTCGTGAATAGTCATTACTTATCACTGCGAACAGCATCAAGAAAGAGAAGACACTGGGGGTAATTCAGACCTGATCGCAGCAGCAAATTTTTTAGCAGTTGGCCAAAACCATGTGCACTGCAGGTGGGGCAGATGTAACATGTGCAGAGATAGATTTAGATATGGGAGGGGTTCTATTGTTTCTGTGCAGGGTAAATACTGGCTGCTTTATTTTTACACTGCCATTTAGATTTCAGTTTGAACACACCCCACCCAAATCTAACTCTCTGCACATGTTACTTCTGCCCCACCTGCAGTGCACATAGGTGGTCATTCCGAGTTGATCGCTCGCTAGCAGTTTTTAGCAGCCGCACAAACGCTATGCCGCCGTCCACTGGGAGTGTATCTTAGCAGAAGTGCGAACGAATGGATCGCAGAGCGGCTACAAAAAATTTTTGACCAGTTTCAGAGTAGCTTCAGACCTACTCAGCGCTTGCGATCACTTCAGACCATTCAGTTCCTGATTTGACATCACGAACACGCCCTGCGTTCGCCCAGCCACGCCTGCGTTTTTCCTGGCACGCCTGCGTTTTTTCGAGCACTCCCTGAAAACGGTCAGTTGACACCCAGAAACGCCCACTTTATGTCAATCACTCTGCGGCTGCCTGTGCGACTGAAAAGCATCGCTACACCCTGTGGAAAACTACATCGTTTGTTGTAATAGTACGCTGTGCGTCCGCATTGAGCTGCATACGCATGCGCAGAAGTGCAGAGTTTTTGCCTGATCGCTGCACAGCGAACGAATGCAGCTAGCGAACAACTCGGAATGAGCACCATGTTTTTTCCTAACTGCTAAAAAATATCACATACTAACCCAGAAATGCTTTCCCACTAAAAAAAAAAGAAGAAAAAAAAGCAATAAAGTAACAAAGTAACTCATATATACTGTATATACTGTAGGACTACAATGATTTTTTCCCTCTGTCCAAATGCTACTTGCCTACAGATAAATCAATCTGCAGCTGGAATAAAGGACTTACATGAGTGCATCACTGTGCCGCCTGGAGAGCTTGTAGCTATGACACTGCCTTCTGCGTGTTTATCACTTACATCCTTTTCACTATGGTTTTATGTTGAGAAAAAAGGTGACTGTTATTCTGTACAGCAGTAATGCCCAAATCAGCTCAGGCATTGCTCTGGGAAATATAAAATACACTGAAAAGAACAAGCAATGATGGTCTAATGCACACATGGTTACCTGTTGCAACATAGACTATGACTGCATAATGGCAATGCTTCTCAGTGACCATCATATCCTGTTATACATCCATAGGGGTCACAGGTAACTGAGGATGCCTATAAGCAAGGGTGTGAGCAGAGGGCTCCCAGGGGTGGTTACTCCACCCCTAAAGGAGAAGACAACTACTGATCCCCAATAATCCTCAGGTCTACCCCCCCCCCCCGTCCCCACCCCCCGTCTTTTCAAGGAGAAACACAAGAGTCTCCTCAGCAGCCATCCAATACCTCCAGTGACGAATCTTCCATAAACATAGTTCACCTTTAATTTTTTTCCCAAGCAAGCACTTCCTCAACCATGTGGGGCCCAAGAGTGGAATCCTCCCTATGGGGGACATTTACTAAGCAGTGATAAGAGCGGAGAAGTGAGCCAGTGGAGAAGTTGCCCATGGCAACCAATCAGCACTGAAGTAACATCTATAATTTGCATACTATAAAATGATACAGAGCTGCTGATTGGTTGATGGGGCCACTTCTCCGCTCTTATCACTGCTTAGTAAATGTCCCCCTAAATCACTAATGGCGTTTTGCAGAAAACTGAACATTATGCTTTCATGGTTTTGTCATTCATAGAGGACTTATCAAAAAATATTTTCTAAAATATTCTAAGAATATTTTCTAAAATGAAAATTTTCATTTTTCCTCAGTATTTTTCGTGGATGACATCAAGCCGACTACGCCAAATAACACCTGACACTGACCAATGTGGTCACAACATGCTGGTCACCAGATGCCCTCAGAACGTTGGTGACGTCATGCTGTGACCATTGACAGCTGCCATCTAAATCCACTAACAATCCCCAATTGCTCATGTGACTAATTTCACATTTATGAACGCATTTTAAAAGTGATGACCCCTCCCGGACACACGTCTCATAAGTGGATGTAATAAAAAGGTTGACAATAACAAATTTGATATTCAGTATGTCGACACCATAATGACAATCGTTACAGTCAACATGGCGACATACTCAGATTGTCGACATTAGGGTAAGGCAGCAGGAGGCTTAGGATGTGGGGGGAAGGAGGAGAGGTTAGACTTATGCTGCTTTCAGATCGCAAATGCCGGATCCCACCCGGTAAGAGAAACGCGTCCTTACCGGGTGGGATCCGGCATTTGCGCTCCTTTGCTGGCTTTCCGACCCGGCAATATACCGGGTCGGTTGCCATAGCAGCGGGGGGCGCAGCAGCAGCAGGGGCGGGGGTGGAGGCGGCGCTGGGAGATGAGCTCATCTCCTGCGCCGCCTCTACCTATGCTGTGAATGGGAGCCGTGTCGCATCGGAACGGCTCCCATTCACACTGCACCTGACCCGGTATTTAACATGGTAATAACCCTTCTTTTTTACTGGGTTGAATTACCGGGTCAGGCGACCCGCTAATTCAGCAAAGGCGCTTTCACATCGCACACTGACCCGTTTCGACACGGCAATATGCCGTGTCGATACCGGGTTATTTGTGCGATGTGAAAGGGGTATAAGGCTCCAAGGTCGGGAGGATAGGGTTAGACACTAGATGAAGGGGTAGGAGTAAATCTTTTTATTCAGTTTGATAATAAGTTTTACAACCAACAAAATAAACATTGACCTAGGCCAAAAAGGAAGAAACATTGGGGGTAATTCAGAGTTGATCGCAGCAGCAAATTTGTTAGCAGTTGGGTAAATCCATGTGCACTGCAGGGGGGACAGATATAACATGTGCAGAGAGAGTTAGATTTGGGTGGGTTATTTAGAGTTGGGCAAAACCATGGCCCTCATTCCGAGTTGTTCGCTCGTTAGTGGTTTTCGCAACGGAGCAATTTGTCGCAAACTGCGCATGCGCAATGTTCGCAGTGCGTCTGCGCCAAGTAAATTTGCCAAAAAGTTAGGTATTTTACTCACGGCTTAACGAAGAAATTTCTTCGTTCTGGTGATCGTAGTGTGATTGACAGGAAGTGGGTGTTTCTGGGCGGAAACTGGACGTTTTATGGGTGTGTGCGGAAAAACGCTGCCGTTTCTGGGAAAAACGCGGGAGTGGCTGGAGAAACGGGGGAGTGTCTGGGCGAACGCTGGGTTTGTTTGTGACGTCAAACCAGGAACGAAACTGACTGAACTGATCGCAGTGGCAGAGTAAGTCCCGAGCTACTCAGAAACTGCAAAGAAATTCCTATTCGCAATTATGCGAATCTTTCGTTCGCAATTCTGCAAAGCTAAGATTTACTCCCAGTAGGCGGCGGCTTAGCGTGTGCAATGCTGCTAAAAGCAGCTAGCGAGCGAACAACTCGGAATGAGGGCCCATGTGCACTGCAGGGGAGGCAGATTTAACATGTGCAGAGAGAGTTAGATTTGGGTGTGGTGTGCTCAATCTGCAATCTAATTTGCAGTGTAAAAATAAAGCAGCCAGTATTTACCCTGCACAGAAATGAAATAACCCACCCAAATCTAACTCTCTCTGCACATGTTATATCTGCCTCCCCTGCACTGCACATGGTTTTGCCCAACTGCTAACAAATTTGCTGCTGTGATCAACTCTGTATTAGGCCCATTGTGGTTAGGCATTAAATATCAAGAGACCCCTTATTCATGTGGTACAGTTGAAACAAAATGCAAGTATTTATACTAGTATCAGTGACAGAAAGGAAAAGAATATACAGGAAGGAGAGAAAGATAAGGAAGAAAAAGGAAGAGAAAGAAGTAGTAGAAAGCAAAAGGAAAGGGAATCAAGAACAAAGTAAAAGGAGAAAATATAGGGGGACATTCTGACCCGTTCGCACGCAGCGGTTCTTCGCTGCAGTGCGAATAGGTTGGAACTGCGCATGTGCGATGCCCGCAATGCGCACGCGTGTCGTTGCCCAGCGACAGCCGTCGCCGAGCAACATCAAGAAGAAGAAAGTGATCGCTAGTGCGATCGCAAGAAGTTTGACAGTGGGGAGGCGTTCCGGGGCGGATACTCACCGTTTTCCGGGCGTGGAGATCCGAACGCAGGCGTGTCCAGGCGTTTGGAGGGCGGATGTCTGACGTCAATCCCGGGACCTTCGTTGCTGGATCTGTTGTACAGAGTAAGTAAGTCTGACCCTGGTCTTGTTTTGCAGGAAACTTTTTTAGCATAGCCGGGCTGCACAAGCGATCACAACCCTGCTATGCAGAAATACACTCCCCCATAGGCGGCGTCTAGTTGATCGCACCAGCAGCAAAAAGTTGCTACGTGCGATCAACTTGGAATGAGGGCCCTTGTACGGAACACTGGAGGATCACAGCTCTGACCCGGAAGCGACAGTCACATGACCCACAGACCAGGAAGTCACCTGCAGCCAGCAGGAAAAGGTGTCATTCCATTACTGAGGACATATCATACCTAACCCTCTCATAAAATATCTCATTACCATTTTGCTTATGGGCGGCGGTCACATTAAACGGCAAGCAAAGCCCGACAACCATCTACACTATGTCCTTCTATTGTGGTAATGTCTGAATGACAAAATGTATGGCAAGCCCAACAATCTGCAACACTGCTGACCATTCGGAGAGTTCCAGGCCGAGGACGGATGTTTCTGCAGATGTATAATTGGCTTCCCGATGGCACACAGCTAACTTACGGTATTAGAAGGATATGGCGGATAGCTACAAATCCGGATGCACTATAGAAGAAAGCATACCACTTACACAGAGAAGAAACAACCATTACTTCAAATGTCACCTGCAAACAAATAAGGCTTTGATTCCCGTGACCTCCCCCCCCCCCCCCCCCACCCTCTGAGCACATGAAAAGACATCAGTGTCGGCTGCGTGGCTCTAGGACTGCGGTAAAAGAAAGCAAATTGTATTAATAAACTCTCCGAGCGCCAGACTTAATGTGCTATCTTTATTGAAACACTACACATTACGTTGCTGTCGCCGGAGTCTATGGGTATAATTTACAATGTTCCACAAGCACAATACCATGTTTTATTAATAAGCAGCTGCTCTCACATAACCCTGCTATATTTAGGCATTTTATATATATTCCCTAGTTCTATAGACTACAGCTATAACAAAGCAGCTCCCGCGCTATGGCTGCAGGGTCATTAAATCACATCTAGGCGGAGACCTGGTTTCAGCAAGGAGTTAGAACCGTACGGCTGATGCGTTTTGCCCGGCGAGGTGCTGCGGGGAAGCGGGGAAGAACTGCAATCACGGAATTTCAAGTATAAAGTCAGAATAAAATGATATTATGCCTAGTTCAGGTCTGAAACTACATGAATGAAGTCTACATCTTGGATGTGTAACCAAGCGGCATCCAGCAGACTTGTTGACATCCAGAAAGGTTCTGAATGTCGGCAGAGTGTTGACATGGCCGTTAGGCTGATAATCAATATGCAGACATGCATTTAGGTCAACCTGGTTAAAATGTCAATATTTGTTTTTTTTATTTAAATTAAATCTTAAATCGACATTTTGGTGTCGGCTTGTTAAATGCTCACAAAGAAAAAAAATGTTCCCGGTGTAATAAATGAAGTATCCACATAAACCAACAATTTGCAACAAAATAACAAGCTCTCCTTTATAAAGAAATTTACTGTATAATAAGAAATAGACAATAGGTATCACACGTTTTGATCAAGCTCTATGATGAGAGTGAAACGCGTGACCGCTGTTCTCTGACCTCAGTTTTTATATTGGACTGCATATTGGCGCATTTGGAGCCCCCTGCATAAAGATTGACAACGGCGGACGTCGGGTAGCGGGGGGGGGGGGTCGACGCAGCACTTTCTGGGGGTGGTCCGGACAACTGAGGCGTGTTGGACCATTTTCAGGGCGGTTGCGCGACGTCAAAAAAGATGGCGCGTATGCAGGGGGTCATCCCTAATTTCTCGTTCTTCTCTGTGTTGGAAGTATTTTACCTGGAGGCATTAACTCTAGAGACCCATATTTGAGCATAGAGGAATGTGTCCCATAATGTTTGTGTGATTAACCCTTACTATACTGTACATGCCAATATCACTGCAGTTCCATCTACTTACCTGTTTTATATATATGTTATTATACATGTGATATCTGTTGTCTATTTATTATACAGTAAATATCTTTATAAAGGAGACTCTTGTTATTTTGTTTAAATTGTTGGTTTATGCGGATCATTTATTTATTACACCTGCTGGGCGCAACCGGGAACCTGCTCTTCTGTGCGCATGTAGATTGGGCAGCGACGCAGCGGTCCCATCCCAGATTGCAGCCTGACTGGTGTGTAATTCATTATTTATTTAGTGAATTTTGAACGCCAGGTCTAAAGTATTCGGAGGTCACACTCTGATACTTATTTAACTTTTTGACTTGTTAAATGTCGACACACTTAACGTGATTATCATCATTATAATTATCATCCTTTATTTATATGGCACCACAAGGGTTCCGCAGCGCCCAATCACAGAATACATACGCACATAAGCAAACAGGAAAACAGCGACTTACAGTAGAAGACAATATAGGACAAGTTCAGGGTAACTAAGCATAACTACAGCAGTAGACGACACTGAGATAAGTATCAGTGTGGCCGAGAACTGCAGGATTTGGGCAGTTGAGGATTATTAAAGTAAGAAAAGGATAAGCACATGAGGAAAGAGGGCCCTGCTCGGGAGAGCTTACATTCTAAAGGGGAGGGGCAGACCTAATGACTGCGTAGACCTTCTGATTGTTGACATTCAGAACATGTCAACATTGTGGTGTCCACTTCTGAATGTCGACTAAGCATACCACACCTCTCAACATTGACGACTGTGAAATGGGGGTGGGGGTGGGGTGGGGCGAGGCAAACGGGGCAAACCCCCCCGCTTACAATACTATGGGGGGATGTCCAGCACTCTTGAAGATGATGGGCTGCCTCCAACCTGACGTCATATACACTCCCTGAAAACGCTTGAGAACGCCTACGTTTTACCAGGCACTCCTAGAAAAACGGCGAGTTACTAACCACAAATGCTCGCTTCCTGTCAGTCTGCGTTCGCCTAGCGATCAAAAAAGTCGCAGGACTTTTTCGCAGTTTGGCCTTGCGCCTGCGCAGTACGATCTGTATGCATGCATAGTCGTTCCATAATCGGCCGCTGTGAGATTTTGCACAATAGCGATCAGGTCTGAATTAGGCCCTCAAAACAGATTAATCCAAAATACACAGCTTATACTTATATCTATTATACAAATATGAGGACAAGGTCCAAACATCAAAGCAATATTATATGTGCCAATATAAAAATTGTTAATTAGTAAGGGTAATCCAGATAGTAATCACTGTGCAGGCATTCTCACCGTGCAGGTCATTCACCCTCCCCAAATCATGGTCGGACGGCCCCTCTATTCTGTTTCTAATAGGGCTCTATGTACTAAGCCTTGGATGGACATAACGTTGAAGGAGATAAAGTAACAGCCAATCAGCTAACTGCCATGTTACAGGCTGTGTTTGAAAATGACAGTTAGGAGCTGATTGACTGGTACTTTATCTCACCCCACTTTACCTCTCTCCAAGGCTTAGTACATAGAACCCCCTAAGTGCTCTGTAAGTGACACGCTGTTATGGTGTGTCTGGCAATGTGCGTCGTTAAAATGAACCCTATGATACAACACCCCCTGAAATGAGGAGTGCTGCTCGAGTCTTGAATCCGCAGAGACCTGATAAAATGTATCATCATATACGGTAAAGCAGGTGTATGGTGATGTGAGAAGTGGTGTGAGATGTTCAGTCATGGATGATCAGACCTGTTAGACCAAGATCGGCCGGGACACACTTCGCTTGGCGCAGTTTTGAGTGGGAGGTTTTCAGTTATCTACCACAAAGTCCGGACTTTGGGGGTCATTCTGACCCGTTCGCACGCAGCGGTTCTTCACTGCGGTGCAAACGGGTCGGAAATGCGCATGCGCAGCGGCCGCATTGCGCACACGCGTCATTGCCTGGTGACGATCGTCGCCGGGGAACGACGACGCCAACGAGAAATGTGACCGCAGCGGCGATCGCAACAAGACGGACAGGCGGGAGGCGTTCCGGGTCGGATACTCACTGTTTTCCAGGCGTGGTGAGTCCAACGCAGGCGTGTCCAGGCGTTTGGAGGGCAGATGTCTGACGTCAGGACCGGGACCTTCATCGCTGGATCCGTCGCACTGGGTGAGTAATTGCAGCCCTGGTCTTGTTTTGCAGGAAACTTTTTTTTAGCATAGCGCGGCTGCACAAGCGATCGCATCCCTGCTATGCTATAATACACTCCCCCATAGGTGACGTCGGGTTGATCGCACGAGCAGCAAAAAGTTGCTATGTGCGATCAACTCGGAATGACCCCCTTTGCTCCAATCGATTTTCACCTGAGCTCACAGACCTTCTGGGCGGAAAACATTTTGGAAGTGATGATGACCTGTAACTTGCAGTAAGCAAATGGTACAATGGAGTGGAGGCAGTCAGCACAACAAGGGGATTCTAAAGCTCCTGGACAGATATGATAAATGCCTAAATGAAGGAGGCGATTACTGTATGTAAAAAATAGACAAAGGGTTAAAAAAAAAAAATACAACAAAAAACAACAACAACAACGTAGTTTCTTTCTTGTTTTTTCTTTTTTTTTTTACAGCCAATTGGTCTTTACTTTCTGGATTACCCTCGTACATAACTGTAAAACTGCTTATCCAAGAAAAGTCTGAATGTTTATACAATTACTGGAATGTCAGAATATATCAACATCCAGATCTTTCCAAAGCAGAGAAACATATGAGTTATAAATAGGAATAGAAGCTCTGATCACGACTCAAACTTCTGCAATGCTATCTACAGTATGTCTTAAGGATCTTAACACTGTCACCACCTACAGTATAACATGGCCAAGTGACTTGGAAACATACTTATTCTCCTGCAACGTCCGGGAGACTGCTGCACCTCCGTAAAGGAGACCTGCCTTCCTAATCCTACTCAGAGAAGTGGAGGGTCTCAGGCTGAATCACACACTTTTTGTACAATATAGTCCAATGTAGGAATGGTTGAAGAACAGAAGTAAATGGTTACATTTTTGCCCCCATCATTCCATGCCTAACGGAGGCATTTAACCATCATTTCTAAACAATACAATGGATTCAGCCATTGATGGCACGCTCTGGCCCACTTGCCAATGACCATGTTACTTAGCGCACGTGCAAAGAAGCCTTGCCCATGAGTCAGTGTTCCTCTCTGTGGTGGAAGCCTTGACATGAGTCCGTGTTCCTCTCTGTGGTGGAAGCAATGCCCATGAGTCAGTGTTCCTCTCTGTGGTGGAAGCCTTGCCCATGAGTCAGTGTTCCTCTCTGTGGTGGAAGCCTTGTCTATGAGTCAGTGTTCCTCTCTGTGGTGGAAGCCTTGCCCATGAGTCAGTGTTCCTCTCTGTGGTGGAAGCCTTGTCCATGAGTCAGAGTTCCTCTCTGTGGTGGAAGCCTTGTCTATGAGTCAGCGTTCCTCTCTGTGGTGGAAGCCTTGTCCATGAGTCAGCGTTCCTCTCTGTGGTGGAAGCCTTGCCCATGAGTCAGTGTTCCTCTCTGTGGTGGAAGCCTTGTCCATGAGTCAGCGTTCCTCTCTGTGGTGGAAGCCTTGCCCATGAGTCAGTGTTCCTCTCTGTGGTGGAAGCCTTGTCCATGAGTCAGAGTTCCTCTCTGTGGTGGAAGCCTTGTCTATGAGTCAGCGTTCCTCTCTGTGGTGGAAGCCTTGTCCATGAGTCAGCGTTCCTCTCTGTGGTGGAAGTATTGCCCATGAATCAGTGTTCCTCTCTGTGGTGGAAGCCTTGCCTATGAGTCAGCGTTCCTCTCTGTGGTGGAAGCCTTGCCCATGAGTCAGCGTTCCTCTCTGTGGTGGAAGCCTTGCCCATGAGTCAGTGTTCCTCTCTGTGGTGGAAGCCTTGTCCATGAGTCAGTGTTCCTCTCTGTGGTGGAAGCCTTGTCCATGAGTCAGAGTTCCTCTCTGTGGTGGAAACCTTGTCTATGAGTCAGTGTTCCTCTCTGTGGTGGAAGCCTTGTCCATGAGTCAGAATTCCTCTCTGTGGTGTATGGCATCACAAACATTGCAAAATCACAGACTGGAAAGAATATGCAATGGCGAGGACCATCCTAATCCTGCCATCCAACGCCAAAACCATCCCTACCAGGCTAAAAGCATCTCTAGCCCAATACCTCCTCAGTAAATGGAAAAAGCTTAATTTAACTTCACTTGCGTCACTGGAAGCTGACCATTAAAGTCCAGGGATAGCACATGGGGTGTGGGAGTAATATTTAGCAGAAAGTTGAAATTATTAGAACCAGATGTTCAATATAATGAACATACTGTATGTTATAATAGAACTGTAGAAGTTCACCTTACCAAGGTCACTCTATAGGGAAACACCTACGTTCAGTCTGTTGGACTTAACCTTAGGAAAACATGGTTATTAAACAGAAAATAAAGAAGGAATTTCTTACAAGATACGTTTGCTGCTCACGGCAACAGTAAGTGGAAAAATGCCCCCCTTAAATAAGGTTAATTTTCTTTTTTAACAACTGAGTGGATATATTCAGAATATACATATCGCCATAGGCTCAGCTATAGGTACACCTGTCGCAGCTGATATAGATGTAGTACGGAGTAGCACCTGACTGCAGAAACCTTTATGTTGGACCGGTAGCCGCTACAGAACATGGTATAACCTGGGTGCCTGCAATTCTCTCACCGCCGCATCGTTACAGGTTTCATTGCTTGTTGATTTGATAAATGGGAGACATGGAGTGCGGAGGTCCGGGGGTTAAAGTACACATGCTCAACACTGCATATCACACGCTGTATGATTTCTTATGCAAACAAGAGGCGCACTCCTCTTCAATCTCTCGCCTTCCAGCAAACATGCCCTTGGCCTCGTCCAATGAATTATTATCTGCCTCTTTCAACTGGATTTGCAGTAAATCATTGCACGCTAACTCTGTCATGTCCTCATTTGCCCATACACGCCCAATGTAAACCTACCAATATTTCTCAAGGCCACAGAGGGACAAATGGGCCTATTAACAAAAACAAGACGTTATTTCCTTGTGATCCGAGACGTGCAGGCAGAGTGATCACAGAAGCATAATGTACATACCTGCAAACACCAGAGTGCAATAAAACAAGGCTTAGGTACCAGAATCTTAAATGCAGCAACTTGTACCATCACCATAATGGGAACAGGTCAGAGAGTGGCCGATATCTGTGCGGATCTTACGCAATCATGGCTGTACGTCAGTTGTAACAACTTAACGACTAAGGGGGTTATCCAATTATTCACGATGAAACATCTGGAGCGAATTTTTTTTTTGTTTTGTGTGATTTTTCCCAATGTTTCACCATGATATTTTTTTTACGGGGAATCCAATTATATGTGCCATAAAAAAATACTTTTTTGTGCGAAAACACAGCTCCGATAAACCGGCACGAGCCCCTGATATGTCGGCACAAGGCGGTGCTTATCTGGGATTTTGCTCCGCCGGCCTGAGGCAGATGAAACAAAATCTCTGATAAGCCGCAGATCGTGCCGGGAATAATAAAATAGCCGCCGGCGAAGCAATTAACCGTGGTCAATGACCGCGGGTAATTGGAAACCGTCCTAAAGGATGGATTCAATTAGATGTGGTAGTTTACCATAGTGTGTACACTCTGTGTAATGCATGTGCCGTAGTTTCCAGGAAAGTTTGCACAGTTCCAGATAATGATTAAACTACTAGAACATTGGCCTTTGCGTGTGGACTGCCGCAGACAGGCCTCCCCTGTACGCAGGATTTATACGGCCCTCACTCTTACGGATCTTTGCAAAAACAGCGGCGGAATTTCATTCTTATTCTGCAGGTAAAACAGACGTCTTTTGTTTGCTTGTTTATCAGTTTCAGATTTGTCCTTTACGATTCTACATTCTCCAACCTGTAGACTTTGGCTTTGTCCCTCGGGACCCGTATTCTTAGGACCAAATGACTTGGCAAGTTTGCTGCATCTCCGATTGCTACTGAAGCCAATGTAATCTCTCATAGGAGCGACAATAATTCTGACTGATTCATAAATGACATCAAATTAAGAAAATCCAAAGTTCACTTTCAGAAATACACAGCTGCCAGAAATGTTAAATAGTTTTCAGGGAAAATTTGCATTTGAGCTGACTATTCAGAATACGCCAATGTGTGGTACGTAAGCTCTGATATGCAGGGCCCTCCGCCCACGTGTTCCACCCTAGCACTATCCATGTCACCAGTGCTCCACTTCAGTGACAATGACACTGGCAGCTCGCCCATGCGTTGGGTACAGGATCACGGAGTACTAAATTACTTGCCACCCGTGACTCACCACTGTATCACTTCAGTGAGGTACCCTGCTCTTGTCCGTTATCTGCCCTGCCCAGTCTGTGGGGTGATACTAGTGTCGGCCTCAACATGCATTGTAGCTCTGATACCCTGTTACTGTGTTCTACGTTTACCCCGTACGGCACTGTGGACACTTTATGGCGCATAATGAATGACCGTTAACAACAGTGATAATAATAATATTACTACTGTGAACCTTCCAGCACTACAACCTCCATCATGTTACATTTGCTTTATCCCTCTGGTATCTACCGTCTGCACCCACCACATTTAGCTTCATTCATCAATAATCTACCTTCTCCAACACATCAGAAAAGCACCTAAATGTTACCATCTTCAACCCATTCGGCTTTGTCCCGCACGATTCTTCATTTTCCAACCGACTGACTCCAGATTCACCCCGCCCGATTCTACCTTCTCCAACTGACAGACTCCAACTTTGCCCCTCCCGATTCTACCTTCTCCAAACGACAGACTCCAGCTTCATCCCTCCAGATTCTACCTTCTCCAACCGACTGACTCCAGATTCGCCCCTCCCAATTCTACCTTCTCCAACTGACTGACTCCAAATTCATCTCTCCCGATTCTACTGTACCATCTCCAACCAACTGACTCTAGATTCATCCGTCCCAATTCTACCTTCTCCAACCGACTGACTCCAGATTCGCCCCTCCTGATTCTACCTTCCCCAACACGCAGACTCCAGCTTCGCCTCTCCCGATTCTACCTTTTCCAACCAACTGACTGTAGATTTGCGCCTCCCAATTCTACCTTTTCCAACCGACTGACTCCAAATTCATCTTTCCCTATTCTACTGTACCTTCTCCAACCAACTGACACTAGATTCATCCCTCTCAATTCTACCTTCTCCAACCAACTGACTTCAGATTCGTCCTTCCCGATTCTACCTTCTCCAACCAACTGACTCCAGATTTGTCCCTCCCTATTCTACCTTCTCCAACCGACTGACTCCAGCTTTGTTCCTCCCGGTTCTACCTTCTTCAACCAAGAGACTCTAGATTCATCCCTCACACTTCTACCTTCTCCAACCAACTGACTCTAGATTCATCCCTCCCAATTCTACCATCTCCAAACAACTGACTTCAGAATCATCCCTCCCGATTCTACCAAGTGACTTCAGCTGTGTCTTCCATTACTCGTCTTCCCTCAAGACAAAGTGGCTGACCAGTTGTGTATTTCTGATAGCTACCCAGTCATTGGTTCTCTATTTGGAGCAGCCAACATTGTGGCTGTTTGTAGATAACCTTGAATTAAGAAAATCTACTGTCCTCTTTTAGAAGAACAAAGTTGCCAACATTCTAAAACATAATTTCAGGAAAACTGCTTGTGAGCCAATGCATCTACACAGATTACACTGATAAATCATGCAGCACTACAGTCTCCAGCATGCTTAATGAATGTGATACTAGTATATTTTCTTGTAGTCAAAGTGCTAATTTCAAGAAATTCAGACTTACAAAGCCCAGAGAGTAAGAACAGATGGCAACACATAGAAAAATGGAAGATTATGTTGAAGCTGGACAGTACTGAAAAATTATTTTCCAGAGCACAAATTTGGCAGGACAGATCTTTAAAACTTAGACCTTAATGTGATAACTAGAGACAGTTGGTAACTATAGAAATACAGCGCCATACAGTATTTATCATTGGCATCACTGATCACCACAACAACTATGAAAACATTTTTGTTTGAAGCAGCTGAAGGAGACTCCCTACCGCAGCAATATTGGTGGTCATTCCGAGTTGTTCGCTCGCAAGCTGCTTTTAGCAGCTTTGCACATGCTAAGCTGCCGCCTACTGGGAGTGAATCTTAGCTTATCAAAATTGCGAACGAAAGATTAGCAGAATTGCGAATAGACACTTCTTAGCAGTTTCTGAGTAGCTTCAGACTTACTCGGCATCTGCGATCAGTTCAGTGCTTGTCGTTCCTGGTTTGACGTCACAAACACACCCAGCGTTCGCCCAGACACTCCTCCGTTTCTCCAGCCACTCCCGCGTTTTTCCCAGAAACGGTAGCGTTTTTTCACACACTCCCATAAAACGGCCAGTTTCCGCCCAGAAACACCCACTTCCTGTCAATCACATTACGATCACCAGAACGAAGAAAAAACCTCGTAATGCCGTGAGTAAAATACCTAACTGCATAGCAAATTTATTTGGTGCAGTCGCACTGCAGACATTGCGCATGCACATTAGCGACTAATCGCTCCGTTGCGAGAAAAAAATACAGAGCGAACAACTCGGAATGACCCCCATTGTTCCAGAGCAGTAAGAGCCAAACATAGTACCTGACCACTCTGATTGGCCCAATCATTGCTGATGTGCACATATGACAGCTGGCTCCAGCATAAATAGAATTCACTAAAGCCAATGAGACTCTACACGGACACAATAGGGAAGCATGCATGGTGCGACTTGGACGTATGTGCAGAAGCATAAACGTCTGACACTGACAGAGCGGCCAGCTCTGCATCAAGCCCAATGTTGTACAGCTCGTGTGTCATGTTCTGCAATGTTTTGTACTGTAAGCCGCTGCATCTCTGTTTTCACTGTTCCTGATTATGTACTTCGCAAGGCGCTGCAGAACCCTTGTGGCGCCATATACATGAAGAATACTAACTAGAGGCCAAATACTGTATATAATGCCTGCGGATGGTCGATGGTTCCACCTTTTATTGACTTATTACACTTGTTATCAGGGCTGCCAAATAGCCAAAAAAAGATTTTGTCGCACTGCTCCACATATAGGTGGGGAATCCGATCTGAAGATCGACAGTGTCTAGGTCGACAATGTTTAGGTCGACCACTATAGGTCGACAGTCACTAGGTCGACAGGGTCTGAAGGTCGACAGGGTTTCTAGGTCAACATGTGCTAGGTCGACAGGTCAAAAATAAGAATTTACTTACCGATAATTCTATTTCTCGGAGTCCGTAGTGGATGCTGGGGTTCCTGAAAGGACCATGGGGAATAGCGGCTCCGCAGGAGACAGGGCACAAAAAGTAAAGCTTTTTCCGATCAGGTGGTGTGCACTGGCTCCTCCCCCTATGACCCTCCTCCAGACTCCAGTTAGGTACTGTGCCCGGACGAGCGTACACAATAAGGGAGGATTTTGAATCCCGGGTAAGACTCATACCAGCCACACCAATCACACCGTACAACTTGTGATCTAAACCCAGTTAACAGTATGATAACAGCGGAGCCTCTGAAAGATGGCTTCCTTCAACAATAACCCGAATTAGTTAACAATAACTATGTACAATTTATGCAGATAATCCGCACTTGGGATGGGCGCCCAGCATCCACTACGGACTCCGAGAAATAGAATTATCGGTAAGTAAATTCTTATTTTCTCTATCGTCCTAAGTGGATGCTGGGGTTCCTGAAAGGACCATGGGGATTATACCAAAGCTCCCAAACGGGCGGGAGAGTGCGGATGACTCTGCAGCACCGAATGAGAGAACTCCAGGTCCTCCTTTGCCAGGGTATCAAATTTGCAAAAATTTACAAACGTGTTCTCCCCTGACCACGTAGCTGCTCGGCAGAGTTGTAATGCCGAGACCCCTCGGGCAGCCGCCCAAGATGAGCCCACCTTCCTTGCGGAATGGGCCTTAACAGATTTTGGCTGTGGCAGGCCTGCCACAGAATGTACAAGTTGAATTTTGTTACAAATCCAACGAGCAATCGACTGCTTAGAAGCAGGTGCACCCAACTTGTTGGGTGCATACAGTATAAACAGCGAGTCAGATTTTCTGACTCCAGCCGTCCTTTAAATGTATATTTTTAAGGCTCTGACAACGTCCAACAACTTGGAGTCCGTCAAGTCGTCTGTAGCCGCAGGCACTACAATAGGCTGGTTCAGGTGAAACGCTGATACCACCTTAGGGAGAAAATGCGGACGCGTCCGCAGCTCTGCCCTATGTCGAATGGAAAATTAAATAAGTGCTTTTATAAAACAAAGCCGCCAGTTCAGATACTCTCCCGGCCGAAGCCAGGGCCAGTAACATAGTCACTTTCCATGTGAGATATTTCAAATCCACATTCTTTAGTGGTTCAAACCAATTGGATTTGAGGAAATCTAAAACTACATTTAGATCCCACGGTGCCACCTTAGGCACCACAGGAGGCTGTATATGCAGTACTCCTTTGATAAAAATCTGGACCTCAGGGACCGAGGCCAATTCTTTTTGGAAGAATATTGATAGGGCCGAAATTTGAACCTTAATAGATCCCAATTTGAGACCCAAAGACAATCCTGATTGCAGGAAATGTAGGAAAACGACCCAGTTGAAATTCCTCCATCGGAGCACTCCGCTGCTCGCACCACGCAACATATTTTCGCCCAATACGGCGATAAAGCTTCGCGGTGACTTCCTACCTTGCCTTTATCAAGGTAGGAATGACTTCTTCTGGAATGCCTTTTCCTTTTAGGATCTGGCATTCAAACGCCATGCCGTCAAACGCAGCCGCGGTAAGTCTTGAAAAAGACAAGGACCCTGCTGAAACAGGTCCCTTCTCAGAAGTAGAGGCCACGGATCGTCCGTGACCATCTCTTGAAGTTCCGGGTACCAAGTCCTTCTTGGCCAATCCGGAGCCACTAGTCTTACTCCTCTTTGCCGTATAATCCTCAATACCTTTGGTATGAGAGGCAGAGGAGGAAACACATATACCGACTGGTACACCCAAGGCGTTACCAGCGCGTCCACAGCTATTGCCTGCGGATCTCTTGACCTGGCGCAATACCTGTCCAGTGTTTTGTTGAGGCGAGACGCCATCATGTCCACCATTGGTTTTACCCAACGGTTTAATAGCATGTGGAAAACTTCTGGATGAAGTCCCCACTCTCCCGGGTGAAGGTCGTGTCTGCTGAGGAAGTCTGCTTCCCAGTTGTCCACGCCCGGGATGAATACTGCTGACAGTGCTATCACGTGATTCTCCGCCCAGCGAAGGATCCTGGCAGCTTCTGCCATTGCCCTCCTGCTTCTTGTGCCGCCCTGTCTGTTTACATGGGCGACTGCCGTGATGTTGTCCGACTGGATCAACACCGGTCTTCCTTGAAGCAGAGGTTCCGCCTGGCTTAGAGCATTGTAGATTTCTCTTAGTTCCAGAATGCTTATGTGAAGAGACTTTTTCAGGCTCGACCACACTCCCTGGAAATTTTTTTTCCCTGTGTGACTGCTCCCCAGCCTCTCAGGCTGGCATCCGTGGTCACCAGGATCCAATCCTGCATGCCGAATCTGCGGCCCTCCAATAGATGAGCCTCCTGCAACCACCACAGAAGAGATACCCTTGTCCTCGGCGACCGGGTTATCCGCAGGTGCATCTGAAGATGCGACCCTGACCATTTGTCCAGCAGCTCCCTTTGCATGGAATCTGCCGAAAGGGATAGCTTCGTAAGAAGCTACCATTTTTTCCCAGGACTCTTGTGCATTGATGTACAGACACCTTTCCTGGTTTTAGGAGGTTCCTGACCAGGTCAGATAACTCCTTGGCTTTTTCTTCGGGAAGAAAAACCTTTTTCTGAACTGTGTCCAGAATCATCCCCAGGAACAGCAGACGAGTTGTCGGCATTAATTGGGATTTTGGAATATTCAGAATCCATCCGTGCTGCTTTAGCACCTCTTGAGATAGTGCTAAACCCATCTCTAGCTGTTCTCTGGACCTTGCCCTTATTAGGAGATCGTCCAAGTATGGGATAATTAATACGCCTTTTCTTCGAAGAAGAAATATTATCTCGGCCATTACCTTTGTAAAGACCCGAGGTGCCGTGGACAAACCAAACGGCAGCGTCTGAAACTGATAGTGACAGTTTTGTACAACGAACCTGAGGTACCCCTGGTGTGAGGGGTAATTGGAACGTGGAGATACGCATCCTTGATGTCCAAGGATACCATAAAGTCCCCTTCTTCCAGGTTCGCTATCACTGCTCTGAGTGACTCCATCTTGAACTTGAACTTCTTTATGTACAGGTTCAAGGACTTCAGATTTAGAATAGGCCTTACCGAGCCATCCGGCTTCGGTACCACAAAAAGAGTGGAATAATACCCCTTCCCTTGTTGTAGAAGAGGTACCTTGACTATCACCTGCTGAGAATACAGCTTGTGAATGGCTTCCAAAACCGTCTCCCTTTCTGAGGGGGACGTTGGTAAAGCAGACTTCAGGAAACGGCGAGGTGGCTCTGTCTCTAATTTCAACCTGTACCCCTGAGATATTATCTGCAGGATCCAGGGATTTACCTGCGAGTGAGCCCACTGCGCGCTGTAATTTTTGAGACGACCGCCTACCGCCCCCGAGTCCGCTTGCGAAGCCCCAGCGTCATGCTGAGGCTTTTGTAGAAGCCGGGGAGGGCTTCTGTTCCTGGGAAGGAGCTGCCTGTTGCTGTCTCTTCCCTCGTCCTCTGCCTCGTGGCAGATATGAATAGCCCTTTGCTCTCTTATTTTTAAAGGAACGAAAGGGCTGCGGTTGAAAGGTCGGTGCCTTTTTCCGTTGGAGAGTGACTTGAGGTAGAAAGGTGGATTTCCCGGCCGTAGCCGTGGCCACCAAATCCGATAGACCGACCCCAAATAACTCCTCTACGCATCGCCTGTCCACTGTCGTGTCCATAAAGCTCTTCTGGCCGAAATGGACATAGCACTTACCCGTGATGCCAGTGTGCAGATATCTCTCTGTGCATCACGCATATAAAGAAATGCATCCTTTATTTGTTCTAACGACAGTAAAATATTGTCCCTGTCCAGGGTATCAATATTTTCGATCAGGGACTCTGACCAAACTACCCCAGCACTGCACATCCAGGCAGTCGCAATAGCTGGTCGTAGTATAACACCTGCATGTGTGTATATACCTTTTTGGATATTTTCCATCCTCCTATCTGATGGATCTTTAAGTGCGGCCGTCTCAGGAGAGGGTAACGCCACTTGTTTTGATAAGCGTGTTAGCGCTTTGTCCACCCTAGGAGGTGTTTCCCAGCGCTCCCTAACCTCTGGCGGGAAAGGGTATAAAGCCAATAACTTCTTTGAAATTAGCAGTTTTTTATCGGGGCACCCCACGCTTCATCACACACGTCATTTAATTCTTCTGATTCGGTAAAAACTACTGGTAGTTTTTTCACACCCCACATAATACCCTGTTTAGTGGTACCTGTAGTATCAGCTAAATGTAACATCTCCTTTATTGCCAAAATCATATAACGTGTGGCCCTACTGGAAAATACGGTTGATTCGTCACCTTCACCACCGGAATCAGTGCCTGTGTCTGGGTCTGTGTCGACCGACTGAGGCAAGGGGCGTTTTACAGCCCCTGACGGTGTTTGAGGCGCCTGGACAGGCACTAATTGAGTGTCCGGCCGCCTCATGTCGGCAAACGACTGCTTAAGCGAGTTGACGCTATCCCGTAATTCCACAAATAAAGGCATCCATTCTGGTGTCGACCCCCTAGGAGGTGACATCCTCATATTTGGCAATTGCTCCGCCTCCACACCAATAACGTCCTCATACATGTCGACACACACGTACCGACACACAACAGACACACAGGGAATGCTCTATACGAAGACAGGACCCACTAGCCCTTTGGGGAGACAGAGGGAGAGTCTGCCAGCACACACCAAAAAGCGCTATATATGACAGGGATAGCCTTATGATTAAGTGCTCCCTTATAGCTGCTTTTATATTAATATATATATAGCCATTTATTTTGCCCCCCCTCTCTGTTATACCCTGTTTCTGTAGTGCAGTGCAGGGGAGAGACCTGGGAGCCTTCCTGACCAGCGGAGCTGTGACAGAAAATGGCGCCGTGTGCTGAGGAGATAGGCCCCGCCCCTTTTCCGGCGGGCTCGTCTCCCGCTATTTAGTACATTTAGGCAGGGGTAAATATCTCCATATAGCCTCTGGGGCTATATGTGAGGTATTTTTAGCCTTTTTAAAGGTTTTCATTTGCCTCCCAGGGCGCTCCCCCCCCAGCGCCCTGCACCCTCAGTGACTGCCGTGTGAAGTGTGCTGAGAGGAAAATGGCGCACAGCTGCAGTGCTGTGCGCTACCTTAAGAAGACTGCAGGAGTCTTCAGCCGCCGATTCTGGACCTCTTCTTGCTTCAGCATCTGTGAGGGGGCCGGCGGCGTGGCTCCGGTGACCATCCAGGCTGTACCTGTGATCGTCCCTCTGGAGCTTCATGTCCAGTAGCCAAGAAGCCAATCCATCCTGCACGCAGGTGAGTTCACTTCTTCTCCCCTCTGTCCCTCGTTGCAGTGATCCTGTTGCCAGCAGGACTCACTGTAAAATAAAAAACCTAAGCTAAACTCTCTAAGCAGCTCTTTATGAGAGCCACCTAGAATTGCACCCTTCTCGGCCGGGCACAAAAATCTAACTGGAGTCTGGAGGAGGGTCATAGGGGGAGGAGCCAGTGCACACCACCTGATCGGAAAAAGCTTTACTTTTTGTGCCCTGTCTCCTGCGGAGCCGCTATTCCCCATGGTCCTTTCAGGAACCCCAGCATCCACTTAGGACGATAGAGAAAGGTCGACATTAATTTTTCACTTTTTTTCTTTTTTTGAACTTTTTCATACTTAACGATTCATGTGGACTACGATTGGAACGGTAATCTGTGCCGAGCAAAGCGGTAGCGGAGCGAAGGCACCATGCCCGAAGCATGGCGAGCGAAGCGAGCCATGCGAGGGGACGCGGTGCACTAATTGGGGTTCCCGGTCACTCTGCGAAGAAAACGACACAAAAAAAACATGAAAAACTCATGTCGACCTTTTGACCTGTCGACCTAACACATGTCGACCTAGAAACCCTGTCAACCTTCAGACCCTGTCGACCTATAGTGGTCGACCTAAACTTTGTCGACCTAGACACTGTTGATCTAATGATCCACACCCATAGGTATAGTGTTGCAGACCTACTGGAACGGTTTACAGAGAGCTGATGCGCAGATTAGGCTTGTTTTAAGAAGTCCTCCTTGTGCATCAGACTGCTGTTGATTCACAGACTGGTGCAGCTCTAGAGGTATTGGTGGTAGGAGCCAGAGCCCCCCTCTCTGTAACTCTCTGTAAGGGGCTGGACACCAGTCCCCACAGTCCCCCCCCCCCCCCCCCCCCTGAGGGCTGCCCTGCTTGTTACAGTGCTAACTATGGAAGTGTCAGGTTAGTGGAAGTCATTAGATCAATAAGGCATTCCCTCTCAATGTGTGTCATTTAACACAGATATAATAAGTACATTTCAGTAATACAGACGTGACTCTGTACTACAGATTTACGCCATTCCCTCAATATAAGGCCAGCTTATAACACTGAGCAGAACTAGCATTACAGCATGAGTGATATAATAGAGAGGGTGAAGTATAAAAGGTGTGGTATATTATAACCCCAGAGCGCTGCACATAATTGAGGCTATAATTCATTTATTACAGGTTACAATGTCTTCATTCCCCCACTTTGGATTCCAGTAAAAATAAACATAAAAAACCTAGGATGATCCTGAATTCTTATTAGAAAGAGGCGGTGATGTCCCTGACATGGGAGCAGCTGTCACGGGGCTGGAGATGTTATATAAAAGGCCTGTCAGTACTTTTATGGTCTTATGTACGATTGACTGGGGTGTAAGTTACCAATTGCTCCGGAGCATTTTCTTAACCAAAAAAGTTTTTTTAATACCTACCCTCCGGAGTCCCGCGGCGCAGCAGCAGCGCTCCAGCAATCACTGGGAAAATAGTTTTGAGCATGCGCAGTAGAAAAATCACTAGGAAAATGGCCGCCATTTTCCCGGTGATCTACGCATGCGCTCTAGACTCTGGGTGAGTGCCTAGTGTCAAAGTGATGCCGGCTAGAGAGGTAGGGGCCCAGACAGATCCTGTACACCTGCCTCCTTCTCTCTGGAGACGCCCCTGATCAGCGGCTTGTACAATCAGGATGTTAGGACTAAACACAGATGAGCAAGGGGTGAGTGTAAAACACTAAGCCAGTCAGAGCATTAATAGCAGAGCAGAGTATTTCAGCTTAGCTTGCTTTGTCATGGCTGCCTGTAGGCAAGAGTGTGCACTACATACAGCTGCAGCCCCCATCCCTCACATGTTTAGGACAGTGGCAGCCTGAGTTTCCATGACATCACTGACCCTGCTCCTGTGTATAAAATAACCAATCAACGAAGAGCATTCCAGCAAAGCCTGTCTGGTAGCCTGCCAGTCACTGCCTGCCTGCTCTGTCACAGCAGCTCCTCCCTCCCAGGTACCCTGCAGCAGGAGACTGAGGAAGAGCATGGTGGAGACATTAAGATATGTATATGTTATTCCATATGAATAATGAATGTCAATAATTACAGTTACAGTTTATTTATATACAGTAGCGCAAAGGAATTTTAACAAACAAAGGAGACCCTGACCAGTCCTCTGCTCCCGCCAATGATTGTCATTTACACCAGTCTCTGCCCTATTGGAGCTTATAGTACAGGGTAATGTCAGGCAATGCCGTTACCTGCTCTCTGACATCATAGCAGTGATGTGTGACCCAAATTAATCTGGAGCAGGAACTTTGTGGTGTGGAAGGCTTCTCTATATAAAGGGAACTTCTAGTATTTATATAATCTTCCCCATACCAGTCATGCCCCAATTTCACTGTCACAGCGGCCTCCAATCAGTACGTGGTTCTGATAGCATGGACTGTTGTATTAGTATTACATATTTCTGTATCCTCAGATCACTTATCCCCCTATACCAGCACTAAGGGCCAGAGGAAGAATACTCGCTTCCGTACGGCGTGCACAGAAATAAATGTGTATATTGTCCTGTACTGTATGCAGAGCTATATATACTGTGGTGCGCCTATCCCCTGGGTGCACTTGGTTTGGCACTCAACATAATCAGCAGCACACTTGCACCTACGCTACACTTGGTGCAAATCAACCTCTTGGAAACGGACGTATTTACACTTACGTCCAGGTCTGCGAAACCTGCAGTTCCGGAAAACTCGGCCTCACTAAAATTTGTGTGCGGTACGTTCAACTCTACATCATCCCGTAAGGGTCATTCATTTATTTTGACTTCGCAATTTTCCAATACTGTACCCATTTTTCTGTGATGCATATGGAGGGTGGTATCATTTTCAAATTTACACCGACCGATGGAAGGAGTTTGGCGAATTCAAGGATATACCTCAATGAACACCGGTCACAAACATGAAAAAAAGGGAAGATTTTATTTTACTAAAAAGAGATTTCAAATGAAGATAATGGTCTGGAGAAGTCTCATTTATCCCCATTCCCTAATTACAGGACAAGTACTTGATTGCACTTCGTCCTATATATACAATGAGACGTATTTTGCACAGCGCCTTTGTGCTTCTAGACGCACTTCTACCGGTGTAATAAAAATCTAACACACAAAAGTGACAGTTGTAAAAAGGAGATGAGAGAAATAGGACTATTTAGGCAAATATCCAAAAACTTATAATTTGGGTGCTGTGACGTTCGTTTCGCTGTTTCAGTAAAATCTGCAGTTCCAGAAAAGTATGATTTCCCGGAGGAAGTAATAAGGACGATGAAACTGGGCATGCCCCTTTAAATACACCAGAAGACAAGTAGGAAAACTTGCGATGCACAAAAAAGCATTGCTGGTTCACAGTCTTCATGTTAATATTACTGTCATGACAATATACTATCCAAGCAAGTGTGGGTCACTTACCCAAATATGCCTGTTCCTGCAAATCTCCTAAATTGCCTATTAATCACATCATTTGATCACATAATTACAAAATGACTTATTTAAACTTTAAACCTGGGCGTCTAAATGGAGAATGAGGTTCAATATAGAAAAATGCAAAGTTATGCATTTTGAGACAAAAAACACCCTACACTCTAAATGGGGAAAATATAGGGGTAACTATGGTGGAAAAAGATTTGGGGGTGCTCATAGATAATAGGCTTCATAACAGTACACAATGTCAAAATACAGCAAAGAAGGCAAGTAAAGTGCTTGCATGCATTAAACAATGCATTGAGACAAGGGACGAGGATATAATCCTGCCGCTGTACAAATCATTGGTACGTCTGCACCTGGACTATTGGGTTCAATTTTATACTATAAAAAAAGATATCGGGGAACTAGAAAGAGTTCAAAGGCGCGATACTAAACTGATAAAAGGGTTAGAGGCACTGGAGTACGAGGAAAGGCTTACTAGGCTAAATATGTATACACTAGAAAAGAGGCGTCTAAGAGGAGACATTATTAATATCTTCAGATATGTAAAGGGTCATTACAAGGATTTAGCAGGGGATTTGTTTAATAAAAGAACTCTGTATAGGACACGTGGGCACTCGCTGAGGCCAGAGAATACAAAATTCCATACACAACGTAGGAAAGGGTTCTTCGCGGTAAGGGCAATAAGGATTTGGAACTCCCTCCCGGAGATGGTAATAATGGCAGACTCTGTAAATGCATTTAAAAACGGACTGGACAAATTTCTCACTGGAAAAAGTATCAAGGGCTATAGCATCTCTTATATAATAGCCCAGATCTGTGACTCTGTGCCTGTGTGTATAACGCTAGGTCCTCTCATTGGGTTAGCAGCAGGTCTATCACACCCGGTCCACAGCTGATTGGGCAAGAAACGTCCTCCCGCAGGGGTTACATCCAATGGGAGGCTCTGCCCTTTGGCTGCTGCGTGTTCCCAGAGCAGGATTATCAATGGGGCTGATGGAGCTGCAGTTCCAGGTCCACACCCCAAAATAGGCCCACTCCATCTGCAGCATCATACCCTCCAACAATTTACACATAAAAATCACTACAAATTCGAAAAGGGGGCGTGGTCACGGGTACAGTGGCGTGGCCAAACCCCTTTTCCTATACTTTCAATGGAAGTTTGGAGAGCCAAAAATCGGTACAGACCATAAAAAAAAGGTCCTGCACCTGCCAAAAAGGTGCAGCTGGAGGGTATGCCACTGCATCTGCAGCAAGTCTCTGCGCTGTAGATAGGGGGGGGGAAATCCTTTTACTGCAGCATTCTATGTCCTGCTGCCAGTCTGCCTGCCCCCTCCGGCATCAACAATCCCCACTCCCTAGCCGCAGCGCAGGTGGAACAAAAGCACCGGCATAGATTTGTATGAAAGCGGCGGCCCCGGAGCCTCCTCTGCGCGTGATGTCACAGAAGTGCCTCCAAGCCACAGCCGCGCCCAGATCCCCAGAGGCCCTGACTCCGCAACACAACACCTGGGCTGCCGGCCTGGAAGCCCCGAGATGGCTAATGTAACGGATAGAGTGGGTGATATCGCGGAGGGTAATGTTGGACGCTGAATCAATGTAAAAGGTCACAGTGCTGTTCCGCGAGTCAGTCATTTCTGTCAGCCAGTCACTATTGTTAGTGCCGGTGTCCCAACGCACCGCATTACAGGGAAGTATACGCACTAAATATACTACAGCTCCCAGCAGCCCTTAGCGCCGAAGCATTCTGGCACTAAGGGTTGCTGGGAGCTGTAGTTTATTGAGTGCATCTTCTTCCCTGTAATGCGGGACGTTGGGACACCGGCGCTAACAATAGTGACTGGCTGCTGTGCGAGTCTCCGGGAGAGCCACTGCCAAAGGGAGGACAGCAGCCTAGCTGCTTCCAGGAGAAGCATTACTCGTCCCTCCCCCACTCGCAGTACCTCCAGGCCCCATCCGCGGCACCCCCACACACACCCCCCCTTCACCACCTGCGGTGGCTCCAAACCCCCTCCCCCACCACCCCCGCACCCACCCCTCCCGCACCCGCAGTGGGTCCGGACCCCCACCCGCTGCACCACCGCACCAACCTTACCCGCGGTGGCTCCGGACCCCATCCCCCACCCGCGGTACCACCGCACCAACCCCACCCGCGGCCTCCCCGCAAACCGCCCTCCCCCACCCGCGTCTCCCCTGGACCCCCTCCCCCACCTGCATCTCCCCTGGACCCCCTCCCCCATCCATGTCTCCCCTGCATCTGCCACTCCCCCAACCATAGCACCTACTAGGTGATTCATCAGGCCCTGCGTGCGCTGTTCACGCCATTGCAAGGGGCTATGACCCTTTAACCATTGCACGCCCTTTGTCTGTGCAATATTTAACCACTCACACAATTATGATTGGAGGTAATACTCCATATAATAAAAATATTGCATGTCACAAGGGCGTGCAAGGGTTAATAGGGGCGTAGCCCCTTACGACGGTGTGAAGAGCGCCCGTAGGGTGTGATGAATCACCTAGTTTAACATACTGACATTAAATTATCTGGGAGTGGTAAGAATCATAGCTGTAAATTGGTACTACACCATTACTCCAGCAGGCGCATTATCATATGCACAGTATAACCAGGGCCGGTTCTAGACCCTTTGGCGACCCGGGCGGAAAACGGGGGCGTGGCTTCATACAGGGGGCGTGGTCAGTTACGCCCCCTGTACAGTGGAGTAGCGCCGCTGAAAGAAAAAAAAAATACTTACTATCCCCGCTCCCGACCGCTGCAGATCTCCGCCGGCGCCGCTCCTTTCCTCGGATGACAGACAGTAGAGGTCAATTATGACCCCTAGCGTCTGTCAGTCCCACAATGCTGTGCGGTGCGCGATGATGTCATCGCGCACCGCACAGCAAAAGTCCTCTACACGAAGGGAAACTAGACGCGTAGCATCTAGTTTCCCTTCACAGCGGGACCAGCGGGGGACACAGCGGCCAGCGGGGGGCACAGAGTAGTGGATCTTGCCATGGTGCGGCGCCCTCCGGAAGGCGGCGCCCCGGGCAAAAGTCCTGCTTGCCCGTGGCAAGATCCGCTACTGCGTATAACACAGATAACAGGTTGAACATTTTGCCTCTCTTCAACCTCACTGACTATGTAACTATGTAACATAACAGGTATTCCTTTTATACTGCCCCCTTATAGTATGAATTGCATTTGTTTCTTTAAAACCCACTAGTCAATGTAGGTAACCTATGAACACGAGAACAGTAAGACCCTGTGCACTGCCTCGCGTACCGACTGCCCAAACACAATGCAGCCTCTAGTCTCGGTGCTACTGGCGCAGGACTGTAAGGAAGCCGCGGCGAATAGAATGAGGATAAACATAATAATACACACACGATTCTAAAGACATTGAGTCACCTGTTCCCGTTTATTAGGTCATTTTAATCTTGTGCAATTACAGGGCGATCAATTACTCCTGCGCCATTGCTATTGTGAGGTGTGTTATTTACCCGTCTAGATAAAGTAACCGCTCGCGGGTCTAATCGGCGGCGAGCAACCCCACAACACGCTCTGTAAAGGTTTGTTCCTCTCCATTTACTGTCAGAACACATTGTGAGACAAATAACAGATCTGGATAAGAGTGACATCCATTGAACGCACGCCGGTAACAAACAGCGCTAATCCGCATTGTTTTCCCCACACAGAACATCAACTTTCAAGTCTTCGCTTATGTTGTCTTTGTTGGGAGTTACACAACTGTAATCCTAGGGTACGTCAGGACAGAAATAAAGGCTGCGTTATGGATTGTGTCAGAAATCGGATCACAGCCACACAAAATAACATTGCTTCCCGTCTTCCCTCGGATTCTATGTTTCTATGGGGGGCATTCAACTGCAATTCCCCAGAGAAGCAAGGCACCCGATAAAAGAGAAGCGCTCCCCAAATATTCTAACCACAAGACACACTTTATTGGAGGAGATACAGTGAGCCGGATGTACTAAGCGGAAAATGCGGTAAACTCCCTGTTTACCGCATTTTCCTGATGTACTAACCCCCGGCCGGCAGGTCAGCGCCGCGGCGGGGTACGCCAGCTTTAGCTGGCGATAGCCCATAGCAGCCGATGGGCTTCTTTCCGCGGCGCTGTGTGAGGGATCCGATCGGATCCCTCCCAGCATGCCCTGCGGCCGCCCCCGTCACCCCGCGCATGCGCAGACTGACTCCTGGGGCCGAATCCCGGAAGTCAGGCTGCCGCTGCGCATCGCGGAGGACAGCTCTTATCGGAAGAGCTGTCCTCCGCAATGCTGATCGCATATGTTAGTACATATGCGATCAGCATCGTGGCGCAGGGCGGCGATGGGCGGCGATGTACATTAGTACATCCCGCCCCGGGAGAGGTAACGCGTGAAGTACTCCCTGTATCTTAATTGGGGAGGTCAGACCTGCTGTATTGGCAGTGGTGTAATTCCCAGAGGCAACGGACGGGTACAGCCTCGTCGCCAGGTGCTGGGTTGGCGTGCCAAGAAGCAGGAGGGCAGTCTAGGTGCTGGGTCTTGGCTGGCTCTAACACTACAGGTTGCACGTGGGCCGGTATTTAGGTCGACAGTCAATAGGTCAACATGGAAAAGATCAACACGTGAAAAGATCAACATGAGTTTTTCACATTTTATTTCATTTCTGGAACTTTTTCAGACTTAACGATCCACGCGGACTACAATTGGGAATAGTAATCTGTGCCGAGCGCAACGCCACTGAGCGAGGCACCTTGCCCGAAGCGCGACGAGCGAAGCGAGGGGACACGGTGCACTAACTGAGGTTCCCGGTCACTTTACTAAGAAAACGACGCCCAAAGGAAAAAAAAAACCCCAAGTCTGCCTTTTTCCATGTCGGCCTGATGTCCGTGTCGACCGATTTCAGGTGTCGACCTAGTCACTGTCGACCAACAGTGGTCAACCTAGTTAGGGTCGATTCAATGAACCACACCCACATGGGCCATTTACACGGGTATGGTATTGAAAGTCGACAGGTCAAAAGGTCGACATGAGTTTTTTAATGTTTTGTTGGTGTCGTTTTCGCCGTACAGTGACTGGGAACCCCAATTAGTGCACCGTGTCCCCTCGCATGGCCAGCGAGCTTCGGGCAAAGTGCCTCGGCACAGGTTACCATCCCCAATCGTAGTCCACGTGGATCATGTATGAAAAAGTTCAAAAAAAGAAGAAAAATTGTGAAAAACTCATGTCGACCTTTTGACCTGTTGACCTAGAACATGTCGACCTAAAGACCCTGTCGACCTAGTTACTGTCGACCAATAGCGGTCGACCTAGACACTGTCGACCTAGAGACCGGATCCCCATTTACCCAGGTGACACTGTGTTCCCCTTTGCATTCCCGCCCCCTCCTGCACTGGCGCTGCTTCATACATGTGCCGGGGCTGAAGTTCCGCCGCTGGGCATGTGTATAGAATTAATGGATGAATTATACGCAGCATACGTCACCAACGTTCAGTTAAACGAGCAGATTAGTACACGCTACCTCCAGATTTTAATTGACCACGTTGAAATGTGCATGACATAGAGGGGTGGAGACGGCTTTTTTTCAAGGGATTCATCTGCTTTGTGGAAGAAGGAACTGCATTGAGAGCTCAAAGATCAGGTCAGCACTGTGGCACAGTGGTTACTATTGCTGCATCCCATCACTGTTCAACTTCGAGTCCAACTAAAGCGTAGTTTGTATTCTCTTCGGTATCCGGACTCCAGGTCGACAACAAAAAGGTCGACACACCTTAGATCGACGCCAATTGGTCGACACACCTTAGGCCGACATGGACAAAAGGTCGACATGGACAAAAGGTCGACATGGACAAAAGGTCGACATGAACAAGGCCGACATGGAACAATGTCGACATGAACAAGGTCGACATGAGTTTTTCACAATTTTTTTCTTTTTTGGAACCTTTTCATACTTTACGATCCACGTGGACTACGATTGGAACGGTAATCTGTGCCGAGCGAAGCGGAGCGGAGCGAAGGCACCATGCCCGAAGCATGGCGAGCGAAGCGAGCCATGCGAGGGGACGCGGTGCACTAATTGGGGTTCCCCGTCACTCTACGAAGAAAATGACACCAAAAAAACATAAAAAACTCATGTCGACCTTTTTCCATGCCGACCTTGTTCCTGTCGACCTTTTGTCCATGTCGACCTAAGGTGTGTCGACCAATTGGCGTCGACCTAAGGTGTGTCGACCTTTTTGTTGTCGACCTGGAGTCCCAGACCCATTCTCTTCCCGTATTAACATGTGTTCTCTGTGTTCCTCCCAAACTCCAACGATATACTGGTGGGTTTACAGGCTTCTGCCAAAATGATGTTCTGTCAGGAACATATTTATCTATAACCAGTTATTTATAAAGCACACACATATTCTGAAGCGCTGTACAGAGAATATTTGGCCATTCACATCAGTCCCTGGCCCAGGGGAGCTTACACTCTATATTCCCTACCACATGCACACACACATACAATCCAGGATTTTGGATTGTGGGAGGAAACCGGAGTACCTGGAGGAAACTCAAGCAATCATGGGGAGAACATACAAACTCCACACTGTTAGGGCCCTTAACTTTAGGGCTGTGGTGGGAATTGAAACCCAAGACCTCAGTGCTCAGGGATGCCGCCGTGTGTGCGCTGGGACATGTACCCACATCACGTGGCCTGCGCTGCACAATGCAGGGAGGTCACACGGGTCATCCAATCAGGGCAGGAGCTAGGAGAAGGAAAATGTGCTCACCTGCCCTTCTGCTCTCTGCATGCACTCCACTGGTATCGGCAAGTGGGAAGGGGCGATGCATCTTTTTGGTGGGCACGTGGAGGCGTAAAGGTGGTATTTATTTTTGAATTGTCCAATCTGTACTATGTAATTTTTAACTATGTTACATCCACAATATATGGCGCTACAGAACCCTTGTGGCGCAGCTAAATAACATGTAATCTATGTAATAACTGAGAATGGCTGGTCCTGAGATAGACATTGGCTGCATTCGCCCCAAATAGGGAGCAGGAGAAAGAGATAAGACAGTCGCATCTGGGGTAAGTGTGGAGGGCTGATGTGACCCGGCATATGCCCGCTTTATATTACTATTATGGGGGGAGTATGACTGCATGGCGCCGGGTTCTGATGGGTATATGAGGTCAGACGAAGGGCTGGTCTGACAGCATTTGGAGAAGGTATGATGGACATGTGAGAAGTCTGATGGACATGTAGTGATGGCTTGAGGTCATGTGGGGGAGGTATGACAGATACATTTACCCCCTACTGCAGCAAAATATGGTCAGGGTGCAAAACTAGAAAAAAAAAAAAAAAAAAGAATAATGTTGAAAAATCTAAAATAAATTAAAACAAGGAAATATTTTTATTTTAAAACATTGCTGAATTTATCCAGCGATGGCGGCAGCCATACCCTCTGACAATTTAATAAAGTTAATAATAGGCCTGTAAGTGAGTCTCTTGGTAAATCATACGGCAATGGACTGAACTATTGCAGGTTAAAGGATTTGAGGAAAATTAATAACATAAAAAAACCGTAGGCGTGCAATCAAACCCCCATCCCCCGCTTCTTGTCTTCTTGGTCTATGCAGGCCCCATGAGAGTAAGACATGTATAAAACAATAAAACAGCGCTGACCTCTGACCCCGTTTTATTAATGTGACTCCATTGTTCAGGAGTTTCAGAATTTATGTCAGTACTACTGCTATTCTCTAGAACACCTTCTGTACAACATATTACATATATCTCACAGGAAAAGAAAAAGTACTCTCTTTTGTTGTGACACTCGTCCTACTGATAATTAAAACGTAACATCTATTGGTATGTATTAAAAAGAAACCACCTGGGTGGCCACAACCAATTAATATCAGCTTCAGATCACGAGTGAACATTAAAAGGCACAAACACGCTTAACGCAGGGGGTTATTCAGTTGTTAGCAAACCAAAAAAGTGCACTAAAGGACAAAACCACGCTGCACTGCAGGTGGGGCAGGTGTAAAATGTGCAGAGAGACTTACATTTGGGTGGGGTGTGTTCAAACTGAAATCTAAATTGCCGTGTAAAAATAAAGCAGCCAGTTTTTACGCTGCACAGAAACAATATAACCCACCCAAATCTAACTCTCTCTGCACGTTACATCTGCCACACCTGCACTGCACATGGTTTTGCCCAATTGCTAACTTTTATGGTTTGCGAACAACTCTAAATAACCCCCACAATGTGTATGATACGAATTACAATACTTGTTACTAGTCTCTTATAAAACAAGGAACAGGAGACCAATATTAAATAATCACAGTAACGTATGGTCTATAACGTTTATACCGTATGCAAAATTAAAATACAATAAACAAGCAACAATGTCACAATGGTCAGAAACCAGAGGCAATAAAAAAAATTAAAAAAGCCTATTATAGGAAAATTCCCTAGGATAGTCTGTTTCGGCAGACACCAAAAATATATAATTGCACACTCAATTGAATAACAGTATTGTACGGCAGTAAAATACCATTCAAGGTGGGTCAATATAATATTATCCCAGACAATATAATTCACTCACTTATATCAACCAGTTCAGGAAACACGCAAAATTGTGAAGAGCAAAGAAAATGAATTATACTGTACATAGAGAATGACAAGTATTTAGTAGTGACTAATAGACTGTGGAATGATAATATAGTAAGCAAAAGTCACCTCCAGTTGCGTATGGAGGGAGTGGCTGCTGCGCACTGTTTGCCCTATAGGCAGTGAACAGTCAATGAGCTGACTCCTTCCAATACCTGGGGGTGAGATCTGTTGTTGTATCTAATGTGTCTCTGTGGTTAATCTGTTGTGTAAAGCACAGATTCACACAAACAGAAAGACAAGACGCACTGAGAGTGTCTGAAAAAAGGGCTAAAAAGTACAATATGCGATAGTGGAATAATCACGCCAGGTGCTGCTTCCTGCTGTGTGTGTTAGAACCACATTGGACAGCAGGTGAGCGACCTTTAATGAATATCCCCAATCAGGAAATGAGATATAGGGCCTTAATCAGGGGTGGACGAGATCTGCATCACTGCTTTGGGCGTAGCAGCAATACAAAAATATGGTAATGCCACAGAGGCGTCTGAGACGCCCACTGCCAGCATCGATGTTCCGTTGCCATGCACGCACAGTAACTGCAGTGTACACACATGTTAGGGCGGAGGGGCAGTATTTTCTTGAAGGTCACAGCAATTTCAAAGCACAGATGTAGTCACGCTGGTTGTTGCTGCGACTTGCCGTGCGTGCGACTCATCTGGCAAGATGCACACGCCCATATATTCGCACCTGCGATTCATAGGCTTTCTATGGAGGCTAACGTGGATGTGACTAGTCCCAGCTGGTGATGCAAGCAGGACCAGATTAACAATGGATTAGATGGGTCTACAGCTCCAGGCCTGCACAAAAAAAACAGGGCCATCGTCATGACTGGCACGATGATGACCAGCCACCTAGTCAGCCATAAATCATAATATTAAACTTTTTATTTTCCTGACAAAATTATGCATTTTTTTGCTTTTACATAATTAGAGAGACATTGGGAATGATAGTACACAGCACTGACCACACCCACACTGTCCACACCCACACAGCACTGGCCACACCCACACTGTCCACACCCACACAGCACTGGCCAAAACTTATCACTATATGTCCTGGATCATTTGCAGCCTAAGGCCCATGTGGACCTAAATCCATCCCTGTGTCTACAGTATCTATCCATCTAGATACAGAAAATGGGTGAAATGTAATAGCCTGTGCGCAGCAGGCTATGCAGGACTTCCTCTGGGTCTACCCGGATTTTTAAAGCGGCAATCCTTTACACGCCAAGACCAACCTAGTCAGGATCTCGACAGCAGAATCCCGAGGATGAGCATTAGGGTTAGGTGGGATGGTTAGACGGAGGAAGGGGATGGTTAGGCCACCAAAGGAGACGGTTGGAGTTAGGCTACCGCAGGGGACAGTTAGGGTTAGGATGCAGGAGCAATGAGTTAGGGTTATGGTTAAAATACTCACCGGGATCTGGCGGCATTGTGACTGTCGGGATTCCGAGGGTCAGGATCATGGCTGCCAACATTTTGTACGTTTGCACAATGTGGTGAACCTTATGTACTTGCTCTCGAGAAGTCTTCTCTTCATGGCAGACTTCAATAGTGTTAGGGTTACGCCTACCTCCTGGATAGTGTTCTTCACTTGGCTGAAGGTTGTAAAGTATTCTTTACCATGGAAAGGACCCTGCGTTCATCCACCACTGCTTTCCTCTGAAGTGGGCGGCCAGGCCTTATTGTGTTGCCGAGCTTACCAGTGGGTTCTTAATTTCTCAGAATGTACTAAACTGTTGATTTGGCCACTCCTAAGGTTCCCACTATCTCTCTTACGGATTTTGCAGCCTAAAGATGACCTCTATCACTCGCACTGAGACATATACACATATAGACACACATACAGAGAATAAGTAGTTCCCACTACTGTTGACAAGTTAGGAAAATAGGATTTTGGATACCTACTGGTAAATCCTTTTCTCGTAGTCCGTAGATGATGCTGGGGTACATATTAGTACCATGGGGTATAGACGGGTCCACCAGGAGCCATTGGCACTTTAAGAGTTTAATAGTGTGGGCTGGCTCCTCCCTCTATACCCCTCCCACCAGACTCAGTCGAGGAGACGACATACTTTGAGAGAAGGAATAACAAAGATAGTGGCGTGATTCATACCAGCTCACACAACAGGCAAATCCGGCCAACATGCCGGAACAACTCAGCAATAGCTGAAACAGTAAATAACGCAGAACTTACCTAGGAACCAGGCAGTACTGAACTATAAAACCAATGCAGGAAAACGCAGCGCTGGGCGGGCGCCCAGCATCCTCTACGGACTACGAGAAAAGGATTTACCGGTAGGTAATTAAAATCCTATTTTCTCTTACGTCCTAGAGGATGCTGGGGTCCATATTAGTACCATGGGGATGTACCAAAGCTCCCAGTACGGGAGGGAGAGCGCGGAGGCTCCTGCAACACTGCTTGACCAAACTCGAGGTCATCAGAGGCCAAAGTATCGAACTTGTAATACTTGGCAAACGTGTTCGACCCAGACCAAGTAGCTGCTCTGCAGAGTTGTACAGCCGAGACACCCCAGGCAGCCACCCAGGGAGACCCCACTTTAAGAGTAGAGTGGACCTTTACAGATTTCGGACACAGCAAACCTGCCGTGGAATAAGCATGCTGAATAGTGAACCTGATCCAGCGAGAGATCGTCTGCTTAGAAGCAGCACACCCAAGTTTCTTGGGATCATAGAGGACGAACAGAGAGTCACTTTTCCTATGACGAGCCGTTCTCTTCACATAAGTCTTCAAAGCCCTCACTACATCCAAGGCCTTTGAAGCAATGGAGGAGTCAATAGCCACTGGCACCACAATAGGTTGGTTGATATGGAAAGCCAATACAACCTTAGGCAGGAAATGTGGACGAGTCCTAAGTTCCGCCCTGTCTTCATGAAAAAGCCCCCAATTCCGACACGCGTCGCGCAGAAGCCAAGGCCAACAAGGTGACCGCCTTCCACGTGAGAAACTTGAGATCAGCCTCCAGTAGAGGCTCAAACCAAGTAGATTGCAGGAACTGCAACACCACATCAAGATCCCAGGGTGCCGTTGGTGCAACAAAGGGAGGCTGGATGTGCAGAACCCCTTTCAAAAGGTCTGAACCTCAAGGAGGACAGCCAATTGTTTTTGGAATAAAATGGACAAAGCAGAGATCTGGACCTTGATGGAGCCCAATCTTAGTTTCATATCCACCCCTGCTTGCAGGAAAAGGAGAAAATGTCCAAGTTGAAACTCCACCGCAGGAAACTTCTTGGACTCGCATCAAGAAACATATTTTTTGCAAATGCGATGGTAATGTTTAGATGTTTCCCCTTCCTAGCCTATATCGGGATACCCTTCCGAGCTAAGATCTGGCGTTCAACCGCCATGCCATCAAACGTAGCCGTGGTAAGTCTTGATAAGCGAATGGCGCCTCCAGTAGCAGATCCTCCCGAAGAGGTAACGGCCTTGGATCCTCCAGCAGAAGATCCAGCAGATCCGCGTACCAAGCCCTCCTTGGCCAGTCCGGAGCAATGAGGATTGCCAGAACCTTTGTTCTTCTTACCAGTTGAAGAACTTTTGGTATTAGAGGAAGTGGAGGGAACACATACACTGACTTGACCACCCATGGTGTTACCAGTGCGTCCACCAGCACTGCCTGTGGGTCTCTCGACCTGGAACAGTACCTCCGCAGCTTCTTGTTGAGGCGGGAGGCCATCATGTATATGCGAGGAACTCCCCACCAACCGGTTACCTCCTCGAACACCTCCGAATGGAGGCCCCACTCTCCCGGATGGAGATCGTGTCTGCTGAGGAAGTTTGCTTCCCAGTTGTCTACACCCGGAATGAAGATTGCCGACATCTCCACCGCGTGTCTTTCTGCCCAGAGGAGGATTTTTGCCACCTCCGCCATGGCAGCTCTGCTCTTCGTTCCGCCCTGTCGGTTTATGTAGAGACAGTGGTCACGTTGTCCGACTGCACCTGAACAGCCTGATCCTGTAGAAGGTGTGCTGCTTGCAGAAGGGCGTTGTACACAGCCCTTAGCTCCAGGATGTTTATTGGGAAAAGGGATTCTTGATTCGACCACCTTCCTTGAAAGCTTTCCCCCAGAGCGACTGCACCTCAACCTCTTAGACTTGCATCTGTGGTTAAAAGGATCCAGTCCTGAACCCCGAACCTTCGGCCTTCCAGAAGGTGCGGAAGTGGTAACCACCAGAGGAGACAGGCGTATCCTCTTGTGCATGTGTAGGTGAGAGCCCGACCACTGGTCCAATAGGTCCAGTTGAAAAGGTTGAGCATGAAACCTGCCGTACTGCAGAGCCTAGTAAGCGGCAACCATCCTCCCCAGAAGGCGGATGCATTGATGAACCGAAACCCGGGTAGGCTTCAAGAAATCCCGGACCATTGATTGAACCACCAATGCTTTCTCCACCGGGAGAAATACCCTCTGCACTTCCGTGTCGAGGATAATTCCCAGGAAAGACAGCCTACTTGTCGGCTCCAGATGAGATTTTGGATGGTTCAGGATCCAACCGTGCTTCCTGAGCAGCTGTGTCATGAGCGCGATGGATCGCAACAACCTCTCCCTGGACGACACCTTGATCAGATCATCATCCAGATATGGAATTATGTTCACCCCCTGTTTGCGGAGAACCATCATCTCTGCCATCACCTTGGTGAAGATCCTTGGTGCTGTGGAGAGGCCAAACGGCAGCGCCTGGAACTGATAGTGATCGTCCAACAGTGCAAACCTGAGGTGTGCCTGATGCAGCGACCAAACGGGAATGTGGTGGTAAGCATCCTTGATGTCCAGCGACACCAGGAACGCCCCCCTCCGTCAGTTCTGAGATTACAGCTCTCAGAGATTCCATCTTGAATTTGAACTCCCTGAGATAAGGGTTCAAAGACTTTAAGTTTAGAATAGGCCATACCGAACCATCCGGTTTCGGTACCACAAAAAGGTTCTAATAATAACCCCATTTCCACTGCTGAGGCGGAACTGGGACAACAACCTCTGACACCACCAGTTTTCTGATGGCCTCCAGAAGAACTGATCTATCTGCCTGCAGAGCTGGCAAGCCTGACTTGAAGAAAAGGTGAGGTGGGGGATTTTGGAACTCCAGTCTGTACCCCCTGGACACTATATCCAGTACCCAGGGATCCAGGCCAGACGACACCCAGACGTGGCTGAACTGCCGGAGTCTTGCCCCCACCTGACCCTCCTCCAGGCCTAGCTGTCCACCGTCATGCGGAGGACTTAGGCGCATCAGAAGCGGGCTTCTGGGCTTGGGAACCTGCGGGAGCACGACCACCTGAAGAAGGTGTTCGAAGGCTTGTTCTATCTAGGCCTTGTGGGCCGAAAGGACTGTGACGTGGCTGGTGTAAAAGGCTTCTTTGTAGCCGGCGCAGCTGAGGGGAGAAAAGGAGACTTACCCGCGGTAGCCGTGGTAATCCACACATCCAGCGCCTCCCCAAAGAGAGCCTGACCAGTATAGGGTAGGCCCTCCACGTTCTTCATGGATTCAGCGTCCGCAGACCATTGGCGCAGCCAGAGACCCCTGCGAGCCGAGACGGACATGGAGGAGATCCCCGCAGCCATGGAACCCAGGTCCTTCATGGAATCCACCAGGAACCCTGCAGAATCCTGAACATGGCGTAAAAATACATCAACGTCACCTTTATCCAGCGAAGTCGACTCCTCCTGCAGAGTGATAGACCACCTGGCAATAGCTTTTGCAATCCAAGCACAGGCCATAGTAGGCCATAATATAGCCCCGGAAGCCATGTAAATGGATTTTAGCGTAGCATGCACCTTGCGATCTGCCGGGTCCTTCAACGCGGTAGATCCCGGGACTGGTAAAACGACACGCTTTGACAGCCTGGAGACAGAGGTGTCAACTATCGGTGGAGATTCCCACTTCTTTCTATCTCCCTCTGGGAAGGGAAAAGCAACCAAGACCCTCTTAGGGATCTGAAATTTATTTCCGGAGTTTCCCAGGCTTTTTCAAAGATAGCGTTTAATTCTTTGGATGCCGGGAAGGTGGGGGGGGGGGGGGGGCTTCTTATTATCTGTAAAGAAGGCCTCCTCCACCTGTTCAGGAGCTGTGTCAGAAATATGTAAAACATCCCACACCGCTTCAATCATCAACTGCACCCCTCTGGCAAGTGATGCTGTCCCCCTCGACACATCCCTGTCACCGTCTGCAGTGTCAGAGTCGGTGTCCGTGTCATCCTGCGTAAGCATTGCAAGTGCACGTTTGTGAGAATGTACCGCAGGGGATCCCGAGGAAGCAGTATCAGACCATACAACCATAGAGGATTGACAACCCTGTCAGAAATCTGAGAAATAGTCCCCCGCAGAGAGACTAACCATTCTGGCTCTCTAGTAGGGATCTGCGCTACAACAGTGCAATCCTGATTACATGGTATGGAGTCTTCCTGGGAAGACAAATCCTCTGCAGCATATGAAACAGTGTCCCTAGACATGTTGTCACATACACACCAAACACCCCACAAACACACAGGGTACTGGGTAGACAGAGTTTCCACCCAATAATGGCAGAGAGACACAGAGATTGGAGCAAACCCACATACAGCGCTATTAGAGGTATAGGGAGACCCTAACCAGCGCTGACTGTGTCCCTTAATAGGAGACACAGCCTGTATACAGCCTCCCCCCCCCCCCCCCTTCTACAACCCCCTGGTACCGTGCAGATAGCTGGAGTTGCTCTGGAGGGACCTGGACATCCACTGGCAGTGATTGCAGGCAGGAAAAATGGCGCTGAACGCTGCTGGGTCCGCTCTGAGGAGAAGCTCCGCCCCTTCAATGGCGCTGTCTTCCCGCTCTTGAGGATTATACTGGCATGAGGAATTTTGTGCTGGCTGCGATCCGCGGACCACGACAGGCTGGAAATGGTCAGTGTAGGGTACCTTGCTAGCTCAGGGCGCCCCTCACAGCGCCGCACCGCAGTACCGCTGAGCCGTCTGGGAGCGCGGTTAATACCGCGCTCCCACCCTTAAGCCGCCCTCTTTACACTGACCCCCCGCTTGTAAGGGGGGACAGTGACTAACTTGCCACACTTCAGCTCAGTGAGGGGGTGGCAGCTGGCTGCCGGGGTGAGCGTTCCCCTGTGGCGGAGCGCGATCTGTACCCTCTGGAGCTCAGTGTCCAGTCAGCGGAGGCAGTAGCTCAAGACCCCACAGGGCGGACACTGCTCCCCCCCCTCAGTCCCTCAATGCAGGGAGGCTGTTGCCAGCAGCCTCCCTGTAAAAAAAACCCTCTAAATAAACTTTTCTAAAGAAGCTCTGTAGAGCTCCCCTAGCTGTGACCGGCTCCTCCGGGCACATTTTCTAAACTGAGTCTGGTAGGAGGGGCATAGAGGGAGGAGCCAGCCCACACTATTAAACTCTTAAAGTGCTAGTAGCTCCTGGTGGACCCGTCTATACCCCATGGTACTAATATGGACCCCAGCATCCTCTAGGACGTAAGAGAAATAATGTCCAAATAAAATAAATGTAATATAAAATTTATTATAATATTGCTTTCCCCTAGATGGAAATCATCCGGTCTCATGGATAACACCGAAGACTGTGTCCCATGGTGTGAATCTTCTATTATATATAATATACCTCCACACTATATATTGATTTCTGCTTTTTGCTCTGCTGCGTGCTTTGTTTACCGCGCTGATTCCTTTGTGTCCAGGGATGAAAGCCCCAGTTGTGGCTCTGTCAGGCATCGTAATGAACGCACCGCACTGACTGGGGCAGCGTTGCATCATAAGCACAAACAACAAACACTGTGGAAGTGTGCTCAACGTATTGGAATAGTCAGCGCCGCAGTTTGTTTTTCCCCTAATGGATGTTGTTAGACTTCAGTACGTTAAGCTTTTGTAAATCTCTATTAAAAGGCTTTTATGAAGCTCGGCTCCAGTTTCCATGACGACAGCAGATGGTAATTTGCCTCAGAATGGAAGACCCTTGCTAACCCGTCCCTCAGCACGCTCTGTAGTAATATGTATTTTTAGTTTAAAGCGGTGACCTCCAGGAAATTAAAAATGATTGCTGGAAGGAGTGCACAGCTCAAAATAAATCATTAATGCACAACGTGCCGCATGACTGGGTGTGTATGTGTGCACAGATACACAGTACTATACCCTAGCTGTATGAATATCTACTGTATGTGAATTTCTGTCTCCCTCTGTGTATGTATGTATATATATATATATATATATATATATATATATATATATATACGGTTGAGTTCCATTATAATGACCACCAGCTAATAGCCAGAGTAACCGCCGTGTGCATCACGGACAGCAGCAAGACGGGCTGAACGGTCACTTTAGACACACGTCTGGCAGCCTCCAGGTACAATGTGACGGTGAGCTGCTCCACACACTCGTGTCGGTCGGCCCTCACGCACCTTCATAGCCGACGTTCACCTCTCAAATCAATGGCACGTGGTGCTGCGCTGTTTCCACATCCGTTAATCGTAATGGTGCCATTTGTCCAGTCACGATACACTTTCACCACAGCAGCACGTGGATAGTTTACAGACTGCGCTGTTTCAGAAATACGTCCGCCCTTAGTCCAAAACCTGGATTAATCGCCCCTTTTACCCATGACAGCAACGAGTGATAGATGTGCAGACGGCCTGTCACGCACCTTATATACCCACCAAGCCAGTGAGCGATACGATACGTGTATGGGCTACGCGCTGCTGACATCAAATGTAGGAGGTGGACAGGTGGACATAACAATGTGACTCAACTGTGTGTGTATATATATATATATATATATATATATATACACATACATACACACAGTATGAATACTGACAATAAATGATGTCATTATGCTGGTTCAATCCAGTGTCCATTTAATAGTTCACAGCCAGGTGTGGTGAGTGAGAGGAGAGACACTCAAGGGTCACAAATACCAGTATACAGTGCAAATATCTACTCAGTCATGTGGCAACAGTGTAATACTTTTATCCATGCAGCCATGGTCAAGTGGTTCAGTTGTTGTTCACACTAAACATCCAGAATGAGGAAGAAATGTGACCATGGTATTATTGTTTATTGCCAGACAGGGTGGATTGCACTGGCGTATTTATAATGGGTGCAGTGTGTGCGGTGCACACGGGCCCACACACCCTGCACCCAGTATCTTTAATGCTTACCCTCCGGAGTCCCGCAGCGCAGCAGCAGCGCAGTAGAAAAATCACTGGGAAAATGGCCGCATCAAAACACCATGTCCATGAAAGGGAAATAAGCTGACAGAAAGGCTACAGTAACCTAAATAACCATGCGTTAAGAGGTATGCAGAAGAGCAACTCTGAACTGAGACAGCCCATGAATGGGCTACATTGCGATGTTAGGATCTCATATGAGTGGAGAGAGACAGCCAATAAGCAATAGTGCAGCCGTGACACTTTGTTGCACTGTTTTAAAATGGGGATCCCTGCAGCTTACCAATTACAACACCCGCTCATCAGTCATCGCATACCTGGCGCGTTACCAGTGTGGCTAATCTCCAATGTGCCCAGAGAGTCAAAGCACTTTAGAAGGCTTTAGGTGATACCATTGCTGACCTCCTCGTAAATAAAAGACCTCCCAAGAGTTGCATGACGCCTGGTAAGGAAAGTTACTTACGCGTTTCTCCGTTCAGTGGAGTTGTGGTTTTGTCAGAGGCTCGCCAACAAAGCACAGTTGAAGATTATAAAATACATCTCCCGGTCTGACAAGTTGCTAGAAACAATGGGGGTCATTCAGATCTGAACGCTGCTGTGCGTTTTCGCACAGCGGGCAATTAGGTACTACCTGCGCATGCCTATGCCCCGCAATGCGCACACGCGTCGGACAACAACAACGGGTATCGCCGTCAGCCACAGGATGGTGCGAAAAATCAGATTGCACGGGCATTCGCAAGGTGGTTGACAGGAAGAGGCCATTAGTAGGTGGTAACTGAGCGTTTATTGGGAGTGTCTGGAAAAACGCAGGCATGCCCAAACGTTTTCAGGGACGGCGTCTGACGGCAGCTCCGGCCCCGATCAGCCTGATGTGATCGCACTGGAGGAGTAAGTACTGGGCTGTACAGAGACTGCACAAAGTGAATTTTAGCAGCTCGGTGTACACATGCAATCGCACACTTGCTCGGCAAATTTACACTGCTCCTGGAGGCGGCGACTATCTGAACGCAGGACAGCAAAGTTAGCAGCCCAGCCATCAGATCTGAATCACCCCCAATATGTAGCCATGGATTCATGGATCCATCCTGCCTGGTGTCAGCGGTGGGTGTGGATCATTAGATCGACAGTGTCTAGGTCGACAATGTTTAGGTCGACCACTATAGGTCGTCAGTCACTAGGTCGACAGGGTCAGAAGGTCGACATGTTCTAGGTCGACAGGTCAAAAGGTCGACATGAGTTTTTAATGCTTTTTTGGTGTCGTTTTCTGCATACAGTGACTGGGAAGGCGAATTAGTGCACCGTGTCCCCCTCGCATCCTTCGGGCAAGATTACCGTTCCAATCGTAGCCCACGTGGACCCCACGTTAAGTATGAAAAAGTTAAAAAAGATTTATTTTTAAAAAACTCATGTCGACCTTTTGCCCTGTCGACCTAGAACATGTCGACCTTCTGACCCTGTCGACCTAGTGACTGTCGACCTATAGTGGTCGACCTAAACATTGTCGATCTTCAGACCGGATCCCGTCAGCGGTTCAGGCTGGTGAAGTAATGGTGTAGGGAATGTTCTCTTGGCGCACATCAGTTCCCTTAATCCCAAATGAGCAGGTCTAAATGTCACAGTCTGAGTATTGTTGCTGGCTTTATTGCCACTTTGACAAAGATGCCTGGAGCAGCGAAACGCGTCAGAAGAGACTGCAAACGCCACACTTGAAAAGGAGAGACTGCGAACGCCACATTTGACAGAGACTTGTGAGACCTTTGCTCCATTTGCTAGGAGCGTGGAGAAATTCAAAGGACAACAATTCACCCAGGTACCTACCCATAAGCTACAAGAAGCCACATTGTGGACCAGGGATACCGACATAATTGCATGGAATCCTCCTACAATTAGGAACCATCGCTACGGGCGCGTTATTGAGGAACACAAGGCTAGTAATACTCAAACCAATGGACATCTGTCTGCACTTTAATGTGAATTGTCCGCTCCAATTTATGGACACAGTCTCAGGCAATCTATGAGCAGTCAAATATATCTCTATTTGGTTTTTCTATGCCCACATTTGTTGTCTACAATCAGGAGTATTTATTCATTCATGTTTTTAATGTATAGTTATTAAATTGTTTTAATTATAATTACTCTCACTGTTAGCGCTGTTTTCCCTTTTTCATTAACCATTTTTGCAGGCAGACTATCTCCCACTATACAGCTGCTTAAAAAAGCACCCTATTTTCAGTGCCCGTTTTTATATATACTTGTTAGATATTTTTGCTTATTGCCACAGCCTGCCCAAAACTGGCAATTAGCAATGGATAGACATGTGCACCCAGGATGAAGGGCCCACCAGGTGAATGCAGTGATACTTAGGGGTGTCCCCATCTTCCAGCGGGGGTGTGGCCAGCCTCCGCAGCTGCTTGCCTAGCCATTACAGAGTGTGTGGTGTGGGCCCCTTTATAAATATAGTAAATGCTGCTAGTGCATGCATGATAATGTACCAGATTAATAACAGCAAAGAACTGTAGAAAATACACCACAGTTCTATGCAGTATAATGTAACATATGCATAATGTATAATTTCAGTGAACAGTATGGAACATGATCACTAGAGGAGGGTGTAGACCCTCAGGCAGTGTGGCCCACTGGGGGTTTCTCCTGACCCCCTGTGGGCCAGTCCGAGCCTGTGTGTACCAGCGAGAAGATGTGGAAAACTGTTGGGTGTCCTGGAAGACTGGTGGCCACCTCAGTTCTAAGGAGTGTTTCCATATCTTTTTGGATTCATACCATAAAGAATTCATACTGTCCCAAGGCAAAAGGGAGCCCTACCCAGTACTGTAATAATAATCATTTTATTTATATTGCAAGTTTCTGAAAAAGGACTTAAGAAACTTTACTGAAATCATGAATTTACAGTAGTACCGAGGTTTAGGTTTACAGAAAATGCAGACACTGTGAACACAATGCAGAGTTGAGGCAGCCATCTTGGGCACACTAAAAAGAATACATTGGGCGAAACAGGCAATGCCTAGATGAGATGATACGTAATGCGAATACTACGGAAAATGAATTCAAGATACACAATCCTTGCAAAATCATCAGATCCATGCTTTGTTCATCCTATACTTAAGAGTACCAGGTGAGGAAGCCATCTTGGACACAATACACAGGTTATGGTGTGTGAGATAAACAATACATGGAAGACATGAAAAATTGCTAACACTGATCAACACTCATTTTATTGCCAATCATGTTAGAGCTATTTTGAGGTAACTTTGGGGTGCTGATTCCGAATATGACATCGGTTTTGCTTGATTGGGTCTAATTTTTTAGATATACGAAGGAGAAACAAGAAAAACACAACCGACAACTCAAACTGCTCAACTGACAACAATCACCTGACAGTGGCCAATCACCAATATAAGGAGGAGGAATATTCTAGAATGATTGCAGAGTGAACTCATAGAATATTTGCGTGTCTCACCTTCTAGAATGTACGGGCAGATTCCCATATGCACGTATTATGGCTTTGTTCCCTATTATTTGATGGTATCAATTATCTCAAGAACTAGAGCCAATAGGGAATAAACTACTTTCATTTTGGAATTCAGCAGCCCCAACATACCCTAAATTTGCTCAAATATCTGAGGGCAACTAAACAATTTATTTTTATTTTTTTGCTGGGCTGTGCAATATAGCTAAAAAGCTGTACACAGTATATAGGACACTGATTCAGTATACGTACAGTAATAGATATACCACTCTTGGGCGTGTGGTCACGCTCTAATACTACACAAGGCGTGCGTATATGAGAGTCCGACTGCACACCCAAGAGTGGTAAATCTATCTTATAAAATGGTCCTTGTTGTGACAAATTAGTTCTATGTGGAGAAAATACAGAATAGGAGGAAAATATAGTTCAGAATAGGCTGTTTAGTTTAACTTATACAGTTAAATATGTGTTCATTAAAAGAACAGCGTAAGTGAATAAAACACTGACGGCAAGATGCATCATCGCTTGGAGAGTGATAAAATGGAGAAAGAAAAAGTGCCAGCCAATCAGCTCCTAACTGCCATGTCACAGGATGTGTTTGCAAAATGGCAGTTAGGAGCTGATTGGCTGGCATTTTTTCACTCTCCATTTTCTCACTCTCCAAGCGATGATGCATCTGGCCCTGACTGTGCTAATTCTGAAGTGGCTGCTCAGGAAAGTTCTGTTCAAATTCTTTGATTAGATCATCATTGTACAAGTCTTTTCAATGAGGGTCTGAGGTGATATCATGTGAGTTATGTGTTAAATTTGACATTTTGTGACATTTTTCAGTCAGAAATGTCTGTGATAATGAGGCAGCGAGGTGCTGCTGACCTGTGAGCAGTGTCTCTGTGAGAGCTGGTACTGTTAGGGTGCGTACACACTGGCTGATATATCGGACGTTCTACTGAACAGCCGATATATCACGGATCCGTCGGGCAGTGTGTACGAACGATATGTCTGTGAATGCTGTAGTTCACAGACATAATGCATCGTTCCTGCAGCACAGCTGACGGCCAATATATCTAACGATATATTGGCGATCCGTGCTGTGTGTAGGGGCAGTCAGTCGACCTCACGTACACTTGCTGCAGATGCCGGCGGTGACTGACAGTTGAACAGGACGGGCGCATGTAAACGCCCGCCCAGTTCATGACGTCAGTCACGACGGATCGGGCAGTGTGTATGCACAACACACTGCCCGGTCCGTCCATAGATATATCTGCAGATCAATTGTGTGTTCCCGGCATTACTTGTGGAGTGATACAGCACTGGCTTAGTAATGAGGTTTTGGTCATAGCAGGAAGTAGATCAGGCCTGAGGTGTGCGGTCGTTGGGAAATAATGCACAGTCATGTGATGTTATGTATCCAATCACGTGGGTGAATTCTGTCTCAATATACCACACCATTTTATAAATGTATATATAACAGTTATATAATGATGCTATTGCCCATCTAGTGCATAATCAGTAGAGAGCTTGAGGGAAGTCCGTCCCCTACCTCCCCTAACAGCACTCACTGGCTGCCCAGACGTGACTCTCACAGAGAACTGATGGCTCCACCTGCGCTCCCACCAGAGGAGAAAGTCCTACATGGGCTTTCTAGCACCCTACTCACTACACAGGCTGGCTCTGCTGCTGCAGTCCAGGAGACACTCCACCAGCTCCAGAACAGAGGACAGCTAGCAGTTGGGCAGGTCTCACAGAGAAACTGATCTCAGTGTTGGGTGCTCACCTCATCTCCCAATGAGATCCCTGTACTGATCAGCTAGCGCGCAGCAACATATTGATCCTGGAAAACCAATGTGCAGGTGCATGCCCTTGGGAAGCTGGAGTGTGTGAGTTTGCAACCATGGGCGTAAGGTACATACATAGGAACATATGCCATATATACTCTACATACATAAGAGTAATGCAATACTGATAGATAGATAGATAGATAGATAGATAGATAGATAGATAGATAGATAGATAGATAGATAGATAGATAGATAGATAGATAGATATTGTGGTGAGAGGTTGTCCTGTGGGATCAGCTCCCTCCAAGGAGAGGACAGCAAAGACTGTGCACTCTGTAACAGCAGTGGTGGTTTGTAACTCCGGGTTTTCCAGGTTGCCCAAAGTCAGCTGGGAATCATCACCAGAGAACAGGAAGAGTTAAAAACTTTCATTTACCCTGTGCTCTGGGCACTGATGCTTGATAGCGGCCAGTGAGTAGGCCAGAGTGTGGTTAGTGCCAGGGACCGACTGAATAGCCGTGCTAGGAAGCATAGCAGAAGATGGCTGCACTCCAGGTCAGCAGAATGAACTCTAGAGACCTTGGTGCTGGGTTGTTTGACACCTGTTTATTTAATTACTAGGCCTGTTCTTCCAGCCTAATGTCTATATTTGCTGAACTGCTGTGCCTGCTTCCAGAACAAGCCGCTGTTACACCGGCAAAGTGCCTGTTGTGTGTCCTTATTTAACCAACCCTGTTACAATAAATAAATAAATATATATATATATATATATATATATATATATATATATATAGAGGTGCGGCACTCAGGCTGGAATAAAGCATGCTAGGTCGGTGGAATGGTCATCAACGTTTCAATATATTTAATATATTGAAATGTTGATGACCATTCCACCGACCTAGCGTCCTTTATTCCAGCCTGAGTGCCGCACCTCTGCATGCTATACATTAAATCCTGTGAAGGCACCGGCGCAGCTTATTGAGAGGCAAGGAGTGCCGGACCTGCGTTATCTATATATATATATATATATATATATTTATAATTTTATATATATATATATATATATATATATATATACTTACCAGTCCATTCTAAGTGGTAGGAATGGTGCTCTAGATTGGGCCACATCCATTTACAATGCTTTTAAAAAGTGCACTCTGCAGACAGATCCCAGCTCCTCTTTTGTTCAGTACAACACTGTATGGAGGCAGCTTAATAACAAGCCAGACGCAGGCAAAACTTGTATCTATTCATCTTTCCATCTTACTCCACACGTCTATACAAATGCACACAATGAGCTTGTCGTGTATAGTAATACAGTGTGTTACTGCGTTGCGGAAAGCTCGGGGCAGAGCAGGCAGCCAGTGTATGGATGGCAAACTCCAATTATGTGACTTATTGTGATGAAGAAGACAACGGAAACATTACAGATTGCAGAAGGCGATGGAGGCTTGTTGTGTCGCTCCCAGGAACAACTTGCTCTATGGAGACAATACAATTACTGGCCCCGGTGACTGAGCACTGATTTATTGTATGCCTCGGAATAACACTTCTAATGAACAAGTTAACAATGGCAGTCATTTACCATGCTCTCTGCCGCGATAGCAATCTAAAGCTTTGTCTACGTCTCAGCGCTCAATGTTCTGATGAATAAGTATTGTGCAGACGTACAGCCCCAGCCAGTGTCAGACACACAATGTACCTCGACGAATATAAAACACGTCTAACCGAGGTGACAAACTAGTAACGGGGGAAGTTTTTTGGGGTACCACAAGTCCCAGCAAGCCCTCATAGCCTTAACAAAATTTCAAGAGGGAGGTCTGAAGACCATTGGCCATTTCTCTTAATATTGCCACGGGGCAAACTGCGATAGTTAAAATAAAGGTCGCTGCCCCCTCTAAGGTGTTGTTGGCCCCTGGGGGCCGGGAATGAACTAATGCTTCTCTTTTGGGACAGAGGGGGGTATTCAATTAGGGGGGCAGTCGGCCGAAAATTGCTGCAAAAATGGCTTTACGCAGGTATGCGTGCTCCCGTTTTTCGATCGATTTAATTCCAAACGGATTTCACATGAAAATTCTTGCAGTGAAAAGTGTAGGTGAAAATGGGGACATTAGCCTGCACTCTAAAAAATGCTAAATTAACATAGGATAACAGAAAAGAAATGTATTAGAGATCACATTAGAGAGTTTTTGGGGCTGTTATATGCATTTTTGCAAAAAAAAATGCAAAAACAATTATAGAAAGCAATTTTTGTGTGCAAAATAAATGCTCTCATTAGAATTGGGGTACGTGAAAATGGGTATAAATATATATTTGGGTCATTTTAGGGTCCTTAAAAAAAAAAAAAAAAAGTGTCAACAGACCGATTACGCCACCTGCAAGCCTAAAAACACCTGTCCCACTCATAAAGAACCCCAATATACCTGTTCCATACCTTGAACCCCAATTTCCATCACTTTGTACTTTTTCACCCCAAAAATGACATGTCATTATTGACCAATTAAAAAATAATTAAAACCGTCAACGTGCCTAATGAGTTATTAAGGGGGGTGTCCCAGGGGTTCTGTACCATATCCAAACATTTTTATCTTAAAATAGAGATTTTTTTCCCAACTTTTCAACTGCTCAGAGTAGGTGAAGTGAAATTTGTGAAAAAATTATCACCAGTAAATTTTCCCGGATAATTGAATACGCTGTAATTGCAATTCGCGGAAAAAGTCATTTTTTTCACGTGAAAAGTCCGTTATCGCAACTAATTGAATACCTGAGTGTGAAGATCACGCACTTATCTGATAGAGAGCGTACACCCTGCCCGCAAAAACCTGCTGGCTCAGGTAGTCTGGCTCAAGATGGTCAGGTTACTAGGCAGATTATATGCTGCAATAAATACCTTAAATGCAAACCTTGGATGGGTATAACGTTTCCTGGGCATGTCCCAGCCAGCGCCTGCCCCTGTTCGCAGTCGCGGTGGGCAAAACCCTGTGGCTAGGGCATTAGCATATTTTCACAGATCTGCTGTGCACGGGATCGCAGTAGCTATGGAATTTGCGTCTACCTCTGAATGTGGCTCTAAGTGTGTGGAGTTTGTGTGTACCCCCATATTTGCAAGGGTTTTCTATGGGTGCTCTCGTGTCCTCCTACACTCCAAAAACACACTAGTACTGTAGGTGACTTGGATTCCGGAAAAAAACATTAATCCTGGTGTGTTTGTGTACATGTGATAGGGAATATAGGGGTAATTCAGAGCTGATCGCTGCTGTGCGTTTTCGGGACAGAGGGGGGTATTGCGCTTGCGCATGCACTGCAATGCACAGGCGTGACGGACGGCTGCACAGGGGATGGCCAGTCAGCGACGGGATTGTGCGCAGTATCCATTTGCAAGGGCGTTTGCAAGGAGATTGACAGGAAGAAGGCATTTGTGGGTGGCAACTGACCATTTTCTGGGAGTGTCTGGAAAAACACAGGCGTGTCCAAGCGTTTGCAGGGAGGGTTCCTGCCGTCAATTCCGGCCCCGGACAGGCTGATGTGATCGCAGCGGCTGAGTAAGTCCTGGGCTGCGCAGAGGCTGCACGAAATCAGTTTGTACAGCTCTGCTACACATGTGATCGCACACTTACACAGCTAAAATACACTCCCCCTGTAGGCGGCGACTATCTGATCGCAGGACTGCAAAAAACGCAGCCCAGTGATCAGATCTGAATTACCCCCATAGAGTGTAAGCTTCACTGGAGCAGGGGCTGATGTGACTGATACACTCTCTGTGATGTGTGTGTGTGTGTGTGTGTGTGTGTGTGTGTGTGTGTAAGGGGGGTACATGTACTAAGTAGTGATAAAAGTGGAGAAGTTGCCCATGGCAACCAATCAGCATTGACGTAACATTTATAACTTGCATACTAAAAAAAAGTATACAGAGCAGCTGATTGGTTGCCATGGACAACTTCTCCACTGGCTCACTTCTCCACTTTTATCACCACTTAGTACATGTCCCCAATAGAGTGTGAGCGCCACTGGGGCAGGGACTGATGTGTCTGCTGCATACTCACTGTCAGGCCCGGCGCCACCCGCTCAGCGAGGACTGCAATGCAGGGAGGCGCCGGGTCGGAGAGGCGCTCTCCCTGATCTGCTACCTTGTGCACTTTCGCTGCCGGCTGCCAGCGCCTGTCACTCTGACAGGCAGCAGCGGCGCTCCCCCTCTCTGCCTCCTTACGAACGGAGCTGCAATGTCCCGCCTGTTGCTGCCGGGTGCCGCTGCTGCCAGCGCCTGTAACACTCATCACAGGCAGCAGGGGCAGCGGGCAACATGAAGAGATGCGCCGCACAAATATTATACGCTCCTCCTGCCCGCACGCCCAGGAAGACCACCGCACGCAAGGAAGGGGGGGGGGGGGGGGGGGGAGTTCTACATACCCCAAAACCCCCCCTGAGTCGGACCACAATTTTTTCGGAGGTCTCTGCACTTGCCGTGCGCAACCTGATGGCATTCTACTACTGAGGAACCTGCCTGGAGTCGGATACTGGTGCTTCCCTGCAGTCCCTTGCCATCGCCACTTCAATCTAGCATCTACCCTTGCCCATCCCAGGTGATAACAGAGTATTGATGGAGGAGGAGCCAAGGACGACCTGTGTGAGGGAGAGAATATTAATGTCAGAGGGAGCGAATTAATTTATACTAATGTGACAGTGAGCAGATCGCTGATATCTTTGTTTGTGTGTGTGTGTGTGTGTGTGTGTGTGTGTGTGTGTGTGTGTGTGTGGGAGGGGGGGAGGGGGGGGGAGAGGAGGAGGAGGAGTAAATATATTCATGTCAATGTAGCAGTGGAAGGCTCTTGTAATGTAACTGTGGAGGGCCCTTCATAATGTTGCTATGGGGCCCACAAAGTCCTAGCTGTGTTTGTGTGTCTTGTGTTAATATGCATGTATGTATATGTATATATATATATATATATATATATATATATTTATGTGTGATATGATTTCCCAGCGTCCAGGATGTGGGCGGTCAGAAGACCAACCACAGCATTCCGATGCAGACAATCCCGACAGAAGGTATACTCACCCTCTCCCAAGACGCCCCTTAACCCTCCCCAGTGGTGCCTAAACCTAACCCCTCTCCCCGCAGCCTAAACCTAACCCTCCCTCCCGGCAGCCTAACCCTAACTCCCCCCACCCTAACTCTAACCCTCCCCGTTGGGGTCCTAACCCTAACCCCCCTCCCCGCAGCTAAGCCCTAACCCTCCCTCCCCGCAGCCTAGCCCCAACCCTCCCTCCCTGCAGCCTAGCCCTAACCCCCCTCCCCGGGGTGGTCCCTAAACCTAACCTCGCCCTTCCACGGGCTAACACTGACAGTCACTGCATACTTACAATCAGGATGTCGGCATTTGGGAATCCAGAGTCTGCATTTCATCAAGTGTTGGAGTTCCAGCATCACCATTATGACCACATGTCAAAATGCCGTCCGCATCCCATATTTTATATATATATATATATATATATATATATATATATATATATATATACTTTTGTATGGGTATCATTATTTAACTACCTCTTTTTGCAGTTTGCTACATCCTTGTTATTCTGATTTTCATTCGCTGCTACATGTCCCGGAGTCCTTGCTGGTATCTGCGGAGCGCACCCAGCGAGTGTATGTGGAGAGATCTACTGAGTGCTGGACCAAGCTACTAACAGAAAAATACACACACGGAACCCCCCCCCCCCCCCCCCCATGAAAATCCTGCGTTTGTCTCTGTACACTACCAAGGCTCAGAGTCCTCTCTGAGTACTGAGCTCCGCCTCCCCTGTGGGCTGCTCTGCATCAAAGAAATAGCGTCCCTGCCCTCACACTCCGTCAGCACCCTGCCCTCACCCTCCCTGTAACTCCCCGTCAGCGCCCTGCCCTCACCCTCCCTGTAACTCCCCCTCAGTGTCCCTGCCCTCAGCCTCCCTGTAACTCCCCGTCAGCATCCTGTCCTCACCCTCCCTGTAACTCCCTGTCAGCGTCCCTGCCCTCACCCTCCCTGTAACCCCCCTCAGTGTCCCTGCCCTCACCCTCCCTGTAACTCCCCGTCAGCGTCCCTGCCCTCACCCTCCCTGTAACTCCCCGTCAGCGTCCCTGCCCTCACCCTCCCTGTAACTCCCCGTCAGCGTCCCTTCCCTCACCCTCCCTGTAACTCCCCGTCAGCGTCCCTGCCCTCACCCACCCTGTAACTCCCCGTCAGCGTCCCTGCCCTCACCCACCCTGTAACTCCCCGTCAGCATCCCTGCCCTCACCCTCCCTGTAACTCCCCGTCAGCGTCCCTGCCCTCACCCACCCTGTAACTCCCCGTCAGCGTCCCTGCCCTCACCCACCCTGTAACTCCCCGTCAGCGTCCCTGCCCTCACCCACCCTGTAACTCCCCGTCAGCATCCCTGCCCTCAGCCTCCCTGTAACTCCCCGTCAGCATCCTGTCCTCACCCTCCCTGTAACTCCCCGTCAGCGTCCCTGCCCTCACCCTCCCTGTAACCCCCCTCAGTGTCCCTGCCCTCACCCTCCCTGTAACTCCCCGTCAGCGTCCCTGCCCTCACCCTCCCTGTAACTCCCCGTCAGCGTCCCTGCCCTCACCCTCCCTGTAACTCCCCGTCAGCGTCCCTTCCCTCACCCTCCCTGTAACTCCCCGTCAGCGTCCCTGCCCTCACCCACCCTGTAACTCCCCGTCAGCGTCCCTGCCCTCACCCACCCTGTAACTCCCCGTCAGCGTCCCTGCCCTCACCCTCCCTGTAACTCCCCGTCAGCGTCCCTGCCCTCACCCACCCTGTAACTCCCCGTCAGCGTCCCTGCCCTCACCCACACTGTAACTCCCCGTCAGCGTCCATGCCCTCACCCACACTGTAACTCCCTGTCAGCGTTCCTGCCCTCACCCACCCTGTAACTCCCCGTCAGCGTCCCTGCCCTCACCCACCCTGTAACTCCCCGTCAGCATCCCTGCCCTCACCCTCCCTGTAACTCCCCGTCAGCGTCCCTGCCCTCACCCACCCTGTAACTCCCCGTCAGCGTCCCTGCCCTCACCCACCCTGTAACTCCCCGTCAGCGTCCCTGCCCTCACCCACCCTGTAACTCCCCGTCAGCATCCCTGCCCTCAGCCTCCCTGTAACTCCCCGTCAGCATCCTGTCCTCACCCTCCCTGTAACTCCCTGTCAGCGTCCCTGCCCTCACCCTCCCTGTAACCCCCCTCAGTGTCCCTGCCCTCACCCTCCCTGTAACTCCCCGTCAGCGTCCCTGCCCTCACCCTCCCTGTAACTCCCCGTCAGCGTCCCTGCCCTCACCCTCCCTGTAACTCCCCGTCAGCGTCCCTTCCCTCACCCTCCCTGTAACTCCCCGTCAGCGTCCCTGCCCTCACCCACCCTGTAACTCCCCGTCAGCGTCCCTGTCCTCACCCACCCTGTAACTCCCCGTCAGCGTCCCTGCCCTCACCCACCCTGTAACTCCCCGTCAGCGTCCCTGCCCTCACCAACACTGTAACTCCCCGTCAGCGTTCCTGCCCTCACCCACACTGTAACTCCCTGTCAGCGTTCCTGCCCTCACCCACCCTGTAACTCCCCGTCAGCGTCCCTGCCCTCACCCACCCTGTAACTCCCCGTCAGCATCCCTGCCCTCACCCTCCCTGTAACTCCCCGTCAGCGTCCCTGCCCTCACCCACCCTGTAACTCCCAGTCAGCGTCCCTGCCCTCACCCACCCTGTAACTCCCCGTCAGCGTCCCTGCCCTCACCCACACTGTAACTCCCCGTCAGCGTTCCTGCCCTCACCCTCCCTGTAACTCCCCGTCAGCGTCCCTGCCCTCACCCACCCTGTAACTCCCCGTCAGCATCCCTGCCCTCACCCTCCCTGTAACTCCCCGTCAGCGTTCCTGCCCTCACCCACCCTGTAACTCCCCGTCAGCGTCCCTGCCCTCACCCACACTGTAACTCCCCGTCAGCGTCCCTGCCCTCACCCACACTGTAACTCCCCGTCAGCGTTCCTGCCCTCACCCTCCCTGTAACTCCCCCTCTGCGTCCCTGCCCTCACCCTCCCTGTAACTCCCCGTCAGCGTCCCTTCCCTCACCCTCCCTGTAACTCCCCGTCAGCGTCCCTGCCCTCACCCTCCCTGTAACTCCCCGTCAGCGTCCCTTCCCTCACCCTCCCTGTAACTCCCCGTCAGCGTCCCTGCCCTCACCCACCCTGTAACTCCCCGTCAGCGTCCCTGTCCTCACCCACCCTGTAACTCCCCGTCAGCGTCCCTGCCCTCACCCACCCTGTAACTCCCCGTCAGCGTCCCTGCCCTCACCAACACTGTAACTCCCCGTCAGCGTTCCTGCCCTCACCCACACTGTAACTCCCTGTCAGCGTTCCTGCCCTCACCCACCCTGTAACTCCCCGTCAGCGTCCCTGCCCTCACCCACCCTGTAACTCCCCGTCAGCATCCCTGCCCTCACCCTCCCTGTAACTCCCCGTCAGCGTCCCTGCCCTCACCCACCCTGTAACTCCCCGTCAGCGTCCCTGCCCTCACCCACCCTGTAACTCCCCGTCAGCGTCCCTGCCCTCACCCACACTGTAACTCCCCGTCAGCGTTCCTGCCCTCACCCTCCCTGTAACTCCCCGTCAGCGTCCCTGCCCTCACCCACCCTGTAACTCCCCGTCAGCATCCCTGCCCTCACCCTCCCTGTAACTCCCCGTCAGCGTCCCTGCCCTCACCCACCCTGTAACTCCCCGTCAGCGTTCCTGCCCTCACCCACCCTGTAACTCCCCGTCAGCGTCCCTGCCCTCACCCACACTGTAACTCCCCGTCAGCGTCCCTGCCCTCACCCACACTGTAACTCCCCGTCAGCGTTCCTGCCCTCACCCTCCCTGTAACTCCCCCTCTGCGTCCCTGCCCTCACCCTCCCTGTAACTTCTCGTCAGCGTCCTGCCCTCACCCTCCCTCTAACTCCCAAAGTAGTGGGAGTCAGAAGAGGAACGAGGGGATGGAAAATAGATGGGGAAAGGGGGTACAGAGAGAGAGGAGGAAAAGAGAAAACGTAAAAGTAGCCTGAGGCAGTGCTGGGAATAATAGCTTAAAAAAAATAAAATAAACCCAGGCAATGCTGGACATAAGTATAAGGGACACTACTATGTTCTGTAATATGAATCATGGGGACTATGGTGGTCATTCCGAGTTGATTGCAGCCAGCAACTTTTAGCCGCTGCTACGATCAATAGTCCATGCCTATGGGGGAGTGTATTTTAGCTTAGCAGAGCTGCGATCGCTTGTGCAGCCCTGCTAAGCTAAAAAAGTTTCCCTCCAACTAGACTAGCCCTGTACATACTTACCCTGTGCGATGGATCCAGCGATGATGGGCCCGGCTTTGTCGTCACTCCTCCGCCCTCCGTTGTCCTGAACACGCCTGCGTTTTACTCACCACTCCCCAAAAACGGCTTCAAACGGTCCGGATCCGCCCATCCACGCCTCCTTCCTGGTTATCTTCTTAGCGGTCGCCGCTGCGACCGCTTCCACCGGTAGCCGCAACGTAACCCGGAGACACCTGTCGCCGGGCAACATCGCACACGCGCACTGCGCCGGCCGCGCATGCGCATTCCGCACCCATTCGCAGCGCAGCGAAAAACCGCTGCGTGCGAACGGGTCAGAATGACCCCCAATGTGCAGTGTAATGTGAATAAGCTTGTGCTACAGTGGGGCGTAATTTTAATTGGAGGTACTATTGTGAGGTGCTATTGTGTGCTCACACCCTTCAATGTGAGACCACACCCCTCTTTTGTGATGCACGCTGGCCCTTTATGAGTTAAGGGAGGGAGGGCGCAATTTTATAGTTTGCAGGAGGGCGCCGAACACCCTAGCACCGGCCCTGCTCACTGTACTGCGCTGCAGAATATGTGTGAGCTATAAGAATAACTGTTATTAAATAATATACAGGCAGATCCAGTCACAATGAGAACGATCAGACCACGACAGCACATGCTCGCATCACAGTCATTGTATAATATCATTTTCCTGCATAAACGCCATACAGTACCTCCCAGCAGTCCCAATACGGGTGGATCGTCCTGTCACCTAGACGGGCACTGCCCGTGTACCCACTGCTATTGGGAGCTTATGCTGCACCATGGTGACCAGTGGGTCTGTTTACTAAGCCTTGGATGGAGATAAAATACCAACCAATCAGCTCCTGACATTTTTCAAACCTAGCCTGTGACACGACAGGAGCTGATTGGCTGTTACTTTATCTCCATCTAAGGCTTAGTAAATAGACCCCAGGTTCCTTATGAAGCTGTCAACGAGGCGTTTTACATGTCAAAGGTCACTAGTTAATTTTAAGTTGATTTCATCTACTGCACTCAAAACAATGCTTATGGCAACATGTAGAAGGCATAGTATGAAAACCTTCATCTCAGCGTCTGATCTGGAACTAGAAGTTCCAGCATGCTCTGCCAGAGGATGCTGTGACTTGCATGTTCCACGTCAGCTAGCCTCATCACAGGTTGTACACAGGGCCGTCTTTCCGTATGGGCTCAATGGGCTCTTGCCCAAGGGCCCCAGGAGTATAAGGGCCCTAGGCTGATAGCTGAGGGTCCCCTCTTTCCAGGGGTACCAGATTTTTTAAAATCGCCCATGGGGAACCGGAGATATCCGACCTCAAAGTAGTGGTCCCCATCCAAGCCTGTTAATTGCTCTTCCCAGCCAGATATCTTGGGTTCTGTCTGACTTAGAGTTTTTCTGAGGGTATAATCCAAAAGCTGCGACTCTCTCCTTTTAGTGGATATTGGCAGCTTGTTTCTACTATGCCCAGAACCAGAAATATCAGCCTTCAAGCAGCTGGTCCCTGCTTCAGCTCCACACGCCTAATATGCAGTTTTAGGTTTTCATTGGTGAATTGCTCTGGCACCTGAACTCTGAGCCCTAATTCCCCAATACCATGTGAAAAGTGAGACTCTCTAGTTTTTTATCCCGTTCAAAGCTAAGAAATATATTTTCAGGAACTTGAGATATCTGCAGTCAAGCAAGCTGCCCTCCCACCAGAAAATTATAAATATTAAGTCCACTCCACTATCCACCCCTCCCCTACGTATTAAACACCCCCTACCACCCTAAAAGTCATGTACCAGGGCTTCTTCATTCAGCCCAATGCCCCCTTCTACAATTTAGCCCCATTTGTGCAGTAAAGGAGTAATTAGCAGAAATGACTGCTCCAGGTCCTACATGCTTAGCGGAAGATAGAACACCCCCTACCACCCGCGGGACTTCAAAGCTGCCACTGATAGCACCCCCCACCCCTACCACTGGAGGATGGGTAGGGGGCCCAGTGCATTGCTGTGCCCAGGGGCCTACACTGCTGTTAAGACAGCCCTGGTTGTACAGACTCGTGTAAGGGATAGCAAGAAGCCGTCTGTATAATTACTGATTGTCCCCAGTTCTTACATTACCTGTAAAGAGAACCAAGGATACTGCTTTCTAGAGCCTGCAGCCCTCCTGGAGAACGTACTTACTATTCTGTGAAGAAGGTTCCCTGGGGTGGCTCCATGCGCCTCTAATAGAGGCAACCCGTGACCCAGCTTATTCTGCTGCCAGCGGGTAGAGGAACATCAAATGCTGCGTACTTCACACAACAGAACGAGAATAGAAAAGAAGCATATACTGCAATCATGTCACCAAAACTCAAATATGCCCAGGGAAAGACATTGGGGTAGGAGGTATTTCATGAGTAGTGGTGAAGCAGGGCCTAGGTCAGGTCAAAGGAGGCCAGACGGAACATGAGGCTGAGTGGGTCACTGCCTAGGAGCAAAGGAGGCGGAGGGCTGGGGGTTCTACTCTCCTGCTGCACAGCATGTTCTCCTAACGTTACTTTCCTGCATCAGCAAGCTGGTGAGTGCAGCACTATTAGTATGTCATTACCTGAGATGGACCAACGTAACTAACCAGGGTAGTACAGCCTGATGCTGATGTATTGTTTAAAAGGAATTAATATCCTCTAAGGGGCTTTAATGTGTTGGTTTGTGTATGCCCTCCTGCAGCTCTTTATAGAGCCTGCTTTATTTTTCTTTATCGCCTTTTCTTCCACCAAAGACTCTATATCATCCAGGAAGAATTTGTTCACCTTCATTGACCTTGGGGATGACGCAATCACTCTGATGAAACCACGGTATGCAATAGTTAGAGCTGAGGTGCCTCATATCCAAGAGAACTGGAAACAGTCAACTCTGCCAGGATGATAGAAAGGCTTTGGTAAAAGAGAGTGACAAATGCAGATTGAAGATGCCTATTTAGTAAAAGTTGCAGGAGGGCACTTACACAGATAATGGAGAAGGGAATAACCTGCATCAGTCCTGCTTTTTGACGGAGGAAACCTTTTGAATTTGCGGCCTTTTGAGAGATGTATACAACCTTTGAGAGACCGGTTGCTATGGGCAATTTCGCAAGTTAATCTCCCTCAAAGTTTTGAAACATCTCCCCCCTGGTTAATGATTAATGATGTGTGAAAGATAAGGACCCTATGAATGAAAGTGTGGGGGGGGGGGGGGGGGGGGAGGGTTACGTTGGGCAGTCAGGGTATAGAGGGGGCACAGGTCAACAGGCCCTACCTACATACAGTATATCAGGTCCTGGGGGTGGGTTACAGTAGCCTCAAATATGTCTAAGATCCACTCACACCGTGAAGATAAAGATTAACTTTTTTTCAAATAAGATCCTAATTATGTGAATTAATTGTCGCTTAATATGGCCCCAGGTCACTGCAACAGACCGGACTGTGCTGGTGAGACAGCTTTAGCCCTGCTACGTACCTCAAAGCGAGGCAGGAGGCATCCTACTGCCTCAAGACTGCTACTGTCGTTAGATCTTACTACAAAGGAGCACTGGGATCCAATGGAGAACATTTTACAGTTATGGCTAATGGAATATACAGCCTAATTATTCATGTTTTACTTGAAATGAAAACAGAGCTTTGTACAACACTGCTGGGACCTATTTGCATTGGTCAGAAGCAATAACTCAGATGCACATCGCTGAAAAAGGTGCTGATTCCCATTACCATGAAAAAACACCAATAATGAACAGTAAACATTGATCTGTGGCAGTTTACTTTGAAGTCTTTATGATGCAGAACGTACAAAGCTGTATGAGAAGATCGATGATGTATAGAACATTCAGAGGTGTATGCAATGCCGCTATTGGACTGCGCATACGTCGGAGTGCCGTGACAGTCTTGCGATGACTGCCGTAGTGTGGGTTAGGACGCTGACAGGCCATGACCACCTGTGGAGGTAACGGAGTTGTGGCTACTAAAAGACAGACATGTCTCAACCATTTTGGGGGGTGTTTCGCAGCCATCGACTGCGTCCTTGTACTCCGTAGTTCTGGCCCCGACGTCTTAGTTGCAGCGGACTTTCTGAGCAACCAATGAATCGATGCTGCATCTTTGTACGTCGGCGGTGGACGTCTTGGTACAGAAGTGGCTGCAGCTTATGTTCTCAGATCCGCTGTGCACGCATAGATGCTTTGGGTCCAGCCAGTGTCGGACTGGGACATGAAGGGCCCACCGGGGGGATGCTATTGTAGGGGCCCATGCTTAAGGGTGTGGCCTGGCTCCACTTGGGCGTGGCCAGTCACCACAGAGGTTTGGCTAACTATTACAGAGTACATGTTCTGTACCCCTTGGTAAATATATAATAAACCATATTATTGTGCAGTATAATGTAACATAAGTATAATGCATAATTAAAGTGCACTAGGATAGAATCTGGAACCTGATCCCTAGAGGATGAGGAGGGCCCATAGGCAGTGGGGCCCATCGGTGGTTTCCTCTGTGGGCCAATCCGACCCTGGGTCCAGCACTGAATCAGTCACAAAGACCAGGAATTGTTATATTCCATGGGATGGTGGCATTATGAATAAGCAAATTACTCAGCTAAACTATCTGATTTTTGGAGTATGAACATGCCCAGCGACTGCTGCTTTGTAAACCCGCATGTAACTACGGGTAGCGGGAGCATACTGCCCGCTACCCGTGCCCATACATTGCCACTGACTCCTCCTTCCTTATGTAGGGCAGAGGGAGCATCTTACTCAAAACTGCCTGCAACCGCATGGCGTTTTATGCACACTGTAGCGGACGCGAATGTTACGCTATGCAGGGATTCTTCGTCTGCAATGCGAACGCATCGCAGGCAAAGATGTATGAGGACATATCTGTAGAATGGAGGGGCTCAATATTTTACCTGGAGAACTCAGCCAATCATATAGACTGTGAATTTTCTTATCGCGACCCCGCTTCCTACAATGCAATAGGGATTTATCCATCTATCGGTAGCATGGATATCTAACCTGGAGTACAAACAGTGAAATCAGTCTGTCATAAAGTTCTCTTACATCCCCCTCTCACATAGGTTAGTCAGCCATTTTGTGAACAGCCTTTTGTCTCAGTGATGTCACAGACAGGCTGCATTCCTATTACCATGCAGTCAACACTGATTCAAGCCCACAAAATGGCCGCCTCCATAACATGAAGTAAATTTCAGCTGATTCTCCAAATGTTCTCATCAAGTCTTTTGCATGTTATAATAAAGCCTTTACTTATAAAAACACATCAAATATACCAGGCACTTCAAATACAGCGCTCCCTGCTCGGCTGTCACTTTAACAGCTTTTATATTATTTTATGTATTGTTATTTCCTATGATCCTGCAAAAAACTCTCTCTGATAGAAAACATTCTCACCACCCAGAAAACACAAAGATAGCCGCCTTTCCCCCCCCCCCCGATACACAGTGCGAACGCTGTTTAATCACAGCGGGAGCCTGGTACATAATGATAAATAATGGTCTGTAATGAAAAAAATACAGCATCTTTACACCATCCTGCATTTGATGGGGGAAGGACGAAAAAAAAAAGGCAAGGGTTACTTGCCCCGAAGCCATAATGCTAATAAGTATTCATTATCAGAGGACGTAAGCCCGGGATATAAGACTGTACGCCATGAATTATGCAAACAAACAAGCGCTGGAGTGTTAAAGCCAAAAGGCAATATAGAAAGCCATTTATATTCCTCAGCGTATATACCGTACGCCCCACACACTCTGCTCCTCTGCCGAGCACTTGTGTGTTTGCAAACCCAGATCCTATACTGTGACTAGAACGCGGTTACAGTACATCCGCTCTGCAATTTTTTGCAACGTGCCTTTTAATGTGACTGGAGATGTGAAACAATTGCTTAGATTACATCAACAGTTCCGGCGAGCCCTTGTCACCCGGATCCTAAGCGAGGTGAAACGTGCAAAATTAGGCTTCATTTCAGTATGCTAATAGCAGTGTATTTGAAACAATGCAATCAAGGGTGCGTGTGTAACCGTAATTTAATTCCTGACATTAGCCTGGCAGCTAGTTATTGTTGTGGGGGAAGAGAGAAGAGAAAGACGGGAGAAAGGAAGGAGATAGATAAAAACGAAAAGAACAACAGAGGTGAGATGATATCACAGTGACGAGATCTTTTTTTCAAAGACAGCTTTTCCAACCCATCTTTATGAAACGTGCGACAGTCAGACCAGTGCTTTAGTGCGAGTATGGAATCTCATCAGCAGGTGGCCGCTGGGTTCGAGAGGGGTTTAGTGCTCAGGAATAGGGAGTGTTAGACCTGACTGACTGCGATAAGACAGCAGCAAGTGGAGCCCGGTAGGATAAAATTCCATTTCAAGCCCACACCAGACCCACGTACCTATTCCCAGCGGGACGCTGTCGATTAAATTGGCTCAGATGGGATTTAATATGGGAAGGTTGGCAGGCGTGTGACGGCAACTGCTGACAGAGAGAAGGGGGCGTCATCTTATTAAACCTTTGGGGAGCTGTGCTATAGTATGCTGTCATAATGGTAGTACAGTAGGTGGATGAGGTAAATATTTACAGAGAATTCTGTAAACTGCGCCAATATGTCAGCAACTGTTGCACTACATTCCCCATGATGCTTCCAGCCAACACTTTCATGACTGAAATTATTTAAAGTAGTAATCATTAAACAGGCAAAGCCAGCTGAATACAGAGCAAGAAATTAATAGAGGCGCTCATGACATTTGAACACCATAACTTCCTAGGTTCTATTACAACCAAAGAGTCGAGTGGATTTATAAAATAAAAGCCAGCTGAATGTACGGCTATGAGTGGGACATGTAGCTTTCCTCGTCCACCAGTTGCTGTGGAACTACAAGTCCCAGCAAGCCACAACAGCTGGAGAGGGTGTGCTGGGATTTGTAGTTCCAAAATAAGCAATTTGCTTGCATTTGACCTAAACATCCTATATAATAAAAGGCTAGCAGCTCCTCACCTCTGTTATGTGCACCGGTGGCCACCAGAGGCCGCCACACCGGCCTAATGAAAGTGATCATGCAGGGAGATGTTCCAGCCTGCCGGTAATTAAGTAAAAAATACTGATCTGACTATTTCACACTTGTTGAATATGGAGAGAGGATGCTGGGGAGAGAAAGACGGGGGGTAGGTTTTTGGTGGGGCAGTTGCCATTTCAACCTTTCATGTTCAAAATTGACTGGATTTTCTATTCATTTGTTTAATTTCCACTAATGGTTACATTAATCTATGTATATAAAATGCTAAAGGCCCCCAAACATTAGAACGACTCGCAAAACTATGCAGTGTTGTTAATGATTCTGCAAATCGTCCGTGCGATCGATCGCAGGTGCAAAACCGCGAACATTCTGCACCAAATCGCTAATGAGAATGATAAATCTTGGCTGCAGCAGGTAAGATCTGAAGAAACAACAAAGAAAACCCTGACACCGCGCAACAATATATGGATCCAACGCGTCGAGATCGTGTACATCATGCATAAAATCATTCGTAACGCTGCACCTCACCTCTGTGGTGCTGCTGGCAGCCACTGGATGACGGCCGACGGAGCGCCGTTTGGGACACGGACACACACACCACCTCTGAGTACGCTGCACCACCCACCATATACTGCCCCTATATACACACTGCACCCCCATAACCCTCCATATAGTGCCCCTATATACATCATCCCCTCCTCCATATACTGGTCACGCCATATACAGTATACTCTGCACCCCCTCCTCCATATACTTAACTGTAACCCCAGGTCATTTGCTATCGCGAGACTCGGTAACAAGTAGCAGCAGTAACCAGGAAACGGACGCAGGAACCACCAGACGGTCCCGCAGCGCTCACACCTGAGGCACCGAGGACACGTGTGGCAACTTACCGGTGGGGGGAGAAGGTGAATCAGTCAGGCAGGAAGGGATGAGACCCAGTGTGGGGTGAGCAGTGATGTGACCAGGAGATATATACTATATGCTTATATATACTGCATGCCGGCGGTGGGGCGGGGTCCTGTATTCGCCCCTCCCACACCTCGGACAGGCCATGCCCAGACCCCTCCGGTCAGCTGCTGGAGGCTACTGGTGTCCTGTACCCCCAGACTGGCCGGGATCTGTGCGGGGACTGGTGAGCTTACATGTGCCAGTACTGGTGTATATAGTGCAGCATCGTTATAGCCTGCCCACTACGGGGGTAATTCCAAGTTGATCGCAGCAGGAAATTTTTTAGCAGTTGGGCAAAACCATGTGCACTGCAGGGGGGGCAGATATAACATTTGCAGAGAGAGTTTGATTTGGGTGGGTTATTTTGTTTCTGTGCAGGGTAAATACTGGCTGCTTTATTTTTACACTGCAATTTAGATTGCAGATTGAACACACCACACCCAAATCTAACTCTCTCTGCACATGTTACATCTGCCTCCCCTGCAGTGCACATGGTTTTGCCCAACTGCTAAAAAATTTCCTGCTGCGATCAACTTGGAATTACCCCCTACATATATACAGCATCTATCTATCTATCTATATATATATATATATATATATATGACTAAAGTTACACCCTCAACATGACAGAGCCCCAGCTTCCAGCAGCAGGACTTCTGTAAACCCGGCAGCTCCTCCCGTGTGGGTAGCAACTCCCCCTCCCCCCTTAATCCGACCCTGGTGACTGTCATTTTTACTGGCTTTTAACTAGTAAATATACAGTATAGTAAAAGAGCAATCTTGTGTGAGTAGGCAGCATAGTGCAGGCTGGAATGGGCATTATATTACCCCGATAAGTGATGGCGGGCTACCTTGTCGTGCGTCTGCTGCAGGAAGAAATGCGGCAGGCTTGAATTTGAACCAATACTGTTGCGAAAGAAGACTATGGGGTACATTAACTAAGCAGTGATAAAAGCGGAGAAGTGAGCCAGTGGAGAAATTTCCCCATCAACCAATCAGCAGTTCTGTATCATTTTATAGTATGCACATTATAGATGTTACTTCAGTGCTGATTGGTTGCCATGGGCAACTTCTCCACTGGCTCACTTCTCCGCTCTTATCACTGCTTAGTAAATGTCCCCCTAAATCTTGAAATAACATATTAGTAGGAATATTCTATATGCTGGGCTGTGCAGATTGGAATCGATCCCTGTCTGAGTGCTATTGATAGGCGCTGCCTGCACCAAGGCTGTAGCTCTCCGGAGAGAAGGACTGCACACGTTATAGTGTACCAGAGATGGATGTGCAACTGCTGCACAAACCCTAACCACCAATTCATGAGACAGAGACAATCTAGCCGGCAACATTTATAATGTGTGTGTGTATATATATATACATATATATATATATATATATAGAACACTCTGTGTGCTGGGGATTTTACTTGCATTCAGCAACAGAGGTACCACAGGAAATGTTAAAGGAGATTCTAACCTGCTACCAAAGGCTGGAAGGCATTATCCTATCAGGGTGTGAGGTGCAAGCAGCACGGAAGGGGACATTTGGTCCTAGGTGTATACGTCTCAGCTCAGAGAACATGTCATACTCATAGTTTCGCACTGGGCAGACCAGTAGTGGGCGGGGCTAGGACATGCTGGAACCAATCAGAGTTATGGAATGATAACAGCAGCAGAGCCCTGTATTTCAGCTGCAATGACTCCTGCACATTCTATAGCAGGTAACTCTGAAGTGGGAGGGGCTAGGCCACCAAGCAGCCAATCAGGGCATCCGCCTAACTGTTAATAGCACAGAGTAGTAACTGGGAAGACTGCTGTCATATGCACCTACAGTACATATTAAAAAAATATATATTTATGCTTTGTTATAAGTTTGATTGGTTATCGCCACCCTAATATGATGAAAGCAAAACAGGTATTACCGTGGCGATGCTTTTAAATAGGCTTCCCCATGCAATGCTACTGCCAGCGGTGTAATTACCAGTGATGACAATACTATCGCCGATGACGGGAAGCCGCGTGATTCTATACAGCACAATGGCCGCAAAGTGCCTTCCAATACGGTTGGTGAAGGAACATTGTGGCCAATAACTTTTTTGCGGTGAAATTGGCAATTTATGAGCAAGGATTAGATTAAAATAGAGTATTTTACTGTTGTCATGCTGGAATTTGTAGTTCTACAGCATCTGGAAAGGTACCTGGAGCCGCAGTTGCTGCTTCCATATATACAAATCTATTTAGAAATGGCACTGCATGAATCCAGCTGCAGCCGCCGGCGTGTGAGAAGTCAGACTGCAGCAGGGGCGTCTGGATATACACCAGGAGACTCGGAAGCCATCACACTGCAGCAGGCGTTGCCATAGCAACATGCAATCCTGACCCCCTTTTCTCCCAGGAAGGCTGCTGGTTCATTCCGAGATCCTGCTTTCAGCGCATTGTGTTCCCCAGACATCTTCATTAATTCTTAAAACTCCTGATGTATGCAAAATAGGGTTTTTTTCTCCTGTGGAAAACTGCCCTTATTTGGTAATTAAATAAAGGTCACAGATGTGGGATGGTGGTGTGCTGCCGGAATTTATTTTTAACACAAAGGCGCAATTAGGATCTGAGACACAGGAAAGTGCTATCATGAATGGGATTATTACATTCACACTGACGCTTCCTAGGATCTATTTACATGACGCCTATACCAAAAACACTCCCCCAGATCTGAACCCCTCCATCATCCAGGGTAAATCATGAAATAATTATTTTAACTATACAAAAAAACTTAAAGTTCCGGTGTCATTTAAAGTAGATGTACATAATGCCTTTCTAGTTGTTGTAGAACTACAAGTGCCAGTGTGGCACCGCTCATTTACTGTGTCTCGCAACGTGATCCCGGCACACGAGCATTCAATTACCGCCATCACTGTGGGACACATCAAATATCGTGAGAGAGATTTATCAAAGTCTGGAGAGAGATAAAGTACCAACCAAGCAGCTTCTGACATTTGACAGACTATGTTTGAAAAATGACGGGAGCTGACTGGTTAGTGGTTTTATCTCTCTCCAAGCATTGATAAATCTCCCCCCTTACATAATGCAATCTAAAAAAAAAACTGGAAAAAAAAATGCAATCATTCAATCAATGTGATCGCTCAGTGGGGGTCATTCCGACCTGTTCGCACGCAGCAGTTTTTCGCTGCGGTGCGAACAGGTACGGAATGCGCATGCGCGGCGGCCGCTGTGCACGACTTTGCCCGGCGACAGGGGTTTGCCGGGTTACGTCGCGGCTACCGACGGAAGCGGTCGCAGCGGCGACCGCTAATAAGATTGACAGGAAGGAGGCGTAGATGGGCGGATCCGGACCGTTGGAGACCGTTTTCTGGGAGTGGTGAGTAAAACGCAGGCGTGTCCAGCAGAACGGAGGGCGGAGGTGTGACGTCAAAGCCGGGCCCATCATCGCTGAATCCATCGCACACGGTAAGTATGTCCAGCCCTAGTCTACTTCTGCTTGATTTTTCTTTAGCTTAGCAGGGCTGCACAAGCGATCGCAGCACTGCTAAGCTAGAGTACACTCCCCCATAGGCGTGGACTATTGATCGCAGCAGCAGCAGCTAAAAGCTGTTGGCTGCGATCAACTCGGAATGACCACCAGTATATTAAAAGTATTCAGGAACAGTCAGTGTAGAAAAACTGACAGACAGTTGCATTGGCAAACACGGGGAGTTCTGGTTGTCCGGAAACCCCCCTCCTCTTGGCAAGTGGCTCAAATTATGACACTAGTGATGGTATATAATACAATAACTAGAGCTACCACAGAGCAGAGCTGCTGCACATGCCCAGTGGAAGTTTGGTGTTGTGTGTGTGTGGTTCACAGTCCACAATCGGTGCACTGGACCAGAGAGTAGCTGCCAGGAAGAAGAGATAGGAGCCTTACCATGAGGTGGGAGAATGTGTGCTTAGAATGTGCACCGCTGGTTCTATTATGTTTGTATATTTATTTATTTATTTATTATGTATATAACCTTTTCCTGACCACTTATCTTATTTATATTATTTAAATATATTTGACACAGCCTATACTATAGACCAGTGATTTTCAACCTTTTTTTACTCGCGGCACACCGAACAATATTTTAAAATTGCCAAGGCACACCATCAGTTCCCCACAGAAAAAAAACACACATTGGCTCTCACAGTAAAAAACAAATCCACACATACATTGGCCTACACGGAAAAAACAATCACATTGCTCCCCACATAAATCCTATTGCTCCCCACATGAATTATTCACATTGTTCCCCCCATAAATCCTATTGCTCCCCACAGGAAAAATAACATAACAAATATTAGCCCCTACCGGTCAGCTGTCCTCCTCCCTGTCCCTCAGTGGCGGGGTTTGTTCATAGTGGAGTGCTGCGAATACTGAGCAGCGGGTGGTCGGGCAGGTGTGGATGTGGGTGGGCAAGGAAAGCTGTGGATGCAGGCGGGAACTGGAAGATGTGTATGCAGGCGGGTGGGCTGGCTGGGTGGTGAGACGCGGCGGCCATGACCTATGTTATCACACCGCCGCGTCACCAAGGCACAGGTCACAGCCGGAGCATGACTGATCCTCTAAGGAGAGCCCGGGCCAACAGTTCACTCTGAAGGTGCAGGAAGCTACTCTGGCTCCGCGGCACACCTTGCAACTGGTCGCGGCACACTAGTGTGCACGGCACACTGGTTGAAAAAGCCTGCTATAGACCATGTATAGTGCTAAATATTAATGCTGTATTCAATGTTCCGCAGAGTGGGAGATTGTGGACTGCACTTGGAAACCCCCTCTAGAAATCCTGCATTTGCCACTGAGTTGGTAACAAAAAGTATGTAAAATTAGCAGATTTCTGCACATGTACAAAGCCGTGCACATCGGCTGCAGGGGAGCCTACTTTACAACAAGTCACCATCTTGAAAAAGCATAATTGCTGGTCTGCACGAGCCGCAGTTATGTGATCCCTTATGAACTTCACCTATGTGATGACGCCTCTCCCCACCCCCGTTCTGTCTGTAAGGTTTCATACGTGCCTGCCTGCATGACCGTATATGAATGTATTTGCTTTGTAAGTGAACGGGATGCAAACTGCGCAGTAATTCCTGTGCAATAAGTTGATGTAAGCGCAGTATAAGAATAACTTAGAGTCACCTTACAAGAAGCATCAATCCCCCTATTATGTCAGAATAATAGTCAGTGGCGAGAGGATTGTTCTGTACTGTCTTTGTAGTGGCGCATTTCGCACCCTATATGGTAAAACGCGTATCTAGAAGAATATTGACCAATATAATAAAAACTTTCTAACACAAAAGAGAGAACTGGGCAACACAGGAACAATCCATCCTCCCCACACTGTACTACTGATCTAAGACTTAATTTAGGATACAATGAGAAGTATATTAGTAGGAAACATACAAGTATACATGAATGAAGAAAGTGGCCATAAGTGTTAATGTTGTTCTTTCCAATATGTACACACACACACACACACACACACACACACACACACACACAATCCTGAAAGTGAAGGTGCAGACTGATTTTCCACAAGCCGCCCAATACATGAGGACACGTACGTACGTACGTACGTACGTACGTACGCACATACATATCAAAGGCGTAGGATTAGGTGCATGTGCCATTACCCTAAAGGTTTGGGATTGGGGCTGCCCCAGTCACATCAGTGCAGGCACCACCGCTATCTATGCAGATGTCTGCAGTGCTGATCATTTATATATATATATATATGCGAACTGGTCTTATGTCTAGTCACTGGTAAGGGTTTGGTATGCGTGACCGGCGGTCACCATACTGACGCCGGAATCCCGGCTTGCAGATGTACAACGGGTGGGGAGAGAGGAGCGAAGCCCCTTGCGGGCTAACTGCGGGCCCATAGAGTGTATTCACACTCTACAGGTGTCATGGACAGCCACGAGTGGGAATAGTCCCTGTTAGACACCATGCCGACTGTCAATGTGACAGTTGATGAACTCTCCCTGTTCACCTACTGGGTGACCTTGAACATGTGACCTGCCGGGTGGCCTGGAAACTGTGACAGTTATTTGCAGCCACCCACTAAGCAGGGATTTTTATGAAATTCAATTACTAAGGGGGTGAAAAGGGGGTAAAATGTTCCACCAGCAAACCCTTGCCTGGTTGACACCGGGCACATCAGCTAGACAATATTACTTGTTGTGCTGTACTAAGTGAGACAAGCAAACAATAGAGCATTAGAGGAAACAGAAAGCACAACTCAGGGCCAGGACACAAACACTGTACAACATCAGCCACATGGCGGAGGGGGGAAAACGTGATATACTAATAATAAACCACAGGCTCCAAGAAATAAGATCTGCTCTAGGCCAACCAGAGCTAAATACCTCCCATCATCTTTATGAGGGAAAGCAGCACCTTACTGCCGCACCGCATCTATTCACAGCTGCTGTGCACTGATGCAGAGTGTCAGGAGCCTCCCAACTGCTCCCAACCCCACCGCAGGACACTGTGGTCCACGGGTGAGACAGTCCCAGAAAAACCGGACTGTCCCACAAAAATCAGGACATTGGGAGGTATGTAACCGTGCTGCCATGGCGGCTGAGAAATGCTCCCTGGTGACAACCACTCACCTACTTGCTATGGATGGCGGTCATTAGGTTGACATGAGTTGGGGCGACATACATTGGGGCGACATGCATTAGGTCGACATGATTACTAGGTCGACACGGTCATTAGGTCGACATGGAAAAAGGCCGACATGAGTTTTTCACAATTTTGTTCATTTTTTGACCTTTTCCATACTTAACGATCCACGTGGACTACAATTGGGAATAGTAACCTGTGCCGGGCGCAGCGGTAGCGGAGCGAGGCGCCTTGTTCGAAGCTCGCTCGCCATGCGAGGGCACGCGGTGCACTAATTGGGGTTCCCGGTCACTTTACGAAGAAAACGACAAAAAAAGTAAAAAAAAACTCACGTCGACCTTTTTCCTTGTCGACCTAGTACACGTCGACCTAATGACCGTGTCAACCTAGTGATCCTGTCAACCAAACGTGGTCGACCGAATGTATGTCGACCTTAATGAACCACACCCACTTGCAATGGCAGCAGGCTATTAATGACAGGTTCCCATACTGGCTTCCCAAAATGTATCCAGGCATGAGGTGACCCCTTCCACATACACTATCAGACTACTCAGGCCGGGTCCTGTAAGAGGTGTGATAATAGGCTCCATTCCCTCATCCCCATACAATGTCCTCTCCTCGTCTGTCTCTTTTCTTTCTTCCCCTCCTCCACATTGCCTTTCTCTTCCCTTTATTGCTTCTACCCCTTCCCCAGTTATCTCTCTCTCTTTTCCCCTTTTCTCTCACCCCCCCCCCCCCCCCCCCCCCCAGTTGATCACTGTTGTGCGAATTCGCAGGTCGGACGATTACCCATCAGCTGCACATACATACGGATCGTAGTTTGCAAGTGCGAGGCCAAACTGCGAAAAAATTCAGCGACTATTTCGATCGCTAGTTGATTGAAAGGAAGCGAACGTTTGGGGGTGGTAACTGCCCGTTTTCTGGGAGTGTCAGGAAAAACGCAGGCGTTCTCAAGCGTTTTCAGGGCGGGTGTGTGACGTCAGCTCCGGACCCGATCAGCCTGATTCCATAGCACTGTAGGAGTAGATCCTGGGCTACGCACACACTGGAAAAAACATTAGATGGTGAGTGAGTTACGAACGGATTTGCGGCTGACCGGCGTTCGCAGACTTACACGAGACAAGCTTTCACTCTGTCTGGGTGGTGACTATCTGATTGCAGACCTCTGTAAATTCACAGAGGAGTGATCAGGTCTGAATTAGGCTCATTGTCTCTCTTCCCCCATTTACACTGTCTAGCTCTTCCCCCTATTCCATCTCTCTAACTCTTCTCCGTTTCTCTCTTTTCCTCTTCTCCGTTTTCCCGCTTTCTTTTTCTCCTTGTTTTCCCTCCCCCTTCGTTTCTCGCTCTCCTTGTCTATTTCTCTTCCTCCCATTCACACTGCCTCTATCTCTCTCTTCTCCCTATTCCCTGTGTCTCTCCCCACTCAGCTCTCTCTATCTCGCCTCAACCTATTCATACTCCCTCTCTCGATCACTCTTTTCCCCCTATTCTCTCCCCCTCAGTTCTTTCTTCCCTTGTCTCACTCTCATTCATTTCCCCCTCTTTCATTCCCAAGACCCACTTCTTCATCAAAACTTTATCCTAACCCTCTTTTCCATGCTCACTGTCTCTTCCCTCTGTGTCACCCCTGTGTGTCTGTCCCTCCCCACGAGCAGGGCCCTCTCTCCCCTCTCTTATACTATCTTCTACTCCATACAGCAGCACCTAACCCTCGATTTCTGCCACCCTGATGCTTATTTCAGTGTCCTGTCCCCTGATGCAGCAATGTGATATACAGTACCATGTACTTGTCCTGCAATGTCCTGTACTGTAAGTCCCTGTTTTCATGTTTTGCTCATTTATGTACTTTGTTAGGTGCTGCGGAACCCTTGTGGCACCATATACAGTAAAGCAGGGGTGGCCAAACAGACGATCGCAATCCGCCGCCCATCCACAGACGTGAAGAGAGCGCAGCGCACGCCGCTTTTTCCCCTCAGTCTGGTCTCCGGCGGTGACGGCGGAATGTATATCTCAAATCAGGCGCCGGTTCATTAGCCAATTGGAGCTCGCGGACCCGCGTAAGATTTGAGATATACACACTGCCGTCAACGCCGGAGACCAGACTGAGGGGCAGGGCGGCAGGCAGCGGAGGCGCGCACTGCGCTCTCCTCACCACAGCAGCAAAATGGTGAGCAGCACTATGGGGGCATATCTGGTACTGTGGGGGCATATCTGACACTGTGGGCACATGGCACTGTGGGGGCATATCTGGCACTGTGGGGACATGTCTGGCACTGTGGGGGCATATCTGACACTGTGGGGGCATATGTGTATCTGGCACTGTGAGGGCATATCTGGCACTGTGGGCACATGGCACTGTGGGGGCATATCTAGCACAGTGGGCACATGGCACTGTGGGGACATATCTGGCACTGTGGGGACATATCTGGCACTGTGGGGACAAGGCACTGTGGGGGCATATGTGTATCTGGCACTGTGAGGGCATATCTGGCACCGTGGGCACATGGCACTGTGGGAGCATATCTAGCACAGTGGGCACATGGCACTGTGGGGACATATCTGGCACTGTGGGGACAAGGCACTGTGGGGGCATATGTGTATCTGGCACTGTGGGGGCATATGTGGCACTGTGAGAGCATATCTGGCACTGTGGGGGCATATGTGTTTGAGGTTTTTACCTGTGGGGGCCAATGCGTGATTTTGTGCGAGACAATCATTACACCATGTGCCGCAAGGCTACGCCCCTTTTTTTTGTTACACACGCCCCCTTTTTTTGTTATGCCACAACCTTTTTTGGGCACGCGCCTGCGGCGCGCGCTATTATCCCATTTAGGTAGATCACAAAAGCTTTTCAGCTTTCAAAGTAGATCACCGACTCAAAAAGTATGTCCACCCCTGCAGTAAAGGATAATAATAATAATAATAATAACTCGTGGGTAATGGAATTTATGGAATTTCTTCTAAGCTATGTAATAACATTTTATGTTATTACTTTGGAAATTGAATAATTAGATAAAAAAAATAAGAATTTACTTACCGATAATTCTATTTCTCGGAGTCCGTAGTGGATGCTGGGGTTCCTGAAAGGACCATGGGGAATAGCGGCTCCGCAGGAGACAGGGCACAAAAAGTAAAGCTTTAGGATCAGGTGGTGTGCACTGGCTCCTCCCCCTATGACCCTCCTCCAAGCCTCAGTTAGGTACTGTGCCCGGACGAGCGTACACAATAAGGAAGGATTTATGAATCCCGGGTAAGACTCATACCAGCCACACCAATCACACCGTATAACTTGTGATCTGAACCCAGTTAACAGCATGATAACAGCGGAGCCTCTGAAAGGATGGCTCACAACAATAATAACCCGATTTTTGTAACTATGGACAAGTAATGCAGATAATCCGCACTTGGGATGGGCGCCCAGCATCCACTACGGACTCCGAGAAATAGAATTATCGGTAAGTAAATTCTTATTTTCTCTATCGTCCTAGTGGATGCTGGGGTTCCTGAAAGGACCATGGGGATTATACCAAAGCTCCCAAACGGGCGGGAGAGTGCGGATGACTCTGCAGCACCGAATGAGAGAACTCCAGGTCCTCCTTAGCCAGGGTATCAAATTTGTAGGATTTTACAAACGTGTTTGCCCCTGACTAAATAGCCGCTCGGCAAAGTTGTAAAGCCGAGACCCCTCGGGCAGCCGCCCAAGATGAGCCCACCTTCCTTGTGGAATGGGCATTTACATATTTTGGCTGTGGCAGGCCTGCCACAGAATGTGCAAGCTGAATTGTATTACACATCCAACTAGCAAAAGTCTGCTTAAAAGCAAGAGCACCCAGTTTGTTGGGTGCATACAGGATAACAGCAAGTCAGTTTTCCTGACTCCAGCCGTCCTGGAACCTATATTTTCAGGGCCCTGACCACATCTAGCAACTTGGAGTCCTCCAAGTCCCTAGTAGGCGCAAGACACCACAATAAGCTGGTTCAGGTGAAACACTGACACCACCTTAGGGAGAGAACTGGGGACGAGTCCGCAGCTCTGCCCTGTCCGAATGGACAAACAGATATGGGCTTTTTTGAGAAAAAAACCACCAATTTGACACTCGCCTGGTCCAGGCCAGGTCCAAGAGCATGTTCACTTTTCATGTGAGATGCTTCAAATCCACAGATTTGACTGGTTTTAAACCAATGTGTTTTGAGGAATCCCAGAACTACGTTGAGATCCCACAGTGCCACTGGAGGCACAAAAGGGGGTTGTATATGCAATACTCCCTTGACAAACTTCTGGACTTCAGGAACTGAAGCCAATTCTTTCTGGAAGAAAAATCGACAGGGCCGAAATTTGAACCTCAATGGACCCCAATTTGAGGCCCATAGACACTCCTGTTTGCAAGAAATGCAGGAATCGACCGAGTTGAAATTTCTTCGTGGGGCCTTCCTGGCCTCACACCACGCAACATATTTTCGCCACATGTGGTGATAATGTTGTGCGGTCACCTCCTTTCTGGCTTTGACCAGGGTAGGAATGACCTCTTCCTGAATGCCTTTTCCCTTAGGATCCGGCGTTCCACCGCCATGCCGTCAAACGCAGCTGCGGTAAGTCTTGGAACAGACATGGTACTTGCTGAAACAAGTCCCTTCTTAGCGGCAGAGGCCATAAGTCCTCTGTGAGCATCTCTTGAAGTTCCGGGTACCAAGTCCTTCTTGGCCAATCCGGAGCCATGAGTATAGTTCTTACTCCTCTACGTCTTATAATTCTCAGTACCTTAGGTATGAAAAGCAGAGGATGGAACACATACACCGACTGGTACACCCACGGTGTTACCAGAACGTCCACAGCTATTGCCTGAGGGTCTCTTAACCTGGCGCAATACCTGTCCCGTTTTTTGTTCAGACGGGACGCCATCATGTCCACCTTTGGTAATTCCCAACGGTTTACAATTATGTGGAAAACTTCCCCATGAAGTTCCCACTCTGCCGGGTGGAGGTCGTGCCTACTGAGGAAGTCTGCTTCCCAGTTTCCATTCCCGGAATGAAACACTGCTGACAGTGCTATCACATGATTTTCCGCCCAGCGAAAAGTCCTTGCAGTTTTTGCCACTGCCCTCCTGCTTCTTGTGCCGCCCTGTCTATTTACGTGGGCGACTGCCGTGATGTTTTATCCCACTGGATCAATACCGGCTGACCTTGAAGCAGAGGTCTTGCTAAGCTTAGAGCATTATAAATTTACCCTTAGCTATATTTATGTGGAGAAAAATCTCCAGACTTGATCACACTCCCTGGAAATTTTTTCCTTGTGTGACTGCTCCCCAGCCTCTCGGGCTGGCCTCCGTGGTCACCAACATCCAAAACTGAATGCCGAATCTGCGGCTCTCTAGACTCTGTAACCACCACAGGAGAGACACCCTTGTCCTTGGATATAGGGTTATCCGCTGATGCATCTGAAGATGCGATCCGGACCATTTGTCCAGCAGATCCCACTGAAAAGTTCTTGCATGAAATCTGCCGACTGGAATTGCTACGAAGGAAGTCACCATTTTTTTTACCATGGCCCTTGTGCAATGATGCACTGATTTTAGGAGGTTCCTGACTAGCTCGGATAACTCCCTGGCTTTCTCTTCCGGGAGAAACACCTTTTTCTGGACTGTGTCCAGAATCATCCCTAAGCACAGGAGACTTGTTGTCGGGATCAGCTGCGATTTTGGAATATTTAGAATCCACCCCTGCTGTTGTAACAGTATCCGAGATAGTGCTACTCCGACCTCCAACTGTTCCCTGGACTTTGCCCTTATCAGGAGATCGTCCAAGTAAGGGATAATTAAGACGCCTTTTCTTCGAAGAAGAACCATCATTTCGGCCATTACCTTGGTAAAGACCCGGGGTGCCGTAGACAATCCAAACGGCAGCGTCTGAAACTGATAGTGACAGTTCTGTACCACGAACCTGAGGTACCCTTAGTGATAAGGGCAAATTTGGGACATGGAGGTAAGCATCCCTGATGTCTCGGGACACCAGATAGTCCCCTTCTTCCCGGTTCGTTATCACTGCTCTGAGTGACTCCATCTTGATTTGAACCTTTGTAAGTGTTCAAATTTTTTTTTTTTTTTTAGATTTAGAATAGGTCTCACCTAGCCTTCTGGCTTCAGTACCACAATATAGTGTGGAATAATACCCCTTTTCTTGTTGTAGGAGGGGTAATATAATTATCACCTGCTGGGAATACAGCTCGTGAATTTTTTTCCCATACTGCCTCCTTGTCGGAGGGAGACCTTGGTAAAGCAGACTTCAGGAGCCTGCGCAGGGGAAACGTCTCGACATTCCAAACTGTACCCCTGGGATACTACTTGTAGGATCCAGGGGTCCTGTACGGTCTCAGCGTCATGCTGAGAGCTTGTCAGAAGCGGTGGAACGCTTCTGTTCCTGGGAATGGGCTGCCTGCTGCAGTCTTCTTCCCTTTCCTCTATCCCTGGGCAGATATGACTCTTATAGGGACGAAAGGACTGAAGCTGAAAAGACGGTGTCTTTTTCTGCAGAGATGTGACTTAGGGTAAAAACGGTGGATTTTCCAGCAGTTGCCGTGGCCACCAGGTCCGATGGACCGACCCCAAATAACTCCTCTTCCTTTATACGGCAATACACCTTTGTGACGTTTGGAATCTGCATCACCTGACCACTGTCGTGTCCATAAACATCTTCTGGCAGATATGGACATCGCACTTACTCTTGATGCCAGAGTGCAAATATCCCTCTGTGCATCTCGCATATATAGAAATACATCCTTTAAATGCTCTATAGTCAATAAAATACTGTCCCTGTCAAGGGTATCAATATTTTTAGTCAGGGAATCCGACCAAGCCACCCCAGCTCTGCACATCCAGGCTGAGGCGATCGCTGGTCGCAGTATAACACCAGTATGTGTGTATATACTTTTTATGATATTTTTCCAGCCTCCTGTCAGCTGGCTCCTTGAGGACGGCCCTATCTATAGACGGTACTGCCACTTGTTCTGATAAGCGTGTGAGCGCCTTATCCACCCTAAGGGGTGTTTCCCAACGCGCCCTAACTTCTGGCGGGAAAGGGTATACCGCCCATATTTTCTATCGGGGGGAACCCACGCATCATCACACACTTCATTTAATTTATCTGATTCAGGAAAAACTACGGTAGTTTTTTCACATCCCACATAATACCCTCTTTTGTGGTACTTGTAGTATCAGAAATATGTAACACCTCCTTCATTGCCCTTAACGTGTGGCCCTAATAAGGAATACGTTTGTTTATTCACCGTTGACACTGGATTCAGTGTCCCTGTCTGTGTCTGTGTCGACCGACTAAAGTAAACGGGCGTTTTAAAACCCCTGACGGTGTTTTTGAGACGTCTGGACCGGTACTAATTGTTTGTCGGCCGTCTCATGTCGTCAACCGACCTTGGCGCGTGTTGACATTATCACGTAATTCCCTAAATAAGCCATCCATTCCGGTGTCGACTCCCTAGAGAGTGACATCACCATTACAGGCAATTGCTCCGCCTCCTCACCAACATCGTCCTCATACATGTCGACACACACGTACCGACACACAGCACACACACAGGGAATGCTCTGATAGAGGACAGGACCTACTAGCCCTTTGGAGAGACAGAGGGAGAGTTTGCCAGCACACACCAAAAACGCTATAATTATATAGGGACAACCTTATATAAGTGTTTTCCCTTATAGCATCTTTTTTATATATTTCTAACGCCAAATTAGTGCCCCCCCTCTCTGTTTTAACCCTGTTTCTGTAGTGCAGTGCAGGGGAGAGCCTGGGAGCCTTCCCTCCAGCCTTTCTGTGAGGGAAAATGGCGCTGTGTGCGGAGGAGATAGGCCCCGCCCCTTTTTCGGCGGCCTCGTCTCCCGCTCTTAACGGATTCTGGCAGGGGTTAAATATCTCCATATAGCCCCCGGAGGCTATATGTGAGGTATTTTTAGCCAAAAAAGGTTTTCATTTGCCTCCCAGGGCGCCCCCCTCCCAGCGCCCTGCACCCTCAGTGACTGCCGTGTGAAGTGTGCTGAGAGGAAAATGGCGCACAGCTGCAGTGCTGTGCGCTACCTTAAGAAGACTGAGGAGTCTTCTGCCGCCGATTCTGGACCTCTTCTCGTTTCAGCATCTGCAAGGGGGCCGGCGGCGAGGCTCCGGTGACCATCCAGGCTGTACCTGTGATCGTCCCTCTGGAGCTAATGTCCAGTAGCCAAGAAGCCAATCCATCCTGCACGCAGGTGAGTTCACTTCTTCTCCCCTAAGTCCCTCGTTGCAGTGATCCTGTTGCCAGCAGGACTCACTGTAAAATAAAAAACCTAAGCTAAACTTTTCTAAGCAGCTCTTTAGGAGAGCCACCTAGATTGCACCCTTCTCGGCCGGGCACAAAAATCTAACTGAGGCTTGGAGGAGGGTCATAGGGGGAGGAGCCAGTGCACACCACCTGATCCTAAAGCTTTACTTTTTGTGCCCTGTCTCCTGCGGAGCCGCTATTCCCCATGGTCCTTTCAGGAACCCCAGCATCCACTAGGACGATAGAGAAAATAGGTATAATATGTTCCGCTGTACTGACATTGAAATCAGAACTTTAATCATTTTAAGACGAAAGAAAAACAACAAAACACTTGAGCGGCCAGGACTATAACACTTACTCTGTTTTGCACATTTCTTCTGCACTGTGAACACAAAACGCCTAATGCACCTTCACACTTCTGCACGAACTGTTCCAGACCAAGCTTCCCCGATACGTCTTGTACACAATGTCCTCACAGCAAATCTTCCTTTGTGTCCGCAGAAAAAAAAATGTCTGGACATTCACTAAAGAAGAGACAGGACTCTCACATCTTCTGTGACTCTCTGTTATTATTGTGCGTCCTTGAGAGACAAAAGACAACACAAACACTTCTGCAAAACTAGTTCTGCCTTCTGATAAAAATTGTCCTCAGTCACACTTCCGGAATATAATCTTTGATGAGAAGTTGGAGGGAAAGTGGATGGAAAGAAAACGTGTGGTATTTACAGCTCTACCCAAAGGGGGGATTTTTATTCTATCCGGTATAATAAAACGCTAAAAACTGCTCCTCCCCTCTATGGGGGGAATTCAAGTGTTTTGTGCACCGGTGGCCAACAGATGGCGCCCGACGGAGCAATTCAATTGTTTCTCCGTTCAAGCGTGTACAGCCGGCGGCGCTGACATTACTGTCATGTTGACGGGCTGGTAACTAGTTATTTAATATACAGTAGGTAGCATATATATATATATACAGGTTGAGTATCCCTTATACAAAATGCTTGGGACCAGAGGTATTTTGGATATCGGATTTTTCCGTATTTTGGAATAATTGCATACCATAATGAGATATCATGGTGATGGGACCTAAGTCTAAGCACAGAATGCATTTATGTTTCATATACACCTTATACACACAGCCTGAAGGTCATTTTAGCCAATATTTTTTATAACTTTGTGTAGTAAACAAAGTGTGTGTACATTCACACAATTCATTTATGTTTCATATACACCTTATACACACAGCCTGGAGGTCATTTAATACAATATTTTTTATAACTTTGTGTAGTAAACAAAGTTTGTGTACATCGAGCCATCAGAAAACAAAGTTGTCACTATCTCACTCAAAAAAGTCTGTATTTCGGAATATTCCGTATTTCGGAATATTTGTATATGGGATACTCAACCTGAATATATATATATATATATATATATATATATATATATAAAACAAATTTATATATATATGTACCATTTCTCCCATTGGGAGTATGCTGCTAGTCTCCAGGATGCAAGTAACAGGACATATTATATACAGCTGTCTACAAATAACATACATTTTAAGTGAAAACATTTTAGGACAGCAATCAGAAAATTACCTATCTACTGAAGTAGGTAAAATAAAGGTGGAGGTACAATTGCAACCACTGACCTCTGTCAGATATGGTCATACAAATGTATTGCCAAATGTAAAACTGTTGGCCTTTCCATCTGATGGGGCTCTGTTAGCGTGGAGGAACAGTGACCATATGGGAGCTAATTATACAACCAAACTTACTAACAGCCCATGTCAACATCTGATCTTTAATGGCACTGGCTTTTATTACCGGCTCTTACAAATCACTACTTGCTGCCACTAATGATACCAAGTGCAGGCGCCCTTAAGCTTACTGGTGCGGAACCATGGGTCAACACCCTGAAAATTGGGGGATTGTCCAGTATAGAGGAAATGCTGTTAGCTAAGATGAAATACACAGCGCCACCTGCTGGGAAGCTCCGATACAACAAAGAGAGGTCAAGGTTTTAATGTAAATCATAACAGCACACTTATGGCACTAAATTGGAATAATATATAAAGAAGCATAGCCAGACCAGCACCCGGTGGCTGATTGGGGACAGGCTGTAAATAACATCTGTAATGAGTGCAAAAAAGGTTGATTTATGGTAGACTTACCATTGTTAAATATCTTTCTGCAAGGTACACTGGATTCCACAGGGAATAACATCGGGGTATAGAGTTGGATCTTGATCCGAGGCACCAACAGGCTAAAAACATTGACTGTTCCCAGGAAGCACCACACCGCCTCCTCTATATAACCCCTCCTCTGTGCACAGGAGCTCAGTTTTGTTAACCAGTCCAATGCAGTAGAAGGCAAAGAGACGGTAGATGTTAGTCACATAGAATCACGTTCTCACCACAGGAGAAGGGACCATCGGCTAATGCCATACAAACCCAAAGAAGCTAAGTGCATCAGGGTGGGCGCCCTGTGGAATCCAGTGTACCTCGCAGAAAGAGATTTAACAATGGTAAGTCTTACCATAAATCTCCTTTTCTGCAGCGGGGTACACTGGTATTCCACAGGGAGTAACATCGGGACTATCCAAAAGCAGTTCCTCAAGGGAAGGGATGCACTGTAGCGGGCACAAGAACCAGGCGTCCAAAGGAGGCATCCTGGGAGGCGGAAGTATCAAAGGCATAGAACCTGATGAACGTGTTCACTGAGGACCACGTAGCCACCTTGCACAATTGTACTGTGGACGCACCACGGCAGGCCGCCCAAGAAGGTCCAACAGACCGAGTAGAATGGGCCTTGATAGTAGCATGAGCTGGGAGACCAGCCTGCGCATAAGCTTGTGCAATCACCATTCTAATCCATCTGGCCAAGGTTTGCTTGTTTGCAGGCCAGCCACGTTTGTGAAAAACAAACAGTACGAAGAGTGAATCAGACCTCCGAACAGAGGCAGTCCTCTTCACATATACACGGAGAGCCCGTACCACATCCAAAGACCTTTCTTTGGAAGACAAACCAGGAGAGACAAAGGCCGGAACCACAATGTCTTGGTTAAGGTGGAACGATGACACCACCTTAGGCAGATAACCAGGGCAAGTACGGAGAACTGCCCGGTCACGATGAAATATCAGGAAGGGCGGGCGACAGGACAAAGCGCCTAAGTCCGACACCCTCCTAGCAGAGGCAAAAGCCAACAGGAACAGGACCTTAATAGTAAGCCATTTCAGGTACACAGAATAAATAGGCTCAAAGGGAGACCCTTGCAGGGCGTCAAGGACAACGGACAGATCCCATGGAGCCAAAGTAAGGACATAGGCCGTTTGTATCCGCAAAACACCCTGAAACCACACTGACAAGGCAGAAATATGAACCTTGAGGGAGGTCAGATGAAGGCCTAAGTCCAGGCCCTGTTGCAGAAAAGCCAGAAGCCATGAGGTTCTGAACTTGTAAACATCGTAGTTCTTAGCAGCACACCAGGTGAAGTAAGAGTTCCAGACCCTGTAGTAAATCCGAGCCGAAGACGGCTTACGGGCCTTCCGTATAGTTTGAATGACCACCTCAGAGAATCCTTTGGCCCTCAGGTGTGATGCTTCAAGAGCCACGCCGTCAAAGCCAGTCTGGCCAGGTCTGGGCAGACACAAGGGCTCTGAACATGGAGGTCTGGGCGTTGAGGAAGTAGTAGAGGATGTTCCATCGAGAGACCCTGCAGGTCTGAGAACCAATGCTGTCTGGGCCACGCTGGAGCGACTTCATGCTTGAACTTCCGCAGAACCCTGGGCAGGAGTGACATCGGAGGGAACACGTATGGCAGACGAAAATTCCATGGAATTGCTAGTGCATCCACGAACTCTGCTTGAGAATCCCTTGTCTGTGATCCGAAGACCGGAACCTTGTGATTGTGTCAGACACCATCAGGTCTACATCTGGTAGGCCCCACTTGTCCACAAGGAGTTGAAAAACCTCCGGATGAAGGCTCCACTCTCTGGCGTGTACGTCCTGACAACTGAGGAAATCCGTTTCCCAGTTGAGGAAACCTGGAATGAATACTGCCAATATTGCTCAAACACCGCGCCCCAGCCCCTCAGACTGGTGTCCATTGTCAAGAGGACCCAGTTGGGAATCCAGAAGGGACGGCACCTGCTCAACTGTTGATCCTGGAGCCACCAGGACAGAAAGAAGTGGACCTCCGGAGTCAGGACCATCATATGAGACCTGATCCGCAGAGGCAGAGCATCCCACTTGGATAGGATTAACCATTGGAGAGGACGAGAATGGAATTGAGCATACTCCACCATGTCCAAAGTTGACATCATCAGACCTAGTACTTGCATCGCCAAGTGAATGGACACTTTTGGGCGAGAGAGGAAGTATCTGATCCTGTCCTGAAGCCTCAGGACCTTCTCTGGAGACAGAAACAGCCTCCGGCTGTGCATATCCAATGGAGCCCCAAGGTTCACCATGCGCCGCGCAGGGACCAGGGAGGACTTTTTCCAATTGACCAGTCACCCGTGGGCTGTGAGGAATTGCGCCGTCAGCTGGAGATGGCTCAGGAGGACAGCTTGGGAGCTTGCCAGGAGCAGCAGATCGTTTTAGACACGGCAGGATCCTGATTCCCTGTTGACGGAGATGAGCCGTCATCACGGCCGCAACCTTGGTGAAAATCCGAGGGGCCGCGATCAGTCCAAACGGCATACCCCTGAATCGATAATGGAGGTTGCCAATAGCAAACCACAGATATTGCTGATGTGAAATGCAAATAGGAATATGCAGGTAAGCATCCTGTATATCCAGGGATACCATGTTGTCCCCAGGTTCCTTGGCCAGTACAATGGAGCGCAGTGTTTCCATACGGAACTTGGAAATGCTCATGAACTTGTTCAGTGACTTGAGGTTGAGAATAGGCTGGAAAGACCCTTTGGGTTTCGATACTAGAAACAGGGTCGAGTAGTAGCCCTTCCCTTTTTGAGAGAGAGGCACCGGCACCACCACTCCTGTCTCCGGGAGGGATTGGACAACCAAGTGTAGAGCTTGCGCCTTCAACAGGTCCGATGGGATGACCGTTGCGCAGAACTGGCGAGGGGGACATCTCTTGAAAGAGGCTGCATACCCGTGAGAGACAACTTCTTGTACCCAAGCGTCTGAAGTGGTCCTTAACCAGACCTGGGTGAACTGCAGGAGTCGGCCTACCACCCTGAGGTCTCCCAGGTGGAGGCCCGCCCCATCATGCTGCAGGCTTGTCCTGTTTGGAAGCAGGCTCACGGGCAGCCCAGGATTGTTTAGATTTGGGCTTACCAGCCTTGGAAGTACGAGGCTTGATTGAGTACCCGTGACCCTTTCATTTACCTGAAGTCCAAAAGGAACGAAAAGTAGTACTTTTAGCTTTCGGAGCAGAAGTAGTAGTATTAGGAAGGCACGCAGACTTAGCAGAGGCTAAGTCAGTCACGATCTTATTAAGATCTTCACCAAATAGGATGTCACCCTTAAAAGGGAGCACCGCCAGAGTTTTCTTGGAATCTAGGTCCACCTTCCAGGACCGCAACCATAGTATCCGGCGAGCCAAAATAGACGTAGTGGATGCTTTGGACGCCAGAATACCTGCCTCAGAGGACGTCTCTTCAATATAATGGGAGGCGGTGGTAATATGAGACAGACACTGTTTGGCAATGTCAGAAATATCCTGAGGTAGCTCCTCCTCCAGTACCTAGACCCACGCATCAATAGCTTTTGTAGCCCAAGAGGCCGCAATAGCGGACCTGTGAATTGCCCCAGTTAGGGAATAAATACACTTCAGGCATCCCTCCACACGCTTATCTGTCGGTTCCTTCAGGGAGGTGGCAGTAGTGACAGGCAGAGAAGAGGAAACCACAATACGGGCAAAATGCGAGTCGACCGACGGTGGAGTTTCCCACTTGTTAGTCAACTCCACAGGGAGAGGAAAACGAGCCAACATCTTCTTGGATAGGGCAAACTTCTTTCCTGGGGAGACCCAAGCCTCTTGACGTATATCAATTAAAAGGTCACAGTGAGAAAAAACTACCTTTGCCACCTTCTGACGCTTGAATTTATCAGGCTTTTTTGATGCAGTAGTGGGATCAGCTTCATCATCAATCTGGAGAACCATTTTGATAGCTTCCACTAATTCAGGGACATCAACCTGAGGTACATGCTCCCCATCAGAGGCCGCTGAGTCAGAATCAGTCGGATCAGTATAGGCCCAATCTTCATCAGAAGAAGTATCTGAAACATGAGTGGATTGAGAGGAGGAAACCACACGCTTAGAGGGCGCCTTAGCCCCAGAGGGCAGAGGTGTAGACTTCTGTTTAACCAAGGATTTATTCAAAACCTGTATCTGGTTAGATAGTGTGTCCGCCCAAGGCGGATTAGCTACAGGGACAATTTGTGGCTGCAATGGCACAGGTAGTCCCACAGGGGACGTATGACGTGTTACCAAAGTATTTAACATACAAGAGAAGGTAGACCAGGGTGGCTCTAGGTTGGCCACGAGGGCCACAGGTGGAGTGGAAGAGGTAAGGGACCCAGCGACCCAGCACCCACATCCCCAGCAGCAGGTTCACCCCCTGGTAAATCTATGGGAGCAGCACTGCCTGATGCAGGAGCGTCCACAGAATTCCCGTCCTGTGTGGCAGACTGAGACGTACAGTGTCCATGCCAGCCACGCCAAATCTACACCCCAATGTTATTCCCTGTGGTATACCAGTTTACCCCGCTGCAGAAATATCACCTCTTGGATAAGAAGAAGGATTATATTAATTCACCCCCCCCCCCCCCTTCCCCCCACCACCACCACCACCCTACCCCCTGATTCGACAATAATTCCTAAAACACACAATGCACTATTTATCATTGGGGCTTTCTGATATACATGTAGTGCTACCAGGGATGTGCAGTCAGGGGAGGCAGTGCCTCCCATGTCATTAATGATTGCAGTAATACAAAGAAGATACTTGTGACACATATTCTGTCATAAGTATCTTCTTTTTATTAATCTAATCATTTTAACACATCAAAATTAGCTTGGGAGGCACCGATAGCTAGTGCCTCCCGTTGACAGTTATAACGGGATAAAGCGGGGTGGGCGGGGCCATGCACTGGGCTGTAAAAGCCCATTAAATATAGTGGAGAAAGCGGAACTAGTGTGAGTGCTTCGTTGACAGGGACGGGCTTTCAGCACACATTAAAGCACGCCCCTGTCAGCGAGATTGATTTGATTGGACAGCGGATCCAGTGATGGATCCGCTGTCCAATCACCTGCACTGTGGCGCAGGGAAGCAGCGGCAGGACGAGAAAGCACCTGGCGTACACACCAGGCAGCAGAGCATGTGTACTTCTGATTGTGCTGTGGCTGCTTGGCAGATAGTGTCCCAGACAGCGCAGGAGCTCTGTCCTCAGCCTCTTACCACCGCCGCCGGCAAGATTACTGCAGGGGAGCTGCGGCCCCGCTCCATGCCAGACAGGCGTACTGAGACCAGCGACGGCGCGGCCTTCTCCCTGTCCTCGGATGCGGCGCCCAGCAGCGGTGTGTGTCTGCGACCTGCAATGAGGGGTAAGAAGTGGAGGCTGCGGGAGAGAGAGACGCACAGATGATGTGATGAGGCTAGGGAAATGAGGATGTCAGCACTTGTAATTGTCAGGTGTGTAGGTGCAGAGCCGGCCATAGGCATAGGCAAACTAGGCAATTGCCTAGGGCATTTGATATGCCATGGGGCATCAGCAGCTTCTGCTGATTAAAATGATATGCGGTATGCCTATATTTTGTGTGTTGCATTTCATATGCAGATACAGCCACAGTCTCACACAGTATATTGGCATGCTGCATATCAGTTTAATCAGCAGAAGCTGCTTGTGCATCCTAGCCACATAGCAATGCAAATAAGATGCATTTTCATAAAAAAAAGGTGTGCCCGACGTTATCATTGAGGCAAGATTTATGAGGACACATCTGTATCCAAGCAGAGGCAGAGGTCACAGTGTTAGTGGCAGTGTGATTGCTGTGGGCATGTGAGTGGGTTCGGAATATGTGTAAGGAGCATTATGTGTGTCATGTAAAAATGCATTAATAATGTGCAACAAATGTGTAAGGGGCACTATGTGTGTCATTATGTGTATAAGGGCATTAATAATGTGCGGCATATGTGTAACAGGGTACTACTGTATGTGTGTCATTGTGTCATGTGTATAGGGGCACTAATAATGTGCAGCAAATGTATAGGGGGCACTATGTGTGTCATTATGTGTATAAGGGCATTAATAAAGGTGGTCATAATGTGTAAGGCGCATTATGTTTATAAGGACATTAATAATGTGTCTCATATGTGTAAGCGGCATTACTGTGTGGAATTATGTGTACAAGGTGCTCTACTATGTGGCATTGCGTATAAAAAGGGCACTACTGTGTCGTCTAATGTGAATAAAGAGAAATAGTGTGTGGTGTAATGTGAATAAGGAGCAATTCAGTGTGATGTAATGTGAATAAGGGGCTCTACTGTGAGGAGTAACGTTTATAAGGTAAAGTGATACTACTGTGGGATGTAATATGAATTATGGACACTATCACATGATAAAATGTGAATAAAGTTGCAGTACTGTGTGGCGTCATTGGAATTGGAGTTTCTGTTGTGTGGCCATGCCCCTTGCCAGCAAAAACACACCCCTTTTTGGGCTGTGCGCCAAATGTGCGAACTGTTCCTATTTAAAATATAGGGGGTACAAACACCAAAATAAGGACTGCCATGGGTGAGGGGTGATGGTGCTGGGAAAGAGGTGCAAGGTCAGAGGTGGAACCAGCGGTGGTGCTAGGGGGCACCAGCCAAAATCTTGCCTAGGGCATCATATTGGTTAGGGCCGGCTCTGTGTTGGTGTGTATCTCTGTGTGTGTGTGTGGGGGGGGGGGGGGGGGGGGTTATTGGGCAGACAGAAGCACACTAATGCTCCCATTTATGTGAGAAAGACCTGCATTGTTTATTTAGCAAGACCCCACAGAGCTGTTTTAGGTCAGTACTATATTTTTCTTCCCCTAACTGATCTAATTCCCCTCATTCCTTCTAGCAGAGGGCATCAAGATGTCTAGTGTGCTCTGGTCCTGGGTCACATTACAATAATTCCCATCAGCTCACCTCCTCTCATTCCCCCTGACTCGCCTTGTGGTGATAGGAGCTTGACAGCAGCTGCCGCCCGGTGATCTCTCTCCATTACCACGCCACAGTTGGCACTGGGGAGGGGGGCAGAGCCAAGTGCAACTAATCTGTGGCAGCCCCTGAGGCAACGAGAAGCCCAGAGCTGGGAGTGCATGCAGTGGCCGGCGCTCTTTCCTCTTCTTCCTCCTCCCAGCCAGCAGCAGCACTGGTGCCTGCACTCTCACAGACTGGGGACTCTACACAGGGCACATCTGCCCAGGACGCAGGTGAGAAGGGGGCAGCTCACCCCCAGCTCCTCTACAGCCACCCGGGTGACATGGGCTGCAGGGAGATATTGGGGAGGGGGATTCAGAAGCCAATTGGTGATGCTGCCCATACCATCCTGTGTTGATCAGTACTGAGGGGGTAAATCAGACCTGGTCGCACGCAGGCATTTTTTTTGCACTGCTGCAACCAGGAAATCACCGCCTACAGGGGAGGGGGTAATCGCTGTGCAGGGGTGCAATGGGCTGCACAAACAAAAGTTTGTGCAGCTCACTGCACAGCCCAGGACTTACCTGCTGCGATAATCCAGGAAGCAGCTGACGTCAGGGACCCTCCTCAGCAATGGCCGGACATGCCTGCGTTTTTTCCGACACTCCCAGAAAACGGTGAGTTGCCGCCCAAAAACGCCTTCTGCCTGTCAATCTTCTTGCGATCACCCCTGCGATCGATTTCTTCATAGAAGCCGCTGCTCTCCAGCAACCCCCATCGCCGGGCAACGACGCGCCTGCGCAATGCGGCCTGCACGCATGCGCAGTTCAGACCAGTTCGCACAGCTGCGAGAAAATGCAGCGTGCAAATGGGTCTGAATGACCCCCTCTAACCACAGTATATACACAAGGCTGCAGGACCAGCCCCCCCCCCCCCACCCCCCACCCCCGTGCACTCTAGTGTATCTGCTGTTCTTACAAAGTGAGTTGAGATTTGTGTTCTTATGCTGTTGGGGATGTAGTGGAGAAACCAGTGCCTCCCCATCCTTTGACCTCACCGCACACCACTGAGTGCTACACACTAAAAATCACCCGTGGCAACATGAAATAAAGATTTGGGTTGAAGAGAGAGCAATGCGAGCAGAGTGTAACGAATCAAACATCTAGAATAAGGCTCTTAATAATAATCACAGATTAGGGAAATGAGATTGCACTGAACCATCCACACGCTTGACATGCGCTGCGGGGAAACTGATTTAGATGTGTGTGTGTGTACATTTGCATGGCGCAAAAGCCATTTCTCTTTATTAACACTGAACGGCTGAACGGGGCATGTAATGTCAAGGGAGCCCTGTGATGTAATAATCAAGGTCACTAATTCATCATCCAGCTTTATGAAAAATCCTGGTGTAGAGTGTGACCTACATAGGGGGAGACTTCTCAAAGCTTGGAGACAAAAAGTGGATAGATAAAGTGCAAAGCAATCAGCTCCTAACCGCTATGTCAGGTTGGCTAAACACTAGAACGATGTGTAGCCGGCCGATCCAACGGGACCATGCATCGGCAAGTGTGTACACTCTTGGACGACGGCGCGATCTAAAGTGCAAAGCTGCCCGATAATAAGAATTTACTTACCGATAATTCTATTTCTCATAGTCCGTAGTGGATGCTGGGGACTCCGTAAGGACCATGGGGAAAAGCGGCTCCGCAGGAGACTGGGCACATCTAAAGAAAGCTTTAGGACTAACTGGTGTGCACTGGCTCCTCCCCCTATGACCCTCCTCCAAGCCTCAGTTAGGATACTGTGCCCGGACGAGCGTACACAATAAGGAAGGATTTTGAATCCCGGGTAAGACTCATACCAGCCACACCAATCACACCGTATAACTTGTGATCTGAACCCAGTTAACAGTATGATAACAGAGGAGCCTCTGAAAAGATGGCTCCCAACAATAATAACCCGATTTTTGTAACAATAACTATGTACAAGTATTGCAGACAATCCGCACTTGGGATGGGCGCCCAGCATCCACTACGGACTATGAGAAATAGAATTATCGGTAAGTAAATTCTTATTTTCTCTAACGTCCTAAGTGGATGCTGGGGACTCCGTAAGGACCATGGGGATTATACCAAAGCTCCCAAACGGGCGGGAGAGTGCGGATGACTCTGCAGCACCGAATGAGAGAACTCCAGGTCCTCCTCAGCCAGGGTATCAAATTTGTAGAATTTAGCAAACGTGTTTGCCCCTGACCAAGTAGCTGCTCGGCAAAGTTGTAAAGCCGAGACCCCTCGGGCAGCCGCCTAAGATGAGCCCACTTTCCTTGTGGAACGGGCTTTTACAGATTTTAGCTGTGGCAGGCCTGCCACAGAATGTGCAAGCTGAATTGTACTACAAATCCAACGAGCAATAGTCTGCTTAGAAGCAGGAGCACCCAGCTTGTTGGGTGCATACAGGATAAACAGCGAGTCAGATTTCCTGACTCCAGCCGTCCTGGAAATATTTTCAGGGCCCTGACAAATCCAGCAACTTGGATTCCTCCAAGTCCCTAGTAGCCGCAGGCACCACAATAGGTTGGTTCAGGTGAAAAACGCTGGAACCACCTTAGGGAGAAACTGAGGACGAGTCCTCAATTCCGCCCTGTCCGAATGGAAAATCAGATAAGGGCTTTTACAGGATAAAGCCGCCAATTCTGACACGCGCCTGGCCCAGACCAGGGCCAACAGCATGACCACTTTCCATGTGAGATATTTTAACTCCACAGATTTAAGTGGTTCAAACCAATGTGACTTTTGGAACCCAAACTACATTGAGATCCCAAATTGCCACTGGAGGCACAAAAGGAGGCTGTATATGCAGTACCCCTTTTACAAACGTCTAAACTTCAGGGACTGAAGCCAGCTCTTTTTTGGAAGAAAATTGACAGGGCCGAAATCTGAACCTTAATGGACCCCAATTTCAGGCCCATAGACACTCCTGTTTGCAGGAAATGTAGGAATCGACCCAGTTGAATTTCCTCCGTCGGGCCTTACTGGCCTCGCACTACGCAACATATTTTCGCCAATTGCGGTGATAATGTTTTTGCGGTTACATCCTTCCTGGCTTTAGATCAGGATATGGATGACTTCATCCGGAATGCCTTTTTTCCTTCAGGATCCGGTGTTCAACCGGCATGCCGTCAAACGCAGCCGCGGTAAGTCTTGGAACAGACAGGGTCCTTGCTGGAGCAGGTCCCTTCTTAGAGGTAGAGGCCACGGATCCTCCGTGAGCATCTCTTGAAGTTCCGGTTACCAAGTCCTTCTTGGCCAATCCGGAGCCACGAATATAGTGCTTTCTCCTCTCCATCTTATCAATCTCAGTACCTTGGGTATGAGAGGCAGAGGAGGGAACACATACACTGACTGGTACACCCACGGTGTTACCAGAGCGTCTACAACTATTGCCTGAGGGTCTCTTGATCTGGCGCAATACCTGTCGAGTTTTTTAATCATGTGGACGACTTCTGGGTAAAGTCCCCACTCTCCCGGGTGGAGGTCGTGCTGAGGAAGTCTGCTTCCCAGTTGTCCACTCCCGGAATGAATACTGTTGACAGTGCTATCACATGATTTTCCGCCCAGCGAAGAATCCCTGCAGCTTCTGCCATTGCCCTCCTGCTTCTTGTGCCACCCTGTCTGTTTACGTGGGTGACTGCCATGATGTTGTCCGACTGGATCAACACCGGCTGACCTTGAAGCAGAGGTCTTGCTAAGCTTAGAGCATTGTAAATGGCCCTTAGCTTCAGGATATTTATGTGAAGTGATGTATCCAGGCTTGACCCTAAGCCCTGGATATTCCTTCCCTGTGTGACTGCTCCCCAGCCTCGCAGGCTGGCATCCGTGGTCACCAGGACCCAGTCCTGAATGCCGAATCTGCGGCCCTCTAGAAGATGAGCACTCTGCAACCACCACAGGATGGATACCCTTGTCCTTGGTGACAGGGTTATCCGCTGATGCATCTGAAAATGCGACCCGGACCATTTGTCCAGTAGGTTCCACTGGAAAGTTCTTGCGTGGAATCTAACGAATGGGATTGCTTCGTAGGAAGCCACCATTTTTACCCAGAACCCTTGTGCATTGATGCACTGAGACTTGGTTCGGTTTTAGGAGGTTCCTGACTAGCTCGGATAACTCCCTGGCTTTCTCTTCCGGGAGAAACACCTTTTTTTTTTTCTGGACTGTGTCCAGGAACATCCCTAGGAAACAGAAGACAAGTCGTCGGAACCAGCTGCGATTTTGGAATATTGAGAATCCAATCGTGCTGCCGCAACACTACCTGAGATAGTGCTACACCGACTTCCAACTGTTCCCTGGATCTTACCCTTATCAGGGAATCGTCCAAGTAAGGGATAACTAAAATTCCCTTCCTTCGAAGGGATATCATTTCGGCCATTACCTTGGTAAAGACCCGGGGTGCCGTGGACCATCCCTACGGCAACGTCTGAACTGATAGTGACAGTTCTGTACCATAACCTGAGGTACCCTTGGTGAGAAGGGTAAATTTTGACATGAAGGTAAGCATCCTTGATGTCCCGAGACATCATGTAGTCCCCTTCTTCCAGGTTCGCAATCACTGCTCTGAGTGACTCAATCTTGAATTTGAACCTCTGTATGTAAGTGTTCAAAGATTTTAGATTTTAGATTTAGATTTAAAATCGGTCTCACCGAGCCGTCTGGCTTCGGTACCACAATAGTGTGGAATAATACCCCGTTCCCTGTTGCAGGAGGGGTACCTTGATTATCACCTGCTGGGAATACAGCTTGTGAATGGCTTCCAAAACTGCCTCCCTGTCAGAGGGAGACGTCGGTAAAGCCGACTTTTGGAAACGGCGAGGGGGAGACGTCTCGTATTCCAATATGTACCCTTGAGATATTACCTGAAGGATCCAGGGGTCTACTTGCGAGTGAGCCCACTGCGCACTGAAGTTCATTGAGAACGGGCCCCCACCGTGCCTGAGCTTGTAAGGCCCTAGCGTCATACTGAGGGCTTGGCAGAGGCGGGAAAGGGTTTCTGTTCCTGGGAACTGGCTAATCTCTTCAGCCTTTTTCCTCTCCCTCTGTCACGAGCAGAAAAGAGGAACCTTTTGTCCGCTTGCCAACAAAGGACTGCGCCTGATAATACGGCGTCTTATTTTGAGAGGCGACCTGGGGTACAAACGTGGATTTCCCAGTTGTTGCCGTGGCCACCAGGTCTAAAAGACCGACCCCAAATGTCCCTTTTCAAAGGCAATACTTCCAAATGCCGTTTGGAATCCGCATCACCTGACCATTTTACTGGTAGAATTGGACAACGCACTTATACTTGATGCCAGTCGGCAAATATTCCGCTGTGCATCATGCATATATAGAAATGCATCTTTTAAATGCTCTATAGGCAATAATATACTATCCTTATCTAGGATATCAATATTTCCAGTCAGGGAATCCGACCATGCCAACCCAGCACTGCACCTCCAGGCTGAGGCGATTGCTGGTCGCAGTATAACACCAGTATGTGTGTGAATACATTTTTGGATACCCTCCTGCTTTCTATCAGCAGGATCCTTAAGGGCGGCCATCTCATGAGAGGGTAGAGCCCTTGTTCTTACAAGCGTGTGAGCGCCTTATCCCCCCTAGGGGGTGTTTCCCAACGCACCCTAACCTCTGGCGGGAAAGGGTATACACCAATACTTTTTAAGAAATTATCAATTGTTATCGGGGGGAAACCCACGCATCATCACACACCTCATTTTATTTCTCAGATTCAGGAAAACTACAGGTAGTTTTTCCCTCACCGAACATAATACCCCTTTTTGGTGGTACTCGTATTATCAGAAATGTATAAAACATTTTCCATTGTCTCAATCATGTAACGTGTGGCCCTACTGGAAATCACGGTTGTCTCTTCACCGTCGACACAGGAGTCAGTATCCGTGTCGGCGTCTGTATCTGCCATCTGAGGTAACGGGCGCTTTAGAGCCCCTGACGGCCTATGAGACGTCTGGACAGGCACAAACTGAGTAGCCGGCTGTCTCATGTCAACCACTGTTTTTTTATACAGAGCTGACACTGTCACGTAATTTTCAACAGTACATCCACTCAGGTGTCGACCCCCTTGGTGGTGACATCACTGTTACAGACACTCTGCTCCGTCTCCACATCATTTTTCTCCTCATACATGTCGACACAAACGTACCGACACACAGCACACACACAGGGAATGCTCTGATAGAGGACAGGACCCCACTAGCCCTTTGGGGAGACAGAGGGAGAGTATGCCAGCACACACCAGAGCGCTATATATATATACAGGGATAACCTTATATAAGTGTTTTTCCCCTTATAGCTGCTGTATGTTTTAATACTGCGCCTAATTAGTGCCCCCCTCTCTTTTTTTAACCCTTTCTGTAGTGTAGTGACTGCAGGGAAGAGCCAGAGAGCTTCCCTCCAACTGAGCTGTGAGGGAAAATGGGGCCAGTGTGCTGAGGAGATAGGCTCCGCCCCCTTTTCGGCGGCCTTATCTCCCGTTTTTCTGTATATTCTGGCAGGGGTTAAATGCATCCATATAGCCCAGGAGCTATATGTGATGTATTTTTTTGCCATGTAAGGTATTTTTATCATGTTTTATTGCGTCTCAGGGCGCCCCCCCCAGCGCCCTGCACCCTCAGTGACCGGAGTATGAAGTGTGCTGAGAGCAATGGCGCACAGCTGCAGTGCTGTGCGCTACCTTATTGAAGACAGGAACGTCTTCTGCCGCCGATTTTTCCGGACCTCTTCGCTCTTCTGGCTCTGTAAGGGGGCCGGCGGCGCGGCTCCGGGACCCATCCAGGCTGGGCCTGTGATCGTCCCTCTGGAGCTAATGTCCAGTAGCCAAGAAGCCCAATCCACTCTGCACGCAGGTGAGTTCGCTTCTTCTCCCCTTAGTCCCTCGATGCAGTGAGCCTGTTGCCAGCAGGTCTCACTGAAAATAACAAACCTAAACTAAAACTTTCACTAAGAAGCTCAGGAGAGCCCCTAGTGTGCACCCTTCTCGTCGGGCACAGAAATCTAACTGAGGCTTGAAGGAGGGTCATAGGGGGAGGAGCCAGTGCACACCAGTTAGTCCTAAAGCTTTCTTTAGATGTGCCCAGTCTCCTGCGGAGCCGCTATTCCCCATGGTCCTTACGGAGTCCCCAGCATCCACTTAGGACGTTAGAGAAATGGGGGGTCATTCCGAGTTGATCGTAGCTGTGCTAAATTTAGCACAGCTACGATCATTCACACTGACATGCGGGGGGACACCCAGCACAGGGCTATCCCGCCCCGCATGTCAGTGCCCCCCCGCGCAGAAGTGCAAAGGCATCGCACAGCGGCGATGCCTTTGCACTTCAAGAGTAGCTCCCGACCAGCGCAGCTTTAGCGTGCTGGCCGGGAGCTACTCATCACTCTCCGTCCGGCAGCGGCTGCGTGTGACGTCACGTAGCCGCTGCGGCCCGCCCCTCGATCTGTCAGCCACGCCTGCGTTGGCCGGACCGCTCCCACGAAGCGGCGGCCAAACGCCGCCGTTCCGCCCCCTCCCGTCCAGCGATCGCCTCTGCCTGTCAATCAGGCAGAGGCGATCGCAGCCCTGCTACGGCCTTTGGCCGTCTGGCATGCTCCGGTTCAAATGTTTACCCCCCCCCCCCCAACTTACAGGCTGTGTTTGACAACTGGCAGTTAGGAGCTGGTTGGTTGGCATTTTGGGGTATATCGTCTAAGCCTTGGAGAAATATACAGAGGAGACAGATAACGTACCCGCCAATCAGCTCTGTTTCAGGCTACGGCAGTCCGGGTACAAGTGGGATGAGAACCGGGAAGAAACAGTGGTTTCCAGGAATACATGTCCTGCAAACGTAATTTGTTGCATAGAATAAACCTGCCAGCTACAGCTGACGGGCATAGGCTGCAAGCCTCCAGATTCCCGCTGAAGGCACGGAACCCTCCTATAAGTACAGGGAAGCTACGAATGTGCACAGCTGCGGGTCTCATGCACTAGTGAGTCACGTGCAAACCTGCGATCAGCTGTACATGCCCTTGCTTCCCCTTCAGAAGCTTACCGATGATAATCCCATTCCTTAGAACTGTATTGCGACAGGTTCAAATTCTGAATACATCTTAATATGCAAGAAAGGGACGGAGACTGAAGTTCATAACATTCAAATGTATTACTGCATAAAGCAATCAGCCACATCCAACCAACCCGTACTCTCACGGCCCAGATTTATCAAGCCTTGGAGAATGATAAATGACACGGTGATAAAAGTACCAGCCAATCAGCTCACAACTGTCATGTTACAGGCTGTGTTTGAAAAATTACACTTAGCTGGCTGGTTGGTACTTTAACCATGCAATTTATCACTCTCCAAGGCTTTTTACCTTCCAGATGACGTAAATTGGTGTTAGACTATCATTATGGACCATCAAGAACTGAAAGTGAAGTATTGAAGTATTGGAGTGAGGATTCCATTTAATAAACTTTGTAATTAAGGAAACCTCCCATGTTTTAGACAATTAAGAGACAACGCAACAGAGTCTAATTTATCCTACAGTAGAGCTGGCAACAGGCAATGGATGGGGTCGGTTGGGCTGCTGTTCCAGGTCATAGATCCCTGTAATCGACTGCTTGCTCGTAGGGCGGATTGCCACTTACTGTAGCAACAGCTGGTGGGCAGATTACTACTCACCTGGTTAATGCTCTGAAACATTCGATCTTATCGAGATTACTATGAGGAACATTTACTAAGCAGTGATAAGAGCGGAGAAGTGAGCCAGTGGAGAAGTTGCCCCATCAACCAATCAGCAGCTCTGTATAATTTTATAGTATGCAAATTATAGGTGTTACTTCAGTGCTGATTGGTTGCCATGGGCAACTTCTCCACTGACTCACTTCTCCGTTCTTATCACTGCTTAGTAAATGTCCCCCAAAGTCTGCAATAGTGCCTTGCTTTGTGCGTAATGGTGAACTTATGGTGGCCTCAACATCATAAGGGGTCACCCTTAAGCATCAATTTTGGCTTCTGTCATTCTCATGTTATATTATGGAACAGTTTTCTGAAAAATTATAAAAAGTGCTACGGCCAATAAAAAGTTCTAATAATGTATTTTTAGCTGTAAATATCTCAGTTTCTTCTAAAGGTGGGTACACGCTAACAGATATATCTGCAGATCAATTGATCTGCAGATATATCTATAGACGGATCGAGCAGTGTGTTCAGCATACACACTGCTCGATCCGTCGGGGACTGACGTCATGAACTGGGCAGGCGTGTACACACGCCCGTCCAGTTCACCTGTCAATCACCGCCGGCCGCCGCAGCATGTGTACGGGCGGTCGGCCGACCGCCCCGTACACACACAGCGACGCGCCAATATATCGGTAGATATATTGGCCGTCGGCTGTGCTGCGCGGCCGACGCGATACGTCTGTGAACGACGGAGTTCACAGACGTATCGGCCGTACACACTGGCCGACGGTCCCGCGATATATCGGCCGTTTAGGAGAACGCCCGATATATCGACCAGTGTGTACGGGCCTTAAGCGTAACATACCACCCTCATCCACTCTTCTCTTCAATAAGTTGTTGGATCTCTATCCTGATAGAAAAGACCCAATGATAAATAGAAACAAAAAACATTGGCCCTCATTCCGAGTTGATCGCTCGCTAGCTAGTTTTAGCAGCTGTGCAAACGCATAGTCGCCGTCCACAAGGAAGTGTATTTTCACTTTGCAAGTGTGCGAACGCGTGTGCAAAAGTTTTTTGCAGTTTCTGAGTAGCTCTGGACTTACTCAGCCGCTGCGATCACTTCAGTCTTTTTGGTCCCGGAATTGATGTCAGACACCCGCCCTGCAAACGCCTGGACACGCCTGCGTTTTTCCAAACACTCCCTAAAAACGGTCAGTTGACACCCACAAACGCCCTCTTCCTGTCAATCTCCATGCGATCGGCTGTGCAAATGCATTCTTCGTTAACTCCATCGCCAAGCAACGATCCGCTTTGTACCCGTACAACGTGCCTGCGTATTGCGGTGCATACGCATGCGCAGTAGAAACCTGTTCGATGCGCTGCGAAAAACGGCAGCGAGCAATCAACTCGGAATGACCCCCATTAATCCATACCAAGTGTAGAATCTTCCTAATTCCTAACAAGGAGTAATCGCGCAATAGACTGGAGAATGTAAGACGCTCATGTCAGCTCATTGGAGATAACATGATAACCTTACGGAATTTGTGATAATCAAAGATCTCAAAGAGCGATTCATTCTGTTGCCCTAGCAATAAGCGCCGAGTTTAGGAGATGTAAGTAGAAAAGTGACAGAGTAAATGCCTGAACTGCCATTTAAGAAGGACATACATTACAGTATATATTCTGGGAAGATTGGTACAGAGGTCAGTATTTCTGAAAGTGACATCACTGATAATGGTTCAGACCAACTGTCATTACATGCCAAAGTGATGACATCATTTTTATCATTATTCTGCTTTATATATATATATATATATATATATATATATATACACACACACACACACACACATATAGATATAGAGTAATATTGTAGTGACGGAAGCGAAAGGGTAATCCAAGAAACCCCGGAATTTTGCCGTCCACTTGTATTGAGGGTCCACTGGACTCCCTGTCTAGGCCTAAAGCAAGCTTGGCCAACCTGTGTCTCTCCAGCGGTAGTGAAACTACACGTCCCAGCATGCCCTTCAACAGCTTTAGCATTTCCTAAGCACAAAACTGTGGCAGGGCGTGCTGGGACTTGTAGTCTCACAATTGGAGAACCACAGATGGTCCTAGAGTAGCTGTGGCCAACCCACGGCTCTCGAGACGCATGTGGCTCTTTCTTTATTCAACTGTGACTCGAGGTCACTTTACTGCAAAAGATCAGGACCAGGCACGCAACACCAGCAGCACTGCGGGGACTAAGAGAGCCGGATACTAGGTGAGACACCCACCGGCAAGAAGAGAACTACAGGGACCTTGGCATGGACCACCACAGGTCAAGGTGGGGCTGCTGGACACATGTGGCAGGGGCTGCTGGAATGGCACCGGGGGCTAGAGTGACACATGAAGGTCTGCAGTGACAACATGAGGGGCTGCTACGGTGGCATGGGGGGCTGGATTGACACATGGGGCAACTGAAGTGCATTATGTGAATCTGTCTTTCTCAATCTATTTTATGTGGCTCTATCTTTTTCATTTATTTTATGTGTAAGTGGCTTTTTCAATGTATTTTATGTTGGATCTGGCTTTTAAAATGTATTTTATGCGGATGTGGCCCTTTCAACGTATTTTATGTTGGATCTGGCTTTTAAAATGTATTTTATGTGGATGTGGCCCTTTCAACGTATTTTATGTTAGATCTTGCTTTTAAAATGTATTTTATGCGGATGTGGCCCTTTCAATGTATTTTATGTTGGATCTTGCGTTGAAAATGTATTTTATGTGGATGTGGCATTTCAATGTATTTTATGTTAGATCTGGCTTTTAAAATGTTTTTTTTTTAATGTTGGATCTGTTTTTTTAAATGTATTTTCTCTGACGTCCTAGTGGATGCTGGGAACTCCGTAAGGACCATGGGGAATAGCGGGCTCCGAAGGAGGCTGGGCACTCTAGAAAGATTTCAGACTACCTGGTGTGCACTGGCTCCTCCCACTATGACCCTCCTCCAAGCCTCAGTTAGAATTCGTGCCCGGCCGAGGTTGGATGCACACTAGGGGCTCTCCTGAGCTCTTAGAAAGAATAGACTTAGGTTTTTTATTTTCAGTGAGACCTGCTGGCAACAGGCTCACTGCAGCGAGGTACTAAGGGGAGAAGAAGCGAACTCGCCTACTTGCAGCCGGATTGGGCTTCTTAGGCTACTGGACACCATTAGCTCCAGAGGGATTGACCGCAGGCCCAGTCCTTGGTGTTCGGTCCCGGAGCCGCGCCGCCGTCCCCCTTACAGAGCCAGAAGCAAGAAGATGGTCCGGAAAATCGGCGGCATGAAGACTCTGTCTTCACCAAGGTAGCGCACAGCACTGCAGCTGTGCGCCATTGCTCCTCTCACACTTCACACTCCGGTCACTGAGGGTGCAGGGCGCTGGGGGGGGGCACCCTGAGGCAGCAATAACAACACCTTGGCTGGCTAAAATACCTCAATATATAACCCCAGAGGCTATATATGAGGTAAATACCCCTGCCAGAATTCCATAAAAAGCGGGAGAATAAGCCGCGAAAAAGGGGCGGAGCCTATCTCCTCAGCACACTGGCGCCATTTTTCCCTCACAGCTCGGCTGGAAGGAAGCTCCCTGGCTCTTCCCTGCAATATACAGTAACAGTAAGAGGGAAAAGAGAGGGGGGGCATTAAATTTGGCAGTATATATACATATATTATATGAAAAGCAGCTATTAGGGACATAACTCAGTTAGTCCCTGTATATATATAGCGCTCTGGTGTGTGCTGGCATACTCTCACTCTGTCCCCCCAAAGGGCTTTTTGTGGGTCCTGTCCTCTGTTGAGCATTCCCTGTGTGTGTGGGGTGTGTCGGTACGGCTGTGTCGACATGTTTGATGAGGATAATGAGGTGGAGGCGGAGCAGATGCATTTTGAAGGGACGTCACCCCCTGCGGGGCAGACACCCGAGTGGATGCACTTATGGAAAGAAATGAGTGCACGTATAGATTCTTTACATAAGAAATTTGACGACATGCCAAATGTGGGACAGCCGGGATCTCAGCTCGTGCCTGTCCAGGTGCCTCAGGGGTCGTCAGGGGCTCTAAAACGCCTGCTACCTCAGTTTGCAGACCCGGATGTCGACACGGATACTGATAACAGTGTCGACGACGATGAGTCAAACCTAATGCCTGTCAGGGCCATTCACTGCATGATTGAGGGGATGAAAGAGGTGTTAAACATTTCTGATTTACATCCAGGTACCACAAAAAAGGGTATTATGTTTGGGGAGAAAAAACTACCCGTAGTTTTTCCCCCATCAGATGAACTAAATGAAGTGTGTGAAGAAGCGTGGCTTTTGCCTGATAAAAAATTTGTAATTCCTAAGAAGGTACTAATGGCGTTCCCTTTCCCGCCAGAGGATAGGTCACGTTGGGAAACACCACCTAGGGTGGATAAAGCGCTCACACGTTTGTCAAAAAAGGTGGCACTACCCTCTCAGGATACGGCCGCCCTTAAGGAGCCTGCTGATAGAAAGCAGGAGGCAATCCTGAAGTCTGTATACACACACTCAGGCATTATACTTAGACCAGCTATTGCGTCAGCTTGGATGTGCAGTGCTGCCGCTGCATGGTCAGAAAAACTGTCAGAAAATATTGACACACTAGACAGAGACACTATTCTGCTAACGATTGACCATATAAAAGATTCAGTCTTATATATGAGAGATGCACAGAGGGAAATTTGCCGGCTGGCATCTAAAGTAAGTGCATTGTCTATCTCTGCTAGGAGATGCTTATGGACTCGTCAGTGGACGGGAGATGCAGATTCCAAGAGGCACATGGAAGTTTTGCCTTATAAAGGGGAGGAATTATTTGGGGATGGTCTCTCCGACCTAGTTTCCACAGCAACGTCTGGGAAGTCAGCATTTTTACCCCATGTTCCCTCACAGCCTAAGAAGGCACCATTTTATCAGGTTCAGTCCTTTCGGACCCAGAAAAGCAAGCGTGGAAAAGGAGGGTCTTTTCTGTCTAGAGGCAGAGGTAGGGGAAAAAAGCTGCAACAGACAGCAGGTTCCCAGGAACAAAAGTCCTCCCCCGCTTCCTCTTCCAAGTCCGCCGCATGACGGTGGGGCTCCACAGGTGGAGCCAGGTACGGTGGGGGCCCGCCTCAGAAATTTCAGCGATCAGTGGGCTCGCTCACAGGTGGATCCCTGGATCCTTCAAGTAGTATCTCAGGGATACATGCTGGAATTCGAGGCGGCTCCACCCCACCGGTTCCTAAAACCTGCCTTGCCGATTGCTCCCTCAGACAGGGAGGCGGTGCTAGCGGCAATTCACAAGCTGTATTCCCAGCAGGTGATAATCAAGGTACCCCTACTTCAACAAGGCCGGGGTTACTATTCCACACTATTTGTGGTACCGAAGCCGGACGGTTCGGTGAGACCCATTTTAAATTTGAAATCCTTGAACATGTACATAAAAAAATTCAAGTTCAAGATGGAATCGCTCAGGGCGGTTATTGCAAGCCTGGACGAGGGGATTACATGGTTTCCCTGGACATCAAGGATGCTTACCTGCATGTCCCCATTTACCATCCTCACCAGGAGTACCTCAGATTTGTGGTACAGGATTGCCATTACCAATTCCAGACGCTGCCGTTTGGACTCTCCACGGCACCAAGGGTATTTACCAAGGTTATGGCGGAAATGATGATACTCCTTCGAAGAAAGGGAGTTTTAATTATCCCGTACTTGGACGATCTCCTAATAAAGGCACGGTCCAAAGAACAGTTGTTGGTGGGAGTAGCACTATCTCAGGAAGTGCTGAACCAGCACGGCTGGATTCTGAATATCCCAAAGTCACAGCTGGTCCCGACGACACGTCTACTGTTCCTGGGGATGATTCTGGACACAGTCCAGAAAAAAGTGTTTCTCCCGGAGGAGAAAGCCAGGGAGTTGTCTTCTCTAGTCAGAGACCTCCTGAAACCAAAACAGGTATCGGTGCATCACTGCACGCGGGTCTTGGGAAAGATGGTAGCTTCTTACGAAGCAATTCCATTCGGCAGGTTCCATGCCAGAATCTTTCAGTGGGACCTGTTGGACAAGTGGTCCGGATCGCATCTTCAGATGCATCGCTTGATAACCCTGTCTGCAAGAACCAGGGTGTCTCTTCTGTGGTGGCTGCAGAGTGCTCATCTTCTGGAGGGTCGCAGATTCGGCATTCAGGACTGGGTCCTGGTGACCACGGATGCCAGCCTGCGAGGCTGGGGGGCAGTCACAAAGGGAAGAAACTTCCAAGGACTATGGACAAGTCAGGAGACTTCCCTTCACATAAATATTCTGGAACTAAGGGCCATCTACAATGCCCTAAGTCAAGCAATATCCCTGCTCCTACACCAGCCGGTGCTGATCCAGTCAGACAACATCACGGCAGTCGCCCATGTGAATCGACAGGGCGGCACAAGAAGCAGGATGGCAATGACAGAAGCCACAAGAATTCTCCGATGGGCGGAAAATCATGTACTAGCACTGTCAGCAGTGTTCATTCCGGGAGTGGACAACTGGGAAGCAGACTTCCTCAGCAGACACGACCTCCACCCGGGAGAGTGGGGACTTCATCCAGAAGTCTTCCAAATGATTGTACATCAGTGGGATCGTCCACAGGTGGACATGATGGCGTCCCGCCTAAACAAAAAACTAGAGAGGTATTGCGCCAGGTCAAGAGACCTTCAAGCGATAGCTGTGGACGCTCTGGTGACACCGTGGGTGTACCAGTCAGTTTATGTGTTCCCTCCGCTGCTTCTCATACCAAAGGTATTGAGAATAATAAGAAAGCGAGGAGTAAACACAATTCTCGTGGTTCCGGATTGGCCAAGAAGAACATGGTACCCGGAACTTCAAGAGATGATCTCAGAGGACCCGTGGCCTCTGCCGCTAAGACAAGACCTGCTACAGCAGGGGCCCTGTCTGTTCCAAGACTTACCGCGGCTGCGTTTGACGGCATGGCGGTTGAACGCCGGATCCTGAAAGAAAAGGGCATTCCGGAGGAAGTCATTCCTACGCTTATTAAAGCCAGGAAAGAGGTTACAGCAAATCATTATCACCGCATATGGCGGAAATATGTTGCATGGTGTGAGGCCGAAAAGGCCCCAACTGAGGAATTTCAACTAGGTCGATTTCTGCATTTCCTGCAAGCAGGAGTGAATATGGGCCTAAAACTGGGTTCCATTAAGGTACAGATCTCGGCTCTATCGATTTTCTTTCAGAAAGAACTAGCTTCAGTACCTGAAGTTCAGACATTTGTAAAGGGAGTGCTGCATATTCAGCCCCCATATGTGCCTCCTGTGGCACCTTGGGATCTCAACGTGGTGTTGAGTTTCTTAAAATCACATTGGTTTGAACCACTAAAAACCGTGGATCTGAAATATCTCACGTGGAAGGTGGTCATGTTATTGGCCTTGGCTTCTGCCAGGCGAGTATCAGAATTGGCGGCTTTGTCTTATAAAAGCCTTTATCTGATTTTCCATATGGATAGGGCAGAATTGAGGACTCGTCCCCAGTTTCTCCCTAAGGTGGTGTCAGCGTTTCATTTGAACCAGCCTATTGTGGTGCCTGCGGCCGCTAGGGACTTGGAGGACTCCAAGTTGTTAGACGTGGTCAGGGCCCTGAAAATATATGTTTCCAGGACGGCTGGAGTCAGAAAATCTGACTCGCTGTTTATCCTATATGCACCCAACAAGCTGGGTGCTCCTGCTTCTAAGCAGACTATTGCTCGTTGGATTTGTAGTACAATTCAACTTGCACATTCTGTGGCAGGCCTGCCACAGCCAAAATCTGTCAATGCCCATTCCACAAGGAAGGTGGGCTCATCTTGGGCGGCTGCCCGAGGGGTCTCGGCTTTACAACTTTGCCGAGCTGCTACTTGGTCAGGGGCAAACACGTTTGCAAAATTCTATAAATTTGATACCCTGGCTGAGGAGGACCTGGAGTTCTCTCATTCGGTGTTGCAGAGTCATCCGCACTCTCCCGTCCGTTTGGGAGCTTTGGTATAATCCCCATGGTCCTTATGGAGTTCCCAGCATCCACTAGGACGTCAGAGAAAATAAGAATTTACTCACCGGTAATTCTATTTCTCGTAGTCCGTAGTGGATGCTGGGCGCCCATCCCAAGTGCGGTTTATCTGCAATACTTGTACATAGTTATGGTTAACTAAATCGGGTTATTGTTGAGCCATCTGTTGAGAGGCTCAGTTGTTTCATACTGTTAACTGGGTTTCATATCACGAGTTGTACGGTGTGTTTGGTGTGGCTGGTATGAGTCTTACCCGGGATTCAAAATCCTTCCTTATTGTGTACGCTCGTCCGGGCACGGTATCCTAACTGAGGCTTGGAGGAGGGTCATAGTGGGAGGAGCCAGTGCACACCAGGTAGTCTGAAATCTTTCTAGAGTGCCCAGCCTCCTTCGGAGCCCGCTATTCCCCATGGTCCTTACGGAGTTCCCAGCATCCACTACGGACTACGAGAAATAGAATTACCGGTGAGTAAATTCTTATTTTATACTAGGGGTGTGGCCAAGCAGGCACAAGGCCACGCCCCATTTTTGCATGATGCAGCTCTTTCACATCCTTAAAAATATTTTTGGGCTCGTTGTCAATGACTGGTTGGTCACCCCTGGCCTAGAGGGATATTGGGACTTATGTGTAACCGAATAATTACCGAGACAAAATCCTGGATGGCCATACTACAGACACCACCAATATTCCAGCCTCTTTATCTAATTTTGGGAAGTACACCGAGCAACAGAATCGAAAGGGAACAAGCATTTGGGAGACTCCGATCTTAACTAAGAAAAGTACACTGCATGCATTTCCCAGGCTGCCTTCACCCCAGACACAAAGCAAGGAATCTAAGGACTCAATGGATTCAGGAAAAAGACTACTCCTGGGTTCTGAATGACCAAACTATTATGTTCTGAGAGATCTTAAAGGCACTGCCACAAAAGTAATGTGTTGTGCGGATAAAGTGTCTGCTAAATTGTTCAAGCTCCTGGTACAGATGTGTTATCGCACACCTAGCCTCAGTACGGCATGCGGGACGGGATGACTGGTGAGAGTGAGCCGCGGTGAGCCTCTTTTATTTATGCGAATGTGCGTCTTCATCGCAATGTGATGCAGCAAAACCGCTTCACGAGACCACACTGATTAATTTAATGTGTGACACTTGTATATCTGTGTGCGACTGAATCTGTGTACGAAGAACAATGGAACTTGGGGTGAAAAAAAGCCGCAACCGCTGCATCACAGCACTGCAGACTCAGTCACACACAGATGTGCCGATTATAGGACCGATTCCTCTGTAGATCGACGTACTTTCACTGCTTGGTATTGTGTGCACGTTTCCCACAATAGAAAGTATCCCTTCCAATTTAATGTTATCACCGGTTGAGGGTCTAGCCGCAGTCTCAGGGGCGGTAGAGGCATGGTAACCCATTGTCAAAGTCAGAAAAATATCCCCATGCACGTTGCCATATTTGCACCGCACACTGGTCCGTGCTGCGCATGCGTACGCTCTCCCGTGAAGGCGTATACCCGCAATAGCGTGCACTCGCAGGCGCGGTATGCGTATTTACGGTAGAGTTTATGTAGTCGTAGCGTGCGACTCATTCGTTACATATTTTCACAATTAATGTAGTTTATAGATCATGATCCCTTTGATAGTTTCTGAAAGTTTGGTTAATATAGAAGGTCCCTGTTTAAAGTAATCCCTCTTTGTATTGTACGAAGGGTCTAACAGGAATCATACAGCAGTGTTTGGTACCCATCGGAAGAGTATTTAATTAGCAATATTCCGGTGTTGGTTTGGAGCGTATTAATCACTCGTGCGAATAGTTATGGACATAAGAAGTTTATGTCCATTTCTATTATTTACTCATACTCAGGTATGCGGCGGGAAACCTAGTTTCCCACCCACCTGAGCTGTTGGAAATCGTCACAGCCCACCTGTATGAATCAACCTATGACCTTTTGTTGTGATACAGGGTCGAATTCCTTCATCCAATGGACAATGGGATTGTAGGGACTATGAGATTGCATTGTGTGTGGGGCATAAATAGGCAGGCCGACCACATCCAGCTCTCACTCTTCAACGGTTCTCATTGCTGAAAATCGGGTGCTGGATGTCCAGGCGCTTGCGATCGTTTACCCTGTGCGTAAGTTTCTCTCCGTAATCATTGTCTTACTGTGAGCCAATTTCTCTCATCTCTCTCCATTTCTCTCTCTCTCTCTCTCTCTCCTTTCTCTTTTCTCTCACATCTCCCCTAGACTAGTATTGTATTGTATTAGATAGTATTGTATTTTGGTTAGGAAGTCTCTGTTATATTGTAGTGTATCATTTGTACTGTTATCCCCTTTTACAAGTATATTAGATATAATACAGTTAATAGGCTTTGGACCCTAAACCAGTATCTGTGTATTTTCTATAGTGTTAAGTGTTCACTTGAGCGTCGGTGACGCTCAAGCAGCTTTGTAGTTAGTCAGGTTACACAAGGTTGCACTTACACCCTGTACTCACATTAAGGTATTCTGTGCATTTCATTGGTATAAGGTTTAGACATAAAGGTATAGCGTTGTGAGCGTCTGCGTCGCTGGTGATCTCCTCGTGGTCTCGAGCGTCCGCTACGCCATAGCGAATCATTACTCTAGTCATAACCAATAACGTGTTGTCCTGTGATCACTGGGCCGTGAGCGAACGTGACGCTTGAGCGTCTCGCCTACGGCTGAGCGATCGTTACGCAAATAGCGTACCCTTACGGTACTTCTTAAGTAAGCAGCGTACAGTGTTCTTAGACTTCATAAAGGGTTGTTTATACGACAAAGGAATTTAGCATTGTCAATTGGGGACTCGTCCGATCCTTCTCATATCTGCACTAGGTAGATCAGCAGACATTATCCCCCCAGCAAAGGGTGGGAGGTTGTCTCGCAGTGCTGACGGGATAAGCGTCTGCTTCGCTTAGATAAAGAGTGCTGAAGGAATCCGGGAACCGGAAGTAAGAACAAAACGCTTGTGTCTTTTAAAACTGTTTTATTTCTCTTCTGTCTTGCGTATACACGCACGCATACATTTATCTGCATTTCTTTTTCAAATTTCGTATATCACTATTCCTGTTTGCCAAGTTTTATAGTTGATAGAAAGTGCTAAAAGAGATTTGCTGTTATTTCATAGTAGAGGTAATAGTTAAAGTATAGACCAACACACGGCTTGTCTGGGAGATAAGGCAGTCAGTGTGGTGTGCGGTAGATGATCAGGGATCATCTACATTGATAAAGGTAGAAATTGTGCTACGGTGGATCTTTGTTTTGCGTACACGTGTCCCTAACAAAAGACTTGCGTACGCAATCCAAACGGCAGACGCACGCAGCGTACATTACGCAACGTAGCGTCTGGTTACGCAACGTAGCTCAAGTCACGAAAAGTTGAATTAGCGCAAAGCGATAATTAGCGCAAAGGCGATAAATAACGCGACGCGGTAAATAACGCAAATCTATTTTTGGAAAAATCTGAAATTTAGTTTAACAGATCCTGCTCCTAATTGGTAACACAGTTGGACTGAAGACAATTTCTGCGCAGAAATAGATATAGAAACAAAGTGTACATGTGTTGAGTGAGTGTGTTTTTTTATCACATAAGTTTATATAACTTAGAGGTTGAACCAAAAGGAAAGTCGGGTACTCGTCAAGGGACACACGTGTAAGTGACATATACGGTGGCTAGGGAGGCATCCCTGGTTAAATAATATTTGAGCATTAGAGTATAGCGGACCATAAGGTAACAGACCAGGAGGTCATTAACAGAAGGTAACAGACCAGGAGGTCATAAGGTAACAGACCAGGAGGTCATTAACAGACGGTAACAGACCAGGAGGTCATAAGGTAACAGGTAAAATAGACAAAGAGGTCCGCTATAAAGGTACAAGAGGCACAACGCCTGGGGTGTTGGTGCAGAACCCATATAGGCCATAAGCTCTTGCTGAAGGAATCGCGGCCGGAAACATCGATTCCATTGATCTTTCAGTACATGACAAGTAGTGCTTATGTACTGAACGATTGGACCGCACGTAATTGTGTGCAGTAGTTAGTAATCTGACCTAATACCATTAGAGTAAAGTGGTCACAAACGCTATCTGTACATTCTGACGTGATTTGTGTAATTTTTTATTTTTAAAGGGAAGTTCGCTGGTCACTCAGGAACTATCTAACAACCCCAACTTTACTGGAAAGAGTAAGTGTCCTGCGGGTAACCCTCATATGTTCCAGTAAACCGAAGGTTCTTTTGGTAGGGCCCTGTATCGAGTACGCCAGCACCACGTCGGTGTGATCAGGTCGTATTGGTCGAGGTGGGCGAGTGAGTGGGGTACTCGGTAAACCGCCACCGCCGGCCTATTTTTGAATAATTTGGTTTGCTGTAAGGGTTCGCTGAAAACCTTGATATAAAGATCCAAGGAGGAATAAGCAACACCTGCAGAATTATGGGGGCCAGTTGTTCAGGTAGGGGGCGATCAACCTCGGTTCGGGTTGATTCAGAGAACCGACCCGTTGGGTCGGCAAGGTACATCATGTGTGAAAAATACGGAAGTCACACAGAATCTTTATGTGATGAATGGGAGAGAATGACTGTACAAGACAGGGACAAATTCCCAAGAATAGGTAGCTTCAGTCCAGACGTGTTACAAAATTTAAGGAGGAGGATATGTCTCGTAAAATCAACAAAGAGACGAATTCAGCATCATGATTATTTACAGTTATGGCACCAGGAAGGTGAGATACAGAGAGGTTTGGCTCTGGCGGCAGGATCTGGGGCAGTCAGTAAGCTGATAGCCACAGCCCCTCCTCCACCATACATTGCAGGAGAGAAGTTGATTGCGGAGAGAAACGCACTGGGTTGTAAAACACAAACACTTAGTGACCCTGTAAATGTAAATGATGTTAACCAAGTAACTCATGCTATTATTAACCCGTGCAAGTTGTACCCTGTTTTGAACCTTCCTCAGGAGTGTGATCAAGAAAAAGATTCGGCAACAATTTCAGCTCTCTCTCTTGCGGCCACCATAGCAGAGACCACAGTAGGCACAGCGACACCCACAAGATTAGTGAAAGCCCCTAGCGGAGGGATAGGTGAGGTCGTGTCAACGGGTAAGTACGGCACCATGCACTACACTGAAACAATTGTACCACAAGTTGTAGAATCTACGCAGAATGAGGCTGTTAGAATTGCTCCTGTAAGGGTAATAGCAGTTCCCAATGGAAAAACAGATGTGTCTGGAGCCACTCCCATAAGGAACATTGCCATGTACACTCCATTTTCCCGAATGGAATTAAGAACAATAGTGTCCGAATTTCCTGACCCCAGGAAAGACTTAGTTGCTAGCCAAAAATACATCAGGGATCTAGGTAACACTGTAGAACCCAACAACAAGGATTGGCAGATACTGCTAAGAGCTTGTTTACCTTCCAATGTCGACGCAACTCAATTCTTAGTTGACTGCGCCTTGGATAAAGATGTACCGCTTACAGACGTGTACAACAAGGATAATGTAAAAAGGATAAATTTACAGCTAAAGGAGTATTTCCCAGCCGTTGTTAAATGGAACAAGATATTCTCCATTAAGCAAAAGGAGTCCGAAACGGCAACAGAATATTTTCACCGGGCACTATTAGAAATGGCAAAGTACACTGGTATAGAAGACATTAAGACCAACCCAAACCATCGAGAAGTAGCAGTATCTGTACTGATGGATGGTTTGAAAGAAACATTAAAAGCTAGGGTACAGACCACACAACCATGTTGGCGAGGTCTGTCAGTGTCCACATTGAGAGAGGCTGCTATTGATCACGACAGAAACATCACTAGGCACAGGGAGTCGCAAAGTGATAAGTTGATGTCCGTAAGTATACAGGCGCTGACCACAAGGCAGCCTGCGTATGTACCACCGAATCCTGTGGGTAAGGCAAGTGTAATGACATGTTTTTCTTGTAACAGACCGGGACACTATGCACGAGAATGTAGAACAAAGAGTGTACAAAGATCTTTTCAACCCCCTAGACAACGACACGACACACGACATTGGGAGCAGGGTCCACAGAGGCGGAGTTTTGAGCCACATACAGAGGAAACAAAAAGATATCCCCCGAACAGAGATTGGCATGCCTCTGGTAGTTCCCAGCTAACCCCCTCACAAGTAGTCGCTGCCAGCGGGATACAGGGAGGTCAGCATACCCACTAGGGGTGTGGCCATACCTGTAATCTGCAGCCAGTTAAGTTGATTGCCAGTCTTGGAAGTGAACCAGAGATTGCAATCAATGTAGCTGGTAAAACTTTAAACTTTCTTGTAGACACAGGGGCGGCCAAGTCAGTGATAAATTCGACAGTGGGCATGAGAACCACTGGTAGGACAATTCCAGCCATGGGAGTAACAGGAGTAGTCCAGCACTACCCTGTTAGCAAACCAGCCGAGATTACAATAGGGCCTTTGCATACCAAGCATTCCTTTTTGCTGGCTGCATCAGCACCAACTAATCTCCTGGGTAGAGACTTACTATGTAAAATGGGTTGCGTCATTTATTGTACTCCTGAAGGTGTATTCTTGGACATTCCTGAGAATCACGCTCAGGAGGTACGAGACATGTTAGACTCCCCATCAAAATTAATGTCACATTCCATTATGACAAATAGGAATCCATCCCAAGTAGAAGAGATGATATCTCAGATACCAGAGTCACTTTGGACAAAAGATGGACAGGACACTGGATTAATGGCAAACGTAGCTCCAGTAATTGTACAAGTAAAAGATGGTAGGATAGCTCCAAAAATCCCACAGTATCCTCTGAAGCCAGAGGTGGAGTTAGGAGTTTTTCCCGTAATAGAGCGCTTGCTACAACAGAGCATTCTAGTAAGAACGTCCAGCACAGCAAATAGTCCCATCTTCCCTGTTAAAAAGAGTGGGGGAGGGGTTACAGGCTAGTGCAGGATCTAAGGGGGATTAACAAAATAGTTGAAAGCCAGTTCCCCGTAGTGCCTAATCCAGCTGTCATCCTAATGCAAATTCCTCCCACTGCCAAATTTTTCACTGTTATTGACCTCTGCTCCGCTTTCTTTTCGGTACCTCTGCACCCTGACAGCCAATATTTGTTTGCATTCACATACAGAGGAGTCCAATACACGTGGACTCGGTTACCCCAAGGTTTCATAGATAGTCCAAGTATATTTTCTCAGGCTTTGCATGATTGTTTACAGTCTTTCCAACCAGACAGTGGATCAGTATTGATACAGTATGTGGACGATTTATTACTGTGTTCAGATTCACTGGAAGCATCTCTGAAGGATACGAAACAGCTCCTGTTTCATCTTTCAGACACAGGTCACAAGGTTTCCAAAGACAAGTTACAATTATGCCAAACTAAGGTAAAATATTTGGGACACTGTCTAACACAAGGACTGAGACACCTGACCGCTGATAGAATCCAAGCCATTAGAGACATGACACTGCCACAAACCCAGCAACAGATCAGGACGTTTTTAGGAATGTGTGGGTATTGCCGTAATTGGATCAAAGGGTTTTCCATATTGGCGTTACCTTTGCAGGAAATGGTCTCTTCAAACAAACCTGATCGGATTTCGCATACAGACGAATCCGAAACAGCATTTGAGAGACTCAAACAGTGCCTAACGCAGGCACCAGCACTAGGTATGCCAGACTATGGGAAACCCTTTGAACTATACGGAACAGAAAGTGCTGGGTGCGCAGCAGGTGTACTAACCCAAAAAACACGGTGACGCCAGCAGGCCAGTCGCATACTACAGCGCCCAGCTAGACACGGTAGCGCGATCCCTCCCCACATGCTTGCGTAGCGTTGCGGCGATAGCATTGCTAGTGACAAAAAGCGAAGATGTCGTGCTAGGCCACAACCTCACAATCCATACACCACATGCGGTATCTGCCTTATTGAATTCTGCCCAAACCAGACACGTCTCATCTGCAAGGTTTACAAGATGGGAATTGGCATTAATGGCCCCAGTAAACATCACCATAAGGAGATGCAGCGCATTAAATCCTGCAACTTTTCTCCCAGGTGTGCCTGGTCAGGCACAAAGGGTGGAAGGTGAGAGTGATGGGGAAGGAGGATTTAATGCAAAGGAAGATACACATGATTGTATGGAATATTTGACCCAAAATTTTACCGCAAGGCCTGACATCAGTGACAATCCACTGGAAGATGTAGATCTAACTTTCTACACGGACGGTAGTTGTCACAGACAGTCAGACTCGGGAGACTTGTGTACTGGATACGCAGTCGTAGATGACCAAGACACCATAGAAGCGGAACCGCTAGGCCCACCTCATTCAGCCCAGGTTGCTGAACTGGTCGCCCTAACCAGAGCATGTGAATTGGCTAAGGGTAAGTCAGCCAATATCTACACCGACTCTAGATACGCCTTCGGGGTAGTACATGATTTCGGAGCCCTATGGCGCCTCAGAAATTTCATGACGGCAGCTGGTACACCGATAGCGCATGCAGCATATATAAAAAGGCTTCTAACAGCGATACAGGAACCCGACAGAGTGGCTGTTATCAAATGTAAAGCACATACATATAGCCAAGACCCAGTATCCCTTGGTAACAGCCGAGCAGACGAAGCCGCAAAGCTTGCAGCTGCTACCCCCATACAGACAGACACCACACAACTGATGGTATTTAATACCATCAACACACAAAAGTTGTGTGAGATGCAGAATTTGTGTTCCACACAGGAAAGAGCAGTCTGGAAGGCAAAGGGATATGGCCAGGAGTCCTCAGGGCTCTGGACGGATGGACATGGTAAACCAGTGGCCCCCAGGGCATACCTTCCATGTCTGGCTGAAGCAGCTCATGGGCTGACTCATCTAGGCAAGGAGGGGATGTGCAAATTGGTAAGAGCATACTGGTGCGCCCCAGGATTCTCCGCTCATGCGAGTAAAAGAGCAATGTCATGCCTTACCTGTCTGAGAAAGAATATTGGAAAGGCAATACCTACAGAACCATCCCATATCCCACCTGCCGGCGGCCCTTTCCAGGTAATACAAATCGACTTCATTCAATTACCCCCATGTCGAAATTTGAAATATGTACTTGTTTGTATAGATGTTTTCTCGAATTGGGTCGAAGCTTTCCCAGCAGCTACAAATACCGCTATGTTTACAGCTAAGAAAATTGTGCAGGAATTTGTATGTAGATATGGTATCCCTAGAATCATTGAAAGTGATAGGGGTACCCATTTTACAGGTGATGTCTTTCAAGGAATGTGTAAGTTGATGGGAATTGATAGCAAGCTGCACACTCCGTACCGTCCACAGGCGAGCGCGAAGGTCGAAAGAGTGAACAGCACTATTAAAAATAAATTGAGTAAAGTAATGGCAGAGACAGGATTGACGTGGCCAGAAGCTTTACCCATTGTTTTGTATAGCATCAGAACCACTCCCAGGTCCCCTCTTAATCTGTCTCCTTTTGAAATCTTGTTTGGTCGACAACCGCATGTCATGATTAACCCTCAGGATGATTTGAAATGTAACAATGAAGTAACTGTAAAGTACTTGATTAACATGAGTAAGCAGTTGAGGAATCAAAATGATAATCTGAAGTTGGTGATTCCTGATTTACCAGATAGTAATTGTCATGACATTGAACCTGGGGATTATGTAATGATACGAAATTTTCTACGCTCAGGTTGTCTTATTGATAGATGGGAAGGACCATACCAGGTCTTATTGACTAGCACCACAGCATTGAAGGTGGCTGAGAGAGAGACTTGGGTCCATTCATCCCACTGCAAAAAGATTGCTGATCCAGAGAAGTCCCGTGATAAGGAACAGACGGTAGAGGTTGTATCACTGGAGTGTCTGTTCCAGGAGGACTGAGGCGGCACCTGAGCCTTGAAGACCGAAAGCAGTTGTCGACTCCCCTCTCCCTTTTATTGTTTTTCTCCACTTCCCATCCCCTCTTCCTTGAAATTTCTTTTTCCCCCTTCTCATTCTTCTCTATTTCCTCCTCAAAGATGGACTTGCCCCAAGAGACTGTGATCCGGATTTTGATGTTAACCGTGATGTTGACCAGAGCAGTCTGTTCCGGCGAGAGTACCATAGAGGTCGAGAGAGGATCTGGAATGGGTTCCGATTATGATGATGGAGGCGTAGTTTTCCAAGATCAACCAAACCAACAAGCAAAGGCGAGTATCAGAAAACGATCCGATAGAAGAAATTGTGATGGATTGTTAGCTGAAGAAAATTGTATCTGTAGGCTCTGTGATAATCTGGTTGAAGATGGATGCATAAAGAAATGCCAATCCAGTTTTAATATCCATATGGACCGGCATCCATTGAGTGACTATCACTCTTTAGTGGGTAATGTGTTAAACAAAACAGATTGTTGGGTATGCTCTCAAGTACCTCAGGGTCATAGCAAATCAGGGCTAGTACCATTTCCTTTAACGTTAGGGGAGGTACTTGAGCTAAGTGGTGGGAGACCGGTGGACCGGAGATTTAACATCTCCAGCCCTCCTAGTTTGAAGCTCCACCAATACCATGTGGATAGGTCCCTCTTATGTTTTAATATCTCCAACCCCCGTAAGCCGGGAAATTGGGAAGTGTCATGGAGCAACCTTACCATGACCTTTTCACACAGAGCAGATAGAATGCCTACAGATACAGAGCTCGTACGCCACATAGCCAGTAGAGGAAAATCTTTCCGGTATCGATATACCTTAGGAAATAGGATTACTAGAGTTGGAGAGGTATCACCAGGATACTGTGCACATATCGTACAAACTGATACGTGCATTAAGCAGATGGAAGAATTAGGGTCAGGAGATTTCACCTGGAAGGTTTGTAACATGGTCATGTCCTTCTCCGTCCCATATGTTCTCCCCGATGACGCATATTTCATATGCGGGAGAAAGGCGTACAAGTGGCTTGCCCCAAACTCTGAAGGTTTGTGTTATATTGGAAAGGTATTGCCTGAAGTGATGACTGTTACACATGACAAAATGAAGGACATACACCGTGGTGCCCAAGCTCCTTATACTCACACTCATTACGAGCACCGAGTTAAAAGACACCTGTCAGAAAGGTTAGAGCATCCGGCCTCTGATCTAATCCATGAATCCACCGGGATTCAGGTTCTGGTAGCGTTAGATTTCACTCGCACCGCTCGAGGAGTGATGAATTATAGATACATTTCCGCACTCGCCAATTTGTTAGATAATATCACTGAAATGTATGATGACACGTTTAGATACACTGGAAGAGAACTTCAAGCTTACAAAACAGAACTAGTACAGCATAGGATGGTTCTTAATTATCTTACAGCAGTAACAGGCGGATATTGTGTTACATTGGCAACACAGTACGGCATAAAGTGTTGCACGTATATCACAAATAGCACCGAGGATCCGGTAGAGGTCATAGACCAAAAGATGGACGACATTCTCCAATTGAAGTGGGAATTTCGCCGAAAACACAATCTCACCCTTGCTGCTGTAGGTAATGAGCTGACTGGTTGGGTGTCATGGTTGAACCCGCGAAATTGGTTCTCCGGTTTAGGAGACTGGGCTCAAGGAGTCATAATGGATGTTGGAAAGTTTCTACTATGTATCTTAGGTGTTGTTATATTTATTGGATTGATATTTAGATGCGGGCAGGCTTTAATGAGGTGCAAACAAAGTACAAGAGTGATGAGTTTGAGGAGTGAGGAAACTGTAATTAACCTGGATTTGATTTATGACCCAATGATAGAAACCAGGATGTGATGAAAATGCGATTATACGGTCCGTTTCTTTCACCTGTTTTTCTGCTTTTCTCCAAGATACAAAGACCCCCTTGGACGAGGAAGTTGATGAGACGCTATACAGACAACAGACAAGCACCAAAGATGAAGTTTTGACAACCTATGATATGGACACTTGATGAACTTTGCCATGGATCCCCAGTTTCCCTAGTACTTTTAAACTCACGCTAGCCCAACATTTTTGTAAATCTGATGGCTCAGACAAAGCTATTTGCTCATGCCCAAGGAGCAATACAGCGCAAAGAAGACGACTCTCAACAGATACCGAACACAACTTCGACGACAGATGTACATTTCCCTGACATAGAATATCATTGCATTTTCCATAAGTGTTCTTTATCTTCATCTCTACAACCCTCAGGTAATGACACACATAGACGATAGGGAATACAGGCACAGATATCAGCAACCACATACCTCCCCCATTCATGTATCATCAACTAAAATGTGCTCCCCATTTTGTTCAAAATCCGAAAAGAGCTCGGTAAAGTTTGACAGCCCATCCACAGACCTGTACCACAGGATAAGAAGGAATTCAAATGTATACTTCGCAATACCTCGAAGCTTGATTTACAACACGTACGGCACGATGATACATGACCCTCCAAACATGGACTCATACACACATGCTTCTGCTATCACACTAGGTCATACCCTCTTCACACCTACTCCTCTCTCCTCCCTCACCCAACCATGGAAATGAATTAACCCCTGACATATATTTTTCTCCTTTTGAAATGTTTTAGAAGGTGGCAGTTATTATTGACTGCCAAAGGGTGGACTGTCAAAGTCAGAAAAATATCCCCATGCACGTTGCCATATTTGCACCGCACACTGGTCCGTGCTGCGCATGCGTACGCTCTCCCGTGAAGGCGTATACCCGCAATAGCGTGCACTCGCAGGCGCGGTATGCGTATTTACGGTAGAGTTTATGTAGTCGTAGCGTGCGACTCATTCGTTACATATTTTCACAATTAATGTAGTTTATAGATCATGATCCCTTTGATAGTTTCTGAAAGTTTGGTTAATATAGAAGGTCCCTGTTTAAAGTAATCCATCTTTGTATTGTACGAAGGGTCTAACAGGAATCATACAGCAGTGTTTGGTACCCATCGGAAGAGTATTTAATTAGCAATATTCCGGTGTTGGTTTGGAGCGTATTAATCACTCGTGCGAATAGTTATGGACATAAGAAGTTTATGTCCATTTCTATTATTTACTCATACTCAGGTATGCGGCGGGAAACCTAGTTTCCCACCCACCTGAGCTGTTGGAAATCGTCACAGCCCACCTGTATGAATCAACCTATGACCTTTTGTTGTGATACAGGGTCGAATTCCTTCATCCAATGGACAATGGGATTGTAGGGACTATGAGATTGCATTGTGTGTGGGGCATAAATAGGCAGGCCGACCACATCCAGCTCTCACTCTTCAACGGTTCTCATTGCTGAAAATCGGGTGCTGGATGTCCAGGCGCTTGCGATCGTTTACCCTGTGCGTAAGTTTCTCTCCGTAATCATTGTCTTACTGTGAGCCAATTTCTCTCATCTCTCTCCATTTCTCTCTCTCTCTCTCTCTCTCCTTTCTCTTTTCTCTCACATCTCCCCTAGACTAGTATTGTATTGTATTAGATAGTATTGTATTTTGGTTAGGAAGTCTCTGTTATATTGTAGTGTATCATTTGTACTGTTATCCCCTTTTACAAGTATATTAGATATAATACAGTTAATAGGCTTTGGACCCTAAACCAGTATCTGTGTATTTTCTATAGTGTTAAGTGTTCACTTGAGCGTCGGTGACGCTCAAGCAGCTTTGTAGTTAGTCAGGTTACACAAGGTTGCACTTACACCCTGTACTCACATTAAGGTATTCTGTGCATTTCATTGGTATAAGGTTTAGACATAAAGGTATAGCGTTGTGAGCGTCTGCGTCGCTGGTGATCTCCTCGTGGTCTCGAGCGTCCGCTACGCCATAGCGAATCATTACTCTAGTCATAACCAATAACGTGTTGTCCTGTGATCACTGGGCCGTGAGCGAACGTGACGCTTGAGCGTCTCGCCTACGGCTGAGCGATCGTTACGCAAATAGCGTACCCTTACGGTACTTCTTAAGTAAGCAGCGTACAGTGTTCTTAGACTTCATAAAGGGTTGTTTATACGACAAAGGAATTTAGCATTGTCACCATACTAATGTTTTCCCTGTCCAATTATATTTAGCCTGAAGTAAAATTATTAGGGATCTCTTTGACATTTTGCATCGCAAGGGAAAGAGTAGAAAAGTTTGTGGAAAGAGCCATCAGTTCCCAATAGTCTTGGCCGGAACTCACGCTTGCTATACGTAATTTGTCACGTGCAGCTGCACATATTACAAACGATTACGGCAGACCGACAAAGCTCCTCTTACTGCGCACACCCAATGGGGGAACAGGGCAAGATAAGCCACGTAGTGCCCACAACGTTCTGCCATTACTAGCTCTTGCACGCCATCCCAACTGCCCATCTCAACCAATCTCTTACATTAGAACTGCCACATTAGAGTAATGTTTTTTGGGTTTTTTATTTACTCAGGACAGTGCATGTTTTATCTATTTATCTTGAGTACATTGAAATGTTATAATAGTAAATAATCTAGAGGTTCCGTGCATTCTACACACTTCTGACTGGGGTGTAATACTACTACGACCTAATGGAAAATAATCTAGATTAACCGATCTTCCCAATTAAATCTTGAATCCATCTCTGATTTGAAAATTGATTTGAACTATCTACACACTGAGAAAAGGTGCTTATAGGGTACATGCTGGTATCTGGAATCGGTTGAGGGTCACATTTGCTGTGAGAAATCAACCTCCAGCCACATCTTCCCAGGGACAGCATCAAAGTCTGCTCCACCGAGATATCCTGTATGAACTGGAATGGAAATCCTCATTGAGGTCCATATTTATACAATAACAGTCTTTCCAAAGAAGAGAGGAAATATCACCAAACTTCAAAGTTTTGACCTTGGGTAACAGGTTACCTGCTTGACACTCAAATCTTGTCTGAGAGAGCCAACTGGTATTTGTACGGGGGTTATGCGGTTTGTCCAACCATTAATTATGGGTCAAGACCATTTTCCATTAAGGTTTCCCTCAGGACCTCGTCTGAAAGTTCAACCTCCCCAATAATGGCATGTTTAATGAAGGAAATCACATTAGTGGTAAATTTAGGCCAAACGCAATTTGTCTGTGGAACCGTCTGTCTATCGTAATCTGCTGCTCTAGAGAAGACTCTATGTTCAGGAGTAGGTTCTCCAAACTCTGACTGCTCCACCCTCCTGCAGAAAGGGCATCCAGATGAGGTCACAACCACTACTCTGGAGGCCAGCAAAGTATATTTTAGCCTTCTATCGAAATGTATCCTCAATAATGAACTCAGGCCAGCACAAATCACCATCAGATAGATAGGGAAGGCCAAAAGCTTAGGTGATAAGCCCACTGGACAGATTCTAGAACCCATCTGGACCTTTATGTGTGATGTAACTGGCATTTTGTGCAATTATCATTGTAGCTCTAATAATCCTTTTTAGAAAGTCTATTTAGAGGCTAAAAGTGACTCTAGTGAAAATGCAGATTCATTTTATCTTTCGTTTTACAATAGGAAAGCAAAGGACCGTCTACATTAGGTATCATTTAACAACTGTTATGGGCATTTTATGGCGTAGTGGTCATTGAAACCTCTGTCTTCTGCCATGTAGACAATGCAAGATCTCACTCAGGTGCGAATAAATCTGGCACATTTGCCAGACAGGTGTAGTTGCACAAACCCATGTATCTTCTTTAAATAATGTGGATATGAAAGCTAATTTAGCAAATTCCTACACTTTGAAATTCTCATTAGTGCCCAGTGTGTGAAGTATAATTTTGACAAAGACGTCTTGTAACTCCCAATCTACCACCAAAGAGGGACCCGATGATTATTCAATATACAACGCACCATCAATGGGTTTATCATGAGAGAGGACCATTTGCTCAAACTTCAGGCCTCCACTTGGTGCAAGCTTTGGGTTAAGCTACAATGGCAGCTACGGGCAGAACTGTTCTCCGAAAATGGCCTCAGCAGTGCTATAATTTGCCCTCTCCTGAACATGTGACGTCACGTCAAGAGGGCAGAGCCACCGGGACCAGGAAGAGAAGGAGTGCCCGGAGCATCCTAAGGGAACTCTGGGCGGCTCCGCAGACTGCAGGGTACTGTCCCACCAGAGACCAGACTATACATATCCTTCACTTCCACTTATGCAGGATAGTTGTCTTCTTATGGAGAGGCAATGGTTACATTCAACTAAAAGTCTGAAAAGTGGCAGAGCAGCAAGAATTTTAAACCAGCATGGTGGTACCTCCATGACTCCAAGGCCTGAAGATTCCACCTCCATCAAGGAACAGGCATTGGATGATACAGTAAAGCCGAGACACAGGATGACATGTAGGTAAATGGGGCAGCACGGATGGTGTAATGGTTAGCATTACTGCCTTAGAGCACTGATGTCATGGGATCGATTCCCACCATGGCCCTAATTGTGTGCAGTTTGTATATTCTCCCCGTACTTGCGTGGGTTTCAATTAACCCTAGTTTGAATGTGTGTGCGTGAACATGTGGTAGGGAATATAAAGTGTAAGCTCCACTGGGGCAGGGACTGATGTGAATGGCCAAAACATTCTCTGTAAAGGCCCGTACACACTGGTCGATGTATCGGCCGTTCTCTTGAACGGCCGATACATCGCGGGACCGTCGGCCAGTGTGTACGGGCGATACGTCTGTGAACTCCGTCGTTCACAGACGTATCGCGTCGGCCGCGCAGCACAGCCAACAGCCAATATATCTAACGATATATTGGCCCGTCGCTGTGTGTGTACGGGGCGGTCGTCCGACCGCCCGTACACATGCTGCGGCGGCCGGCGGTGATTGACAGGTGAACTGGGCGGGCGCTCGCGCCCGCCCGCCCAGTTCATGACGTCAGTCCCCCGACGGATCGGGCTGTGTGTATGCACAGCACACTGCCCGATCCGTACATAGATATATCTGCAGATCAATTGATCTGCAGATATATCTAATAGTGTGTACCCACCTTAAGGCGCTGCAGAATATGTGTGCACTATATAAATAACTGGTAATAAAAATAAATACTGCAGTGTTTTTCTTACACAAACCCAAAGATATCAAAGTGTTTCCATGCGTTAAATGGCGCTTACTTATCCTTTACACCAAACAACATAATAATTTTTTCTTTTAAGGATGTAGAAAAAAAAACCCTGTAATTCAGGCTTTTAAAAAAGTTAATTAATACAATTTGCTGTCGACCACCCCCCACCCTCCAAAGAGTGTGCTGCCTGAGACAATTAACCTCATTACTCAGTATGCCCCATTACAGGAACGCCCCTAGGCAACTGCCAGCCTAGCTCAGTCACCAATACATTCCTTTCAGTATGAGGAATCGGCTTGATTGCGAGTGTCTTATAAAAATAAGTTAAGGCATGCGGTACAAAATATAATGATTAACTTGTATATACATCCAGACTAAACATACAGTATCAATCAATCCCATTTGTGTTGCCAACATAAAATGTATCAAATAGACTAAAGATCATGAGACATTTTAAAGCTCCAGGGAACACAGGTAGCATGAAAAAGGCGATTACTCTCTAAAGTAAAGAATGGGCTTAATTCCGTGTACTCACGGGCAAATTGGAATATTCCGTCGAAGGCACTGACATTTAAAATATCACGCCACCCTACTGTATATGTATTTTAAAGAATAATATAAATCCATAGTGAAGGGACAGGGCATTAGCTGAGCTATGTAATTAAATTATACGGTAAATGCATTTGTTAATCAAGGTCTGAGCAAATCTCCAACTTCCAATACCCATCAGGCAATACACGCGCCAGGTACTGTAACGCACTCTAACTTCCTTGTGACTGGCCAGGGGTGTGGTATGTTAGGTAGATTAGAATTAGGTCGACAGTGTCTAGGTCGACTACTATTGGTCGACAATAAGTTGGTCGACAGGGACTCTAGGTTGGCATGTACTAGGTCGACATGAGGTTTTTTTAAACTTTTTTTGGTGTCGTTTTCTCCGTACCGTGACCGGGAACCCCAATTAGTGCACCGTATCCCCTCGCATGGCTCTCTTCGCTCGCCATGCTTTGGGCAGGTTACCATCTCCAATTGTAGTCCACGTGGATCGTAAAGTATGAAAAAGTTTAAAAAATGAAGAAAAAAAATAGAAAAATTCATGTCGACCTAGAACATGTCGACATTGAGTCCCTGTCTACCTAGAAACCATGTCAACCTACTTACTGTTGACCAATAGTGATCGACCTAGACACTGTCGACCTACTTACTGACGACCTAACGACCGGATCCCACTGGGATGTGACCAGCACCTCGGCTCACCTGTGTAAATGGATTTACCTCCCATGACGTTCCGATCGGAAAGACAGGGCAGAGCCGTCAGGGGCTGTTCCGGCGAAATCGGGATGGTTAAAATGTTTGCTGTTACGTTCTGTATTTGGGTACAGTCACATACACACACAGTGGGCAGCTGGGACTGGTTACCCTTTTCTCTTCCACCTACTTGCCTCTGCTTGTCCTATACAGTAGTAGATCACCTACACCCACAGTATAGAATGGGAATGCGGCAGAAATGTTTGGGACACACATGGGAAAAAAACATCTTGCTGAGGAAGTCAAGGATAAAGAGGCTGTCACTATTACAGACAGTAGAGAAAGCCTTTATTTATGTATCAATCTGTTTAGGACATTATTTTGGAAAGCATCAAATATGCTATCAGGCCGATGCTACAGTATACCGATTCTTGTGACCCATGCAAGATTGCACGCCACGGAGGTGCATAAACACAGCGAGCCTGGTTCTGGGCAAATGGATCCCAGGGCACAGACGTGAATGGCGAGTTTATGCACCAAGCACCTGAGCAGTAGCAAATTTACACGTCACATGTAGTGTACGAGCGCTGAGATGCCCAGCGTGCGAGTGTATGAGCGCTGAGACACCCACCGTGCAATGGAGTTTACAAGCGCTGAGATGCCCACCGTGTGATGGAGTGTATGTGCGCTGAGACACCCACCATGTGATGGGGTGCACGAGTGCTGAGACGCCCACAGTGTGATAGAGTGCACGAGCGCTGAGACGCCCACAGTGTGTTGGTGTGTACTAGCGCTGAGACGCCCACCGTGTGATGGAGTGTACGAGCACTGAGACGCCCACAGTGTGATGGAGTCTACAAGCGCTGAGACGCCCACAGTGTGTTGGTGTGTACTAGCGCTGAGACGCCCACCGTGTGATGGAGTATACGAGCACTGAGACGCCTACAGTGTGATGGGGTGCACGAGCGCTGAGACGCCCACAGTGTGATGGGGTGTACGAGCACTGAGACACCCAGTGTGATGGGGTGCACGAGCGCTGAGACGCCGACAGTGTGATGGGGTGTACGAGCGCTGAGACGCCCACAGTGTGATGGAGTCTACGAGCGCTGAGACGCCCACAGTGTGATGGAGTGTATGTGCGCTAAGATCCCCACGGTGTGATGGGGTGTACGAGCGCTGAGACGCCCACCGTGTGATGGAGTGTACGAGCGCTGAGACCCCCACCGTGTGATGGGGTGTACAAGCGCTGAGACGCCCACAGTGTGATGGGGTGTACGAGCGCTGAGACACCCACAGTGTGATGGCTGTACGAGCGCTGAGACACCCACAGTGTGATGGCTGTACGAGCGCTGAGACGCCCACAGTGTGATGGAGTGTACCAGCGGTGTGATGGAGTGTACGAGCGCTGAGACTACAACCGTGTGATAGAGTGTACGAGCGCTGAGATGCCCACAGTGTGATGGAGTGTACGAGCGCTGAGATGCCCACAGTGTGATAGAGTGTACGAGCGCTGAGATGCCCACAGTGTGATGGAGTGTACGAGTGCTGAGATGCCCACAGTGTGATGGAGTGTACGAGCGCTGAGATGCTCACAGTGTGATGGAGTGTACGAGCGCTGAGATGCCAACAGTGTGATGTAGTGTACGAGTGCTGAGATGCCCACAGTGTGATGGGGTGTACGAGCGCTGAGATGCCCACAGTGTGATGGGGTGTACGAGCGCTGAGATGCCCACAGTGTGATGGGGTGTACGAGTGCTGAGACGCCCACCGTGTGATGGAGTATACGAGCGCTGAGACACCCACAGTGTGATGGAGTGTACGAGTGCTGAGACGCCCACCGTGTGATGGAGTATACGAGCGCTGAGACACCCACAGTGTGATGGAGTGTACGAGCGCTGAGATGCCCACAGTGTGATGGAGAGTACGAGCGCTGAAACTACTACCGTGTGATGGAGTGTACGAGTGCTGAGACACCCACAGTGTGATGGAGTATACGAGCGCTGAGACACCCACAGTGTGATGGAGTGTACGAGCGCTGAGATGCCCACAGTGTGATGGAGAGTACGAGCGCTGAAACTACTACCGTGTGATGGAGTGTACGAGTGCTGAGATGCCCACAGTGTGATGGAGTATACGAGTGCTGAGATGCCCACAGTGTGATGGAGTGTACGAGTGCTGAGACGCCCACAGTGTGATGGAGTATACGAGCGCTGAGACACCCACAGTGTGATGGAGTATACGAGTGCTGAGACGCCCACGGTGTGATGGAGTATACGAGAGCTGAGACGCCCACAGTGTGATGGAGTATACGAGTGCTGAGATGCCCACAGTGTGATGGGGTGTACGAGCGCTGAGATGCCCACAGTGTGATGGAGTGTACGAGTGCTGAGATGCCCACAGTGTGATGGGGTGTACGAGTGCTGAGATGCCCACAGTGTGATGGAGTGTACGAGCGCTGAGACACCCACAGTGTGATGGGGTGTACGAGTGCTGAGATGCCCACAGTGTGATGGAGTGTACGAGCGCTGAGACACCCACAGTGTGATGGGGTATACGAGCGCTGAGACACCCACAGTGTGATGGAGTATACGAGTGCTGAGACACCCACAGTGTGATGGAGTATACGAGTGCTGAGATGCCCACAGTGTGATGGAGTGTACGAGTGCTGAGATGCCCACAGTGTGATGGAGTGTACGAGCGCTGAGATGCCCACAGTGTGATGGAGTGTACGAGCGCTGAGATGCCCACAGTGTGATGGGGTGTACGAGTGCTGAGATGCCCACAGTGTGATGGGGTATACGAGCGCTGAGATGCCCACAGTGCGATGGGGTGTACGAGCGCTGTGACGCCCACCGTGTGATGGAGTATACGAGCGCTGAGACGCCCACAGTGTGATGGAGTATACGAGCGCTGAGACGCCCACAGTGTGATGGAGTATACGAGCGCTGAGATGCCCACAGTGTGATGGAGTGTACGAGCGTTGAGACGCCCATAGTGTGATTGAGTGTACGAGTGCTGAGACGCCCACAGTGTCATGGAGTGTACGAGTGCTGAGACGCCCACAGTGTAATGGAGTGTACGAGCGCTGAGACACCCACAGTGTAATGGAGTGTACGAGTGCTGAGATGCCCACAGTGTAATGGAGTGTACGAGCGCTGAGACACCCACAGTGTGATGGAGTGTACGAGTGCTGAGATGCCCACAGTGTGATGGAGTGTACGAGCGCTGAGACGCCCACAGTGTGAAGGAGTGTACGAGTGCTGAGACGCCCACAGTGTAATGGAGTGTACGAGCGCTGAGACGCCCATAGTGTGATTGAGTATACGAGCGCTGAGACGCCCACAGTGTGATTGAGTATACGAGTGCTGAGACGCCCACAGTGTGATTGAGTATACGAGTGCTGAGACGCCCATAGTGTGATTGAGTATACGAGTGCTGAGACGCCCACAGTGTGATTAAGTATACGAGCGCTGAGACGCCCATAGTGTGATTGAGTATACGAGTGCTGAGACGCCCACAGTGTGATTGAGTATACGAGTGCTGAGACGCCCACAGTGTGATGGAGTATACGAGTGCTGAGACGCCCACAGTGTGATGGGTTGTACGAGCGCTGAGACACCCACAGTGTGATGGAGTGTACGAGCGCTGAGACACCCACAGTGTGATGGAGTGTACGAGTGCTGAGACGCCCACAGTGTGATGGAGTGTACGAGTGCTGAGACGCCCACAGTGTGATGGAGTGTACGAGTGCTGAGACACCCACAGTGTGATGGAGTATACGAGCGCTGAGACACCCACAGTGTGATGGAGTGTACGAGTGCTGAGACGCCCACAGTGTGATGGAGTGTACGAGCGCTGAGATGCCCACAGTGTGATGGAGTGTACGAGTGCTGAGATGCCCACAGTGTGATGGGGTATACGAGCGCTGAGACACCCACAGTGTAATGGAGTGTACGAGTGCTGAGACGCCCACAGTGTGATGGGGTATACGAGCGCTGAGATGCCCACAGTGTGATGGAGTGTACGAGCGCTGAGATGCCCACCGTGTGATGGAGTGTACGAGCGCTGAGATGCCCACAGTGTGATGGAGTGTACGAGCGCTGAGATTCCCACAGTGTGATGGAGTGTACGAGTGCTGAGATGCCCACAGTGTGATGGGGTGCACAAGCGCTGAGACACCCACAGTGTAATGGAGTGTACGAGTGCTGAGACGCCCACAGTGTGATGGAGTATACGAGCGCTGAGATGCCCACCGTGTGATGGGGTATACGAGCGCTGAGACGCCCACAGTGTGATGGGGTATACGAGTGCTGAGATGCCCACAGTGTGATGGAGTGTACGAGCGCTGAGATACCCACAGTGTGATGGAATGTACGAGCGCTGAGATGCCCACAGTGTGATGGGGTATACGAGTGCTGAGATGCCCACAGTGTAATGGAGTGTACGAGCGCTGAGACGCCCATAGTGTGATGGAGTGTACGAGTGCTGAGACGCCCATAGTGTGATTGAGTATACGAGTGCTGAGACGCCCACAGTGTGATGGAGTGTACGAGCACTGAGACGCCCACAGTGTGATGGAGTATACGAGTGCTGAGACGCCCACAGTGTGATGGGGTATACAAGCGCTGAGACGCCCACTGTGTGATGGAGTGTACGAGCGCTGAGACACCCACAGTGTGATGGAGTGTATGAGCGCTGAGACGCCCACTGTGTGATGGGGTGTAAGGGCGCTGAGACGCCCACCGTGTGATGGGGTGCACGAGCGCTGAGTCGCCTACAGTGTGATGGGGTGTACGAGCGCTGAGACGCCCACAGTGTGATGGAGTGTACGAGCGCTGAGACGCCCACAGTGTGATGGAGTGTACGAGCGCTGAGACTACTACCGTGTGATGGAGTATACGAGTGCTGAGATGCCCACAGTGTGATGGGGTATACGAGCGCTGAGATGCCCACAGTGTGATGGGGTATACGAGCGCTGAGATGCCCACAGTGTGATGGAGTGTACGAGCGCTGAGATGCCACCAGTGTGATGGGGTATACGAGCGCTGATATGCCCACAGTGTGATGGAGTGTACGAGTGCTGAGATGCCCACAGTGTGATGGACTGTACGAGCGCTGAGATGCCCACAGTGTGATGGGGTGTACGAGCGCTGAGATACCCACAGTGTGATGGAGTGTACGAGCGCTGAGATGCCCACAGTGTGATGGAGTGTATGAGCGCTGAGACTCCCATAGTGTGATGGGTGTATAAGCGCTGAGATGCCCACAGTGTGATGGAGTATACGAGTGTTGAGATGCCCACAGTGTGATGGAGTGTATGAGCGCTGAGACTCCCACAGTGTGATGGAGTGTACGAGCGCTGAGATGCCCACAGTGTGATGGAGTGTATGAGCGCTGAGATGCCCACAGTGTGATGGGGTGTACGAGCGCTGAGACACCCACAGTGTGATCGAGTGTACGAGCGCTGAGATGCCCACAGTGTGATGGAGTATACGAGTGCTGAGACGCCCACAGTGTGATGGAGTATACGAGTGCTGAGACGCCCACAGTGTGATGGAGTATACGAGTGCTGAGACGCCCACAGTGTGATGGAGTGTACGAGCGCTGAGACGCCCACCGTGTGATGGAGTGTACGAGTGCTGAGGCGCCCACAGTGTGATGGAGTGTACGAGTGCTGAGATGCCCACAGTGTGATGGAGTGTACGAGCGCTGAGACGCCCACAGTGTGATGGGTGTATAAGCGCTGAGATGCCCACAGTGTGATGGAGTATACGAGCGCTGAGATGCCCACAGTGTGATGGAGTGTACGAGCGCTGAGATGCCCACAGTGTGATGGGGTGTACGAGCGCTGAGATGCCCACAGTGTGATGGGGTGTACGAGCGCTGAGACACCCACAGTGTGATGGGGTGTACGAGCGCTGAGACACCCACAGTGTGATGGAGTGTACGAGCGCTGAGATGCCCACAGTGTGATGGAGTGTACGAGCGCTGAGATGCCCACAGTGTGATGGGATATACGAGCGCTGAGATGCCCACAGTGTGATGGGGTGTACGAGCGCTGAGACAGCCACAGTGTGATGGGGTGTACGAGCGCCGAGACACCCACAGTGTGATGGAGTGTACGAGCGCTGAGATGCCCACAGTGTGATGGGTGTATAAGCGCTGAGATGCCCACAGTGTGATGGGTGTATAAGCGCTGAGATGCCCACAGTGTGATGGGTGTATAAGCGCTGAGATGCCCACAGTGTGATGGGTGTATAAGCGCCGAGATGCCCACAGTGTGATGGGGTGTACGAGCGCTGAGACGCCCACAGTGTGATGGAGTGTACGAGCGCTGAGATGCCCACAGTGTGATGGAGTATACGAGTGCTGAGACGCCCACCGTGTGATGGAGTGTACGAGTGCTGAGGCGCCCACAGTGTGATGGAGTATACGAGTGCTGAGATGCCCACAGTGTGATGGAGTGTACGAGTGCTGAGATGCCCACAGTGTGATGGAGTGTACGAGTGCTGAGATGCCCACAGTGTGATGGAGTATACGAGCGCTGAGATGCCCACAGTGTGATGGAGTGTACGAGCGCTGAGACTCCCACAGTGTGATGGAGTATACGAGCGCTGAGATGCCCACAGTGTAATGGGGTGTACGAGCGCTGAGATGCCCACAGTGTGATGGGGTGTATGAGCGCTGAGATGCCCACAGTGTGATGGGGTGTACGAGCGCTGAGACACCCAGTGTGATGGAGTGTACGAGCGCTGAGATGCCCACAGTGTGATGGGGTGCACGAGCGCGGAGACGCCCACAGTGTGATGGAGTGTACGAGCGCTGGGATACCCACAGTGTGATGGAGTGTACGAGCGCTGAGATGCCCACAGTGTGATGGAGTGTACGAGTGCTGAGATGCCCACAGTGTGATGGAGTATACGAGTGCTGAGACGCCCACAGTGTGATGGGGTGTACGAGCGCTGAGACGCCCACAGTGTGATGGGTGTATAAGCGCTGAGATGCCCACAGTGTGATGGAGTATACGAGCGCTGAGATGCCCACAGTGTGATGGAGTATACGAGCGCTGAGATGCCCACAGTGTGATGGAGTATACGAGCGCTGAGATGCCCACAGTGTGATGGGGTGTACGAGCGCTGAGATGCCCACAGTGTGATGGGTGTATAAGCGCTGAGATGCCCACTGTGTGATGGGGTGTACCAATGGTAGCAGTGCAGAATGTAGCAGGCGGTATCCACCAGGGAGGTCCATCACAGACATGTTTACAGTAGCGCCATCAAGAGCTGTAGCGGGCTCCAGTGCTAGAGGAGGTGTACGAATGGCTATGACTGCTGGGGGCCCTATATAGGAGCAGTGCACCAAAGGGGGTGTGGCAACACCATCTTGGGGGAGTGGTCATGCCTCCTGCCCCTCTGTGCCCCTGGTATACTGCATGTTAACCATTTGATGGCTTGCTAATACGCATGCAGAAGACGCCCGACGCTCTTCTGTGGATACACATTCCTCTTGCACGCAACAGAATGAATATCAGCAGTCATCGCACAGAAACAATCGCAGTCCTGGCATCGCATGGAAGATGCAGTTCCGTCGGATCAGGAACAATAATGGTAGCCATCCCTAGTTTACAGGAGTTAAGAGTCTATGGGGGTCATTCCGAGTTGTTCGCTCGTTATTTTTTTTCGCTACGGAGCGATTAGTCGCAAACTGCGCATGCACATTGTACGCAGCGCGCCTGCGCCAAGTAAAATAGCTCAAAAGTTTGGTATTTTACTCACGGCGTAACAAAGTTTTTTCATTGTTCTGCTGATCGGAGTGTGACAGGAAGTGGGTGTTTCTGGGCGGAAACTGGCCGTTTTCTGGGAGTGTGCGGAAAAACGCAGGCGTGCCAGGGAAAAACGTGGGAGTGTCTGGAGAAACGGAGGAGTGTCTGGGCGAATGCTGGGTGTATTTGTGACGTCAAACCAGGAACGAAACTGACTGAACTGATCGCAGTGTAGGAGTAAGTCTCGAGCTACTCAGAAACTGCTAAGAAATTTCTATTCGCAATTTTGAGAATCTTTCGTTCGCAATTCTGCTAAGCTAAGATTCACTCCCAGAGGGCGGCGGCCTAGCGTGTGCAATGCTGCTAAAAGCAGCTAGCGAGCGAACAACTCGGAATCACCCCCTATGTACTAAGCCTTGGAGAGAGATAAAGTGGAGAGAGTGATAAAGTACCAGCCAATCAGCTCCTAACTGCCATGTTACAGGCTGAGTTTGAGGAATGACAAAAGCTGGTTGGGTGGTACTTTATCACCGTCCACTTTATGTCTCTCCAAGGATTAGTACATAGAGCCCTAAGCTAGACACATCACTGGCATGAAAGGCTGTCCTGTCTCTGTTCCAAATCACTGCAATCTCCTCCATAATAGCCCAGATCTGTCACTCTGTGACTGTGTGGATAACGCTGGGCGTGGCTAGGAACTTTCATTGGGTTAGCAGCATGTCTATCACACCCAGTCCACAGCTGATTGGGCAAGAAACGCCCTCCCACACAGATTCCATCCAATGGGAGGCTCTGCCTTTTGGCTGCTCCAGATTAGGATTAACAATGGGGCTGATGGAGCTGCAGAACCAGGTCCACACCCCAAAATAGGCCCACAGCATCTGCAGCATCACACCCTCCAGCACTTTAAACATACAAATTGGGGCAAATTCGAAAAGGGGGCGTGGCATCGGGTACAGCGGTGTGGTCAGGCCCCTTTTCCTATACTTTCAATGGAAGTTTGGAGAGCCAAAAATCGGTACAGACCATAAAAAAAGGTCTTGTACCTGCCAAAAAGGTGCAGCTGGAGAGTATGCCACTGCATCTGCAGCAAGTCTCTGCACTGTAGATAGGGGGGGGGGGAGAAATAAGATTTTAAACCTACTGGTAAATCTTTTTCTCCTAGTCCGTAGAGGATGCTGGGTACTCCGTAAGGACCATGGGTATAGACGGGCTCCGCAGGAGACATGGGCACTCTAAAGACTTTAGAATGGGTGTGCACTGGCTCCTCCCTCTATGCCCCGCCTCCATACCTCAGTTAGAGAAACTGTGCCCAGAGGAGACGGACAGTACGAGGAAAGGATTTTTGTTAATCTAAGGGCAAGATTCATACCAGCCCACACCATCCACACCGTATAACATGGATATACGAACCAGTTAACAGTATGAACAAAACAGCATCAGCCAAAGACTGATCTTAACTGTAACATAACCCTTATGTAAGCAACAACTATATACAAGCCTTGCAGAAATATTTCCGCACTGGGACGGGCGCCAAGCATCCTCTACGAACTAGGAGAAAAAGATTTACCGGTAGGTTTAAAATCTTATTTTCTCTTACGTCCTAGAGGATGCTGGGGACTCCGTAAGGACCATGGGGATTATACCAAAGCTCCAGACCGGGCGGGAGAGTGCGGATGACTCTGCAGCACCGATTGAGCAAACATGAGGTCCTCATCAGCCAGGGTATCAAACTTGTAGAATTTGCAAAAACCCGACCAAGTAGCTGCTCGGCAAAGCTGTAAAGCCGAGACGCCTCGGGCAGCTGCCCAAGAAGAGCCCACCTTCCTAGTGGAATGGGCCTTTACCGAATTTGGTAACGGCAATCCAGCCGCAGAATGAGCCTGCTGAATCGTGTTACAGATCCAGCGAGCAATAGTCTGCTTAGAAGCAGGAGCGCCAACCTTGTTAGCTGCATACAGGACAAACAGTGCCTCTGTTTTCCTAACCCGAGCCGTCCTGGCTACGTAAATTTTTAAGGCCCTGCATACATCAAGGGACTTGGAATCCTCCAAGTCTCCCATAGCCACAGGCACCACAATAGGTTGGTTCATATGAAACGATGAAACCACTTTAGGCAAAAATTGAGGACGAGTCCTCAACTCTGCTCTATCCACATGGAAAATCAGATAGAGCTTTTGTGAGACAAAGCCGCCAATTCGGACACCCGCATTGCAGATGCCAAGGCCAACAACATGACCACCTTGTAGTTGAAACCGCACAGGACCTTTAAAATTAGATAGATAATTTATAAACCAACATACCAGCTGTTGCTGCCAAATTAATCGCTATCAGCTCTTGGTTGGTGGTGCTCCCAGATAACTAGTCCAAATAGACTCAACACAAAAAGTTTTTTTCACAAAAGAATGCAAAAAAAGGAAAACGGGGACTACAATGCCTTTTCTGGGGCACACTTATAAAATTATAAATTTCTTACATAATTAAAAATTACCTTTTAATTCATCTTTATAAAATTATGAATATAACAATTTTTACACCAAGTTTTGTGGCATACCCTGCTATTCTGATAATAAATATTAATATACCATATATCCTGAATTAATAAGCAGCTCTAGCGAAAATATCCATTGACAATCAATATTTCTCAAACGGTATCCGGAAACCTCAAATTTCTCTATGAATAAGTTTAATTATAATGGTCTGATCATCCTGCTCATCACCTCTCACCATCAAAACCAAGAGAAAAGAAGAAAGAAACCCCAATAGGCTCAAAAGTATTGACAGAGAGATCTTGGTGGTAACTAGCAAGTGTAGATGAGGACAATAGCATTTCTCTCGGAGGTCGCCGCCATTTTTCCCAGTACTCGAGTGCATTGACGGACTGACACTCTTTTCAGTTTTAACAGGTCTCTGACCATGTTCTGGAGTTCCTGGGCTTTTTCCATTGAGAGAAAAACCCTCTTTTGTTCCGTGTCCAGAATCATGCCTAAGAATGATAGCCGAGTTGTTGGAACCAACTGTGACTTTGGTAGATTTAGAATCCAGCCATGTTGCTGCAGCACTCTCAGGGAGAGCGACACGCTTTTCAGCAACTGATCTCTCGATCTCGCTTTTATCAGGAGATTGTCCAAGTATGGGATAATTGTGACTCCCTGCCTGCGCAGGAGCACCATCATTTCTCTGACGTCCTAAGTGGATGCTGGGGACTCCGTCAGGACCAAGGGGGAATAGCGACTCCGCAGGAGACAGGGCACAAAAGTAAAAGCTTTAGGATCAGGTGGTGTGCACTGGCTCCTCCCCCTATGACCCTCCTCCAAGCCTCAGTTAGGTTTTTGTGCCCGGCCGAGAAGGGTGCAATCTAGGTGGCTCTCCTAAAGAGCTGCTTAGAGTAAAAGTTTTGTTAGGTTTTTTATTTTCAGTGAGTCCTGCTGGCAACAGGCTCACTGCAACGAGGGACTTAGGGGAGAAGAAGTGAACTCACCTGCGTGCAGGATGGATTGGCTTCTTAGGCTACTGGACACTAGCTCCAGAGGGACGATCACAGGTACAGCCTGGATGGGTCACCGGAGCCGCGCCGCCGACCCCCTTGCAGATGCTGAAGAGAGAAGAGGTCCAGAAATCGGCGGCTGAAGACTTCCCAGTCTTCTTAAGGTAGCGCACAGCACGGCAGCTGTGCGCCATTGCTCTCAGCACACTTCACACCAACGGTCACTGAGGGTGCAGGGCGCTGGGGGGGGGGCGCCCTGGGCAGCAATGAAAGTACCTATGCTGGCTAAAAATACATCACATATAGCCTCTGGGGCTATATGGATGTATTTAACCCCTGCCAGGTTGTCAGAAAAACGGGAGAAGAAGCCCGCCGAAAAGGGGGCGGGGCCTATTCTCCTCAGCACACAGCGCCATTTTCCTACACAGCTCCGCTGCTAGGAAGGCTCCCAGGCTCTCCCCTGCACTGCACTACAGAAACAGGGTTAAAACAGAGAGGGGGGGCACTTATTTGGCGATATTATTATATATTAAGATGCTATAAGGGAAAACACTTATATAAGGTTGTCCCTGTATAATTATAGCGTTTTGGTGTGTGCTGGCAAACTCTCCCTCTGTCTCCCCAAAGGGCTAGTGGGGTCCTGTCCTCTATCAGAGCATTCCCTGTGTGTGTGCTGTGTGTCGGTACGTGTGTGTTGACATGTATGAGGACGATGTTGGTGAGGAGGCGGAGCAATTGCCTGTAATGGTGATGTCACTCTCTAGGGAGTCGACACCGGAATGGTTGGCTTATTTAGGGAATTACGTGATAATGTCAACACGCTGCAAGGTCGGTTGACGACATGAGACGGCCGGCAAACCAATTAGTACCTGTCCAGGCGTCTCAAACACCGTCAGGGGCTTTAAAACGCCCATTTACCTCAGTCGGTCGACACAGACACAGACACGGACACTGACTCCAGTGTCGACGGTGAAGAAACAAACGTATTTTCCATTAGGGCCACACGTTACATGTTAAGGGCAATGAAGGAGGTGTTACATATTTCTGATACTACAAGTACCACAAAAAAGGGTATTATGTGGGGTGTAAAAAAACTACCTGTAGTTTTTCCTGAATCAGATAAATTAAATGAAGTGTGTGATGATGCGTGGGTTTCCCCCGATAGAAAATTATTGTCGTTATACCCTTTCCCGCCAGAAGTTAGGGCGCGTTGGGAAACACCCCTTAGGGTGGATAAGGCGCTCACACGCTTATCAAAACAAGTGGCGTTACCGTCTCCAGATACGGCCGCCCTCAAGGAGCCAGCTGATAGGAGGCTGGAAAATATCCTAAAAAGTATATACACACATACTGGTGTTATACTGCGACCAGCGATCGCCTCAGCCTGGATGTGCAGCGCTGGGGTGGCTTGGTCGGATTCCCTGACTGAAAATATTGATACCCTTGACAGGGACAGTATTTTATTGACTATAGAGCATTTAAAGGATGCATTTCTATATATGCGAGATGCACAGAGGGATATTTGCACTCTGGCATCAAGAGTAAGTGCGATGTCCATATCTGCCAGAAGATGTTTATGGACACGACAGTGGTCAGGTGATGCAGATTCCAAACGGCACATGGAAGTATTGCCGTATAAAGGGGAGGAGTTATTTGGGGTCGGTCCATCGGACCTGGTGGCCACGGCAACAGCTGGAAAATCCACCTTTTTTACCCCAAGTCACATCTCAGCAGAAAAAGACACCGTCTTTTCAGCCTCAGTCCTTTCGTCCCCATAAGGGCAAGCGGGCAAAAGGCCAGTCATATCTGCCCAGGGGTAGAGGAAAGGGAAGAAGACTGAAACAGGCAGCCCCTTCCCAGGAACAGAAGCCCTCCACCGCTTCTGCCAAGTCCTCAGCATGACGCTGGGGCCGTACAAGCGGACTCAGGTGCGGTGGGGGGTCGTCTCAAGAGTTTCAGCGCGCAGTGGGCTCACTCGCAAGTGGACCCCTGGATCCTACAAGTAGTATCCCAGGGGTACAGATTGGAAATTCGAGACGTCTCCCCCTCGCAGGTTCCTGAAGTCTGCTTTACCAACGTCTCCCTCCCACAGGGAGGCAGTATTGGAAACAATTCACAAGCTGTATTCCCAGCAGGTGATAATCAAAGTACCCCTCCTACAACAAGGAAAGGGGTATTATTCCACACTATATTGTGGTACTGAAGCCAGACGGCTCGGTGAGACCTATTCTAAATCTGAAATCTTTGAACACTTACATACAAAGGTTCAAATCAAGATGGAGTCACTCAGAGCAGTGATAGCGAACCATGAAGAAGGGGACTATATGGTGTCCCTGGACATCAAGGATGCTTACCTCCATGTCCCAATTTGCCCTTCTCACCAAGGGTACCTCAGGTTCGTGGTACAGAACTGTCACTATCAGTTTCAGACGCTGCCGTTTGGATTGTCCACGGCACCCCGGGTCTTTACCAAGGTAATGGCCGAAATGATGATTCTTCTTCAAAGAAAAGGCGTCTTAATTATCCCTTACTTGGACGATCTCCTGATAAGGGCAAGGTCAAGAGAACAGTTGGAGGTCGGAGTAGCACTATCTCAAGTAGTTCTACGACAGCACGGGTGGATTCTAAATATTCCAAAATCGCAGCTGTTTCCGACGACACGTCTGCTGTTCCTAGGGATGATTCTGGACACAGTCCAGAAAAAGGTGTTTCTCCCGGAGGAGAAAGCCAGGGAGTTATCCGAGCTAGTCAGAAACCTCCTAAAACCAGGCCAAGTGTCAGTGCATCAATGCACAAGAGTCCTGGGAAAAATGGTGGCTTCTTACGAAGCGATTCCATTCGGCAGATTTCACGCAAGAATTTTTCAGTGGGATCTGCTGGACGAATGGTCCGGATCGCATCTTCAGATGCATCAGCGGATAATCCTGTCTCCAAGGACAAGGGTGTCTCTTCTGTGGTGGCTGCAGAGTGCTCATCTACTAGAGGGCAGCACATTCGGCATTCAGGACTGGGTTCTGGTGACCACGGATGCCAGCCTGAGAGGCTGGGGAGCAGTCACACAGGGAAGAAATTTCCAAGGAGTGTGGTCAAGTCTGGAGACTTCTCTCCACATAAATATACTGGAGCTAAGGGCAATTTACAATGCTCTGAGCCTAGGAAGACCTCTGCTTCAAAGTCAACCGGTGCTGATCCAGTCGGACAACATCACGGCAGTCGCCCACGTAAACAGACAGGGCGGCACAAGAAGCAGGAGGGCAATGGCAGCAAGGATTCTTCGCTGGGCGAAAAATCATGTGATAACACTGTCAGCGGTGTTCATTCCGGGAGTGGACAACTGGGAAGCAGACTTCCTCAACAGGAACGACCTCCACCAGGGAGAGTGGGGACTTCATCTGGAAGTCTTCCACATGATTGTGAACCGTTGGGAAAGACCAAAGGTGGACATGATGGCGTCCCGTCTGAACAAAAAACTGGACAGGTATTGCGCCAGGTCAAGAGACCCTCAGGCAATAGCTGGGACGCTCTGGTAACACCGTGGGCGTACCAGTCGGTGTATGTGTTCCCTCCTCTGCCTCTCATACCCAAGGTACTGAGAATTATAAGACGGAGAGGAGTAAGAACTATACTCGTGGCTCCGGATTGGCCAAGATGGTACCCGGAACTTCAAGAGATACTAAGAAGGGACTTGCTTCAGCAAGGATCATGTCTGTTCCAAGACTTACCGCGGCTGCGTTTGACGGCATGGCGGTTGAACGCCGGATCCTAAGGGAAAAAGGCATTCCGGAAGAGGTCATCCCTACCCTGGTCAGAGCCAGGAAGGAGGTGACCGCACAACATTATCACCGCATTTGGCGAAAATATGTTGCATGGTGTGAGGCCAGGAAGGCCCCCACGGAGGAATTTCAACTTGGTCGATTCCTGCATTTCCTACAAACAGGAGGGTCTATGGGCCTCAAATTGGGGTCCATTAAGGTTCAAATTTCGGCCCTGTCGATTTTCTTCCAGAAAGAATTGGCTTCAGTTCCTGAAGTCCAGAAGTTTGTCAAGGGAGTACTGCATATACAACCCCCTTTTGTGCCTCCAGTGGCACTGTGGGATCTCAACGTAGTTCTGGGATTCCTCAAATCACATTGGTTTAAACCGCTCAAATCTGTGGATTTGAAATATCTCACATGGAAAGTGACCATGCTGTTGGCCCTGGCCTCGGCCAGGCGAGTGTCAGAATTGGCGGCTTTGTCTCACAAAAGCCCATATCTGATTGTCCATTCGGACAGGGCAGAGCTGCGGACTCGTCCCCAGTTTCTCCCTAAGGTGGTGTCAGCGTTTCACCTGAACCAGCTTATTGTGGTACCTGCGGCTACTAGGGACTTGGAGGACTCCAAGTTGCTAGATGTTGTCAGGGCCCTGAAAATATAGGTTTCCAGGACGGCTGGAGTCAGGAAAACTGACTTGCTGTTATCCTGTATGCACCCAACAAACTGGGTGCTCTTGCTTCTAAGCAGACGATTGCTAGTTGGATGTGTAGTACAATTCAGCTTGCACATTCTGTGGCAGGCCTGCCACAGCCAAAATATGTAAATGCCCATTCCACAAGGAAGGTGGGCTCATCTTGGGCGGCTGCCCGAGGGGTCTCGGCTTTACAACTTTGCCGAGCTGCTACTTGGTCAGGGGCAAACACGTTTGAAAAATTCTACAAATTTGATACCCTGGCTGAGGAGGACCTGGAGTTCTCTCATTCGGTGCTGCAGAGTCATCCGCACTCTCCCGCCCGTTTGGGAGCTTTGGTATAATCCCCATGGTCCTGACGGAGTCCCCAGCATCCACTTAGGACGTCAGAGAAAATAAGAATTTACTTACCGATAATTCTATTTCTCGTAGTCCGTAGTGGATGCTGGGCGCCCATCCCAAGTGCGGATTGTCTGCAATACTTGTACATAGTTATTGTTACAAAAATCGGGTTATTATTGTTGTGAGCCATCTTTTCAGAGGCTCCGCTGTTATCATGCTGTTAACTGGGTTCAGATCACAGGTTGTACAGTGTGATTGGTGTGGCTGGTATGAGTCTTACCCGGGATTCAAAATCCTTCCTTATTGTGTACGCTCGTCCGGGCACAGTATCCTAACTGAGGCTTGGAGGAGGGTCATAGGGGGAGGAGCCAGTGCACACCACCTGATCCTAAAGCTTTTACTTTTGTGCCCTGTCTCCTGCGGAGCCGCTATTCCCCCTTGGTCCTGACGGAGTCCCCAGCATCCACTACGGACTACGAGAAATAGAATTATCGGTAAGTAAATTCTTATTTTCCGCCATTACCTTGGTGAAAATCCTCGGGGCCGTGGAAAGCCCAAACGGCAACGTCTGATACTGGTAATGACAATCCTGTACAGTGAATCTCAGGTACGCCTGATGAGGGGGATATATGGGGACATGAAGGTATGCATCCTTTATGTCTAGTGACACCATAAAATCCCCCCCTTCCAGGCTGGAGATAACTGCCCGGAGCGATTCCATCTTGAATTTGAACTTTTTCAAGTACAGGTTTAGGGATTTTAGATTTAGAATGGCCCTGACTGAGCCATCCGGTTTCGGAACCACAAACAGGGTTGAATAGTACCCCTTCCCTTGTTGAACTAGGGGAACCTTGACAATCACTTGCTGTTGACACAGTTTTTGAATTGCAGCTCAAACTATCTCCCTCTCTGGGGGAGAAGCTGGTAAAGCCAATATGAAAAATCGGCGCGGAGGCACCTCTTCGAATTCCAGCTTGTAGCCTTGGGATACAATTTCCATCGCCCAAGGATCCACGTCTGATTGAACCCAGACGTGGCTGAAGAGTCGAAGACGTGCCCTCACCGGCGCGGACTCCCTCAGTGGAGCCCCAGCGTCATGCTGTGGATTTAGTAGAAGCCGGGGAGGACTTCTGCTCCTGGGAACTAGCCGTAGCAGGCATTCTTTTCCCTCTACCCTTACCTCTGGCGAGGAAGGAAGAGCCCCGACCTCTTCTGGACTTATGCGACCGAAAGGACTGCATCTGATATTGTGGTGTTTTCTTCTGCTGTGGGGGAACATAAGGTAAAAAAGTAGATTTACCCGCGGTAGCTGTGGAAACCAGGTCCGCGAGACCTTCCCCAAATAAAACCTCACCCTTGTAAGGCAAAACTTCCATATGTCTCTTTGAGTCGGCATCACCCATCCTTTGGCGGGTCCACAGGGCTCGCCTAGCAGAAATCGCCATGGCGTTTGCTCTTGAACCTAACAGTCCAACGTCTCTCAAAGCGTCTCTCATATATAAGACTGCGTCTTTAATGTGACCCAAGGTCAATAAAATGCTATCCCTATCTAGGGTATCAATGTCAGCTGACAAGGTATCTGCCCAAGCTGCTACAGCGCTACAAACCCAGGCCGACGATATTGCCGGTCTGAGCAAGGCACCCGTATGTGCATAAATTGATTTTAAGGTAGTTTCCTGTCTGCGATCAGCAGGATCCTTGAGGGCTGCCGTGTCTGGAGACGGTAGCGCCACCTTTTTGGACAAGCGCGTTAAAGCCTTGTCCACTCTGGGCGAGGATTCCCACCGTACCCAGTCCTGTGCAGGGAAAGGATACGCCATAAGAATTCTCTTGGGAATCTGCAGTTTCTTGTCTGGAGTTTCCCAAGCTTTTTCAAATAACACGTTCAGCTCATGAGATGGGGGAAAGGTTACCTCAGGTTTCTTTTCCTTAAACATGCATACCCTCGTGTCGGGGACAGAGGGGTCCTCTGTGATATGTAAAACATCTTTTATTGCAATAATCATATAATGAATACTTCTGGCCACCCTTGGGTGTAACCTCGCATCATCTTAGTCGACACCGGAGTCAGAATCCCTGTCGGTATCAGTGTCTGCTACTTGGGACAGGGGACGTTTCTGAGACCCTGAAGGGCCCTGTGACACAGTCAAAGCCGTGGATTGACTCCCTGTTTTATCCCTGGACTCTGCTTTGTCCAATCTCTTATGTAATAAAGACACATTTGCATTTAAAACATTCCACATATCCAACCAATCAGGTGTCGGCGTTGCCGACGGAGACACCACAATCATCTGCTCCACCTCCTCCTTAGATGAGCCTTCCGCTTCAGACATGCCGACACACACGTACCGACACCCCCACACACACAGGGATATATCTATATGGAGACAGTCCCCCAATAAGGCACTTTGGAGAGACAGAGAGAGAGTATGCCAGCAAACACCCAGCGCCACCGGACACTGGAATAAAATCCCAGTTAGTACAGCGCTTTTATATAATATATAAATACACTCACTGCGTCAATTAAATGTGCCCCCCCCTCTTTTTTGCCCTTTGTATCCGTGTTCAGCAGGGGAGAGTCCGGGGAGCCAGCTTCTCTGCAGTGTGCTGTGGAGAAAATGGCGCTGGTTAGTGCTGGAGGATCAAACTCCGCCCCCTCACCGGCGGGCTTCGGTCCCGCTCAAATTATTTATACTGGCGGGGGGGTTTCAATATATCGCCCCTGCAGTATCTAATCTATTTGCCAGTGTCCCTTGAGGTTAATATTGCTGCCCAGGGCGCCCCCCCTGCGCCCTGCACCCTTACAGTGCCCGCTGTGTGTGTATGTGTGGGAGCAATGGCGCGCAGCGTTACTGCTGCGCGTTACCTCAGTGAAGATCTGAAGTAGGGAGGCCATTCGGGATTGAAAAACGCTCAATCCCGGGATTCCCGGGATTGCAGTAGGGATCAGTGAAAAAGGGTGTAGGGAGCAGCGCTGGAGGGTAGGTAGCGGTGCGGGAGGGTGTAGTTAGCGGCGCATAAGGGAGGGAGGGTGTAGGTAGCGGTGCAGGAGGGTGTAGGTAGCTGGGCGGGAGAATGTAGGTAGCGGTGCGGGAGGGTGTAGGTAGCTGGGCGGGAGAATGTAGGTAGCGGTGCGGGAGGGTGTAGGTAGCTGGGCGGGAGGATGTAGGTAGCGGTGTGGGAGGATGTAGGTAGCTTGGCAGGAGGATGTAGGTAGCGGTGCGGGAGAATGTAGGTAGCGGTGCGGGAGGGTGTAGGTAGCTGGGCGGGAGAATGTAGGTAGCGGTGCGGGAGGGTGTAGGTAGCTGGGCGAGAGGATGTAGGTAGCGGTGTGGGAGGATGTAGGTAACTGGGCAGGAGGATGTAGGTAGCGGTGCGGGAGAATGTAGGTAGCGGTGCGGGAGGGTGTAGGTAGCTGGGCGGGAGGATGTAGGTAGCGGTGTGGGAGGATGTAGGTAGCTGGGCAGGAGGATGTAGGTAGCAATGTGGGAGGATGTAGATAGCGGTGTGGGAGGATGTAGGTAGCTGGGCAGGAGGATGTAGGTAGCAATGTGGGAGGATGTAGGTAGCTGGGCGGGAGGATGTAGGTAGCGGTGCGGGAGGGTGTAGGTAGCTGGGCGGGAGGATGTAGGTAGCGGTGTGGGAGGATGTAGGTAGCTGGGAGGGAGGATGTAGGTAGCGGTGTGGGAGGATGTAGGTAGCGGTGCGGGAGGGTGTAGGTAGCTGGGTGGGAGGATGTAGATAGCGGTGTGGGAGGATGTAGGTAGCTGGGCAGGAGGATGTAGGTAGCGGTGCGGGTGGGTGTAGGTAGCAGGGAGGGTTGGTGTGGGTAGCGGCGCGGGAGGGAGCCTGTTAGCACTGCACGGAGAGAAGGTGGGTGAAAGTAATACTACTTACTATTAGGCAGGCGGCAGCCATAGATAAACGCTGAACGCGGCGGTATTTCAAATGAAGCGCCGGCCGCCAGCCAACCAGAGCTGGCGGACCGGCAGCCAATCAGGGAAACGGCCGCAGCAGTCGCTCCTGATTGGCTGCCGCTGCTACGGCAGTTTCCCCGATTGGCTGCCGGTCCGCCAGAGCTGATTGGCTGGCGGCCGGCGCTACATTTGAAGTGCCGCCGCGTTCAGTGTTTATCTATGGCTGCCGCCCGCCTAATGTTAAGTAGTATTACTTACACACCGACCTTCCCGCGCATGCGCACTATAATCCTGTGAATCCCGGGATTGGATGCTCCAATCCCGGGATTCAAATCCCGGCATTTTTGGGCCCAAATCCCGGGATCCCGCCGATCCCAAGATTGGCCTCCCTAATCTGAAGTCTTCTGCCGCCTTTGAAGTCTTCTTTCTTCTTAATACTCACCCGGCTTCTATCTTCCGGCTCTGCGAGGAGGACGGCGGCGCGGCTCCGGGACGAACGGCGAGGGTGAGACCTGCGTTCCGACCCTCTGGAGCTAATGGTGTCCAGTAGCCTAAGAAGCAGGGCCTATCATTTAAGTAGGTCTGCTTCTCTCCCCTCAGTCCCACGATGCAGGGAGCCTGTTGCCAGCAGTGCTCCCTGAAAATAAAAAACCTAACAAAAGTCTTTTTCAGAGAAACTCAGAAGAGCTCCCCTGCAGTGCACCCAGTCTCCTCTGGGCACAGGATCTAATCGAGGTCTGGAGGAGGGGCATAGAAGGAGGAGCCAGTGCACACCCATTCTAAAGTCTTAGAGTACCCATGTCTCCTGCGGAGCCCGTCTATACCCATGGTCCTTACGGAGTCCCCAGCATCCTCTAGGACGTAAGAGAAAACAACTTTTACTGCAGCGTCCTATTGGGGTCAATCTGACCCGATCGATCGCTGTAGTTCATCGCAGCGCAGCGATCAGGTCAGAAATACTCATGCACCGGCATCGCAGTGCGCTGGCGCATGCCTCACAGCCGACGCCTGTCGCTGCCTAGCGATCGCCTCTGCCTGACTGACAGGCAGAAGCGGACGTGGGCGGGAGGGGGGGCACGGCAGCGTTTGGCCGCCATTTTGTGGGCACAGTCCGGCCAACGCAGCCGCTGCGACCAGGGCACCGACGACTAACTCCCGGCCAGCCGCAGGAGCTGCGCTGGCTGAGAGATACTCTTCAAGTACAAATGCATCGCCGCTGTGCAATGCTTATGTACTTGTGCGGGGGGGGGGAAGGGGGGCGGCCTGACATGCGGGGTGGATTAGCCCTGTGCTGGGTGTCCCCCCGCATGTCAGTGTAAGTGATCGTAGCTGTGCTAAATTTTGCATAGCTACAATCAGGTCGGAATGACCCCCTAGGTCCTACTGCCAGTCCGCCTGCCCCATCCAGCATCAACAATCCCCACTCCCTAACCGCAGAAGAACAAAAGCTGCTGCGGCCACCGGCATAGATGTGTATGAAAGCGGCGCAACGGAAGACTTTCATAGCCCTCCCTGCGCCACATACTCTCTGAGCCCCGGAGCCTCCTCTGCGCGTGATGTCACAGAAGAGCCCCCCTGCCACAGCCGCACCCAGATCCCCAGAGGCCCTGACTCCGCAACACCGCACCTGGCCTGCCGGCCTGGAAGCCCCGAGATGGTTAATGTAACGGATACAGTGGGTGATATCGCGGAGGGTAATGTATGGATGCTGTATCAATGTAAAGGTGACAGTGCTGTGCAGTGCAGTGGGTGTGCAGTGTCACTGATACTGCACAGCACTCTCACCTTTTACAATGATTCAGCCAGTCAGTCAGTTCTGTCAGCCAGTCACTATTGTTAGCGCCGGTGTCCCAACGCGCCGCATTACAGGGAAGTAGAAGCACTAAATAAACTACAGCTCCCAGCAGCCTATAGCACTGAAGCATTCCGGCCCTTAGGGCTGCTGGGAGCTGTAGTTTACTGAGTGCATCTTCTTCCCTGTAATGTAGTGCGTTGGGACACCGGCGCTAACAATAGTGACTGGCTGCTGTGCGAGTCTCCGGGAGAGCCACTGCCAAAGGGAGGACAGCAGCCTAGCTGCTTCCAGGAGGAGAAGCAGGAGAAGCATTACCCACACCTCCCCCATTTGCAGTATCTCCGGGCCCCATCCGCGGCACCCGCTCACCCCCCCCTCCACCACCTACGGTGGCTCCGGACCCCCTTCTCCACCAGCAGCACCCCCGCACCCGTCCCTCCGCCACCCGCGGTGGCTCCGGACCCCCACCACAGCACCCTCCCCTCCCCCACCACCACACCAGCCCCTCCCTCACCCATGCCACCCCGCAACCACCCCTCCCTCACCCGCGGCACCACCGGACCCCTCCCCCATCCGCGTCTCCCCTGCACCCACCACTCCCCCCACCCACAGCACCTACTAGGTGATTCATCGGGGCCTGCGTGTGCTGTTCACGCCGTTACAAGTGGCTACGACCCCTTAACCATCGCACGCCCTTTGTCCGTGCAATATTTAACCACTCACATAATTATGATTGGAGGTAATACTCCATATAATACAAATATTGCACACCACAAGGGTATGCAAGGGTTAAGAGGGTGTGAAGAGCGCCCGTAGGACGCGATGAATCACCTAGTATACAGTAAATACAATGCAAGCACTGTTATTCTTTTATTTTATTTTTTTTACTCTGTTTAAATAATGATTAAAGGAGCTGATAAGCTTCAACGCTGTAATCCACACAACAGCAGGAAAATCAGCACGACGTTCGGAAATCGGCTTATTCTCAATCAGAGGAAATAAATGTGTGGCCAGTATCAATTTTTTTTTCTTTTTGTACGTTTTTACTTATTTCTTCCTCTTCTCATTTCACTTATTAGCAGTATAGGGAAAGTCTGTCTCCGCATTCCCTGTAACGTCACCGCTGCATACTTCTGGAAGTTCTAACTTTCCGTCTCTGGCAGTGAGAATGCGGATAATTACTGTCAGGAACGCATCCCGCAGTACCCGGTACAGAATACATGATGAAAGGCAATCGATCCAAACGCTGTAAGCCCATCCAGCTCCATATAAAACAGCTGAGCTGGGAAAATCTTCTCTAAGGCTTTATTAAATCATAGCCGAGGATTAGCAAACACCAGTAATGCGATCTTAAACCACAGATATGGGAGAGGAAAACGTTTCAGTGCAATCCACTTATACGTAAGCGAACTTCACTTAAGGTTTAATCATTTACTTTGCCCCCCAAAAAATAAAAAATAAATATCTATCTATCTGACAGTGTCCCGCAGTAGGAAATAAGGCAGTGCGTAATTAGTAGTGATGTGCACCGGACATTTTTCGGGTTTTGTGTTTTGGTTTTGGATTCGGTTCCGCGGCCGTGTTTTGGATTCGGACGCGTTTTGGCAAAACCTCCCTGAAAATGTTTTGTCGGATTCGGTTGTGTTTTGAATTCGGGTGTTTTTTACAAAAAACCCTCAAAAACAGCTTAAATCATAGAATTTGGGGGTCATCTTGATCCCATAGTATTATTAACCTCAATAACCATAATTTCCACTCATTTCCAGTCTATTCTGAACACCTCACAATATTATTTTTAGTCCTAAAATTTGCACCGAGGTCGTTGGATGACTAAGCTAAGCGACCCAAGTGGCCGACACAAACACCTGGCCCATCTAGGAGTGGCACTGCAGTGTCAGACAGGATGGTCGATTTAAAAAATAGTCCCCAAACAGCACATGATGCAAAGAAAAAAAGAGGTGCACTGTGGTCGCTGGATGGCTAAGCTAAGCGACACAAGTGGCCGACACAAACACCTGGCCCATCTAGGAGTGGCACTGCAGTGTCAGGCAGGATGGCACTTCAAAAAAAATAGTCCCCAAACAGCACATGATGCAAAGAAAAATGAGAGAAAAAAGAGGTGCAAGATGGAATTGTCCTTGGGCCCTCCCACCCACCCTTATGTTGTATAAACAGGACATGCACACTTTAACAAACCCATCATTTCAGCGACAGGGTCTGCCACACAACTGTGACTGAAATGACTGGTTGGTTTGGGCCCCCACCAAAAAAGAAGCAATCAATCTCTCCTTGCACAAACTGGCTCTACAGAGGCAAGATGTCCACCTCCTCCTCATCGTCCGATTCCTCACCCGTTTCACTGTGTACATCCCCCTCCTCACAGATTAATAATTCGTCCCCACTGGAATCCACCATCTCAGGTCCCTTTGTACTTTCTGGAGGCAATTGCTGGTGAATGTCTCCACGGAGGAATTGATTATAATTCATTTTGATGAACATCATCTTCTCCACATTTTCTGTAAGTAACCTCGTACGCCGATTGCTGACAAGGTGAGCGGCTGCTTTAAACACTCTTTCGGAGTACACACTGGAGGGTGGGCAATTTAGGTAAAATAAAGCCAGTTTCTGCAAGGGCCTCCAAATTGCCTCTTTTTCCTGCCAGTATACGTACGGACTGTGTGACGTGCCTACTTGGATGCGGTCACTCATATAATCCTCCACCATTCTTTCAATGGTGAGAGAATCATATGCAGTGACAGTAGACGACATGTCAGTAATCGTTGGCAGGTCCTTCAGTCCGGACCAGATGTCAGCACTCGCTCCAGACTGCCCTGCATCACCGCCAGCGGGTGGGCTTGGAATTCTTAGCCTTTTCCTCGCACCCCCAGTTGCGGGAGAATGTGAAGGAGCAGCTGTTGACGGGTCACGTTCCGCTTGACTTGACAATTTTCTCACCAGCAGGTCTTTGAACCTCTGCAGACTTGTGTCTGCCGGAAAGAGAGATACAACGTAGGTTTTAAATCTAGGATCGAGCACGGTGGCTAAAATGTAGTGCTCTGATTTCAACAGATTGACCACCCGTGAATCCTGGTTAAGCGAATTAAGGGCTCCATCCACAAGTCCCACATGCCTAGCGGAATCGCTCTGTTTTAGCTCCTCCTTCAATGTCTCCAGCTTCTTCTGCAAAAGCCTGATGAGGGGAATGACCTGGCTCAGGCTGGCAGTGTCTGAACTAACTTCACGTGTGGCAAGTTCAAAGGGTTGCAGAACCTTGCACAACGTTGAAATCATTCTCCACTGCGCTTGAGTCAGGTGCATTCCCCCTCCTTTGCCTATATCGTAGGCAGATGTATAGGCTTGAATGGCCTTTTGCTGCTCCTCCATCCTCTGAAGCATATAGAGGGTTGAATTCCACCTCGTTACCACCTCTTGCTTCAGATGATGACAGGGCAGGTTCAGGACTGTTTGCTGGTGCTCCAGTCTTCGGCACGCGGTGGCTGAATGCCGAAAGCGTCCCGCAATTCTTCGGGCCACCGACAGCATCTCTTGCACGCCCCTGTCGTTTTTTAAATAATTCTGCACCACCAAATTCAATGTATGTGCAAAACATGGGACGTGCTGGAATTTGCCCAGATGTAATGCACAATATTGCTGGCGTTGTCCGATGTCACAAATCCCCAGGAGAGTCCATTTGGGGTAAGCCATTCTGCGATGATGTTCCTCAGTTTCCGTAAGAGGTTGTCAGCTGTGTGCCTCTTCTGGAAAGCGGTGATACAAAGCGTAGCCTGCCTAGGAACGAGTTGGCATTTGCCAGATGCTGCTACTGGTGCCGCCGCTGCTGTTCTTGCTGCGGAGGCAATACATCTACCCAGTGGGCTGTCACAGTCATATAGTCCTGAGTTTGCCCTGCTCCACTTGTCCACATGTCCGTGGTTAAGTGGACATTGGGTACAACTGCATTTTTTAGGACACTGGTGACTCTTTTTCTGAGGTCTGTGTACATTTTCGGTATCGCCTGCCTAGAGAAATGGAACCTAGATGGTATTTGGTACCGGGGACACAGTATCTCAATCAAGTATGTAGTTGCCTGTGAATTAATGGTGGATAACGGAAACACGTTTCTCACCGCCCAGGCTGCCAAGGCCTGAGTTATCCGCTTTGCAGCAGGATGACTGCTGTGATATTTCATCTTCCTCGCAAAGGACTGTTGGACAGTCAATTGCTTACTGGAAGTAGTACAAGTGGTCTTACGACTTCCCCTCTGGGATGACGATCGACTCCCAGCAGCAACAACAGCAGCACCAGCAGCAGTAGGCGTTACACTCAAGGATGCATCGGAGGAATCCCAGGCAGGAGAGGACTCGTCAGACTTGACAGTGACATGGCCTGCAGGACTATTGACTTTCCTGTGTAAGGAGGAAATTGACACTGAGGGAGTTGGTGGTGTGGTTTGCAGGAGCTTGGTTACAAGAGGAAGGGATTTAGTGGTCAGTGGACTGCTTCCTCTGTCATCCAAAGTTTTTGAACTTGTCACTGACATATGATGAATGCGCTGCAGGTGACGTATAAGGGAGGATGTTCCGAGGTGGTTAACGTCCTTACCCCTACTTATTACAGCTTGACAAAGGCAACACACGGCTTGACACCTGTTGTCCGCATTTGTGTTAAAATAATTCCACACCGAAGAGGTGATTTTTTTTTGTAATTTGACCAGGCATGTCAATGGCCATATTCGTCCCACGGACAACAGGTGTCTCCCCGGGTGCCTAACTTAAACAAACCACCTCACCATCAGAATCCTCCTTGTCAATTTCCTCCTCAGCGCCAGCAACACCCATATCCTCATCCTGGTGTACTTCAACAGTGACATCTTCAATTTGACTATCAGGAACTGGACTGCAGGTGCTCCTTCCAGCACTTGCAGGGGGCGTGCAAATGGTGGAAGGCGCCACCTCTTCCCGTCCAGTGTTGGGAAGGTCAGGCATCGCAGCCGACACAATTGGACTCTCCTTGGGGATTTGTGATTTAGAAGAACGCACAGTTCTTTGCTGTGCTTTTGCCAGTTTAAGTCTTTTCATTTTTCTAGCGAGAGGATGAGTGCTTCCATCCTCATGTGAAGCTGAACCACTAGCCATGAACATAGGCCAGGGCCTCAGCCGTTCCTTGCCACTCCGTGTCGTAAATGGCATATTGGCAAGTTTACGCTTCTCCTCAGACGCTTTTAATTTTGATTTTTCGGTCATTTTACTGAACTTTTGTGTTTTGGATTTTACATGCTCTCTACTATGACATTGGGCATCGGCCTTGGCAGACGACGTTGATGGCATTTCATCGTCTCGGCCATGACTAGTGGCAGCAGCTTCAGCACGAGGTAGAAGTGGATCTTGATCTTTCCCTATTTTAACCTCCACATTTTTGTTCTCCATTTTTTAATGTGTGGAATTATATGCCAGTATCAATAGCAATGGCCTACTACTATATATACTGCGCACAACTGAAATGCACCACAGGTATGGATGGATAGTATACTTGACGACACAGAGGTAGGTAGAGCAGTGGCCTACTGTACCGTACTGCTATATATTATATACTGGTGGTCAGCAAACTGTGCAAAACTGAAATGCACCACAGGTATGGATGGATAGTATACTTGACGACACAGAGGTAGGTAGAGCAGTGGCCTACTGTACCGTAATGCTATATATTATATACTGGTGGTCAGCAAACTGTGCAAAACTTAAATGCACCACAGGTATGGATGGATAGTATACTTGACGACACAGAGGTAGGTAGAGCAGTGGCTTACTGTACCGTACTGCTATATATTATATACTGGTGGTCAGCAAACTGTGCAAAACTGAAATGCACCACAGGTATGGATGGATAGTATACTTGACGACACAGAGGTAGGTAGAGCAGTGGCTTACTGTACCGTACTGCTATATATTATATACTGGTGGTCAGCAAACTGTGCAAAACTGAAATGCACCACAGGTATGGATGGATAGTATACTTGACGACACAGAGGTAGGTAGAGCAGTGGCCTACTGTACCGTACTGCTATATATTATATACTGGTGGTCAGCAAACTGTGCAAAACTGAAATGCACCACAGGTATGGATGGATAGTATACTTGACGACAAAGAGGTAGGTAGAGCAGTAGCCTTCTGTACCGTACTCCTATATATTATATACTGGTGGTCAGTGCAGTACAGTGCAAAATTATGCACTGTACTCCTACTATATACTACAATGCAGCACAGATATGGAGTGTTTTTCAGGCAGAGAACGTATAATACTGGTGGTCACTGGTCAGCAAAACTCTGCACTGTACTCCTCCTATATAATACTGAGGTCCCCAGTCCCCACAATAAAGCAGTGTGAGCACAGATATATGCAGCACACTGAGCACAGATATGGAGCGTTTTGCAGGCAGAGAACGTATAATACTGGTGGTCACTGGTCAGCAAAACTCTGCACTGTACTCCTCCTATATAATACTGCTGGTCCCCAGTCCCCACAATAAAGCAGTGTGAGCACAGATATATGCAGCACACTGAGCACAGATATGGAGCGTTTTGCAGGCAGACAACGTATACTGGTGGTCACTGGTCAGCAAAACTCTGCACTGTACTCCTCCTATATAATACTGCTGGTCCCCAGTCCCCACAATAAAGCAGTGTGAGCACAGATATATGCAGTACACTGAGCACAGATATGGAGCGTTTTTCAGGCAGACAACGTATACTGGTGGTCACTGGTCAGCAAAACTCTGCACTGTACTCCTCCTATATAATACTGAGGTCCCCAGTCCCCACAATAAAGCAGTGTGAGCACAGATATATGCAGCACACTGAGCACAGATATGGAGCGTTTTGCAGGCAGAGAACGTATAATATTGGTGGTCACTGGTCAGCAAAACTCTGCACTGTACTCCTCCTATATAATACTGCTGGTCCCCAGTCCCCACAATAAAGCAGTGTGAGCACAGATATATGCAGCACACTGAGCACAGATATGGAGCGTTTTGCAGGCAGACAACGTATACTGGTGGTCACTGGTCAGCAAAACTCTGCACTGTACTCCTCCTATATAATACTGCTGGTCCCCAGTCCCCACAATAAAGCAGTGTGAGCACAGATATATGCAGCACACTAAGCACAGATATGGAGCGTTTTTCAGGCAGACAACGTATACTGGTGGTCACTGGTCAGCAAAACTCTGCACTGTACTTCTCCTATATCATACTGCTGGTCCCCAGTCCCCACAATAAAGCAGTGTGAGCACAGATATATGCAGCACACTGAGCACAGATATGGAGCGTTTTTCAGGCAGACAACGTATACTGGTGGTCACAGGTCAGCAAAACTCTGCACTGTACTCCTCCTATATAATACTGCTGGTCCCCAGTCCCCACAATAAAGCAGTGTGAGCACAGATATATGCAGCACACTGAGCACAGATATGGAGCGTTTTTCAGGCAGACAACGTATACTGGTGGTCACTGGTCAGCAAACCTCTGCACTGTACTCCTCCTATATAATACTGGTGGTCCCCAGTCCCCACAATTAAGCAGTGTGAGCACAGATATATGCAGCACACTGAGCACAGATATGGAGTGTTTTTCAGGCAGAAAACGTATACTGGTGATCACTGTCAGCAAAACTCTGCACTGTACTCCTCCTATATAATACTGCTGGTCCCCAGTCCCCACAATAAAGCAGTGTGAGCACAGATATATGCAGCACACTGAGCAGAGATATGGAGCGTTTTTCAGGCAGACAACGTATACTGGTGGTCACTGGTCAGCAAACCTCTGCACTGTACTCCTCCTATATAATACTGGTGGTCCCCAGTCCCCACAATTAAGCAGTGTGAGCACAGATATATGCAGCACACTGAGCACAGATATGGAGTGTTTTTCAGGCAGAAAACGTATACTGGTGATCACTGTCAGCAAAACTCTGCACTGTACTCCTCCTATATAATACTGCTGGTCCCCAGTCCCCACAATAAAGCAGTGTGAGCACAGATATATGCAGCACACTGAGCAGAGATATGGAGCGTTTTTCAGGCAGAGAACGTATAATACTGGTGGTCACTGGTCAGCAAAACTCTGCACTGTACTCCTCCTATAATACTGCTGGTCCCCAGAATAAAGATATGCAGCCCCCTGAAACAAAGTGAGAGGACGCCAGCCACGTCCTCTCACTATCATTTCCAATGCACGAGTGAAAAATGGCGGCGACGCGCGGCTCCTTATATAGAATCCGAATCTCGCGAGAATCCGACAGCGGGATGATGACGTTCGGGCGCGCTCGGGTTAACCGAGCCATACGGGAGAATCCGAGTATGCCTCGGACCCCTGTAAAATGGGTGAAGTTCGGGGGGGGGTCGGTTTCCGAGGAACCGAACCCGCTCATCTCTAGTAATTAGGAGAGTCTATGACTTACCACTTTGGCTAGGACTTGTTACCAATGCCAAATGTATTCTAGACAATAAATATGTCTTTTGTCACATAATTCGTTTTAAACGTATTGCAAACAAAAATAATTACTCTCCTGCGCTAAATTAGAAGATACTGTATATATGATATGGCTGACAATAATATCAAAACTTCTATTTATTTAGTATAATAAAGATTTTTTATTCATAAATGAAGAAATACCACAATAAAAAGCAAGACCGGTCTTAATATCATTAATAACCTTTGAATAAAAGAGTAAATATATATTTTCCGTTCTACACTAAAAGGAGGTGGACTTAAGTATAATCTGTGCACAGAATTAGATAGACTGTCTCTGTAAATATAAAACTCAGTCCATATAAAAAGTCAATGTTAACTCGTAGCAGCTGCCAGTAGAACCCGTATAATGATTCAGTATCCGTAATTTGTTACTTTATATCATAGTTCTTTCACAAATGTAACCATCCAATATAACACATTTGGCTGTGTGAGAGCCGTTCCCAGCAGAATCTTACGTGAGGCTATGCAGTCAGCAGAGCGAGGATCCCAGTAACTACCACGGTGGTTTCTGGCTGTAGGGAGAGCGGCACCTGAACTGGCGCCTGCCCTGAGGTATTATGTGCGGCTTCTATGCTCCCCGGATCCACACCTCTACGTGCCGTTTGCAGGCACCGCTGGGCGGCTTCTTTCCTCCCGGCAATAATACTTAGCGACAACGGAGGATTAAGAGATGATATAAAGTACGGGTCCAATTCAAGCAGGGGTCCAAATCCAAAACTCCTGACGCGTTTCGCTCCTCCCACAGGGGCTTTATCACGTAAAATTCTGCTGGGAATGGCTCTCACACAGCCAAATGTGTTATATTGGATGGTTACATTTGTGAAAGAACTATGATATAAAGTAACAAATTACGGATACTGAATCATTATACGGGTTCTACTGGCAGCTGCCGTTGCGAGAAAAAAATAACGAGCGAACAACTCGGAATGACCCCCATAGTTGCTACTTCTTACTAATGTAACACTATTTAACACTAATTGCTACCTCTCACTAGTGTGGTGCCCGGGGCGGTTGGGTTGTGCTGGCCTGGGGGGCCCTGTACTCTGAACCTTAGGAATGTTAGGGACCCACCTGATAAGGTCACCTGGACGTGGTGGGTGGGCCCATATTTTTGGCAAACATTGGGGGTCATTCCGATCCGATCGCTCGCTGCAGTTTGTTGCAGCGCAGCAATCAGGTCAGAACTGCACATGCACCGGAGCCGCAGTGCGCCGGCACATGGCAGCTTTCGTTGCCTAGCGATCGCTTCTGAGACAGAGGCGGTCGCTGGGCGGAAGTGGGCTGAATGGTGGCGTTAAGCCGCCGTTTAGGGGGAGCGGTCCAGCCAACGCAGGCGTGGCTGGACCGTTGGGGGGGGGCGGGCCGCGGCGGCTGCGTGACGTCTCACACAGCCGCTGCGGCAGTGGCAGTTAACTCCCGGCCAGCCGCAGGAGCTGCGCTGGCCCGGAGTTACTCCTCAAGTACAAAGGCATCGCCACTGTGCTATGCTTTTGTATTTGTGCGGGGGGGGGGGGGGGGGGGGCGGCACTGACATGCGGGGCGGACTAGCCCTGTGCTGGGCGTCCCCCCGCATGTCAGGGAAGATAATCGTAGCTGTGCTAAATTTAGCACAGCTACGATCAACTTGGAATGACCCCCATTATTTTAAACACCCCAGTTTTACTCTATATGTTATAGTGCAAAGTTTATTATAATTGTTCTGACAAGGAGTGTTTAGTACTTAGAGTGTGCACCAGCATTTTTTGTTCTTTTTTTTCAGGGTTGAACTGATCCACAGGGGTACAGGGAAAATCCCCATTGGGCCTCACTTCTTGAGGGCCCACCCCCTCCTCTAGGTGTCATGTTCCAGATTGTGCACTTGCATTGTACACTGTCACTCTATTAGAGGGTCAGTTATCTGATGGAGCAGGACCACCGATAAAAATTAGTTCTTGGTTCACTTCTATAGAAACTACACCAAGATTGTTAGCCAAGTGTCTGCGGTTGCTGGCTACATCTTGTGGACGACCACACCCCTTAAGCATGGTCCCTACCACTGCATTGCCCCAGTGGGCCATTCATGCCCCAGTACGACACTGGATTCTGTACAGTGGTGGAAATAGCGAGTGGTGGGACCAGGTGCAACAATATGCATTGGGCCCCACCACATATTCAAATAGGGACAGCGCGTGGCCAATAAATGGTGTGTAAGCTCATTGAGAAGGGGTGTGGCCACAGAATAGTACCCCCAATTAAAATGATGCCCCACAGTAGTGCTACCTTATTCACATTACATAGTAGAGTTTCTTATTCACAGTACTCCACACAGTAGAGTCCCTTATTCATGTTACGCCACACAGTAGTGTCCTTATTCACGTTACACCACACAGTAGTCTCCCTTAGTCATGTTATGCCACACAGTAGTACCCCTTATTCACATTATGCCACACAGAAGTAGCCCTTAAATACATTATGCCACACAGTAGTACTGCTCATAGACATTGTGCCACACAGTAGTACTATTTATACACCTTACACCATACAGTAGTACTCCTTATACATGTTACGCCACATAGTATACACGTTACGCAACACAGTATTACCCCTTATACACCTTATGCAACAAAGTAGTACCCCTTATACACGTTACACCACAATGTAGTTCCCCTTATACACATTACGCCACACAGTAGTGCTCCTTATACACGTTGCACCACACAGTAGTGACCCTCATTCACATTATGCCACACAGTAGCGACCTTTAGTCACATTATGCCACACAGTAGTACTCCTTATACACTTTACACCACACAGTAGTGCCCCTTATTCACGTTAGGCCACAAAGTAGAGACCCTTATTAGTCTGCCCCGCATGTCTGGCCCTACTTCCCCCCCCCCCTCCTGCAAGGGTGCAAACGCATCGCACAGCGGCGATGCTTTTGCACCCGCTGAGTAGCTACCTGAAAGTGCAGCTCCTGCGTGCTGGCAATCCGCTACTAGCCGCGTCGCAGCGGTCCTTGCAACAGTCTGGACACACAGTGTTCTAACATCGTTGGCATGCCCCCTCCTGCACGCGACCGCCTCTGCCCGTCAATCAGGCAGAGGCGATCACAGCCCAGAGATGCTTTTAGCATCTCAGGGCCGTAACTACAGATGGGGCAGCGCTCATCTGATGCGGCTCCATCGTAAACGTGCACTACCGGTGCGGCTAGGCGATCCGGAGCCTACCCACGCTACGGGAATGCACAGAGACGCTCCCATTGCAGTGAATGGGGTGCGTGTGTGTCCCAGATGCTGCAATAGCGTGTCTCCCGTCTGTAGGTGTGTGCAGAGGGGGCACCGCACATAGCACTGCAGGGTAGGGGGCGCTGTTGGCGGCCCCTGTTAATTATTAGTTTTAATTACTTTCACTTGCAGCTTCCCCCCTTTTTGAAGACCAGCATCTCCTGGCCACCGCTGTCTCCTACCCTGATCCCTAATACCTATACAACATTCATAAACTCAACTTGAGATTTCTTTGTTACTCGGTCACACTGTCCTTTATTACATTTCAAGATGCTGACATACCCGGGATTCTAACCTATTGCCTGTGGCATTGCAGTCAGACACTATTCATTGCACTATCTGCCCTTGCATAGAAAGATAGATCATTCTAAGGGGGTCATTCCGTGTTGATCGCACGCTGGCTACATTTAGCAGCCGTGGAAACGTATTGTCGCAGCCCACCGGGGAGTGTATTTTCGCTTTGCAGAAGTGCGAACGCTTATGCAGCAGAGCACCTGCAAAAACATTTTGTGCAAAACAAGCCCTGTAGTTACTCTCCGTGTGCGTTGATTCTAACGACGGAGGGACAGCTTTTGACATCACACATCCGCCCAGCGAATGCCCAGCCACGCCTGCGTTTTTTCTGCCATGCCTCCGTTTATCTAAGCACTCCCTGAGAAACAGTCAGTTGACACCCAGAAACGCCCACTTCATGTCAATCTTCCTGCGTTCGGCCGTGCGACTGGAATGTTCGTTACACTATGCAAACCCACGATGCTCATTGTACCCGTACGACGCGCTTGCGCATTTCGGTGCATACGCATGCGCAGAAATGTCAATTTTTAGCCTGATTGCTGTGCTGTGAACAACGGCAGCTAGCGATCAACTCGGAATGACCCCCTAAGCTACAGAATTCTTACTGTTAGAAGCTTACCATGTACTTTGCGATAAAATGATCAGCATGGCGGCTGAGCAGATCTATGTAGTGTGTGGCTGCAAGGGATGTGTGGCTGCACACTACATAGATCTGCTCAATTACAATGCTGATTATTTTTTTTACAAAGTACCAGTAGCTTCATATAGTGTACATAGTTTTCATGCAGAATCAAATAGATGAACGAGTAGGGTGTTTGATTGGAATTCAACAGGCTTGAATCCTGGGTATGGCAATAAATAGAAATGTGTTATTTAATAAATGGTATTGTAACTGATTGACAACGAGCTCTCCCATGAGTCACGCTCCTTATGACACTATTGGGGAAAAATGGGGGGAAGAGAGGGGCCCCAATTCTCTCTCTGGAACAGGGCACCAAAAAGTCTAGTTACGGCTCTGTGTAAGCTGTTAGGGCAAAAATGACTGGTAGTAAGTTGCCCTCTGTTGAAGAAATGTAAATTACAAGCAGTTTACGCAAAGGAAATAGCATCACAAAGGTTTGCAGCATCCGAATCACAGCGTGTTTTCTCTAATACCCTGGAAAAGGGGTTTTCGGTGTTATCCAATCCAGAACTTCTCGGTATAGGAAGGTTTGTTTTCCATCTATTATACTTAGAATGAACCTGACTGAGGACCTTTAAGCAATAGGCTGTTCTGACCTGTAATGCGTATGTGGTTGACCTAGTTTGTAATTTCGTCATTGTTTTACGATGACAATAAAGTATTTATCTTAATCTTATCTAATTCTTGTGCTCATTTAATTAGTATAGCTATCTGATTTCATGAGTACAGAGTTGGAAGGTTTAGCCTGCAGGTTCACCGGGCCGCAAGATGACGCAAAGACCACCCATGTGATGTGAATCCATACTACAAGCTATCCTGTTATGGCGCAAAGACTTCTCCTTAATTTATTTCTGATCCATTTACATTTTATTTTCAATTATAATTCATTGAAGAACATAATCAATTAAATGGTAAACAATGATATGGACACCTGGGGCTAAATGTGATAGCCTCCGAGTTAGTTGCCGGAGGTGCGGGACTTTCTGCGAGTCTGCCCATTGTTTTTTTAAAGCGGCAATTATTTACAATGCAAAACCAGCTTGGTATTGCCTTGTAAATGATTACTGGCTCACTTCTCCACTCTTTACACTGCTTGGTACATCAACCAATTAGAAAAATCCCTGCTTAGTGGGTGGCTGCAAATAGCTGTCACAGTTTCCAGACCACCCATCAGGTCACATGTTCCAGGTCACCCAGCAGTTACACAGGCAGAGCTCAGCAACTCTCACATTTTCCAGAGCACAATGGTGATGCATCGTAAATGGTAGGCAAACTTTTGCCAAATGACTCCGAAACGAAGCAATCCATTACAACGCCAATATATTCCTGCAAATCTACGGACCGAGAGCTTGAATTTCTTGCTCAGACAATGGCATCATAGAAATATGTCACTCATAAAAGTCGTCCTTCTGCTATTAATATATACATGAGTATGGTCCTATAAGTAACAGTGACCCCGTACCCAGCTTCTACAGTGTTTGCACTTGTGCTCGATAACCTTTGCTTTGCAATGACATTTTGTTGACGCCTCCTGATCTTTTTACTTGAATTCACTTTGGGTACATTGGGATCAACTTCTGTCTTCTGTTGGCCACGGTGAAAGCGCTCATTATCCGCCACAAGTCATACGCAACTGACATGCAATATTATTGTGGTATAATGCTGCTGGGTAATCATCCACGGTGTTATGGAGCGGTAAAGAGAAACTAGGTGGCTTAGCTGTAATATCGAAACTGCTCATAAGAGGAAATATTAATGAACCGTGTGAGTCATGAATCCAAGTTTTGTGAATTCAAGACCAGTGATCCTCATAAGTGAGCCACATCAGCTGCTCTAGGTATGGTCATCCGCGGCTAGCAATCCTCAATGGTCTGCTAACAATCTTTTAGCTATCAATGGTGCAAATCCGATCGTTCTCCACCATTGATGCCAGTGAGCCATGAATATTGTTGGTTTCTTTTCCCCATCACAATGGTCACGGCATGTAGCCCCCACCTCCCCAATGCAAAACTCAGTTCCACACACCCCCTTCCCTGATTGGCCCACTGCCCACCAGATGCCAGACACTAGCAGAGTCTCAATGATGTACAGTATGAAGACATATCTGTATAAAAAATATGAATGTGTCAAGACCCTCAGGAATAACATGCTGTTATCTTCAGCGGAGAGCCGTCTTGCTACTCTTCTTGTTCGGTTTCTCAGGGGAGACTAAGGGGTCTATTTACTAAACCTCAGGTGGAGATAAAGAGGCCGGCGATAAGTTACCAGTCAATCAGCTCCTAACTGCCATGTCACAGGCTGGGTTTGAAAAATGACAGTTAGGAGCTGATTGTCTGGCACTTTAATCTCCGGCCACTTTATCTCCACCTAAGGCTTAGTAAATAGACCCCTACCACCAATTACATTCCGCAACAGCGCAACTCATTGATCTACAATGGAACAAAATTTCCAGGAAAAAGAGGAATTTTACTGCAATTCTTCTTTGACATTTTCTTGATCTTCAAAATATTAAAATTTGGTTAGATTATGTTTCGCCGTTCCCAATCCGGAACCATGTATGTAACTAACCTCTTCTGATTTCACATTTCACATACATAATTATTTAATTCTTAAATGTTACAGTGGCCCTCATTCCGAGTTGTTCGCTCGCTAGCTGCTTTTAGCAGCTTTGCACACGCTAAGCCGCCGCCTACTGGGAGTGAATCTTAGCTTATCAAAATTGCGAACGAAAGATTTGCAATATTGCGAAAATACTTCTCTGTGCAGTTTCTGAGTAGCTCAAGACTTACTCCTACACTGCGATCAGTTCAGTGCTTGTCGTTCCTGGTTTGACGTCACAAACACACCCAGCGTTCGGCCAGACACTCCTCCGTTTCTCCAGCCACTCCCGCGTTTTTCCCAGAAACAGCAGCGTTTTTTCACACACTCCCATAAAACGGCCTGTTTCCGCCCAGAAACACCCACTTCCTGTCAATCACATTACGATCACCAGAACGAAGAAAAAACCTCGTAATGCTGTGAGTAAAATACCTAACTGCATAGCAAATTTACTTGGCGCTGTCGCATGCGAACATTGTGCATGCGCAGTTAGCGGAAAATCGCTGCGATGCGAAGAAAATTACCGAGCGAACAACTCGGAATGACCACCCATGTTTGATATCTAAAAAAAGGGTGGTCTTCAGGTTGCCGACGGCCGGGCTCCCGAAGACCACTATACCGGCGCCGGAATCCCGACCGCCGGCATACCGACAACATTTCTCTCTCTTGGGGATCCACGACCCCCTTGGAGGGAGAATAGATAGCATGGCGCGTGTAGCGCGCCACCGTGCCCGCAGCGTGGCGAGCCCGCAAGGGGCTCATTTGCGCTCGCCCAGCTGTCGGTATGCCGCCGATCGAGATTCCGTCGCCGGTACGCTGGTCGCCGGCAGCCCGACCGCAGCCCGACCGCCGGCAACACATACTACACCCATTTTCCCATAGAGGATACTGGGGTTCCATTTAGTACCATGGGGTATAGACGAGTTCACTAGGAGCCATGGGCACTTTAAGAATTTGATAGTGTGGGTTGGCTCCTCCCTCTATGCCTCTCCTTCTGAACCAACAACACTTAACCAAGTAACAGTGCAGGAAGAACGAAGCACCAGGCGGGCACCCAGAACACTCTACAGACTACGAGAAAAGGATTTACCGGTAGGTAATTAAAATCCTATTTTCTCTTACGTCCTAGAGGATACTGGGGTTCCATTTAGTACCATGGGGATGTACCAAAGCTCCCAAACCGGGTGGGAGAGTGCTGAGGATCCTGCAGAACTGATTGACCAAACTGAAGGTCCTCAGAGGCCAAAGTATCGAACTTGTAGAATTTAGCAAACGTGTTCGAACCTGACCAAGTCGCTGCTCGGCAGAGCTGTAAAGCCGTGCAGCCGCCCAGGAAGAACCCACCGACCTAGTAAAGTGGGCCTGTACAGATTTTGGTACCGGCAAACCTGCCGTGGAATAAGCATGCTTGATAGTGAACCTGATCCAGCGTGCAATTGTTTACTTTGAAGCAGGACACACAATTTTATTGGGATCACATAGAATGAACAGCGAGTCAGATTTCTGTGACGAGCTGTCCTCTTTACGTATACCTTCAAAGCCCTCACAACATCCAAAGACTTTGAAGTAGCAGAGATGTCTGTAACAGCCAGAACCACAATAGGTTGGTTGATGTAAAACGCAGACACCACCTTAGGAAGAAATTGCTGATGATTTCTGAGTTCAGCTCTGTCCTCATGAAAAATTAAGTAGGGACTCTTGTGAGCAGGGCCGTCTTTTCGTATGGGCTCAATGGGCTCTTGCCCAAGGGCCCCAGGAGTCTAAGGGCCCTAAGCTGATAGCTGAGGGTCCCCTCTTTCCAGGGGTACCAGATTTTTGAAAATCGGCCCTGGGGAACCGGAGATATCTGACTTCGAAGCAATGGTCCCCATCCAAGACTGGTAATTGCTCTTCCCAGCCAGATATCTTGGGTTCTGTCTGATATAGAGTTATTTTGAGAGCATTCTCCAAAAGATGGGACACCCCCTTTCAGTGGACACTGGCATCTTGTCTCTACTATGCCCAGAACCGGAGATATAAGCCTTCAAGAAGCTGGACCCTGCTCCAGCGCCACACATCTAGTTTGCAGTTTTATATTTTTGCCGGTAGATTGCTCTGGCTCCTAAATTCTGATCCCCAAGTCCCCAGAACCTCTTGAAAGGTGGGACTCTTTCGTTTTTTATCGCATTCAAAAGGTAAGAAATCTATTTCCAGGAACTGGAGATATTTGCAATCAACCAAGCTGCCCTCCCACCGGAAAATTATGAATATTAAGTCCACTCCACTATCCACCCCTCCACTGCGTATTACACACCCCCTACCACCCTGGAAGTTATGTACCGGGGCCCCTGCATTCAGCCCAATGCCTCTTCTACCGTTTAGAGTTCTCCCTCCCGTCCCATGTTACACCATCTGTGCAGTAAAGGAGTAATTAGCAGAAATTACTGCTCCGGGTCCTACTTACTGAGTGGCAGATAGAACACCCCCTACCGCCCATGGGACATCAAAGCTGCTGCTGATAGCACCCCCCCACCCCTACCGCTGGAGGATGGGTAGGGGGCCCAGTGCATTGCTGTGCCCAGGGGCCTACACTGCTGTTAAGACGGCCCTGCTTGTGAGACAACGCTCCCAGCTCCGACACACGTCTTGCTGAAGCCAAGGCCATCAGTGTGACGGGTCTTCCACGTAAGGTATTTTGCGTCAACCTCCTGTAACGATTAAAACCAGTCTGATTGGAGGAACTGCAGCACCAAATTGAGATCCCAAGGTGCCGTGGGAGGCACAAAGGGAGGTTGGATGCGCAAAACACCTTTCAAAAAGGTCTGGACCTCAGGGAGAGAAGCCAATTGTTTTTGAAAGAAAATGGACAATGCCGAAATCTGGACTTTTATAGAGCCCAGCCGTAGGCCCACATCCACAGCTGCCTACAGAAAAAGCAGGAAACGTCCCAGGTGAAATTCCACAGCAGAATATTTTCTACCCTCGCACCAAGAGACGTGTTTCTTAAAAATATGGTGGTAATGTTTATACGTTACCCCCTTCCTGGCTTGGATCATAGTCGGGATAACTTTGTTAGGGATCCTTCTTCTGGCAAGAATCAGCCGTTCAACTTCCATGCCGTCAAACGTAGCTGTGGTAAGTCCTGATAGACGAACGGACCCTGTTGCAGAAGATCCTCGCAAAGAAGTAGAGGCCACGGATCTTCGAGGAGCATCTCCAGGAGGTCTGCGTACCAGGCTCTTCTTGGCCAGTCCGGAGCAATGAGAATTGCTTGAACCTTTTTCCTTTTTATTCTTTTCAAAATTCTTGTGATCAGACGAAGTGGAGGAAGCACGTACACGATCTGATAGACCCATGGAGTCGTCAGAGCGTCCCCCGCCACTGCCTGTGGGTCTCTCGACCTGGAACAATATCGCTTGAGCTTCTTGTTGAGACGAGAGGCCATCATGTCGATGTGTGGATATCCCCACCTACGTGTCAAGCACCTGAACACTTCCGAGTGAAGGCCCCACTCCCCCGGGTGCGGGTAGTGTCTGCTGAGGAAGTCCGCTTCCCAGTTGTCCACTCCCGGAATGAAGACCGCTGACAACGCCACAGCATTTTTTTCTGCCCAGAAAAGAATTCCTGACACCTCTGACATTGCTGCTCTGCTTTTCATTCTGCCCTGTCGGCTTATGTACGTCACTGTCGTCACATTGTCCGACTGGACCTGAATGGCCCGATCCGGAAGAAGATAAGAGGCCTGCAGAAGGGCGTTGACTTCTTCACTTCATCATCTTCCTTGAAACTGCACCCCCTGGGTGACTGCTCCCCAACCTATGAGGCTAGCTTCTGTGGTTATAGGATCCAGTCCTGAATTCCGAACCTCTGACCATCGATGAGGTGAGAAATCTGTAGCCACCACAGAAAGGAGATCCTGGCTTTTGACGACAGACGGATCCTCTGGAGCATGTGAAGACGCGATCCGGACCATTTGTCCAACAGATCGAGCTGGAAGGGTCTTGTGTGAAACCTTCCGTATTGAAGTGCCTTTACCCAAGAAGTCGAATGCATAGATGCACCGATATCCGGGTTGGCTTCAGGCCATCCCGAACCATCGTCTGGATTACCAATGCCTTTTCCAATGGAAGGAACACTTTCTGCGACTCCGTGTCCAGTATCATTCCCAGGAATGGGAGCCTCCGTGTTGGCTCTAGGTGAGATTTTGGAAAGTTCAAAATCCACCCGTGATCCTGGAGAATTTGGTTGAGAAGGCAATGCTGTCCAACAACCTCTCCCTGGACGGCGCCTTTATCAGAAGATCATCCAGGTAAGGAATTATGTTCACTCCCTGCTTGCGAGGGATAAACATCATCTCTGCCATCACTTTGGTGAATACCCTTGGTGCCGTAGAGAGACCAAATGGCAGGGCCTGGAACTGGTAGTGACAGTTTTGCAGTGCAAACCGCAGGTAAGCCTGATGAGGCGGCCGGATCGGAATGTGAAGGTACGCATCTTTGATATCCAGAGACACTAGGGATTCCCCTTCCCCCAGACCTGAGATCACCGCTCTCAGAGACTCCATCATGAAGTTGAACACTCTTAAGAACGGATTCACGGAATTGAGGTTCAGAATTGGTAGTACCGAAACGTCCGATTTCGGTACTACAAACAGGTTGGAATAGTACCCCTTGTTGTGCAAATGAGGTGTAACTGGAACAATGACTTGAGTCTGGACCAGTTTTTGGATGGCCTGCTGTAAAGTTATACTTGCCTCATGTGAAGCTGGTAAGCCTGATTTGAAGAATCTGTGAGGTGGGAGCTCTTGGAACTCCAGTCTGTAGCCCTGGGAAATAAGATCTATGACCCAGGGATCCCAGCACGAACTTTAACAGATGTGACTGAAGAATTTTAGTTGGGCTCCCACCTGACAGCCCTCCAGGCATCGCGGCCCACCGTCATGCTGAAGGCTTTGAGGAAGCAGAACCTGAGCTCTGTTCCTGAACACCTGCATTTGCTGGTTTGCATAGTTTACCTCTTGTACCTCTGGAAGATGTAGAAGCACCTCCGGATTTTCCTTTAAACTTGGCTGTCCGAAAAGACTGTAAATTTGAAGCTGAATAAGCTTTCCTGGCTGGGGGAGCTGTGGAAGGAAGATACGTAGACTTATCCGCAGTAGCTTTAGAGATCCATTTGTCTAGTTAGTCTCCAAACAAGGCCTCTCCTGTGAATGGCAAGCCTTCCACGCCTTTCCTGGAGTCTGAATCAGCCGTCCACTGGCGTAGCCACAAGCCCCTGCATGCTGACGCTGCCATAGCGGTGGTGCGTGTATTAAGCAAACCTATCTCTTTTATGGCCTCCACCATAAAGTTCACAGAGTCCTGTATATGATGCAGGAGTAAAACTACATCCCCCCTAGACAAGGAATCTAATCCCTCAATCAGGTTACTTGACCATTTAGCAATGGCTTTTGTGATCCAAGCACAACCAATACTGGGTCTCTGGGCCACCCCAGCAGCTGTGTACAATGATTTGAGTGTAGTCTCAATTTTATTGTCAGCCGTATCTTTAAGGGAGGCTGCACCAGGGACAGGAAATACAATTTTTTGTGACAGCCTAGAGTCTGATGCGTCCACTATCGGTGGATTTTCCCATTTTTTTCCTATCCTCTAGGGGAAAAGGAAAAGATGAGAGCAACCTTTTAGGGATTTTAAATTTCTTATCAAGATTAACCCATGGTTCTTCAAACAGGGTATTCAATTCCTTTGACGCAGGAAAAGTGACGGAGTACTTCTCTTTTACATTAAAATAAGATTCCTCACAGTCCTCTGACGCTTTATCAAGAATTTGCAGAACATCTCTGATAGCCTCTATAAAAGCCTCTACTCCCTGTGACAGAGTAGCATCCCCCCTCCAAATCCACCTCACCCTCCTCAATGTCTGACCCGTCAACGTCAGAATTATTTGAGATCATTCCCTTAATGGAAGTAACCCAATCCGGTTCAGCCCCGCTATTCTGGGCGGTGCACTGCCCTGAGTACCCAGTAGTGAGCCCCCTGGTGAAGAGGAACACTCCGCTGTACAAGAAACACACTCATTGCCTGACATAATGTAAATGTGACAGCATACACACACACACACACACACACACACAGGAAAAGGTTAAGCACAATTAACCCACAAAGAGCCCTTCAGGGAGAGACAGATTTACCACTGCGCCCTTATTGCTAATGCCGGGTCGCAGAGTAAGTACCCTGATAGGGGACCTAGTACCCTGAGTAAGTACCCTGATAGGGGACCTAGTACACTAATACCCCTTTCACACTGCCAATGCTGGATCCCACCCGGGAATTGGAAACGGGTCCTTCCCAGTTGGGATCTGGCATTGGCCGCTGCTGCAGGCTTCCCCGACCTGGCAATATGCCGGGCGGGTGCCATAGCAGCGGGGGGCGGAACCGGCGGCAGGGGCGGAGGTAGCACTGGGAGATGAGCTTATCTCTGCGCCGCCTTCTCCCTGCTGTAGTAAACGTGTCCCAGGACGCATCGACTCGGGAGCCCGTTTACGCAGCCACTGACCCTGTATTCAACCCGGGTATAACACTGTTTTATTCCCAGGTTGAATTGCTCCTTTCACACCGCACGCTGACCCGTGTCGACCTGGCAATATGCCGTGTCGATATCCGGTTAATTGTGTGGTGTGAAAGGGGTATAAGAATCGCTCCCCCACTTCTATGACCCCCTGGTACCGCTGAGGTAATCTGGAGTCTCTCCGGAGGAGCTGCGCGTCCCTGTCAGTCAGCGTCTGTGTCCACTGTAGAGGCAAAATGGCGCTGGGTAGCTGCTGGATCCGCTCATAGTGAAGGCCCCACCCTTTCAATGACGCGCGGTCTTCCTGCTTTTTTTATACTGGCTGAGGTAATCTGGTGCTTAAAATGGAGAGAAAAACTGTTTTGCCCAGTGTGGGTACTGTGTACAGTGTACGGAGACGCAGCTGTGTACTGTGTCTGGAGACGCATTCCACCCTGGTTAGAAGCCGTGCGTCTCCGTACCCTTATGCCGCCATAATGGCCGGCGACCCTAGTCGGGACGCCGGCTTAGTACTCACCACTCTTCTGTCTTCTAGCTCTGTTAGGGGTGGCGGAGTGCTGCGAGAATGTACGAAGCGCCATGGTTGGGGCTTGCAAATAGTTCCCTCAGGAGCTCAGTGTCCTGTCAGCGGGGAACGGGACCATTAACCCTTCAAGAGGTTGGGCCGTCCCCTCCCCCCTAAGTCCCACAAAGCAGGCAGGCTGGGGCCATCCAGCCCTGCCTGAAAATAACAAACAGATAAAATAAATGCAGAAAACTCTTCAGGAGCTCACACTATCAAATTCTTAAAGTGCCCATGGCTCCTAGTGGACCCGTCTATACCCCATGGTACTAAATGGAACCCCAGTACCCTCTAGGACGTAAGAGAAAACACCAAAAACAAATATATTCATTCATTGATATATAAAACAGGGCTTGGTGAAACCCATGAATAGGACACCCTAACACTGGCCTAAAGGGGAAGACCTAGGAATTTCTGAGTCTCATTGTATCTCTTCTGTCCCAACTGCAGGCTAGACCCCTTGCCGCAGAGGTGGAGGAACTACTGAGATAGCAGCGAATCAAAATGAACCAGCTGCACCCCGAATCTCTGGCCGACCATCACACAAGTGCCGTACTAGGGAAATTGTCACCTCCTCGATTTTGTCTCCGAGTCTTGGAAGCACAGTATAGTTAGTGTTGCAGTTATATAAGTGAACAGTGCAAATCCCCATAATACTTACTGTAGCTGCGCCGGATATTTTAATTCAACCGGAGGGACCGACATTGTTACAATACTTCATGTTTATGTTAGCAATTATTTCTATACATTTTTTAAACAACATTTTATGTAGACAGTAAAAAATGATTGTGGGAAAGATTATTGTGTTGCTCACATACTGTAGAAAGTTCTTCTAAATTGAAGTCTACAAGTTCACAGACCTTCCAGAAACGATGACGGCTGCAGGGGCAAAAGCGATCACCTGCCATTGGCATAAATATACAATTATGCAAAGGCGGCCTTTATTGTGCATGATGACATTTTATTAGCAACGGTCAGTGGTTACTGCATGTAAAATGACATACATTCCCTGTCCTGTCTTATGCCAACTGTGCGCGTGTTCTGAGAAGATTCCTGATAAAGTCACTTATGCACTCTGCATCTTCCTTCTTGGCATCACATAAGGTTAAGCATGGGGGCCACAAATAGGCCAATATACTATTCTGGCCTGTATGTTTCTTGTTTAGCTGAGTGCCTACTCAAATTTCTACACTAATACTTTGGAGATTTTCAGTTTACTGGTTATATATTATATTAAGAGGTGAGCGCAAGATCGACAAAAGGGTAAATTTGTGGTTATAAAGGGGATACGGGACTCCGACCCTACAGAACACATCACCCGCACTCACCCACGGTGCAGACTTCATCAAGTTACCTGGACATGGTACCTAGGTACCAGGACATTGATACACCAGTACCTTACCAGCTTTGAGAGACTCCCAGAGCTCTCACCTTAGAACTTTTTTGAATATTTTTCATTGTTTGTGATTATTGCTGCATACTGTACATGTACAAACTGTATATGTGTATAAACAGGATGCAGTATATATATATATATATATATATATATATATATATATATACACTTTTCACTAACTGCATTAACCATCTAGTGGTATATGTGGAGCGCTGTGACCACGTTTACAATAAACAATATTACCTATTTTTAAATATGTGCACCATTCCTCATTATTACTAATTATATAAGCTACAAAACTTGTCAAACACAGACTCGCTATACCCTTGCTATATATAATATTGTATATCAATATTGTATATTAGATTGATTGATTGATTGATTGATTGATTGACTTTTCATTTATTTATGTTGACTATTTTGTTTATTGAACATTATAAAATATATATCCATGTACTCAGACCGGCACGCCGCCTTATATATTGTTTACATGTCCTCCCAGATGTCCAACAAACCACAAAAAAACAGAAACGTTTACAGGTGGCACCCACGGGACAATTACCTGAGGAAAGTCACAATAAACAGCAACTGAAACATAGGATATGATAGAGACTTGTGGTTAGATTTATTTAAATCCCATGAGTGCCGCCTGCAAACATTATATATATAGTAAAAGGTCTGCTTTACAAAGAATGACTCTTCTCTCTGTCTGCTTGATCAGGCAACTTCTTTTCACCTCACAACTGTTGCAACATCACATTTATTCACCAGATATGGCTTTGCTGGACCCTAGCTAATCCCCACCGGCCCTCTCTGTCATCCGGCTGCTAGTCAGCGTCGGAAGCCCCACCCACTGGTCCCACAAACCTTTATACCTTTAAGCTATTCCTGTTATGAGCATCAAAACATGGCAAAGCACCCTTTGCCACCATTATGAGCGAGGCACGAGGTGATTAATATGACGGGAAACAGAAACTAAAAGAGAAAACAGTTGGTAATGGTCACCCTGCCACATATATGTAGCCAGGTGGCGCTCACTTAGCATTGTGTTACTAGAGTGCCTCTGTAGAGGAGAGTTTCATGTGACTTTGGGTGGCGGATTACAAAGTCATCCCTACATATGACCCTTAATGACTTCAGCCTTCCACTTCACAGCTTGTTCTACAACCAAAAAGCTAAGAAGCTGACAAACAAAAAGGGGTCTTTGTGGAGAAGGGCTGGACTGATCTACAAGTGGATAAATAGCTATTCTTCCCGAGAGACCCTCTTCAGACCTGAACTGGCACAAGTCCCCAATTAAGCAGAATTCTGGCAAAGCTCTGTTCAATTCAGGCTCCATAATACAGGAAGAAAAGACTGTAATATTACTTCTTCTTACTTTGCAAGAGCTACAAGTCTAGTGGGGGGATCGCAATCAGAGCATACTCATGAATGAATGGCTATTGATTGAATGCACAATCAACTGCTACATGTTGGGAGGACAGATATATATTTTATATACTGTTTAAAACGTTATATAACTTTCTAAAATACATTAAGTGCACCGATTCATTTACATAAATAAGGGATGTGGTCATAATATTTACAATACTGACTTTCAGAATGCTGAGAGTTATGGTGTGTACACACGGTGAGATTTTTTCTTACGATATTGACTATATAGTCAAAATCGTAAGAAAAGTTAGTGCAGATCACCTTGCGATCCCAATCCGACGCAGATGCGCGGTCCCGTGCAGTCGGCATCGCAAGAATAGATAGACTGTGCAGGCAAGTCCGTTTTGACTATCTCTATAGAAGAGAGAGGCAAAATTGACACTTAGCCAAAATCGCACATAGTCAGTATCGCAAGCACATCATGAGTGTGCTTGCGATACTGACTATGTGCCGACCTAGCCCGTCGCATAGTGAGAATCGGGCATAGCCCGAATCTCACCGTGTGTATGGGCCATTAGGATGTCGGAAAGTGCAGAGTGTTGACATGTTCACAATGGACCTGACGGAATTTATCATCGCCTGACTGCCGGACCCCAGAGACGCCACTGGAGCTGCCGGACCAGGTGTAGTCGCCATTAGAGCGCCAGGGATGTTTTGTTGACCCTCTAATCATATTAACACTTCATACTGTAAGTGTCAATGTTGATATTCTCATGTCAACCAAATATACACACCCTTTAAAATCTATATGGTTTTCACTGAAGAATTGTGTCCAGATGATGCTTCTCTTTAATATGCTGCTGGATGCTAATCGCTTTTAGTTGGAGGCTATGGGGGGGGGTATTCAATTAAGTGCTGTTTTTTTTTAACTGGACTTTTGCCCATTTTTAGGTTGAATTCAATGCCCGTGACGTTTTCTCGACTGGTCAAAAAATCCGGCACTGGCAAAAACCACGTGTATCAGCGAATTCGTCGCTGATACACGCGTTTTGGTGAATTCGCCCATTTGTGGCGCAATTTTCGCCCATGCCAATTCGGCAAAAAAAAAAGTGAAATGGCATAGGCGAAAATGGATTAAAAAACTGTAGAAAATGGCCGCAATTGAATACCCCGTGTTGAACTAGTGCCGTTGTTTCAACCAGTCGAAAAAACGGGACTTAATTGAATACCCCCTAACTCTTCACAGACACACATAAGCCATTATGGTATGAAATCCAGACAGTCAGGAGACCAACGCCGGAATACCGACAGCCGGAATCCCGAGATCAAGTCCCCTCACCGACTTGCTATGCTTTCGTGTCTGGTGGCGAGCTTCGCTTGCCACACTATTATATTTCCCCTCAGGTGGTGGCGTGGATCCACCACCCGAGTGGGAATACCGGGCTGCGATCGGGATTCCGACTGCCGGCAATTCCCCTGCTGTCGGGATTCTGACCACTGGGATCCCATTGTTCGGGAAATTAACTGCGTCCCGATTAAAGTAATAGACTGATGAAAGTAATAACTATGACTATGAAAATTACAATCAGACATGTTTAAGTAAGTTGGGAAGGGCCCATCATTCTATGCCTATGGCAGTGGTTCCCAAACTTTTTTGAGACACGGCGCCCTAGAGTACCAGAATTTTTTGTCACAGCACCCCCAGGCCAAAGTTTCTTATTGAGAAATTCAGAAAAAAATATTAAATGAAGTAAATTGTGTTTATATGTAAACATTAAGGTCAGTTATGAGGCGAGGGGCAGGATTTGCTTCTGTTTGTCCACATATATATGATTTGAAGCCACAAACACCGATGTTGTCTGTTAAACTGACCATAAATTATTTGAGTTGGTTCTCCACCACCAACCCAGGCCATCCCTGCAAGTACCCCGAGGCACACCAGGGTGTCAAGGCACACAGATTGGGAACCATTGGCCTATGGGGTTTATGTAATAGCCTGCAAGAGGCAGAGGCAGGATTCTGGCGAGTCTGGACGTATTTTTGAAGCGCCAATCCTTGAAAAGGCTACACCGCATTGGTCTTGCCATTAAAATGATTGTAAAATACGACCAAACTAGCCGTCTGTGTGTGGTGTGTGATGCGTGTCTTTGGGAAGGGCAAAAATAATGTGCCTCAGGTCTCAAAGGTGTCACTAGCTCTCAGAGAGCTGACAGGGTAAACACCAGTTCAGCATATATACATTTATTTAGCCACCAAATGGATAAATCAATATGCAAATGGTAAGATATGGCGCCAGGTGTGCATTTTAGGGGGTGGTGAAAAGCTAGCCTCCAGAGCGGTTGAATGGGTTGCCATGGAATATCGTAAGGCCCTTGGTTTCTATGGCTAACTTCAGGCCACAAAATGGCTGCCCTCACTGTATGTTAGTCCTTTCCAATATAAGGTTATTCTAGGCAATAGCCAGAGAACTGCCCAAAGTATTAACAGCACAGGGCTGTAACTGCGTCTGTAGTCGTCCTTCTTTGGGGGTTCAGTATGAACTGCCAGCGTTTGGGATCCTGGCGATCATAACACCGACGCCGGGATCCCATTGTATGAAATCCCGTCAGGGGTGAGTAAGTGATATACTTCCCTACCCCTTAAACCCACCTTTACCGTAGCCTAACCTCCCCCCTTAGTGCTTGACCCTAACCTCCCTGCAGTGGTGCCTAAACCTAACCCCCGTATCCGCAGCCTAAACCTAACTTTCCCTCTCACACAGCCTAACCCTAAACCCCTCCCCATCCCTGCAACCTAACCTTAACATCGCCCATGCCACAGCCTAACCCACCTGGGTGGTGGCTAAATTAAACCCCCCACTCCCACCCGGCCCTAAACCTAACCTGCGCTATACTTACTAAAGTCACTATGCCGGCTGACAGGATTTCGGCGTCGGACGCATGACCCTTGCTGTATTCCGGCGTCGGGATTCCAGCATTGGAAATCCGACTGACGGGATCCCAACAACCGGCATATTAACCAAATCCCCTCTGAACGGCTCCGGAACTACATGTAAACGGCTGGTGCACATAATATTCCTGTCAGGGAGAATTTATTCATACAGTTACTAATGAATACGCAGCATTACTGAAGAGACTAAAGTGCTTCTAGCCAACACAGGGGTATAAACAGGGCAGTGTTACCCAGGGACACTTGAGAGTACGTGAAGAAACTAGACACACAGTTATACAATGGAAGGAAACATCATTATTTAGACAATTATTGATGACTGTCATTGATCCACAACAACTGGGAGACACATTTGATCACATACAATCCAATTCACGTGGCTGTCTAATTCTGGGCCGCTCCACTAGTAATACAGCAACAGACCCGAACATAAAATATTACACAAACCATAAAAGTTACTTAATGCATCACCATTCATAAAAGGTGGGACTTCTGTGAAACCATACAAATAGGAGAACCCGGATTTCCCCAACGCCGCAAACCCGCCCCCATAAAACTCAAGTGAGATAGTATTGCGTCATCACGCACCTGCGACAGTGGCACCGCCATTCACACTATGCTAGCCATGGCGACCGTGTTCCGATTGGATACATTTGAAGACTACTCGCACCGCAATGAAGATGCACTTTGATGCCAGATGAGGCCCAAATTCACTTTCTATACTGAGTACGGCCGCTGTACGAACGCCAACAGCGCAACAAGAAAACTACGATAAAGAAACACTATCTATTGCCATAAATTCATTTATGAGACTCCAAAACACTAAAAAAAAAATGATAATTATATATTTATCAATGTAATAATACAGCTACAGGTCTGATTAGTAAGCTGCATGTCTATCGTATCTCCGTATCAGACAAGTACATGAGAATTTCCCAGGAGGATCACAGACGTGCAATTACAGACAAGTATACACGCCAAAACATGAAGAGAGAATGCTCACGGTTCCGGTTTGCCCATCAGACGATGTGCAGTCTGAGTGTCCTCTTCTCGTTTAGGTTCACAGTCTAGTCACTAATTGCAGGGTGGTGAGGCACCAGCGACAATACAGAAGGCTGCACCAGCAGAGACATCGAGGAATATCTGTTGCTTGCTTCCACTGCAGAACCCAAAAAGGAATCGCAACTTTTTTTTTTCTCCCCAAAAAATGTCTCATTAGGTCGCACGCAACTAGACAAACAGTTTTTGTGAAGTCACTTTGCAGAAAAAAAAGAAAAGAAAAAAAAAAAGTTTGTTTTTTAAGTTTTCAAACCCGGCCTTCCCAGTCCGCGTCCGGTCCCGCCAGGTATTAAAGATCGAGAAAATCCTTCGGTTTCTTTTGTAAAAATGCAAACGTTTTTAGGCACACAAAAAGGAGCCGGTTACCTGGACACCATATCACCAGCAGGTCATTTTGTAAAGTGTGTTTTTGATCTCACCAACTTTGCTGAATGGCAGGTACTGCGCCACAAAGGTTTAAAGGAGAAAAGCAGCTTCCAAGTTTGCAGAACAAAACAAATTTAACAAAAAAAAAAAAAAGTTCTGAATTTTCCTTTTTAGCCCCCGAAAAAGGTTTTCTTTCTGGAAGCTCATGCAGGGAAGGCAGACAAAAGAAACTGATTTGATCGAGCTCTGCCAAGTATTGCCTCCGTTCCCCCCCCCTTCTTCCTTTACACACTGTCTCTTCCGTGCTCCCATCATGGCAATCTTCCCAATTCCAAGTAGTCTTGGCAGAGCTCCAGCCTGTGCCAGTCTGTCTTTCCCAATGATGCCCTTTGCGGATCAGTTAATGCATTAGGAAAGGGGGGGGGGGGGGATAGAGACCCCCGCCCATCAACAAAGGATAAAAACAACTGTAAGAAAAACAAAACAATAATAAAAAATAATAAGGGGGGGGGGAAATGGAACGACGCCTCGGAAATGAAAATCAATTACCAAATCTTGCAATTGTCAAACCCTCTCATCAGCCGAAATACACCTGGTTCCACCCGAAAGGACTCGGAAGTGTCACAGCGGCCGGACGTCATTTTTAATAAGCAGTAATGTAGTGTTTGTAGCCATTTGTTATTCTGAGATAAGAAATCTGTTCTGTGTCTGGAAATGTCCGCATGCGACACAACCTGCTGTAAGCCAAAAATGTTTTGGGGGAGGAGAAGAGAGAGACAGACAGAGAGAGAGAGAGAGAAAGAGAGAGAGAGAGAGGGGTGTGTGTGTTCAACTTTAACAAGTACTGCACACTTCATGGAATCTTATTTGGGTTTGTGAATTGTAGAGAATCATTGGAGGATTCTATATGGGTGGGGAGGGGGGTATTTTTTAATTAGTGGTAATGAGAACAGCATAACATTATTTACGGAGGTCTGTTTTCGGAAAACAATTTGGAAAAACTTGGCATCAAACACTGAAAACTCACACACCCGAAACCATTCTGACAAAACAAAGACTAACAATTAAATGGCCAATATGAAACCTTTTCCTCCAACATAACTCCATAACGCTCTGCATTACTGTGTCAATGCTGAAACATACATTCATCTCAAACGTTGTTACAATTTTGAGTCAATGCTGCTAAAATGTTCAAGTACAACTATTTATGAAGTTTCAGAAACTTATTGCACTACAAATAATATCTTCATTTGCAACCCATTCCTCAGCAAGCACCATCCCAACATTGAAGTATAGGTGTGGAAGACTCATAATGTTGCAATGTTTTTACTCAGCAGGGACTGGGCATTTCATTGAACTTGAAGGACTGTGCAAAATACAGGGAGATACTGCAAGACAACCTGCTGCAGTCTGCTAGAATGCCAAGTCTTGGGAGAAAGTTCTCTTTTCAGCAGGAAAATGACCCTAAGCACAAGGCCACTGGTGTGGTTGAACGACAAAAAGGTGAATGTTCTAAAATAGACAACTCACAGCCAAGGGAGTTTATTAACTTATTATTAATTTATTATTATTAATTAAAAGACCCCATCATTTGATATTAAAAGCATTACCTCTTTAAATTATTGGTTCAAACACACCGGGAAGTGGTATCTTGCTTAGTAAATAAGACCACAGATTTCAATCCAGTTGAGGATCTGTGGCACGGTTTGCAAACTGAAGTCCACAAGTGTCCTCCAGCCAATCTGAACAAAGTGAGGCAAATCTGCAAGAAAGGACTAGCGAACACACCACTATCCCACACTTCTCAAAGAAGGTCAAAAACACCTTGCTACTTCCGTCTCATAGAGGAGCTTAAAGGGTGCAAAGCCGGACGAAGCCTGTATACCTCCCTGACTGCCAAGAACAAGTAGGGGTGAAGCGCATCCCACCTCTTCTCTGTCTCAATAAATGTATTCAACGTGGACAGATTACATTTTTAACACCCACGTTGTCTCTCGGTCAGTAAGGATTTCTTTGGTAAGCCTACTATAGAAAATAGCTCCATTAGCTTAGCCACAACCTGTTTGGCTGTAGTAAATCTCAGGGGAAATTCCTCTGGGCAGTAAGTGGCGTAATCGACTGAAATTAATTTGTAGCCCTTAAAAAGTAAATGCACCGTTTGTCCTACCAGAACCTCACGAGTAAGCCAGTCTATGCGATCCCTCCTCTTTCGTTTCCAGGATTTAGGGGACTTCACCCGAGACAGGAACAAATCCAGGGAGAAGGGAAAGATCTCTCCAAGTGTCACTGCGGGTACCTGAGTAGGCACCTGTTCTTCAGGCAGGACAAGAGCCCAAAGGTGAGGCCAATCACAATCTAATAACACAGGGGCTGGCAGCCACGGACACACACATGCACACAGTTTGGCAGTCTTTCCCTTGCAAATGGCACCATAGCAGTAGGATAGGTCAGAACCTTTAAGTGCACACGTGTGTGTGTGTGTGTGTGTGTGTGTGTGTGTGTGTGTGTGTGTGTGTGTGTGTGTGTGTGTGTGTGTGTGTGTGAGATTTGCGAGAGATTATGCTTGGAACTGTTCCTATCGTCCCCTTTCTGCTGACTATCAAGCGAGAGTATTCTAAAGTCACATTGATGGCTTCCACAAAATGTCTGTATTATACCTCTTTCAGGAAGAAAGCGGTCGAAGACCTCCCATTTGAAGCACGGGTTGGTTTCTGGTCCCTGCCCCAGAAGAAGAATTTGCTGTGTCAAGCATTTGGACCCGGTAATTTGCAGAGTCAAACTGGGACCTTCTTCTGGGTCAACCTGGGTCTCAATTCCCAAGACTTTGACTCTTGGTCAAAAGTTGGGTTGAAGTACCGGGATTTTCAACCCGGTTGACCCTTTCACACAGAAAAGAACCTGGGTAGAGCCAGCAAATTACTAGGTCCAAATGCTAGAACCGGCAATTTCTTCTGTCAGAAAGGGGTATTACCTACTGCATGTGAATTATTTTTCACATACCAGTATAACTAATGCTCACAAATAAGTGTATGTCATGTTTCTAGATCACGTACACAAACGCGCTGTGACCTCTGTGGAAAGTTTTTCCCTCCATTCTCTGGGGTAAGAGGACCCCAGCTATTAATTAGTGATTCACCCAGACAGATGAATTAGGCCTGACAAATATTTATGTGTTACTGGCCAATAGGTAATTTATTGGCTGCATTATCATGAATTGCAGCCCCTACATATCCACTGTAATCGAAGGAAGGAAAAAATAAGATTCTAAACCTAACGGTAAATCTTTTTCTCCTAGTTCGTAGAGGATGCTGGCGACTCCGTAAGGACAATAGGGTATAGACGGGCTCCGCAGGAGACATGGGCACTTTAAGACTTTAAATGGGCGTGAACTGGCTCCTCCCTCTATGCCCCTCCTCCAGACTCCAGTTTTAGGAACTGTGCCCAGAGGAGACGGACATTACGAGGAAAAGGATTTTGTTAATTAAGGGTGAGACACATACCAGCTCACAAAACAAACACACCGTACAACATGGTATATAAGTAAACCAGTTAACAGTATGAACAACAAAAAACAGCAACAGCCTGATTTCAACTGTAACACAAACTTTGTGTAACCTTATCAATAACTATGTACAATTATTGCAGATTTCAGTCCGCACTGGGACGGGCGCCGAGCATCCTCTACGGACTAGGAGAAAAAGATTTACCGGTAGGTTTAAAATCTTATTTTCTCTTACGTCCTAGAGGATGCTGGGGACTCCATAAGGACCATGGGGTTTATACCAAAGCTCCAGACCGGGCGGGAGAGTGCGGATGACTCTGCAGCACCGATTGAGCAAACATGAGGTCCTCATCAGCCAGGGTATCAAACTTATAGAATTTTCAAAAGTGTTTGAACCCGACCAAGTAGCTGCTCGGCAAAGCTGTAACGCTGAGACACCACGGGCAGCTGCCCAAGAAGAACCCACCTTCCTAGTGGAATGGGCCTTTACCGATTTTGGTAACGGCAATCCTGCCGTAGAATGAGCCTGCTGAATCGTGTTACAGATCCAGCGTGCAATAGTCTGCTTGGAAGCAGGCGCGCCAATCTTATTGGCCGCATATAGGACAAACAGTGCCTTTGTTTTCCTAATACGAGCCGTTCTGGCTACATAGATTTTTAAAGCCGTGACCACATCAAGGGACTTGGAATCATCCAAGACATCCGTAGCCACAAGCACCACAATAGGTTGGTTCATGTGAAACGACAAAACGACGAAACCACCTTGGGTAGAAATTGAGGACGAGTTCTCAATTCTGCTCTATCTACATGGAAAATCAGATAGGGGCTCTTGTGAGACAAGGCCGCCAATTCGGACACCCGCCTCGCAGATGCCAAGGCTAATAATGACCACCTTCCAAGTGAGAAATTTCAAGTCAACAGTTTGAAGCGGTTCAAACCAATGTGATTTAAGGAACTGTAACACCACGTTAAGGACCCACGGTGCCACTGGGGGCACAACAGGAGGATGGATGTGCAGTACTCCCTTCACAAAAGTCTGTACCTCTGGAAGAGAGGCCAATTCCTTCTGAAAGAATAGTGATAAGGCAGAAATCTGCACCTTAATGGAGCCTAAACTTTAGGCTCATATCCACTCCTGTCTGTAGAAAATGGAGAAAACGACCCAGCTGGAAATCCTCCGTAGGAGCATTCTTGGATTCACACCAAGACACATACTTCCTCCAGATACGGTGATAGTGCTTCTCCGTTACCTCCTTCCTAGCTTTAAGTAGAGTAGGGATGACTTCCCCTGGAATACCTTTCCTAGCTAGGATCTGGTGTTCAACCGCCATGCCGTCAAACGTAATCGTGGTAAGTCCTGGAACACACACGGCCCCTGTTGCAATCGGTCCTCTCTGACAGGAAGAGGCCAAGGATCTTCCGTGAGCATTTCCTGAAGATCTGGATACCAGGCCCTTCGAGGCCAATCTGGAACAATGAGTATCGTCTGAACCTTTGTTCTTCTTATGATTCTCAATATTTTTGAGATGAGTAAAAGTGGAGGGAACACATAGACCGCCTGATACACCCATGGTGTTACTAACGCGTCCACTGCTATCGCCTGAGGGTCCCTTGACCTGGAACAATATGTCCGAAGCTTCTTGTTGAGGCGTGACGCCATCATGTCTATTTGAGGGAGTCCCCAGCAACTTGTCACTTCTGCAAAGACCTCTTGATGAAGTCCCCACTCTCCTGGATGGAGATCGTGCCTGCTGAGGAAGTCTGCTTCCCAGTTGTCCACTCCTGAAATGAATACTGCTGACAGAGCGCTCACATGATTTTCCGTCCAGCGAAGAATCCTGGTTGCTTCCGCCATTGCTGCTCTGCTCCTTGTTCCGCCCAGTCGGTTTACATGCGCCACAGCTGTGATGTTGTCTGACTGGATCAGAACAGGTAGGTTGCGAAGAAGATGCTCCGCCTGTCTCAGGCCGTTGTATATGGCCCTTAATTCCAGCACATTTATGTGCAGACAAGCCTCCTGGCTTGACCATATTCCCTGAAAGTTTTTTCCCTGTGTGACCGCTCCCCATCCTCGGAGGCTCGCGTCCGTGGTCACGAGAACCCAATCCTGAATTCCGAACCTGCGACCCTCTAGAAGGTGAGCACTCTGGAGCCACCACAGGAGAGAGATCCTGGCCCTGGGGGACAGGTTTATCATCCAATGCATTTGGAGATGGGACCCTGGCCACTTGTTCAGTAGGTCCCACTGAAAAGCTCTTGCATGGAACCTGCCAAACGGAATGGCCTCGTAGGCCGCCTCCATCTTTCCCAACACTCGAGTGCATTGATGAATCGACACTTTTTTTGGTTTCAGCAGATCCTTGACCATGTTCTGGATTTCCTGAGCTTTTTCCACTGGAAGAAAAACCCTCTGTCTTTCCATATCCAGAATCATGCCCAAAAACGACAGCCGAGTTGTCGGAACCAACTGCGACTTTGGCAAATTTAGAAGCCAGCTGTGTTGTTGTAGCACCCTCAGAGAGAGATCCACGTTTTTCAGTAATTGTTCTCTTGATCTCGCTTTTATCAGGAGATCGTCCAAGTACGGGATAATTGTGACACCCTGCTTGCGCAGGAGCACCATCATTTCTGCCATTACCTTGGTGAAAATCCTCTGGGCCGTTGAAAGCCCAAACGGCAACGTCTGAAATTGGTAATGACAATCCTGCACAGAGAATCTCAGGTACGCCTGATGAGGGGGATATATGGGGACATGAAGGTATGCATCCTTTATGTCTAGTGACACCATAAAATCCCCCCCGTCCAGACTGGAGATCACTGCTCGGAGAGATTCCATCTTGAATTTGAATCTCTTCAAATACAGGTTTAGGGATTTTAGGTTCAGAATCGGTCTGACCGAGCCGTCTGGCTTCGGGACCACGAATAGAGTTGAATAAAACCCCTTTCCCTGTTGTAACCGGGGAACCATGATAATCACTTGCTGTTGACACAGCTTTTGTATTGCCGCTGAAACTATTGTTCTCTCTGGGAGAGAAGCTGGTAAGGCCGATTTGAAAAATCCGTGTGGAGGCACGTCTTCGAACTCCAGTTTGTACCCTTGGGTCACAATTCCTAGCACCCAAGGATCCATGTCGGACTGAACCCAGACCTGGCTGAAGAGCCGAAGACGTGCCCCCACCGGTGCGGACTCCCGCAGGGGAGCCCCAGCGTCATGCGGTGGATTTGGCAGGAGCGGAGAGGACTTTTGCTCCTGGGAACTAGCCGTAGCTGGTGTTCTTTTCCCTCTTCCTCTACCTCTGGCGAGGAAAGATGATCCACGCCCCTTTCTGAATTTATGAGACCGAAAGGACTGCAACTGGTATTGAGGCGTTTTCTTTTGCTGTGGGGGCACAAAAGGCAAAAAAGAAGACTTACCCGCGGTAGCTGTGGAAACCAGGTCCGTGAGGCCATCCCCAAACAAAACTTCACCTTTGTAAGGCAAAGCCTCCATAAGTCTCTTGGAGTCAGCATCACCAGTCCATTGACGGGTCCACAGCGACCTCCTAGCTGAAATTGCCATGGCATTGGCCCTTGATCCCAAGAGGCCAATATCTCTCGCAGCCTCCCTTAGGTATAACGCTGCGTCTTTGATGTGACCCAAAGTTAACAGAACAGTATCCCTGTCGAGGGTGTCCATGTCAGATGACAAGTTATCTGCCCAACCATGCCGACGCAACTGCCGGTCTGAGGAGGGCTCCCGTAGTCGCATAAATTGATTTTAAAGTGGTTTCCTGCTTGCAGTCCGCAGGATCCTTTAGGGGACGGCAGGGCCACTTTTTTGGATAACCGCGTCAAGGCTTTATCCACCGAGAGTGATGATTCCCACCGTAACCTGTCCTGTGAGGGGAAAGGATATGCCATAATAATTCTCTTGGGAATCTGCAGCCTCTTGTCTGGAGTTTCCCAAGCCTTTTCAAATAGAGCATTCAGTTCATGAGATGGAGGAAACGTTACCTCACGTTTATTCTCCTTAAACATACAGACCCTTGAGTCAGGGACAGAAGGGTCCTCTGTGATATGTAATACATCTTTTATTGCTAGAATCATGTACTGAATACTCTTGGCCACCCTTGTGTGTAACCTTGCATCATCATAGTCGACACTGGAGTCGGAATCCGTGTCGGTATCAGTGTCTGCTATCTGGGTAAAGGGACGTTTCTGGGACCCTGATGGGTTCTGTGACACAGTAATATCCATGGATTGACTCCATGCTTGGTTCTGAGACTCAAATTTGTCCAACCTTTTATGTAATAAAGCCACACTTGCATTCAAAACATTCCACATGTCTACCCAATCAGCAGTCGGTGGTGCCGACGGAGTCATGACCACATTCTGCTCCGCTTCCTCCCTCGTAGAGCCTTCCGCCTCAGACATGTCAACACACAAGTACTGACACCCCCAAACACACTGAATTATAGGGGACAGACCCACAATGAGGTCCTTTGGAGAGACAGAGAGGGAGTTTGCCAGCTCACACCCAGCACCGCCACAGTCTGAAATATTAACAATACCCCAGACCTGTAAGCGCTTTTATATATATATATATATATATATATATATATATATATACTAGGTGCTTCATCGCGCCCTACGGGCGCTCTTCACACCGTCGCAAGGGGCTACGCCCCCTTAACCCTTGCATGCCTTTCTGGGGTTTAATATTTGTATTATATGGAGTATTACCTGCATTCCTTTGTTAGTTGTTAAATATTGCACAATGAAAGGGCGTGCGATGGTGAAGGAGGCGCAGCCCCTTGCGACGGCGTGAACAGCACCTGCAGGGCACGATGTACAGAATGTAGCGGGTGCGGGGGGGGACTGCGGATGGTGTCTGTAGATGCTGCGGGTGGAGGGAGGCAGAAGTGGGGGTGGGGCCCGGATGGGGAAGGTTCGGGAGGTGCTGCGCGTGGGGGAGGGGCAGAGGAGTGGGGGATGCAGATGGGGGAGGGGTCCGGAGGCACTGAAGGTGGGGGAGGGGCAGGGGTGCCACGGGTGGGAGAGGGGCAGGTGTGGGGATGTTGTGGATGGATGAAGGGTTCCGGAGGTGCTGTTGGATGGGAAGGGACGGGAGTGCCGGGGGTGGGGTAGGGGACCGCAGGCACCATGGGTAGGGTAGGGGCAGGTTCGGGTGTTGCGGCGGATGGGAAAGGAGGTCCGGAGGTGCTGCAGGTGGTGGAGGGGCAGGTGCGGGGGTGCCATTGGTGGGGGAGGGGTGGGTGAGAGGGGGACCGCTGATGGAGGAGGGTGTCTGCAGATGCTGCGGGTGGAGTGGGGCAGGTGTGGTGGGAGACATATAAGGGGGGTGAATGGTGGAAGGGGCCTGGAGGTGCTGTGGGTGGTGAAGGGGTGGAGGAGTGGGAGCCACGGGTGGTGTAGGGGGTCTGGAGGCACAGCATGTGGGGGAGGGGTGGAGTGCCGCATGTGGTGGAGGGGAAGGTGCGGAGGTGTGGTGCATTGGGGAGAGGTCTGGAGGCGCTGCGGGTACTGTACATGCCATAAAAGGTAGTTGGAGGGTATGCAGTAACAGAGCCAGGACAGGGGTGACAGGGTCAGTACAGGGTTGACGGGGCCAGGACAGGGGTGACAGGGTCAGAACAGGGGTGACGGTGCCAGGACAGGGGTGACGGGGCCAGGACAGGGGTGACAGGGCCAGGACAGAAATGATAGGGACAGGATAAGGGTGACAGGGCCAGGATAAGGGTGAAAGGGCCAGGATAAGGGTGGCAGGGCAAGGCCAGGGGTGACAGGGACATGACAGAACACAGGGCACGGGAGAGATTGGTATTAGGGACAAAACAGTGGTGACAGACAGATGTGTCTTACCGGAGTCACTGCTGCTGGCTGCTGCTGTTCCACTCCAACCTGTTGGGATCTACTGCTGCTGGAGACTTGGCATAGCTGACTCTCTCAGGCTGGAGTCCTGCTTCCTCTGCCCGTCCGCATCCCTCCCCCCCTCCTCAGTCACACACCGCAGACCTCGCGCAGCTGCCGGGCACTGTGGTAAGGTGAGACTGGAAATGACTGGTTAGCCCCCAGGAGATGCTGCGGCTGGAGGGAGGAGGGGGTCATAGCATGCACGTGGCGCGGACCTCACGGCTTCCGGGCACTGTGGTAAGGGGAGACTGGGAGTGACTGGTTAGCTCCCAGGAGACGCTGCGGCTGGAGGGAGGAGTGGGTCAGAGCCTGCAAGCAGCTCGGATTTCTGCAGCGCTACCCGCCAGCTAAAGTGTGTGAATGAGCTGGGCGCACTCCACTGCGGGTGGCAGCGCTGCAGCTAGCGGTGGGGTTGCCGGGGCTGGAGATAACAGAGGCAGTATGGAACCTGCACAGCGGCAGGTGCCCCACTAAACTGCAGCTAAGAAGCGTGGAGTGTGCCAGAAAGTGACGCTCCTCCGCATCAGAGAGACCCTGCTGAGTATGCCGATGTGGGGGGTCAAGCACACAGTGAGCCGGTGCCCGTCTGTCTGTATGACATACCCCTCACACACCCCCATACCTCCCAAATGTCCCGATTTTCGCGGGACAGTCCCATTTTTTGGGGTCTGTCCCGCTGTCCCACCCGCGGGTCGCAGTGTCCGGCGGTGGGGGGGGGGCAGTTGGAAAGCTCCTGTACTCGCTGTTCTGCTTAGCAGAGCAGCGGTGAATAGTGGAGACAGAGGGAGAGGGGGCATCAGGGGGTACGGATTAATGGGGGGGTTCCAGCAGCAGAGCCGGATTAAGGTGGGGGGTGGCAGGGGATACGTATCGTTGGCCCCACAGTTTTAGGGGACCCCCCGGCTGGAGTAGCTCTGTCCCAGCTCAGAAGCTCCCCCCCCCCCCGTCCTGCCAGCAACAGCGGCAGCATTGTGCTACAGTCAGCACACGCTGCTGCATATTGGCAGGTCTGTGGTGTTGCAGGGAGGCAGCAGTATCCCTGCTTTCTTCTGCCTGTGCGGGTGTTTAGGGGGGAGCGACCACCTCCTCTAGATTTAGCCCTAGGTGAGGGGCCAAAATCCCATCAAAAAAATAAAAATAAAAATCGAAATTTGCATAAGGGGGCGTGGTCGCGTGGGGCGCGATTAGGCCACGCCGCCCAACCCACAGCAGGCACAGCAATGAGATAGGGCTCCCCTGTCACAAGTGCCCTGGGCCCCCCGGACTCATAATCAGCCCCTGGAAGCATGCCAGCAGCTCACAGAGCGCTGGGCATGCTCCCTCACTGACGAAAACGGGGACCATCCCGTGAAGCCACGCCCCCTTTTCGCCGAGTGTGTTTCCCTCCTTCTGCCTGGAGAAAGCTCCTGCAGAAAGCTGGGAGGTATGCACCCCTGCCTGTGCCATGCCCAATGCCCATGCTATCTGCTTCTGCTCCTAGTCTCCTGTAGATTTGGCCAGATCTCTGTGACTCATTTGACTAACTCCGCCCAGTGTTGTAACTCCGCCCAGCATTAGCAAATGAATCACAAGGTCACAGAATAGGGCTATTATATAGGAGATATATATATATATATATATATAAATATCAAATCAGCACCAAATTATTGTCCTGTCCCCCCCCCCCCTCGTTTTGCACCGTTACTTGTGTATAGCAGGGCAGGGTCCGGGAGCAGCGTCTCTGCAGCAAGCTGTGGAGAAAATGGCGCTGGTTAGAGCTGAGGGAAGAAACCCCGCCCCCTTAATGGCGGGCTTTGGTCCCGCTATTATTTATACTGGCGGGGGTTTGTATACCCTGCCTATGCAGTGTATATACTATGCCAGTCTAGTATTTGAGGTAAATTTTGCTGCCCAGGGCCCCCCCCCCCCCTGCGTCCTGCACCCTTGTAGTGCCTTGTGTGTGTGGGGGAGCAATGGCGCGCAGCGCGGTACCTCACGAAGATCTGACGTCTTCTGCCGCCTGTGAAGTCTTCTTGCTTCCTATACTCACCCGGCTTCTATCTTCCGGCTCTGTGAGGAGGACGGCGGCGCGGCTCCGGGAACGAACAGCTAGACGACACCAGTGTTCAGACCCTCTGAAGCTAATGGTGTCCAGTAGCCTCAGAAGCAGAGCCCATCAGTCTAGGAAAGTAGGGCTGCTTCTCTCCCCTCAGTCCCACGAAGCAGGGAGCCTGTTGCCAGCAGTGCTCCCTGCAAATAAAAAACCTAACAAAGTCTATTTTCTAGAGAAACTCAGTAGAGCTCCCCTAGTGTGTGACCAGTCTCCTCTGGGCACAGAATCTAACTGAGGTCTGGAGGAGGGGCATAGAGGGAGGAGCCAGTTCACGCCAATTTAAAGTCTTAAAGTGCCCATGTCTCCTGCGGAGCCAGTCTATACCCCCATGGTCCTTACGGAGTCCCCAGCATCCTCTAGGACGTAAGAGAAATATATATCCTATGTAGAATCTCTAAATGATTCAGTATTCTGTGTCATATAGATAAATGGCGATAAATTCCCCAAAATAATCGATTTCACTTTTATTTATTTATTAACACTCACATTGCGCCTGCATATTCCGATGGTAACTCATACAGGTCACAAAACGGACACCGGTGTCATTGCCACATCACTGAGCCTGTCCAAATGTAAGAATCAGCAGATCTACCCAGGGCAATGCAAGACTGTCAAGCTGCCACTCACTAAGGGGTATATTTACTAAAGTGCGGGTTTATAGAAGTGGAGATGTTGTTCATAGCAACCACATCCTACTTATCATTTGTTCTAGAATATATTAGCTAGAATCTGATTGGTTGCTATGGGCAACATCCCCACTTCTATAAACCTGCACAGCAGGAAATGTACCCCTCTGTATTTGCTGTGTTAGAGAAGCTCCATCCTTCTAACATGACAACCTGCCACAAAGAACTGAAAAAAAAACCCATGGCAGTAACATTTAGCTTAAGTATATAAACTCCACTTATTTCATGTACAATATTCATCTAGTAATAAACAGGTACAGTACGAACTTGCCAGAATGTCGATAGTAGCTCAACCCTATCCCTAGTCTAACCCCAACTATAGTCCAACCCTACCCCTAATCACAACTTAGCCGTATCCCTAGTCTAACCCCAACTATAGTCCAACCCTACCCCTAATCACAACTTAGCCGTATCCCTAGCCTAACCCTAACTATAGTCCAACCCTATCCCTAATCGCAACTTAACCGTATCCCTAGCCTAACCCTAACTATAGCCCAACCCTATCCCTAATCGCAACACAACCCTATCCCTAGCCTAACCCTAACTATAGCCCAACCCTATCCCTAATCGCAACACAACCGTATCCCCAGCCTAACCCTAACTATAGCCCAACCCTATCCCTAATCGCAACACAACCCTATCCCTAGCCTAACCCTAACTATAGCCCAACCCTATCCCTAATCGCAACACAACCCTATCCCTAGCCTAACCCTAACTATAGTCCAACCCTATCCCTAATCGCAACACAACCGTATCCCCAGCCTAACCCTAACTATAGCCCAACCCTATCCCTAATCGCAACACAACCCTATCCCTAGCCTAACCCTAACTATAGCCCAACCCTATCCCTAATCGCAACACAACCCTATCCCTAGCCTAACCCTAACTATAGCCCAACCCTATCCCTAATCGCAACACAACCCTATCCCTAGCCTAACCCTAACTATAGCCCAACCCTATCCCTAATCGCAACACAACCGTATCCCTAGCCTAACCCCAACTACAACCCAATCTTACCGCTAGCCTTACCCTAACCCTATCCCTAGCCTAACCTTAACCCCAACCCAACCCTATCACTAGCCTAACCCTAACTACAGCCCAACTCTCTCCCTAATCCTAACTGCAACACCACCCTATACCTAGGCTAACCCTAATTGCATCCTAACCCAACCCGATCCCTAACCCAACACCAGCTTGACTTTAACCACAACACAACCCTATCCCTAGTCTAACCCTAAATGCATCCTATCCCTAAACCAACCCTATCCCTAACTTGACCCTAAACACAACCCAACCCCTAACCTCAGCCCAACCCTAACCACAGCCTAACTCTAACCGCAGCCCAACCGTAACCACAACCCAACTCTATCCCTAGCCTAACCCTAACCACAACCCAACCCTATCCCTAGCCTAACCCTAACTGCAGCCCAACCCTATCCCTAGCCTAACCCTAACCGCAGCCCAACCCTATCCCTAGCCTAACCCTAACCGCAGCCCAACCCTATCCCTTGCCTAACCCTAACCGCAGCCCAACCCTAACCGCATCTAAACATATCTGCAGCCAAATCCTATCCCCAGCCTAACCCTAACTGCAGCCCAACTCTATACCTAACCCTAACCGCAGCCCAACGCTATACCTAGCCTAACCTAACCGCAGCCTAACCCTAACCACAGCCCAACCCTAGCTGCATCCAACCATAACTGCAGCCGAACCCTGTGCCCAGAGCCGGCGGAACCCGCTCAGCAAAGGGATGCAGTGCAGGGAGGCGCATGCCTGGAGAGGCGCTCTCACTGCTCTGCATTCCTTTGATGTGTGCAGTTGCTGCCGGCTCTTCAAGTTCCCACTCCCACGCCGCTGATGTAATCTCCTCCCACGGCGCTGATATAATCTCCTCCCACGGCACTGATATAATCTCCTCCCGTCCTGATGTAATCTCCTCCCACGGCGTTGATGTAATCTCCTCCCACGGCGCTGATGTAATCTCCTCCTGCCTTGGCGCTAGCAGTGGGAGGTGTGTGGGCGGGACTGATGACAAAGGACGGCTTGGGGAGCAGAGAGCTGGAGTGACTACTGTACTTGACTGCAGTACTGCCAGGAGCCACTAGATGCCCCCATATCCATGGAGCCATCTCATCACCTACCAGGACTGAGGAACAATAGAGAGACTGCGCGGGAGGTTGTGTCTATCAGAGGAACTAAGTGAGTATTTTGTATGTTTTATCTATCTATCTATCTATCTATCTATCTATCTATCTATCTATCTATGTGTCTGGCTGTCTGTCTATCTATCTATCTATCTATCTATCTATCTATCTATGTGTCTGTCTGGATTTTTTCACTCTGTCTCTCTTTGTTGAAGGGGTCTCTGCCTGCTATAATGTGTAAAATGGGGACACCTGCCTGCTATAATGTGTAAAATGGGGACTCTTGCCTACCGTAATGTGTAAAATGGGGACACCTGCCTGCCGTAATGCGTAATATGGGGACACCTGCCTGCCGTAATGCGTAATATGGGGACACCTGCCTGCCGTAATGCGTAATATGGGGACACCTGCCTGCCGTAATGCGTAATATGGGGACACCTGCCTGTCGTTATGTGTAAAATGGGGACACCTGCTTGTCGTTATGTGTAAAATGGGGACACCTGTCTGCCGTAATGTGTAAAATGGGGACACCTGCCTGCCGTAATGCGTAATATGGGGACACCTGCCTGCCGTAATGCGTAATATGGGGACACCTGCCTGCCGTAATGTGTAAAATGGGGACTCTGACTGCCGTAATGCGTAAAATGGGGACACCTGCCTGCCGTAATGTATAAAATGGGGACACCTGCCTGCTATAATGTGTAAAATGGGGACTCTTGCCTGCCGTAATGTATAAAATGGGGACACGTGCCTGCCGTAATGTGTAAAATGGGGACTCGTGCCTGCCGTAATGTGTAAAATGGGGACACTTGCCTGCCGTAATGTGTAAAGTGGGGACTCTTGCCTGCCGTAATGTGTAAAGTGGGGACTCCTGCATGCCGTAATATGTAAAGTGGGGACTCTTGCCTGCCGTAATGTGTAAAATGGGGACTCTCGCCTGCCGTAATGTGTAAAGTGGGGACTCTTGCATGCCGTAATGTGTAAAATGGGGACTCTTACCTGCCGTAAAGTGTAAAATGACAGTCAGAGTACCGACAGCGGTGAATCGAGTTCCCTCTGTGCGCTATGCGCGGTGTAAATGTGAACAAGATTGTACTACTGTATGGAGTAATTTGAATTGGTACTATTGTGTGACCACGCCCCACCTGTTTTTTTGCGGCGTGAGACTTCATACTGCATTGTCTCTTTATTAAGTATGGGAGAGAGGGCGCAAATTTATAGTTTGCAGGAGGGCGCCAAACACCCTTGCACCGGCCCTGCCTGTGCCTAGCCTAATTCTAGCTGCAGCCCAATCCTTAACCTAACCTGCACACCTGAGGCTAACCTGGACTGCCGACAATGTGTCTGTTAAAAATACACACTGCCGACATTATCCCCATGTAGACATTTTTGTCTATGTTGGCATAATGACGGCATACCGTAATAAAAAACCTTGAATATTTATTAACATCAAATATTTGCTCTTCGTGATCTTCAAATCATCGTTGCTGCAATATAGCTGTGCAATAGAGCTCCTGCATCCATCTGCTCCTTATAATAAAGGGTGAAATTAAATCGTACGCCACAATTTAGATGAGGTTCAATTGTACAAATGATGATTTTCAGCTTTCAGGCAGCGACATGTACAAAGCTCAATAAAGGCTTCCTTTACACATCTGGCAATGTATAATAAGATTGATGTAATCTAGATGCAAATTATCTTCACGTTGAATATTCCTAGGAGAGCACAATTGTCATTTACTGGAGCAGAGGCAGCCGGGGGAACAGACAGGAACTGTGTCCTTTCTGCTGTACTCTCCCTGTAATGGGAACACCGCTCAGGTCTGTTACCCACGTCTGATACAATGTATCTGTAGATCTGAAACAAGTGACTTTCGGTAACTTTCCAGCCGCCGTGAAACATTGCTGCTGATGACGCAAAAGATAAAAGATTCTCGCCAAAAGGCAATTAAAGGAACAGAAAATCAATTAATTGAAATATAATAGCTTTGGATCAGCACTTGTCAGGCCTTGATTAATGCTAATAGGCAGATGCTCCTGATAGAGGGGGAAGGGAGGACAGAGCCCCCCTTTCACAGGATTTCAACGAAGCTCAAGGACTTAACAAATTAGCAGGACGGTAATATCTGAAAAGTTGTTTTTGATTGGACCAGGGCTGCCGTCAGAAATTGTGAGGCCCTGGACTGACAAAATAGACAGGGCCCGTCCCTGCGCAACAGCTTGCTGTTCATTTGCAGACCGGTGCAGTCCTACAGGTACTGGTGGTAGGAGTCAGGAGTGGGCACCCTCTCTGTAAGGGCCCGGGACATCAGTCCCCACAGTCCCCCCCTGATGGCTGCAGTGGAATTGACTGTACCATTTATTACCGACGCAATCAACCCGACAATAGTTTGGAAATCCCGATAGTGCTGTCTGGAGAGGGTTTAATTTATGGAAAGTGTTAATGGAAGCTGACATTTGTAACCCAATGTTTAAACCGTTCTATTGATTATAGGAAGTGCAGTTATTATTAGCATTCCCCAAGTCGAGAGATGCCGCACTCCTTACGCTAATCACGGTGTGTGTGTGTTATTTAGGAGATTAACAATTGTATATGAAATCTTTCTTACTAATAATTACCCTGTAAATGATCAGAGTTTATTCATATTTTTTTTTTTTAATATTCATTCAAATATATGAGGATAAATTATTCCAAGTTGCGTAGTACCAAGAAACTAAATGTTTTGCAATTGTGACGGTGCCGCAACGTAACAGGGGTCCCTGCTGTGACCTTATCTATATGCTGCTACTGTATATGCCTACTTGGATGAATTAGGGCTGGATTTAGGGGCAGGCTGTGTAGGCTGCAGCCTAGGGGACCCCATCATAAAGGGGTTCCCACCACCAAGAGGCAGAACTGTATGCTATATTGCTATTCCATGCTAATACTCCATTGCTGCAACCGATGTGACACCTCCTCGCGATGACCTGGTCTCACATGAATATGCAGTTATTGCCCCTCGCTGATACTCGCCAGTGTCCGGTTCTCTCTGATTTAATGTCACAACGTAGTGACACTGTCAGTGGGAGAGAGCAGTCAAGTGACAGAGCACCGCAGCGCTTGTGCAGACTATAAAGAACAGCGTGATTGACAGTCTGCAGCCGTTTGGGGACAGACGGGGGCGATGATGGCCACAGTTTTCCAAAAAGGAAGAGCGTCACCTCCGTTTTGGGGGAGTGCCAAGGTGAGGATCTCCGTCGAAAGAGGGCCTTTTGGTCGGAGCTGCGGCAGATGGCCTGCCTGACCCCACGTGTCACACAGCAAGCCAATGGTGACGCAGGGGATCTGATGCTGCATTGCAGGCACAGCACGGATCACACACGCATGTAGGAGGCATCTACTTATACCAGGTGCCTCCTGCCGCATTACCATATCTGCTCGCTCCAACCACAGCTGAATTAGGCCCATTGACTTATGCCAAAAAAGAGAAGAAAAAAAACCTAATTCATTTTTTTTTTTATTTGTTGGCACCCAGAGAAATTTACGCCCTAAAATGGGTAAAAAAAAAAAAAATGTTAAAAAGTTAATTTTCAAAGCCTCGGAAAAGAAGTTGGACACAAATCTCAGACTTCAGTAACAAATTCCTAGAGTCAATGGGGGGTGGTATGTTAGGTAGATTAGACTTAGGTCGACCACTATTGGTCGACAGCAAGTAGGTCGACATGGACTCTAGGTCGACATGTACTAGGTCGACATGCGTTGTTGTTGTTTTTTACTTTTTTGGGTGTCGTTTTCTTCGTACAGTGACCGGGAACCACAATTAGTGACCGGGAACCACAATTAGTGCACCGTGTTTGCTCGCCATGTTTCAGGCAAGGTGCCTCACTCTGCTACCGCTGCACTCGGCACAGGTTACCGTTCCCAATTGTAGTCCACGTGGATCGGAATGTATGAAAAAGTTAAAAAAAGTTGAAAAATTTTTTTCAACTCATGTCGACCTTTTGTCACGTCGACCTGGAGTCCCTGTCGACCTAGAAACGATGACAACCTACTCAAAAGTGGTCGACCTAGACAGTGTCGACCTAACGACCGGATCCGAGTACATGTACCTCCAACACAAATGCTGACACCTGAGGTTTCTTTACAAGCTCCGTGGCCGCCTGAAAAGTCATCATTTGACCGAGTGGATGTAAAAGACTTTGCGGAAATTCCCTTAATTCTGCGTCCCACCACATGCGCAGCGCATAAACTGTGCTTATAACAGGTAGCGGGAACAGCGCACATTTCAAGACTGGTTTTCTGACTTTCAAAGCCCTACATAACCAGTGTACCCGAAGCAGCTTCTGATCCCACACTGCCCCTCCCGAGACCTGTGATCTGTCCATGAAGGACTTTTAGCAGTACCTAGAATCTCCCAGAATTCCTCTGGGGGTAGAGCTTTCAGCTTTGCGGCTCCCGCTCTATGGACCTTTGCTGCCCCGCACACAGCAAGAGGCCCCCACTCTATAAAAACAGATTCAAGACTTACCTATTACTCACGTATTTCAAGAATGCCCCTCTAGTCCCCCCCCCCCCCCCCAAAAAAATGCAACCCATACGCTTAGTTCTCTCTCCTGTTCAGCTTATTTTGTATTTAGGGCCTAATTCAGTATGAGTTATAGTGTTGGGAGAAATCGCAACACTACAACTCCTTTCTCTAGCATGCGGGGGGGGGGTCCGCCCAGCACAGGGTAAGGCCGTCCCACATGCCGGGTCCTCCCCTACCACTAAACAGCTATGCACTCGTATCTTTAGGGTAGCCCCCTGTCGCTGGGCCTCCATGTTTTCACATCACGCATTTGCCGCGGCCCGCCCCGCAAAGGCCTCCGTTGTCCGGAGCACGCTCTCCCCCCCAATGCCATGCCGCCGCCCATAAAACGCTGAGACGCTTTCCCCTGCCGGGACTTAGATTGCAATCACGTGGGATTGCAATCTAAGTCTTTGCGCATGTGCAGAGCAGCCGAATAGCGATCTCCGCACTTCAGCGTGGGAATCGAACCCACGGCCTTAGTGCATTATTATATTATTATAATTATTATTATTATTATTATTAATGTGTGTTTCCCTTCTCTGGGTAGCGTCTCTGGGGAGCTGAACTGACTTCCTCTCCTTGTGACTTTCCGACACTTGCCTGCAAAGTTACAGTGAGCAAACCAACCCACCCCCCTCGCCCCCAAACCCATCGCAGAGCAAAAAAACCTTGGACCTTGGACGCGCCTGCGCATTGCAGTACATACGCATGCGCAATTCTGACCTGATCGCAGCGGTGCAAAAAACGCTAGCGAGCGATCAGGTCTGATGACCCTCATGGTTTTTCTGTCACTTTGTATATGCAGAATCTTTACGTCCCCTGAAAATGACAAAACAATAAGAATGACCCTAATGTTAATCAGGTTTAGCGGCGTGTCACAGTGACAGCAGCCGGAGCCACTTGGTGGTCACGTCTGTGTGTATAACGTTATCGCCGGCTGCAGCAATTATTTACACATCTTCCTGGATCACAGATGAAATACTGGACTGGGAATGCGGTGTACCCTAATGTGCACCACATGGCGCAGAAGGAAGGACATTCTAGCAGTGAGTCGGTAAGCGGAGGAGGAAGATGAAGGTATTTTGCCACAACATAATTATTACACTTCTGTAAATGCCGTTCCCCACAGACGGTGACCCCGCTAAGCTGTACCAGCGCACCCACTGTGACAGACGTCTGCACACTGATTACAGCAGGTAACCCACAGTACATTGTTTTCTGCTGCCACGGGCCATCCAGTAATAAAACCCACACGTATTCATTTCAGAGAAGGCTGAGAAAGGCACTAGGATACGTACGATGAGGAACGTGTCACCTCCGTGGCCCGCATCAGCAATTACCCTTGTTAATATTCACATATTAATGCAAAGGTAATCAGAAATCTCCTGGGAGTGCAAACACGCACAATGTTCAATTAACTTATGCATATTAGAGTATAAAGCTGCTGTTTGCTTTACTGAGACGACAATAGTACAGCTCTGACTACCGACGTTACAGTATGTATGGCGATGACGCGGACAGACAGAAAGAGACAGGCAGACAGATAGGAGACTGGTAGATACTGTATATATGAGACAGACAGACAGACAGACAGACAGACAGACAGATAGATAGATACACAGACAGACAGATAGAATTAGGACTTATGTGCACTACGACGTCTTTCTCCCTCCGCCATGATATGCTGAGAGCTGTGTGAGGCTTTGTCGTGTAGCAGACCGACAGAATCTGTATCTGGCAGCCATACTTTATTTCCTTCCAGAGAGACTTTGAAAAAGAGATAATCATAAATTGGAAGATTACCAATTCCCTTTTCAGACATATCCAAAAACCCGGGAATTTTGCTGAGGCACAGCGAGTCTACCTGGGTCTTGCGTGTGTCTTAAAGGGTCTCGTCGACCCTGCAATAGACCACAGTTATTCCCGGGACTTGCAACCCGGGTTAGTGCCCCGGCTTATGTGTGAAAGGTATGGCCGGGTCTTGGTGTCCCGGGTCATGCCTAAAAGTTCATTGGCAGCCACAGTAGCGTTCGGAGATGACATCATCTCCAAGTTTCCACTGCTCGACAGAAGACCCGGGTCCATCACCCAGATGTGAACAGGGGTAAGTACTGAAACCCTGGCTTCACCCCATATTCTGAGTCCAGGGTACAAACCAAGTTAAAGCCAAGGTTTATATCTGAATGGGGTATAAGAAAAATGACTACGCATTGTATGCCTAGAAGTTAATTAATTTGCCATTTACAGTAAATACAAAACAGAAACTTTCTATGAGTATTGCTGACTTAACTGACACATAGGTAAATAGTTGCCAGTGTTTTATCACTGATATAGAAGGGGTATCCTATTAGATGTGAAAATGTTCTACGCAATAAAAATGGGGCTTCTTATCTCCAATGTGAAAACCAGGAATCCAAGTTAAGGCCCATACACACGGTTAGATTCGGGCTATGCCCGATTCTCACTATGCGACAGGGGCTAGGTCCGCATAATGACTGTGCTTGCGATACTGACTATGGGGGTCATTCAGAGTTGGATCGCTCGCTAGCAGTTTTTAGCAGCCGTGCAAGCGCTATGCCGCCGCCCACTGGGAGTGTATTTTAGCTTAGCAGAAGTGCGAACGAAAGGATCGAAGAGCGGCTACAAAGTTTTTTGTGCAGTTTCAGAGTAGCTCAAAACCTACTCAGCGCTTGCGATCACTTCAGATTGTTTAGTTCCTGGTTTGACGCCACAAACCCGCCCAGCGTTAGCCCAGCCACACCCGCGTTTTCCCTGGCACGCCTGCGTTTTTCCAAACACTCCCTGAAAACGATCAGTTGCCACCCAGAAACGCCCACTTCATGTCAATCACTCTGCGGCCACCAGTGCGACTGAAATGCATCGCTAGACCTTGTGCAAAACTACATTGTTCATTGTGGCCGTACAACGCGTGTGTGCACATTGCGCTGCATACGCATGCGCAAAACTGCCGTTTTATAGCCTGATCGCGTTCCTGCGAACAAATGCAGCTAGCAATCAACTCGGAATGACCCCCCCCCCATGTGCGATTTTGGCTAAGTGTCAATTTTGACTATATCTTTTATAAAGATAGTCAAAATTGACTTGCCTGTACAGTCTATCTATTCTTGCAATGTCGGCCGCGCGGCGGGATCGAATCAGGATCGCAAGTTGACTTTCACCTTGCGATCTGCACTAACTTTTCTTACTATTTTGACTATATAGTTAAAATCGTAAGAAAATATCTCACCGTGTGTACACACCATTATTGCCGTAAAAGTCACCCAGAATGACCAATTAGGCACTTAGAAGTTTTTAACAATTTTGAATTGGCCAATAATGACTTGTCATTTCTTTGAAGAAAACATGCAAAGTGATGGAAGTTGGGGTTCAAGGTATGGGACCGGTATATTGGGGTGCTTTACGAGTGGGACAAATGTTTTTAGGCTTGCAGGTGGGAGTCATTTTTTTTGCAACTTTATTTTAAAAGTACCTTAAAATGGGGTGTGGTATGGAGGGTCAACCACACTTCGGTCGACAGTGTCTAGGTCGATCACTATTGGTCGACAGTAACTAGGTCGACAGGGTTTCTAGGTCAACATGTGAAAAGGTCGACATGAGGTTTTTTTAAAAAAAATTGTGTTGTTTTCTCCGTACAGTGACCGGGAACCCCAATTAGTGCACCGTGTCCCCTCATCAGGCTACGGGCAAGTTGTCTCACTATGCTACCGCTGCGCTCAGCACAGGTTACTATTCCCAGTCGTAATCCAGGTGGAACGTTAAGTATGAAAAAGTTTAAAAAAAGAAAAAAAATGGTGAAAAAATCATGTCGACCTTTTGACCTAGAAACCGTGTCGACCTAGTTACTGTCGACTAATAGTGGTCGACCTAGCCATTGCCGACCTAAGTGTGGTCGACCTAGAAACCAGATACCTGTAAAATGACCCAAATATATACTTATATATAGATTTTAATTTATTTTATACAAAAAAACTTGCATTTTATCATTTGTTTCACATTTTTTTAGAAAAATGCATAGAACAGCTATTTGGCTCAATTTTAGGGGGACATGTACTAAGCAGTGATAAATGTGAAGAAGTGAGCAAGTGGAGAAGTTGCCCATGGCAACCAATCAGCATCGACGTAACATTTATAATTTGCATACTATAAAAATGTACAGAGTAGCTGATTGGTTGCCATGGGCAGCTTCTCCACTGGTTCACTTCTCCACTTTTACCACTGCTTCGTACATGTACCCCTAAGTCTCCAAAATCTGACCTCTATACTGTTCTCCTACGTTAGTTTGACAGTATTTGGGGTACAGGCTGATTTCCCCATTTTCATCTGCAGTTTTCGCTGGTTGTAATGAAATTATTGCTGGTCTCCCGTTGTCGTGAATTTGGAATAGGATAGGTTGAGAAAACGGGAGCGCGCATTTTGGTGAAAAGCCGTTTTTGGTACTATTTTTGTGCAATAGCGGCAAAAACTTTTCGTGGGAAAGAAATGTTGCGTTTTTTATACCACCCAAGGTATCGCTGCTACTAGGATACCAAACACTGTGTATACTGCAGCATAGGAATGCATTAACATAGGCGGCCAACACAACAAATAATTTCACAATCTCCCAAAAAGCCACTGTCCGTCCCAAAATGCCAGTAATTAAGCATTAGCCAGAAGAACAGGCTTATAAAATGTAGCAACATGCATTTTCAATGCTCACCGTCCACACTGCCAAAACTAAAAAAACAAATTACTATTTTTTAAAACAGATAAAATGAAACAGTCTTCAATCACTGTTGAGAAAGCTATAATCATTTTATACCCAAAAGATTCCATCCGTGCTCCTCGAGTGGTGCAGTATCCCGGCAACCTATAATCTGTTGCCAGGGGACAAAAGCCGGGGAAAGCTTGTTCCCTTATTAGACCTACGGACATCTGATGGAAGAATCGCTACATCTGCCAAAGCTCCATGCCGACACACACACGTCCAGGCGTGAGGAGAATCACAAATAGGCCGGGGCGCTCTTCTGGGATCTAAATGAGCTATGTGCACAGCCTACGCACACGTATGACATTGATCCTTAGGTAACAAAGCGATTTGTAGCCGACATAAACAGCGGCCAGGTTTCAACACAAATTTCTTTCCTGTCGACTTGTTTTTACTTTACGGTTGTTGTTTTTTTGTGTGTTTTTGTTTTTTCACATTCGGAACAGGCAAAATTCTGCAATGGATCTGGATGGAAACGCTGATGGGAAGATTAAACAAAATACATATTTGGATTAGCAGAAACTGGATGGACGCCCTGGTTAGAATTGTATAATTTCAAGACGTATTAACTCCCTTTCAACATGTACGCCCCGCACTGCGGCCCAGCCACGCAGATGACCACGCAGAATAATGAGAACGGTCAGGGGATCTATCTCCTTTGAGGAGAACCTATCACCAGGTGAAGGATTTGTATTTTATTATGGACTATGCATTTATTAAAGAATATATATGGAAGTGTCCTTCGGTGGCCCCGCTAGCTTAGCCTTGACCTGTATGTTGATAATGCAGCACAGCTATCAAAAATTCCAGAATTTATCACAATCAATTCCCACTTTACAGCCAATTCAGGAACCGGTATATATGTAAATGCACGGTGCACATTCTGTATCAGATAGGTGGTAAATCACCAAACTAGTGACAAGCGGTTATTCAACTTGGCCGTTATTAAAATCGTACTGTCCAGATGTTTGTATGGCATAAATCCATAAAACACCTATAAAAGTGACCCCTTTAGTTGCTGGAATAAGAGGACTGGGACACAGCATGGTAGCACAGTGGATGCATTCCTGCCTTCGAGCCCTGGGGTTGTGTGTTTAATTCCAGCCAGGTTCTTTCCTATCTGTTTGGAGTTTGCATGTTATCCCTGTGTTTGGGTGGGTATCATCCGTGTGCATCACTTTACTCCAGCAATCCAAAAACATACAGGCTAATTGGCTTTAAACAAAAATTAACCCTAGTGTGTATATGAGCCCATGTGGTAGAGAATATGGGGAAGATGTACTATGGGGGTCATTCCAAGTTGATCGCACGTAGCAACTTTTTGCTGCTCGTGCGATCAACCTGACGCCGCCTATGGGGGAGTGTATTTTAGCATAACAAGGCTGCGATCGCTCGTGCAGCCATGCTATGCTAAAAAAGTTTCAAGTAAAACAAGACCAGCCCTGCAGCTACTTACCATGTGCGACGGATCCAGCGATGAAGGTCCCGGTCCTGACGTCAGACATCCGCCCTCCAAACGCCTGGATCCGCCTGCGTTGGACTCACCACGCCTGGAAAACCGTGACGCCTGGAAAACGGTGAGTATCCGCCCTGGAACGCCTCCCGCCTGTCCGCCTTCTTGCGATCGCCGCTGCGATCACATTTCTCGCTGGCGGGTGCGTCGTTGCCCAGCGACGATCGTCGCCAGGCAATGACTTGCGCGCCGAGTATGCGCATTTCCGACCCGTTCGCAGCGAAGAACCGCTGCGTGCGAACGGGTCGGAATGTCCCCCTAAGTCTTGGAGAGAGAGAAAGTATCAGCCAATCAGCTCCTAACTGTCATTTTTCAAACACAGCCTGTAACGTGACAGCTAGGAGCCGATTGGCTGATACTTTATCTCTCTCCAAGACTCCAGATTACACCATAAATCCAAAAAGAAAGGAAAACTGGGAGTAGGTATAGTCCGTAGTCACACTGACAGGACAGCTCTTTAACCAACTAGGAAATTACAGATGGGACCTCGCACGCCGAGCCTCGATACGCTGTGCGGGGCAAGACACCTGGCACCAGTAAGCTGCACTGAGCGGCGTAGCTTTTTTTGCTTGAATGCGCATCTTAATTGCAATGTGATAAACAAAGCCGTTTAACGAGACAACACTGATTAATTTGATATGAGACACCTGTACTGTATATCTGTGTGCGACCACAGTCTGATTCTGTATACAAAGCACAACGAAACCTGGCGTGAAAAAAATCCGCGCCCGCTGCATAGTAGCACTTCATACAGAAATTCAGACTCATTCGCACACAGATATATATATAGGTGTCACATTCGCATATCGAATGAATCAGTGCAGTCCCGTGAAGCAATTAGGACTCACTACTGAGTGAAAAAGATGTTCGGCGCAAGCCAAGTAACACAGGACCTGGTGCACCGAGAAGAGATATTTGGTGTGATTGCAGCAACAGTGTATGGGAACACATCTGTATACTGAATTTTCTAAGGACTGTGCTACGCTAACACTCCACAGAGAGACAGACGATGCAGCCCATTCCCAATTTTCTGTACAGATTGCAGAGCGTAGTTTAATGAATGTAGATCTTTGAATTTTAAACCAGGTATACGAATGTTATAGACTTGTTCCTCTGCGTTTAGCAACCCTTGTAACATACTGATACCCAGCCGGTAAATCCAGCGTCTTCATAGAGTTGCAGATTGAACCGGCAAAGCACGCATCCTTCATATTCTCTGAGGCCTGATGTGACATGTATTTGTCTACTGCATAATACTCGCTGACACTGAACATTTCCTCACGCGATGCTCGGTGGCACAGTGTCAGCTCACCTGCTGGGCTGTAATGTGCGTTTAATAAGCCATAGCCGGGGAGAGAGAGAGAGAGAGAGAGAGAGATGGGATGGAGCCAAGCTGACCTACCCCCTGGGCCTTTATAATGTGTCAGCTGTAAATGTGTCCCGAGGTGTGGCGCAGTCACTGTATACAAAGTAATAACATACAACAGTGACTGGTTTAAAAAAAAAAAAAAAAAACAATATAAAACAGCTAAAGCAGAAATAAAAATGTATTTCATTTAAAAACCCTGTAGGCAACTGTTATACAGTATACCAGTGCTTTAAAAAAGTCAGGATCATTTAAGTGCTCTCCGTTGAGTAACTGAGTTCAAACACAAGCAAGACTACTTAGGTTGTTGTATTAGATAGCTGATACGCTCCAGCTTGTGGATGTCCGCAGCCAGGAGACTGCGCAAGAAGGGGGCGTGGAAATGCCACACGGGGTGTAGACCTGTCACTGACACTGAGGGTACACCCATCACACCTTCCAGCTGTCCTGCAACCAAAACCAATGCAAGATCCGTGGGATGGCCAACAGTCTCCACCCTCTTTTCTCCACTGACTCCACCCATATCCCCTACAGACTGCAAGCTCACAAGAGCAGGGCCCTCCAGTGGCAAACGCAGGATTTCTACAGGGGGGTTTACAAATGCAGTCCACAATCTCCCACTCTGCGGAACACTGGAGGAAGTGCGGGAGTCTGGGGGAGCGGTAGAAGAACCTAGTACAGACCCTGTACATTAATGTGAACATACCATATTAAATAAATACAGAAACTTAATAGAACCAGTACTGCACTTTCTAAGCACACATTCTCCCACCTCATGCTAAGGCTCCTGTCTCTTCTTCCAGGCAGCTGCTCTCTGGTCCGGTGCATCGATTGAGGACTCCGATCCACACACACAGCAAACTTGATAGAAGAAGCTACTTCCACTGAGCATGTGCAGCTGCTCTGCTCATGCCCAGTGGCAGCTTTTGTAATCAGATTATATTAAATTGCTATTGTGGTCATAATTTGAGCCACTTACCAAGAGGAGGAAGGGTTTCTGGGCAACTGGAAACCCCCCTATGTTTGCCTATGCCCTCTCCTATTTTTCTCTTCTCTACACAATAATACCAATGCTCACTTTAATTAGATATCTTTGTGTATTATATACTCTCTGTATTCTCTCTCATCCCCATGTATGGCGCTACAGAACACTTGTGGCGCCTTAGAAATACTAGATAGTGATAAAAACATCAATATGGCAGGACGGTTGTGGCTAAATCGTGACAATGGGAAATATGGATTGCCACATGCAATAGTTTCAATCTTCGTTTAATCGGGTGAATGCTACCCGCCACGAAAAAAAAAAAAAAACTCAATAAGAATAGTAACATCATGTGTACTCTGTTTCTGCAAATGGGCCAAGTCTTATAGTCTACAGAGGCTTCTATTGGAGAGGAAGACTAGATATGGTTTTGACAATAGTGTATATTGCATAAAGATATATTTAATATATTAAGTGAACGTCTTCTTCGCAATATGCCAACGCTCGCTGTTATCTTCCTGTGTAGTCATTAATTCTAAACCAGTCTGGTTTTCAGTATTGTAAACTTTTTATGCATAATTCTATTTTGCCTTAGCTGCTGAAGAACGACGTAAACGGCGTAACGGATGCCAGCGACCGACTGTTTTAGCTCTACGGACGCTAAATCAATGTTTTCACTGAACTGAAGTTAGGCTTTTCCCAGCAGGGAAAATGACAATGGGTGGCATCCGGAGTTTATAGAAGTACCGAGCACGTAATATTGTATTTGTTTGCAGTAAATCCGTCGGCTGCAATTTTCAGATTTGCACTTTATTATTCTTTCAGAAGGTGATAATTATATTGAATAATGCAGCTCGCCGCACAAGAACAGGCACTCTCTGAACAAAGCAGTGCGTATCATTACATGATACACCTGGGCAGAAATAAATTACAGACAAGCCACGCTGTCCTCTTTAGTCAGTTGTCCCAAAGTTCTAACGTTTTTGTACAGACATTTGTAAATAGCAGTTATAATGTACGGTATATCCTGATAGCAGAGAAAGACACTGGCCAGAGGGAGTGCACGGTTTTAGAAGAGGAGGACTGCGCTCAAGACAGCTCGTCACTATATATGGGTGGTCATTCCGAGTTGTTCGCTAGCAGATTTTGGTCGCTGCGCAGCGATCAGACAAAAAAACGGCACTTCCGCGCATGCGTATGCGGCGCAATGCGCACGCGCAACGTACGTTCACAAAATCCGAAGTAGTTTCACACAAGGTCGAGCGACGCTTTTCAGTTGCACTGCTGGCCGCAGAGTGATTGACAGGAAGTGGGTGTTTCTGGGAGGTAACTGACCGTTTTCGGGGAGTGTGCGGAAAAACGCAGGCGTGTCAGATACAAACGCAAGCGTGCCTGGGGAAACGTAGGCGTGGCTAGCTGAACGCAGGGCGTGTTCATGACGTCAAAACAGGAACTAAACAGTCTGAAGTGATCGCAAGCTAGGAGTAGGTCCGGAGCTGCTCAGAAACTGCACACATTTTTTTTGTAGCCGTGCTGCGATCCTTTCGTTCGCACTTCTGCTAAGCTAAGATACACTCCCAGAGGGCGGCGGCTTAGCGTTTGCACGGCTGCTAAAAGCAGCTAGCGAGCGAACAACTCGGAATGAGGGCTATGGTCCTAAAAGGATTATTCTAAATAAAAAGTCATTAGATCTTTAACAAGAGCCGCCGTATCATACATTTTACTAGTACAAATGTTACCAGTCTTATCATTCAGACCAGGGCTGCTCAACGCCAAGCAGGTCATGTTCTCAGGATTTCTTTAATCATACATAGGTGAATTATTCAGTTTTGTCCTATTACTGCCTCACAGCTCCTGGCTAACCGGCCCATACAATCCTAAGCAAAGAATGGCGTATTTATCCGGCCCAAATCTATTAGACGTAAAGCAGCACATCACTGGGCAGCCGTCTCCTTTCCTAGCATGTAATAATCTGTCTTACAGTGGTATGGACACATGGAGACTAGCCTGACACACGCAGGAAAGGAGACACAAACATACTCTATGGCAGGTCGAAAGTCTATAGGTCAACGGTCAGTAGGTCGACGGGGTCAAAAGATCAGCATGACATAGGTAGACAGTACATAAGGTCAATAGGTTAAAAAGGTTAACATAAAAACGGTCAACACAACAAAAATGTTTTGGGGGATTTTTGGGTGCCATTTTGTATGTTTAACCATATATGATCTAAATTAGTAGAAACATGTACCCTCGCAAGCTCGCTACGCTTCGGTTACTAAAGGTAATAAATGGTGACATGTATGTAAAACCGCCACCCAGAATAACCACTACGAGGGGACACTGTACACACTGATGTAGAAAGCTGCATAATAATGACAGATAAAGCAATGTCAGTGAAATAAGACTAATTGGATATCTAACCTTAGTCGGAATGGCCTGACAAATGTTTCACTTCTATTTCACAGAGAAATAACTTAATTAAATTAATACTGAAATTCTACTGATCAAAAACCACTGAAAATTGGCTTCTTCAAAGACCTTATGCTTAGTAAATATACCCCAAAGATCGGATAAGACACTGGCCCTCATTCCGAGTTGTTCGCTCGGTAATTTTCTTCGCATCGCAGCGATTTTACGCTAACTGCGCATGCGCAATGTTCGCACTGCGACTGCGCCAAGTAAATTTGCTATGAAGATTGGTATTTTACTCACGGCATTACAAGGTTTTTTCTTCGTTCTGGTGATCGTAATGTGATTGACAGGAAGTGGGTGTTTCTGGGCGGAAACTGGCCGTTTTATGGGAGTGTTTGAAAAAACGCTGCCGTTTCTGGGAAAAACGCGGGAGTGGCTGGAGAAACGGAGGAGTGTCTGGGCGAAAGCTGGGTGTGTTTGTGACATCAAACCAGGAACGACAAGCACTGAACTGATCGCACTGGCAGAGTAAGTCTCGAGCTACTCAGAAACTGCGCAGAGAAGTCTTTTCGCAATATTGCGAATCTTTTGTTCGCAATTTTGATAAGCTAAGATTCACTCCCAGTAGGCGGCGGCTTAGCGTGTGCAATGCTGCTAAAAGCAGCTTGCGAGCGAACAACTCGGAATGACCACCACTGTTTATAAGAGCTTGCTGTACGGAGGACGGAGAGGCACAAGGAGAAGACAAAATAGCACGAAAACTTAATCTATATAGAATTTCATAAACATGTACTGTATTATAAAATGAAAGCAAACCTACCTGACACAGTGATATTCTCCGACTTACCGGGCAGAGCGTCCTCTTTGCTCGGTAACGCCATTTTGTAAGATGTGTCAGGGGCGCATTCAGCACCTGACACAAAAACATGGATGAGAAGCAAACTCTCTGCCCAGTTCCACTGTATTTTAAACTGGATCAGGTTATCTACAATCAATCACGGTCTCTATACATATACTACGCAGGATAAACTTATAAACACATAGCACTGTGGAAACATAGATGGCTTTACTCAGGCCAAACAGCCCCTCTCGCCCACGTTGAGCGTCTTTCTCACTCAAAATGTGCGTCTTATTCGTGTAAGTAAAACTGAGAGCGACAAAACTACACTGTTGGCCTGCATGTGTGACATTTGTACATCTGTGTGCGACTCAGTCAGAATCTGTGTAAGAAGCACCACAACATGCCACATTGCGCTGTGCTTCATCTTTGTACTTGTCTAAAACTAATCCTGTGCTGTTAAAGTGGCAGGCCGACGTCACTAGCACGCTGAGGGGGACATGTACTAAGCAGTGATAAAAAGCTGAGAAGGGAGCCAGTGGAGGAGTTGACCACGGCAACCAATCGGCTGCTCTGTATTTTTTTTTTAAGTATGCAAATTATAAATGTTACGTCAATGCTGATTGGTTGCCGTGGGCAACTTCTCCAATGGCTCACTTCTCCACTTTTATCACTGCTTAGTACATGTCCCCCTGTGAGTGGAATTTATTTGTGTCTGCGATGCAATAGGATACACCGCTCAGAGCGTCTCAGCTGCCCAGCTTGCCTCGCGACGTATGGCACATAGACGCTAGGTGCATGAGGATACATCTGTAACTCTGCTGGTCCTGTATATTCTCCCCAAATGACTTCCCAAATATATTTCCAGAGCTTTTCACCCCTAAACGAGGAGAATCCTCTGCCTCAATATCTAGCATAAATTACAATCTGGGCTAAAGTGCTCAATACATACCAAGTATCTGGAATAAAAGGATCCAGGAGCAGAGAGGACAACGGGCGGTCAGCATGGCTCTACCACCACAAGAGGAGCAGCGATGCTTGCCGTCTCGGAGCAAGGACGGGCTGGGGACGTGCTACAGAGAAGGCCGGAACCGTGGCTCGTGTCAGCTTGGTAGATAGGTGACCAGAACTAATCCAATACTCAGGAGCAGTCTAGAGACTCTGTACAGCCCAAACCCTGGCTTACTATGTAATGCCATATAGTGACGTACAAAGATAACCTATCAAAATAACACCGGAGGGTACAATGTAGGGATAACAAAACCACAGTCATAATGTTACAAAGGTCAGAGAGACGGGGATAAGGAGCAGACAAAGGCCTGTAATTCATTCTCGGAACCTCTATCAGATTGTCCTACCTGACCTTTCATACATCTTACTTCTATGTATGCTTTGGACCAGTTTTACTCACTGTCCTCAGCAGAAGTGGGAGTGTGCATGAATATAAGGTTCCACGGAGGGTGTTATGGTATACATTCGTGCCGACACTCGACAAGGCATGGACGTAGTATATACATTGTCAGAATGCCAACATTGTGAATGTCAAAAGATGGGATGTCGACGGACGATTTAAGGGTTAGTGTTAGGCTATGGTTAGGGTTAGTAGACAACTGTATGGAAAAATGAAACTGCCGACATTCACATTATGCAAACATTATGTCCGTTGCATACATTTGCAAACTTATGGTAAGCCACCAGACATACTGTAGTGGTTTACCATATGTCTGCAAATGTAAGTCACAGAGATCTCTGCATTACTATTTTCATGTAGGATGTACTGTAGGTCTCTTTTGCTGGTCCATTACAGTGTGCCGGGGGAATTTGTTTAGTTGTAGTCTAGATTAACCCCTCTCTTACATTTATTATTATCCTTTATTTATATGGCGCCACACGGGTTCTGCAGCGCCCAATTACAGAGTACATAAACAAATAATCAAAACAGGAAAACAGCAACTTACAGTTGACGACAATATAGGACAAGTACAGGGTAAATAAATATAGCTACATCAGCAGATGACCCTGAAATAAGTATCAGGTGGCAGAAGACTGCTGGATTTGGTGCAGTTGAAGATTATTAAAGTAAGAAAAAGGATAAGCACGAGGGACGAGGACCCTGCTCGTGAGAGCTTACATTCTAAAGGGAAGGGGTAGACAGACAGAGCTGACACAGATGGGGTACATAGAAAGCGTGGAATAGAGGATTAGGATGAGATTTGGCTGGGTTTGGTGAAGAAGTGGGTTTTCAGAGCCCGTTTGATGTTTTGTAGAGAAGTGGAGAGTCTGAGGGGGAGAGGTAGGGAATTCCAGAGAAGTGGTGCAACACGTGAGAAATCTTGGAGGTAGGAGTGGGAGGAGGTGATCCGTAGGCAGGAGAGGCGGCATGCATTAGCTGAGCGAAGATGACGGGTGGTAATGTAAAGGGAGATAAGATCAGAGATCTAGATGGAAGAGAAGTGGGTGAGGGCTTTGTAAGCAAGTGTGAGAAGCTTGAAATGGATTCTGAAAGGGAAGGGGAGCCAGTGAAGGTCTTGTAGGAGAGGGGAGGTGGACGTAGTGCGTTTTGTGAGGAAAATTAGCTGGGCAGCAGCATTGAGAATAGACTGCAGTGGAGAGAGGAGGAGATTACAGTACATGTACATATGATGGACTAGTAAGTTGATATGAGCAGCTACCATTCTGTGTATTACGTTAGTGCTGACATTTGACATGTCAACATTCTGTCCATGTCAATATTCAGATCATGTCAACATTTTGTTCTATACCCAACTAATCTATAACACTGGTGGAGGCTAAGGGGCCCTACACACTGGGCGAGAATACTGAAAGATATGAACGAGATACCGTTCATATCTTTCAGTGTGGAGGCTCCAGCAATGAACGATGCGCGGCCCCGCGCTCGTTCATCGCTGGTGCCCTGTCGGCTGTGCATGCAGGCCAATATGGACGATCTCGTCCATTTTTGCCTGCACTGCTATGGAACCGGGTGACGGGGGGAGTGAAGAAACTTCACTCCCCCCGTCACTGACCCCCCCTGCCGCCGGGTCGCCCGTCGGACGTATCCGCCATCGGGCAGCTCGGCGGCGGATCGTCAAATGTGTAGGGCTCATAAGAGTGCAGTTATATTACTGTGCACAAGGCTGAATTCATTACGTATACACTATACATAATTAAGGTAAGTTTTTATTCACTTGGAACTTGCTTAATATAAACAGAATAGGAGGGGCGTTCTTAAAAGAGGAGTTTAACTAAGGTCTATACACCTTCCTGTCATTATTCATCTGCTACGGACAAGCCCCCAATTTTGACAACAGATGGCTATTAATTCATGTACTAACAGTTATTTATATATCGCACACATATTCCACAGCGCTTTACAGAGATTATTTAGTCACTCACATCAGTCCTTGCCCCACTGGAGCTTACAATCTATATTCCCTATCAAATGAACACACTAGTGTTCATTTGTTGTCAGAAGCCAATTAACCTATCCGTACAGTATGTTTTTGTAGTGTGAGGAAAACAATGAAAACACAACGAGAACATAAAGACCCCACACAGATATGGACACCCTTGGCTGGAAATAACACCTGAGCTGTGAGCAGTAATGCTAACCACTACACCACCATGCTGCCCAACAGAACTATTATTTGCAGTCCGCTAATCTTCTGGTACCTGTCTGCAGAACTTGTTTTAAGACAAATATTTTTAAGAAAAGCACCACAAAAGGAGAGTTATGGTAGACTTACCATGTTTAATTCTCTTTCTGCGAGGTACACTGGTTCCACAGGGAAAACATCGGGTGTAGAGTTGATCCTGATCCAGAGAGGCACAAACAGGCTAAAGCTTTATGCTGTCCCAGGATGCATTGGGGCCTCCTCTATAGCCCCGCCTCCAGGCACTATGAGCACAGTTTCGTTAACCAGTCCAATGTAGGAGTAGGTTAGAGGGACGGCAGATGTTAGTCACATAAAACCACATTCTCACGACAGGAGAAGGGACCAGCGGCTAATGCCATACAAACCCATAGAAGCTAGGTGCATCAGGGTGGGCTCCCTGTTGAAACCAGTGTACCTTGCAGAAAGAGAGTTAACCATGGCAAGTCTACCATAATTCTCCTTTTCTGTGGCAGGGTACACTGTGGGTATGAGAACCCAGGGTCCAAAGGAAGCATCCTGGGAGGCGGCAGTATCAAAGGCATAGAACTTAATGAACGTGTTCACTGAGGACCACGCAGCCGCCTTGCACAATTGTTCTGCGCAAGCGCCACGGAGGGCCGCACAAGAAGGTCCAACAGACTGACTAGAATGGGCTTTAATAGCAGCAGGACCTCTAACCTGCTCCTACATTGGAGTCCAGCCTGCGCATAAGCTTGTGCAATCCCCATTCTAATCCATCTGGCCAAGGTTTGCTTATTCGCAGGCCAGCCACGTTTGTGGAAACCAAACAGTACAAAAAGGGAATCTTTGGGGGACAAGTCAGAATAGATAAAGGCCGGAAACCACAATCTCTTGGTTAAGGTGAAAAGATGACACCACCTTAAGTAAATAACCTGGGTGAGTTCTAAGAACTGCCCGGTCATGATGGAATGCTGCGGAAACATAATTTTAACCATAAATAAAATCCTTAGAAAGCCAGTGAAGAACTAATACTAGAAAATAAGATTTTAAACCTACCGGTAAATCTTTTTCTCCTAGTCCGTAGAGGATGCTGGGGACTCCGTAAGGACCATGGGGTATAGACGGGCTCCGCAGGAGACATTGGCACTCTAAAGACTTTAGAATGGGTGTGCACTGGCTCCTCCCTCTATGCCCCTCCAGACCTCAGTTAGAGAAACTGTGCCCAGAGGAGACGGACAGTGCGAGGAAAGGATTTTTGTTAATCTAAGGGCAAGATTCATACCAGCCCACACCATCCACACCGTATAACATGGATATACGAAACCAGTTAACAGTATGAACAAAACAGCATCAGCCAGAAACTGATCTTAACTGTAACATAACCCTTATGTAAGCAACAACTATATACAAGCCTTGCAGAAATATGTCCGCACTGGGACGGGCGCCCAGCATCCTCTACGGACTAGGAGAAAAAGATTTACCGGTAGGTTTAAAATCATGCTGGGGACTCCGTAAGGACCATGGGGATTATACCAAAGCTCCAAAACGGGCGGGAGAGTGCGGATGACTCTGCAGCACCGATTGAGCAAACATGAGGTCCTCATCAGCCACGGTATCAAACTTGTAGAATTTTGCAAAAGTGTTTGAACCCGACCAAGTAGCTGCTCGGCAAAGCTGTAAAGCCGAGACGCCTCAGGCAGTCGCCCAAGAAGAGCCCACCTTCCTAGTGGAATGGGCCTTTACCGAATTTGGTAACGGCAATCCAGCCATATAATGAGCCTGCTGAATCGTGTTACAGATCCAGCGAGCAATAGTCTGCTTAGAAGCAGGAGCGCCAACCTTGTTGGCTGCATACAGGACAAAAAGTGTCTCTGTTTTCCTAACCCGAGCCGTCCTGGCTACGTAAATTTTTTTTGGCCCTGACTACATCAAGGGACTTGGAATCCTCCAAGTCCCCCGTAGCCACAGGCACCACAATAGGTTGGTTCATATGAAACGATGAAACCACGTTAGGCAAAAATTGAGGACGAGTCCTCAACTCTGCTCTAACCACATGGAAAATCAGATAGGGGCATTTGTGAGACAAAAAGCCGCCAATTCGGACACCCGCCTTGCAGATGCCAAGGCCAACAACATGACTACCTTCCAAGTGAGAAATTTTAATTCAACCGTTTGAAGAGGTTCAAACCAGTGAGATTTTAGGAACCGTAACACCACGTTAAGGTTCCACGGTGCCACTGGGGGCACAAAAGGAGGCTGGGTGTGCAGCACTCCCTTTACAAAAGTCTGGACTTCTGGGAAAGAAGCCAATTCCTTCTGAAAGAATATAGATAGGGCCGAAATCTGTACCTTAATGGAGCCTAACTTCAGGCCCATATCCACTCCTGTCTGTAGAAAGTGGAGAAAACGGCCCAGGTGGAAATCTTCCGTAGGAGCATTCTTGGCTTCACACCAAGATACATACTTCCTCCAGATACGGTCATAATGTTTCGCCATCACCTCCTTCCTAGCCTTTATCAGAGTAGGGATGACTTCCTCCGGAATACCTTTCCCAGCTAGGATTCGGTGTTCAACCGCCATGCCGTCAAACGTAACCGCGGTAAGTCTTGGAACACGTAGGGCCCCTGCTGCAACAGGTCCTCCCTGAGAGGAAGAGGCCACGGATCTTCTGTGAGCATCTCCTGAAGATCTGAATACCAGGCCCTTCGAGGCCAATCTGGAACAATGAGTATTGTCTGCACTCTTTTTTGTCTTATGATTCTCAATATTTTTGAGATGAGAGGAAGAGGAGGAAACACATAGACCGACTGAAACACCCATGGTGTCACCAGGGCGTCTACCGCTACTGCCTGAGCGTCCCGAGACCTGGCACAATACCTCCGAAGTTTCTTGTTGAGGCGTGACGCCATTATGTCTATTTGAGGAAGTCCCCAATGACTTGTTATCTCTGCAAAAACTTCTTGATGAAGTCCCCACTCTCCTGGATGGAGATCGTGTCTGCTGAGGAAGTCTGCTTCCCAGTTGTCCACTCCCGGAATGAAGACTGGTGACAGAGTGCTTACGTGATTTTCCGCCCAGCAAAGAATCCTGGTGGCTTCCGCCATTGCCACTCTGCTCCTTGTCCCGCCTTGGCGGTTTACATGAGCCACGGCTGTGATGTTGTCTGACTGAAGCAGAACCGGTAGGTCGCGAAGAAGATTCTCCGCTTGACGTAGGCCGATGTATATGGCCCTTAATTCCAATTTTCAAGTACAGGTTCAGGGATTTTAGATTCAGAATGGATCTAACGAGCCATCCGACTTCGGGACCACAAACAGGGTCGAATAGTGCAAGGATAAAACGATACGTGAGCTACCACTGAACCAGCGCCTCACTTCTCATGGACAGATATATCCCAACCTCCGTATAACTCCTGTTATGGAGAGACTTCCGGGAAGGGTCGAATAGTACCCTTTCCCCTGCTGGACTAGGGGAACCTTGATAATCACTTGCTGTTGACACAGCTTTTGAATTGCAGCCAACACTATTTCCCTCTCTGGGGGAGAAGCTGGCAAAGCCGACTTGAAAAATCGGCGAGGAGGCACCTCTTCGAATTCCAGTTTGTAGCCTTGGGATACAATTTCCATCGCCCAAGGATCGATGTCTGACAGAACCCAGACCTGGCTGAAGAGTCGAAGACGTGCCCCCACCGGTGCGGACTCCCTCAGTGGAGCCCCAGCGTCATGCGGTGGATTTAGTAGAAGCCGGGGAGGACATTCTTTTCCCTCTACCCTTACCTCTGGCGAGGAAGGAAGAGCCCCGACCTCTTCTGGACTTATGCGACCGAAAGGACTGCATCTGATATTGTGGTGTTTTCTTTTGATGTGGGGGAACATAAGGCAAAAAAGAAGATTTACCCGCGGTAGCTGTGGAAACCAGGTCCGCGAGACCCTCCCCAAATAAAACCTCACCCTTGTAAGGCAAAGTTTCCATATGTCTCATCAAGTCGGAATCACCCGTCCATTGGCGGGTCCACAGGGCTCGCCTAGCAGAAATAGCCATGGCGTTGGCTCGTGAACCTAACAGCCCAACGTCTCTCGCAGCGTCTCTCATATATAATGCTGCGTCTTTAATGTGACCCAAGGTCAATAAAATGCTATCCCTATCAAGGGTGTCAATGTCAGATGACAAGTTATCTGCCCACGCTGCTACGGCGCTACAAACCCATGCCGACGCTACTGCCAGTCTGAGCAAGGCACCCGTATGTGTATAAATGGATTTTAAGGTAGTTTCCTGTCTGCGGTCAGCAGGATCCTTGAGGGCTGCCGTGTCTGGAGATGGCAGCGCCACCTTTTTGGACAAGCGCGTCAAAGCCTTGTCTACCCTGGGCGAGGATTCCCACCGTACCCAGTCCTGCGTGGGGAAAGGTTACGCCATAAGAATTCTCTTGGGAATCTGCAGTTTCTTGTCTGGAGTTTCCCAAGCCTTTTCAAATAACGCATTCAGCTCATGAGATGGGGGAAAGGTTACCTCAGGTTTCTTTTCCTTAAACATGCATACCCTCGTGTCAGGAACAGAGGGGTCATCTGTGATATGCAAAACATCTTTTATTGCAATAATCATATAATGAATACTTTTGGCCACCCTTGGTGTAACCTCGCATCATCGTAGTCGACACTGGAGTCAGAATCCGTGTCGGTACCAGTGTCTGTTACGTGGGACAGAGGACGTTTCTGAGACCCTGAGACACAGTCAAAGCCATGGATTGACCCCCTGTTTTATCCCTGGACTCTGCTTTGTCCAATCTCTTATGTAATAAAGACACATTTGCATTTAAAACATTCCACATATCCAACCAGACAGGTGTCGGCGTTGCCGACGGAGACACCACAATCATCTGCTCCACCTCCTCCTTAGATGAGCCTTCCGCTTCAGACATGCCGACACACACGTACCGACACCCCCACACAACACACTCAGGGATATATTTATATGGAGACAGTCCCCCAATAAGGCCCTTTGGAGAGACAGAGAGAGAGTATGCCAGCACACACCCAGCGCCACCGGACACTGGAATAAAATCCCAGTTAGTACAGCGCTTTTATATAATATATAAATACACTCACTGCGCCAATTAAATGTGCCACCCCCCCTCTTTTTTACTCTCTGTAACCGTGTTCAGCAGGGGAGAGTCCGGGGAGCCAGCTTCTCTGCAGTGTGCTGTGGAGAAAATGGCGCTGGTTAGTGCTGGAGGATCAAGCTCCGCCCCCTCACCGGCGGGCCTCGGTCCCGCTCAAATTATTTATACTGGCGGGGGTTTTTCAATATACTGCCTCCGCAGTATCTAATCTATTTGCCAGTGTCCCTTAAGGTTAATATTGCTGCCCAGGGCGCCCCCCCTGCGCCCTGCACCCTTACAGTTCCTGCTGTGTGTGTATGTGTGGGAGCAATGGCGAACAGCGTTACCGCTGCGCGTTACCTCAGTGAAGATCTGAAGTATTCTTTCTTCTTAATACTCACACAGCTTCTATCTTCCGGCTCCGTGAGGAGGACGGCGGCGCGGCTTCGGGACGAACGGCGAGGGTGAGACCTGCGTTTCGACCCTCTGGAGCTAATGGTGTCCAGTAGCCTAAGAAGCAGAGCCTATCATTTAAGTAGGTCTGCTTCTCTCCCCTCAGTCCCACGATGCAGGGAGCCTTTTGCCAGCAGTGCTCCCTGAAAATAAAAAACCTAACAAAAAGTATTTTTCAGAGAAACTCAGTAGAGCTCCCCTGCAGTGCATCCAGTCGCCTGCGGGCATAGGATCTAACTGAGGTCTGGAGGAGGGGCATAGAGGGAGGAGCCAGTGCACACCCATTCTAAAGTCTTTAGAGTGCCCATGTCTCCTGCGGAGCCCGTCTATACCCCATGGTCCTTACGGAGTTCCCAGCATCCTCTAGGACGTAAGAGAAAATTAATTATTAAACTTCAAATATGAGAGTAATAAAAGAAAAAAAGAATTAAAATAAAACACGCACAAGGTCATTAAGTGCATTGGTGTACTAACTAGATCCAAGATAAGAATATTTTTCTTTAGCCCAGGCTTCCAGAGTGCCCTGATGAGAGATATTATAGTTTGGAAACCAACTTAATCGATAAATTTTAATTGGCCTTAAGTAGAGCGGCACAAACACTGCATCTTCAGCATATTAATATCCTGTCTATTTAAAATTATACAGACGCCTGGCTATCTTCCCTAATTACAGCCTCCCATTACGCCAGGCCCCTGCTCGATGGATAGCGATCGGCAGGCAAATCTATGCATGGCGGAAAAGATTGAGCTGGGGTCCGTATTCTGCTGCTAATCTGAAATGAGTCCTTTCCACATGGTGAAACCACAGGTTCCTTAACCCTCTGAGTGCCTGAGGGGGAAAAGCACGGTACGCTGTCAGGAGCGTGCAAGAAAACAAAACAGCGGACAAGGGGCCTAATTCAGAGTTGATCACAGCAGCAAATTTGTTAGCAGCTGGGCAAAACCATGTGCACTGCAGGTGGGGTGGATGTAACATGTGCAGAGAGAGTTAGATTTGGGTGGGGTGTATTCAAACTGAAATCTAAATTGCAGTGTAAAAATAAAGCAGCCAGTATTTACCCTGCACAGAAACAGTATAACCCACCCAAATCTATCTCTCTCTGCACATGTTATATCTGCCCCCCCTGCAGTGCACATGGTTTTGCTCAACTGCTTACAAATTTGCTGCTGCGATCAACTCTGAGTTGAGCAGAGAACGCTAAAGGGTATTAACTACAGTTCAAAAACAGGGGTGCACCATAGATTTTATTTTGTGCACCAATGCACCTATTACTCCGCCTAGCACATACAGTACACCAATGCATGCACATATTCTGCATTAGGGAAGTGCACCCAGTATAACCTTTGTGCGTGTGTATACGGGGGCCCTGCTCGTCAGAGTTACAATTTAGGGATTTGGTAGGCATCAGGAGGGAGAGGGGACTTGAAATGGGGAACGCAGAGTTTGGGCAATCAGGAGGAAGGGTGGCAGGCTGGAGAGATGGGAGTGGGCAGCCGATATACCCTATACCAGAGGTTACGGGGTGACTGCCTGAAGTAGCGTACAGACGCTGGGAAATGCACGGCTGTACATAAGGGAAGGAGTTTGTAGTGGCATTTGCATAAGGACGCAGACGTGACTACGTCCAGCACAGAATCATGACATTTATCCGATTGCATGTCATAGTGTCACAGCCGACACTCTCATAGATGGCTTAGTCATGAGAGCCTGAGGTACTGCCCCGAATAGCAGAATTACAGTGTCACAGGCACTCTCTCTGCTGGCTTGGTTAGGTTCCAGGGTAAGACTGTGGGGAGGAGGGGGGTTAGGGTTAGACTGTGGGGAGGAGGGGGGTTAGAGTTAGGGCTGTGGGGAGGAGGGGGGTTAGGGTTAGACTGTGGGGAGGAGGGGGGTTAGGGTTAGACTGTGGCGAGGAGGGGGGTTAGGGTTAGACTGTGGCGAGGAGGGGGGTTAGGGTTAGACTGTGGCGAGGAGGGGGGTTAGGGTTAGACTGTGGGGAGGAGGGGGGTTAGGGTTAGACTGTGGGGAGGAGGGGGGTTAGGGTTAGGCTGTGGGGAGGAGGGGGGTTAGGGTTAGACTGTGGGGAGGAGGGGGGTTAGGGTTAGACTGTGGGGAAGAGGGGGGTTAGGGTTAGACTGTGGGGAGGAGGGGGGTTAGGGTTAGGCTGTGGGGAGGAGGGGGGTTAGGGTTAGGCTGTGGGGAGGAGGGGGGTTAGGGTTATACTGTGGGGAGGAGGGGGGTTAGGGTTAGACTGTGGGGAGGAGGGGGTTAGAGTTAGGGCTGTGGGGAGGAGGGGGGTTAGGGTTAGACTGTGGGGAGGAGGGGGGTTAGGGTTAGACTGTGGCGAGGAGGGGGGTTAGGGTTAGACTGTGGGGAGGAGGGGGGTTAGGGTTAGACTGTGGGGAGGAGGGGGGTTAGGGTTAGACTGTGGGGAGGAGGGGGGTTAGGGTTAGGCTGTGGGGAGGAGGGGGGTTAGGGTTAGACTGTGGGGAGGAGGGGGGTTAGGGTTAGACTGTGGGGAGGAGGGGGGTTAGGGTTAGGCTGTGGGGAGGAGGGGGGTTAGGGTTATACTGTGGGGAGGAGGGGGGTTAGGGTTAGACTGTGGGGAGGAGGGGGGTTAGGGTTAGGCAGCAGGGAGGGAGGGGGGTTAAGTTTAGGCACCACTAGGAAGTGTTAGGATTAGGCTGTGGGGAAGGGAGGGTTAGAGTTAGGCTGTAGGGAGGGGGGGGGGGGTTAGGGTTTCTGGACTAACAGAACTTCTTGTATTGCAACTTCCTATAGATCTGCGTGGTCACATCTCCATCTTGCAGCCTTACTCCACTGAGTAAACATGGGAGGGGGGCTTTTGTAGAGCGCTAGAGACGTCCACATTATGCCACAATAGAAAGCTGGGGGGAATCATTCCTGCCTTTGTAGAGAGACGGAGATTCCACACACACAAAAATCTGCCCAGAATATTTGCTAAGAAACATTTTTAAAATCTTAATAATTTAAAAAATAAAAATAAAAAGTTTGAAAATACAGATCCGGGATCTCTTATGTGAAAAGACATTCTCCAAAATGAGAAAGTGCAGATTTGCTGGTTTGGGGAACAATGTCAGACACTCAGAAGAAACAACAGAGCTTCTTTCCACAGTCACTGTGAGGAGAGTGGCAGTGTACTGATTGCCCAGGCCCGGGATTGTCTGGGGGACCCGGCCAAGCCATGGACGTAGCGCAAGGAACCCCTCTGGCGCACTCTTCTCTATGAATGGTTTTACGGTCAAATAAGTCTGGGCCCCTTTCTAGTATCGGAGGCCAGGAAAAGCCCCAGCGTCACTAAATAATCAGCTACTCACTCTCATATTTCAAACACAGCCTGTAACATAGTAGTTAGGAGCTGATTGGCTGGTACTTTATCACCGTGCAATTTACCACTCTCCAAGGCTTGATAAATGGGTGCCATTGTATGGATAAAGGCTGGGGGGGGGGGGGGGGGGGGCAGGTAGGCACGTTTTCTGGATTAGCTGTAATCTATATTCTTCTGTACTGTGTTTTCTGGAATAATAGATAGGACGCAGTGTCATCTGAAACTAAGGTTATCCATAGTACCTAGCATACGTATCAGACACTGGGGGTAATTCAGAGTTGATCGCAGCAGCAAATTTGTTAGCAGTTGGGCAAAACCACGTGCACTGCAGGGGAGGCAGATGTAACATGTGCAGAGAGAGTTAGATTTGGGTGGGTTATACTGTTTCTGTGCAGGGTAAATACTGGCTGCTTTATTTTTACACTGCAATTTAGATTTCAGTTTGAACACACCCCACCCAAATCTAACTCTCTCTGCACATGTTACATCTGCCCCACCTGCAGTGCACATGGTTTTGCTCAACTGCTAACAAATTTGCTGATGCGATCAACTCTGAATTAGGCCCCTTATCACTAAGTGAAGGCGTGCCATGCAAGTGCCATATTGTCCCTGAAGAGCTTTTTACCCTGGCACCAACCTTCAGAGAACAGTACCGATAGGTTGTATCAGGAGTATGGGGTGTGGGCGCTCAGTCACCCAGAATCCCTTGGCTAATGGAGTTGGAAAGACGATGAAAGTGACAGAAAATTGTTATGGTCTCCCTGAGCAGACAGTACCACTTACCTGCAGGAGGCACCAAAGGGCTGATTTAGAGTTGAATGCAAGTGCACCCATAATGTGTGCACAGGAAAGATTGCAGATCTTCGCCCGTATTTACAGTTGGCGACATCTGTGTGTCTGCAATGCCCCCATCCATCTTGAAAGCAGCCGCCAGTACTACCAGGGCATATCTGCAGCAGCTATATACATGGTGCAAGAAACCAAGCTGACCTCTACGAACGCTCAACTCTGAATAACCCGCAATTACACCTACACCCTCACTGCACTTATCCTGCGTGCAAACTCCCAGTGGCTGCTCAGCTGCACCCATTAAGCTGCCAGTGGGGAGGGGTCCGATTATCAGACGCCCGTGGTTACCCAAAGTTGTGCTTGCTCACCTCAGACCCATGCGGAGTGAGAACAGTCATCAAAACCCGGACGAAGTTCTGCGCAAGTCTGAGCCAGCCATGAAATATACACGAGGGAGAGCTTCAATACTGAACGCAGTTTACGAGAGATGACCAATCTGATTACCACGTAACATAAACGGCAGAACACCTCTGTATACTGCTCCTCGCAGCCGGTGCTGGTTCCCCCACTGTGAGCGGCTGCCGTCGCATCCATGGGAAGCACCACTGGGACTTGCAGAATCTCTGTCAGAGTTTGCACTCCAGCGCACGCAATGAATTATCTGGTTGGGTTACCACACCCGCAACGCTCTCATAACACGCCCATGGCACGGAATATCTTGGTGCATCTGTTTAGCCATCTCCAAGTCACCGCCCAATACATTCCAGAGTCAGTGCGGCTTAAGCAGTCCTGCCACTCTGTGCGCAGACACTGAGGGAATCGTGTGCAGTCACAAAAATCACTAATTTACGTGAACACAGGCGTGTCACTCAATCAGCCCCTTGGGGTGAAAATTCCGCTGATACTTGTCTACTGGATCTTTCCATATGTAGATCCGGTCATGAAGCGATAGGTAGAAACAGGGGTCTATTCATGAAGCAGTGAAGAGAGTGGAGAAAAAGACCAGTGGAGAAGTTGCCCATGGCAACCAATCAGCTTTGAAGGAAGCATTTATCAAGTAAATTTTGTAAAATGTAAGAGAGATTCTGATTGGTTGCCATGGGCAACTTCTCCACTAGTCTGGTTCTCCACTGTTTTCACTGCTTCATGAATAGACCCTACAGATACATGTATAGTTATTGTAAAAGGTCATATACTACAGATGTATCCACATTTATCTTGACGGTTAATAGGATTAACTGTGACTGGCCAGTCAGACTTAATCCCCTGCTGTAATGACTTAATCCCCTGCTGTATTGTTCTCTGTATTGTATTGCAGTTGAGAACAATAGCTGAAGGGTTTATGCTAATAAGTCATTTTGTGACTAGGCACAGAAAACTACTCAAGATAACAGTGGATACATCTGTATCTCCACCTATGTAGCCCCAACATGGACATATGAAGACAGGAACATACCGGCCATAGGTGAGAAAGCTTCAACAGCCGTCTGCCAGTGACCTCACTATGAAGGACATGTCATTGGTTACCAATCAGTCAGAAATAATTGACACCTCACTGAATTAGCATTTAGTACATGCCGTTTAATACACACTATTACATACTCTGTACTGCACAGGGCTATACAGTCAGCGGTAACAAAATGTAAGCAGCACAACGGCGTACAAAGCAAATTTCAATGTAGACTAGTCAGAGAGTTCTTTACACCGTTACAGTATATACAAAACATTTCAAAAAAACAACTGATACAAATAATATCAAGGAATATTCCCTCCCAAAACTAATATTCCATAAGTTCACAGAAGGAAAATATCACTGATGTGTTCCAGAGATTCACCCACATGACACAGATGCAGCTGATCTCCGACTGCCAGAGACGCGTTTTACTGAATGAGAGGCCATCCTCCTTCCTGCCAGAGACCCGTTTTATTGCATGAGAGGCCATCCTCCCTCCTGCCAGAGACGCGTTTTATTACATGAGAGGCCATCCTCCGTCCTGCCAGCGGCGTGTTTTACTGCATAATAAGAGGCCGTCTTAGCAGAAGTTGCAGCAGTTCCCTCCTAGCTTCTGCCCAGAAGTAGTTTGTGAAAAGCAAAACATTTGCCCCATATGGAAACTCGGCTTTAAAGCCACCTGAGAGTCCCAAGTTTTCCACAAATGTGTGGGTCTATGGGGTAGAGCAGCAACTGGCACAGGCAGTGGTGTAAACTTGGGTGAATTTGCCATCAGCATCCAACTGGGTAAGTAATTACACAGCACAAATCCCCTTACAGTAAAGAACCCTTCCTAGACTGTGGGCAGAACCTTCGTTGCTAGAGTACATTCACATCTGATCACCCCATGTCTGGGGATTACCCTAAGCATGTTTACATTTCCTGAATGTTGTAATAGCAACAGTACTTATCCATCAAACCCCTGACGGAACGCTAACCACCTCACTCTTCTCGCCCCAACAGCACAAACCGGTTCCACGTGTGTATGATGAATACCTCTCTCTTACAGAGTTTGATAATATTGTATTAAACATTCTGGGTTTAGTCTTACGTTGTCGGAGCAGGCTCAATGAGAGGGGGTGGGCACTAATTACCTGGGCTTGCCTGAGAGCGGGAGCCGGGCCAATACAGCCATGGGCTCTGGAAGCATAGCAGAGCCCGCCACACAGCGCACAATCTGCAGAAATGGTACATTTTGTTGAAGAAGGCGTATTGGAATAATGGAAACAATGTCCAGATTGGCGCTTTCAGTCATATTAGAGTCCACTGAGGTTCAAATAGGACAATAAGAACCACAGGAGAACAATCAGCGAGTTTCAAACAGTGTGTAGAAAGAAACTCAGTGACGTGTGGAGGGGTCTATTTTTGCTGTCTTCCCTATATGCTGAGTGTACTTCCCAGTATATGTAACTGAATAGGAGCAATGTGTTTTTCACCCAAAGAATCACTGGATGTTTTCTGTTTTGCGCCCCATTCGCTGTAAACTCTTCAAATGGCTGTGCATGAAAATTCTGGAAAATTAGCAGTTTGTGACATACTTAGCCACCCCGTCTGGCTATCAAAGTCCACAATCAAAGTCACCTCAATCATATGTCTTTTCTATTCTGGTGCTTGGCCTCAACAACAACTGCACCTCTTTACCATGTCTGCACGTTTTTATGTTGTTGCCACGTGACTGGCTGATTTACATATGCATTACCGGGCAGGTGTACTGTGCTTTCCTAATAGCGTGGCCTCTACGCACTCCGCTGAGCTAGATATAGGTGAGACAGCCCTGTTGCTGTACGCCTTTTAGTCAGGGTTGCTGCCTGTCAGTAAATTTACTTGCAGTAAACATTTACACACCTTTTTGCTTGTCAGTAAGAAAAATACAGAGCTCAGTAAAAATATAATACTTTTCTAGCAATAGTAAGCTGCACCAGAAATGAACCACACTGGTGTTACCCTGGGTGAGTTTATGACTCCTATATTTACTATCCTAGACTCCCGTTATCCTCTGGATGAATCAACTTTCACATTTCAATATATTTTACAATTACATAAATGATAAAATACGTCATTTCGAAGGTTATACTGACATTGTGTTCTCTGCGAGATACTTATTTCAAAGCACCGAAACTCAAATTGATTATTATTTTTTTATATGACTTTTATGTTGCAAGAACATAAAAATAAAAACTCTGAAATGCGCCGTTTTAATATGTATTACATCCTCAGAATTGAATATTTTGTAGAGCCACCGTTTGCAATAATTACAGCCTTACTGTACATGTTTTGAGGTAAGTTTTCAGCAGCTCTGGAAAGTAAATGTGCCCATTCTTACAGGTAGGTGTCTTTCAGGTAAGTCAGGTGAAGCTGGAACACCTCAATTTACAAATACTGTCACAAATTCTCTACGGGATTGGCTGGGCCATTGTAAGATATTCTCCTGTTTGATCCTGAGTGGCTCCAGTTAGGAATTAGTGGGTTTAGAGGGTAATTCAGATCTAATCGCTAGTCAGCGATTTTTGCTGTCCTGCGATCAGATAGTCGCTGCCTACAGGGGGGAGTGTATTTTCGCTGTGTAAGTGTGCGAACGCATGTGTAGCAGAGTTGCACAAACTGATTTTGTGCAGTCTCTGCGTAGCCCAGGACTTACTCAGCCGCTGCGATCACATCAGCCTGTCCGGGACCGGATTTGACGTCATACACCCTCCCTTCAAACACTTGGTCCCGCCTGCTTTTTTTCGGACACTCCCTGAAAACGGTCAGTTGCCACCCACAAACGCCCTCTTCCTGTCAATCTCCTTGCGAACGCCCTTGCGAATGGATCCTTCGCACAATCCTGACGCAGCCGTCAGGATTTGTATTGAGACGCCGGCATTTTTGCAAATCTCAGCAGCAGCGTACAGGGATGTAGGGCTACTCACAGATCAGTCGATTATCGGTGTGATGTTAAAAAAAACACTAGGCGCCCGAATATACTAGCAATCAGGTGAACCCAATATGTGACACCTGCAGCCGTAAGCAAAGGGGGAATTGCAAGACCACTGTGTACGCGTTTGGCAGCGGTGAAACCATAGCGCGTCCACAGGGAGTAAATGCCTACACCAGCCATATGTTCCAGGCTTCTATCATAATACAATTATGGCCAAATCAGCGATACAATAGGCGCACTGCACGGCCGACCGATCTCGCACCAAAGTGTTCGATGCCCCATAGGATTGCGAGACTTTTGTGCAAATCTGGCATTTGGCCGGCCAGGTGGAGGGTGTGAGATGGGGTGCCGTTTCCGGCGTTTAAACACCGCAGCAACAGCAATTTGCACCCTTTGCCAGCAATTGAATTCCCTCCAATATATCAAAAAGAGCAAAACTTTAGTGTAAGATTTGTTAATCAGTAATACGACAAAATTGATGAAGGTCTGAATACTTTTGCACGGAATAGAAACTAAATATGCCCCGTCGTATTGTGATTGTAACTTAACAGTCAGTAATTTCTATTTTCCTCTGACTCTCCTTAATCTCGCTCCAAGTCTGCCGCCGCCGCATTGCACTAGGCTGCCCTTATCTCTGTCCAGTCACTAACCTTATGTGATATCGCCTCCTGCTGGTGACCTGTGTGTTACCCGGGCTCTGGAGAAGTATGAGACAGAGCAGCAGCAAAGCCCTGGTATAGACTGTTACTACCACTATGACATCACAGCGTGACCTCACAGACAGACACACAAACACAGACCAATGCATTTGAGGCTAATTACTTGAATAAGATGTACCCCTGATGAAGTCTCTGTGAGAGACGAAACGCGTTGGGTTATCAAATTTGTTGTGATCTGACCTCCAACTTACAATCCTTGAAGGAGGAGTTCGCAAAATAAATATTTGTACATCTGCTCTTATGTGGACCACCACTGGATGTTAGTGGTGGTTAAAATGTTTTATGGATAGTTATATCAATACAGTATCAGATGATCTTTTATAAATTTTAATAAATTTTGCGTATTGGAACATATTGTTTGTTTTCCTAAACAAGATTTTATTTGACATTAGGTCATTCTGTCACAAAAATAGGGGTGTTCTAACAACCCCAAGGCGCCAATTACACTAATACTACATAGATAGATAGATAGATAGATAGATAAATAAAACACCAGAATTTCATGTAGCATTGTACATTTTTAGTAAGATATTAACAAATGGTACATGCCACCTATGTCTGATGTTTCAGAATACAAATTGCAATAGATTATTACTACCGGTGACCTACCTGACACTTGCATTTCTCCTGACCTACCGGCCAGCGCTTCGTCTTTGCTGGGTAACTGAGTCTTTGAGCTCATGTCTCCCATGTGGATGCCACGTACCAGCTGGAACAGGAATATCCGCGAGGTCAGCAGACGGGGTGAGGCCAGCATGAGCTTCAAGGAGTCCAAGTGGATTGGGAGGTTCTAGATTCACACAGATGCAGACGTCCTGCCAGGGGAACAAGGACATCATAGTCAATGGCTCATAGTCACGGCATATAGGCCCGATTCCCGCGGGAAGGCCTCTGTTTCCAGAAGCAGATAGTGACTTAATAACGGACATACAAATGCCGGTCAATAGGCATATACGTTGAAAACACAGTTGCTGAGAATTGTACAGATCGTCGCATATATTCTTATGCATTGAAAAGCAACACATATACAGAAAAGTCAAGAGTAGCATTCCAGAGAAGACAGGTGGTGTTGCCCATGGCAACCAATCAAATACTAGCTATCATTTGCTAGAGTATACTAAGTACATGGTAGCTAGAATCTGATTGGCTGTTCTGGCCAAAACCACTACTTATCCTTATTTAGCTTCGATCGGACGCCTTTCTAACAAGACACATTGTGGGACAACTACACCATGGGGAATTTATCTACATGTCATTTTTCTTGTCAGAAGGAACTTTTTTCCCCCTGTGAGGCTATACTGGTGCCTGTCATACTGGGGGTCTTCTTTTACCTCCGAAGTTAGGAGGTCAATGTGGGATATGGCCTTTGGTACTCGGTAAGGCCAGTGCTGGGAAGCTTGGGCCCCCCCCCTCCCGAAAACCCCCCACACTACTATAAGCATGTGTCAGGGCCAATGCATGCCGCTGAAGCAGGGGCCCCGGAAAGCTTGCCTGTTGTGGACAGATGGATATTTATTCGTCATTAGGGTGGTGTTGGCCCTGGCAAGGTTCCTGGACAAAATCCCGAAGGGAAAGACGCAGGGTACAGGTGTGCGAGGCCGGAGATTCGGGTCATCATGACCGGGCACCCCACAGCAAAATGCTGTGATTGGTAGCATCACGCAGCACCGGTAGAGACAATAATAAGAATTTACTTACCGATAATTCTATTTCTCGGAGTCCGTAGTGGATGCTGGGGTTCCTGAAAGGACCATGGGGAATAGCGGCTCCTCAGGAGACAGGGCACAAAAAGTAAAGCTTTAGGATCAGGTGGTGTGCACTGGCTCCTCCCCCTATGACCCTCCTCCAAGCCTCAGTTAGGATACTGTGCCCGGACGAGCGTACACAATAAGGAAGGATTTATGAATCCCAGGTAAGACTCATACCAGCCACACCAATCACACTGTACAACCTGTGATCTGAACCCAGTTAACAGTATGATAACAGCGGAGCCTCTGAAAGATGGCTCACAACAATAATAACCCGATTTTTGTAACTATGTACAAGTATTGCAGATAATCCGCACTTGGGATGGGCGCCCAGCATCCACTACGGACTCCGAGAAATAGAATTATCGGTAAGTAAATTCTTATTTTCTCTATCGTCCTAGTGGATGCTGGGGTTCCTGAAAGGACCATGGGGATTATACCAAAGCTCCCAAACGGGCGGGAGATTGCGGATGACTCTGCAGCACCGAATGAGAGAACTCCAGGTCCTCCTTAGCCAGGTTATCAAATTTGTAGGATTTTACAAACGTGTTTGCCCCTGACTAAATAGCCGCTCTGCAAAGTTGTAAAGCCGAGACCCCTCGGGCAGCCGCCCAAGATGAGCCCACCTTCCTTGTGGAATGGGCATTTACATATTTTGGCTGTGGCAGGCCTGCCACAGAATGTGCGAGCTGAATTGTATTACACATCCAACTAGCAAAAGTCTGCTTAGAAGCAAGAGCACCCAGTTTGTTGGGTGCATACAGGATAACAGCAAGTCAGTTTTCCTGACTCCAGCCGTCCTGGAACCTATATTTTCAGGGCCCTGACCACATCTAGCAACTTGGAGTCCTCCAAGTCCCTAGTAGGCGCAAGACACCACAATAAGCTGGTTCAGGTGAAACACTGACACCACCTTAGGGAGAGAACTGGGGACGAGTCCGCAGCTCTGCCCTGTCCGAATGGACAAACAGATATGGGCTTTTTTGAGAAAAAAACCACCAATTTGACACTCGCCTGGTCCAGGCCAGGTCCAAGAGCATGTTCACTTTTCATGTGAGATGCTTCAAATCCACAGATTTGACTGGTTTTAAACCAATGTGTTTTGAGGAATCCCAGAACTACGTTGAGATCCCACAGTGCCACTGGAGGCACAAAAGGGGGTTGTATATGCAATACTCCCTTGACAAACTTCTGGACTTCAGGAACTGAAGCCAATTCTTTCTGGAAGAAAAATCGACAGGGCCGAAATTTGAACCTTAATGGACCCCAATTTGAGGCCCATAGACACTCCTGTTTGCAGGAAATGCAGGAATCGACCGAGTTGAAATTTCTTCGTGGGGCCTTCCTGGCCTCACACCACGCAACATATTTTCGCCACATGTGGTGATAATGTTGTGCGGTCACCTCCTTTCTGGCTTTGACCAGGGTAGGAATGACCTCTTCCTGAATGCCTTTTCCCTTAGGATCCGGCGTTCCACCGCCATGCCGTCAAACGCAGCTGCGGTAAGTCTTGGAACAGACATGGTACTTGCTGAAACAAGTCCCTTCTTAGCGGCAGAGGCCATAAGTCCTCTGTGAGCATCTCTTGAAGTTCCGGGTACCAAGTCCTTCTTGGCCAATCCGGAGCCATGAGTATAGTTCTTACTCCTCTACGTCTTATAATTCTCAGTACCTTAGGTATGAAAAGCAGAGGATGGAACACATACACCGACTGGTACACCCACGGTGTTACCAGAACGTCCACAGCTATTGCCTGAGGGTCTCTTAACCTGGCGCAATACCTGTCCCGTTTTTTGTTCAGACGGGACGCCATCATGTCCACCTTTGGTAATTCCCAACGGTTTACAATCATGTGGAAAACTTCCCCATGAAGTTCCCACTCTGCCGGGTAGAGGTCGTGCCTACTGAGGAAGTCTGCTTCCCAGTTTCCATTCCCGGAATGAAACACTGCTGACAGTGCTATCACATGATTTTCCGCCCAGCGAAAAGTCCTTGCAGTTTTTGCCACTGCCCTCCTGCTTCTTGTGCCGCCCTGTCTATTTACGTGGGCGACTGCCGTGATGTTTTATCCCACTGGATCAATACCGGCTGACCTTGAAGCAGAGGTCTTGCTAAGCTTAGAGCATTATAAATTTACCCTTAGCTATATTTATGTGGAGAAAAGTCTCCAGACTTGATCACACTCCCTGGAAATTTTTTCCTTGTGTGACTGCTCCCCAGCCTCTCGGGCTGGCCTCCGTGGTCACCAACATCCAAAACTGAATGCCGAATCTGCGGCCCTCTAGAAGATGAGCACTCTGTAACCACCACAGGAGAGACACCCTTGTCCTTGGATATAGGGTTATCCGCTGATGCATCTGAAGATGCGATCCGGACCATTTGTCCAGCAGATCCCACTGAAAAGTTCTTGCATGAAATCTGCCGACTGGAATTGCTTCGAAGGAAGTCACCATTTTTTTTACCATGGCCCTTGTGCAATGATGCACTGATTTTAGGAGGTTCCTGACTAGCTCGGATAACTCCCTGGCTTTCTCTTCCGGGAGAAACACCTTTTTCTGGACTGTGTCCAGAATCATCCCTAAGCACAGGAGACTTGTTGTCGGGATCAGCTGCGATTTTGGAATATTTAGAATCCACCCCTGCTGTTGTAACAGTATCCGAGATAGTGCTACTCCGACCTCCAACTGTTCCCTGGACTTTGCCCTTATCAGGAGATCGTCCAAGTAAGGGATAATTAAGACGCCTTTTCTTCGAAGAAGAACCATCATTTCGGCCATTACCTTGGTAAAGACCCGGGGTGCCGTGGACAATCCAAACGGCAGCGTCTGAAACTGATAGTGACAGTTCTGTACCACGAACCTGAGGTACCCTTAGTGATAAGGGCAAATTTGGGACATGGAGGTAAGCATCCCTGATGTCTCGGGACACCATATAGTCCCCTTCTTCCCGGTTCGTTATCACTGCTCTGAGTGACTCCATCTTGATTTGAACCTTTGTAAGTGTTCAAATTTTTTTAGATTTAGAATAGGTCTCACCTAGCCTTCTGGCTTCAGTACCACAATATAGTGTGGAATAATACCCCTTTTCTTGTTGTAGGAGGGGTAATTTAATTATCACCTGCTGGGAATACAGCTCGTGAATTTTTTCCCATACTGCCTCCTTGTCGGAGGGAGACCTTGGTAAAGCAGACTTCAGGAGCCTGCGCAGGGGAAACGTCTCGACATTCCAAACTGTACCCCTGGGATACTACTTGTAGGATCCAGGGGTCCTGTACGGTCTCAGCGTCATGCTGAGAGCTTGTCAGAAGCGGTGGAACGCTTCTGTTCCTGGGAATGGGCTGCCTGCTGCAGTCTTCTTCCCTTTCCTCTATCCCTGGGCAGATATGACTCTTATAGGGACGAAAGGACTGAAGCTGAAAAGACGGTGTCTTTTTCTGCAGAGATGTGACTTAGGGTAAAAAACTGTGGATTTTCCAGCAGTTGCCGTGGCCACCAGGTCCGATGGACCGACCCCAAATAACTCCTCTTCCTTTATACGGCAATACACCTTTGTGCCGTTTGGAATCTGCATCACCTGACCACTGTCGTGTCCATAAACATCTTCTGGCAGATATGGACATCGCACTTACTCTTGATGCCAGAGTGCAAATATCCCTCTGTGCATCTCGCATATATAGAAATGCATCCTTTAAATGCTCTATAGTCAATAAAATACTGTCCCTGTCAAGGGTATCAATATTTTTAGTCAGGGAATCCGACCAAGCCACCCCAGCTCTGCACATCCAGGCTGAGGCGATCGCTGGTCGCAGTATAACACCAGTATGTGTGTATATACTTTTTAGGATATTTTCCAGCCTCCTGTCAGCTGGCTCCTTGAGGACGGCCCTATCTATAGACGGTACCGCCACTTGTTCTGATAAGCGTGTGAGCGCCTTATCCACCCTAAGGGGTGTTTCCCAACGCGCCCTAACTTCTGGCGGGAAAGGGTATACCGCCCATATTTTCTATCGGGGGGAACCCACGCATCATCACACACTTCATTTAATTTATCTGATTCAGGAAAAACTACGGTAGTTTTTTCACATCCCACATAATACCCTCTTTTGTGGTACTTGTAGTATCAGAAATATGTAACACCTCCTTCACTGCCCTTAACGTGTGGCCCTAATAAGGAATACGTTTGTTTATTCACCGTCGACACTGGATTCAGTGTCCCTGTCTGTGTCTGTGTCGACCGACTAAAGTAAACGGGCGTTTTAAAACCCCTGACGGTGTTTTTGAGACGTCTGGACCGGTACTAATTGTTTGTCGGCCGTCTCATGTCGTCAACCGACCTTGCCGCGTGTTGACATTATCACGTAATTCCCTAAATAAGCCATCCATTCCGGTGTCGACTCCCTAGAGAGTGACATCACCATTACAGGCAATTGCTCCGCCTCCTCACCAACATCGTCCTCATACATGTCGACACACACGTACCGACACACAGCACACACACAGGGAATGCTCTGATAGAGGACAGGACCTACTAGCCCTTTGGAGAGACAGAGGGAGAGTTTGCCAGCACACACCAAAAACGCTATAATTATATAGGGACAACCTTATATAAGTGTTTTCCCTTATAGCATCTTTTTTATATATTTCTAACGCCAAATTAGTGCCCCCCCTCTCTGTTTTAACCCTGTTTCTGTAGTGCAGTGCAGGGGAGAGCCTGGGAGCCTTCCCTCCAGCCTTTCTGTGAGGGAAAATGGCGCTGTGTGCTGAGGAGATAGGCCCGCCCCTTTTTCGGCGGCCTCGTCTCCCGCTCTTAACGGATTCTGGCAGGGGTTAAATATCTCCATATAGCCCCCGGAGGCTATATGTGAGGTATTTTTAGCCAAAAATAGGTTTTCATTGCCTCCCAGGGCGCCCCCCTTCCAGCGCCCTGCACCCTCAGTGACTGCCGTGTGAAGTGTGCTGAGAGGAAATGGCGCACAGCTGCAGTGCTGTGCGCTACCTTAAGAAGACTGAGGAGTCTTCATGCCGCCGATTCTGGACCTTCTTCTTGTTTCAGCATCTGCAAGGGGGCCGGCGGCGAGGCTCCGGTGACCATCCGGGCTGTACCTGTGATCGTCCCTCTGGAGCTAATGTCCAGTAGCCAAAGAAGCCAATCCATCCTGCACGCAGGTGAGTTCACTTCTTCTCCCCTAAGTCCCTCGTTGCAGTGATCCTGTTGCCAGCAGGACTCACTGTAAAATAAAAAACCTAAGCTAAACTTTTCTAAGCAGCTCTTTAGGAGAGCCACCTAGATTGCACCCTTCTCGGCCGGGCACAAAAATCTAACTGAGGCTTGGAGGAGGGTCATAGGGGGAGGAGCCAGTGCACACCACCTGATCCTAAAGCTTTACTTTTTGTGCCCTGTCTCCTGAGGAGCCGCTATTCCCCATGGTCCTTTCAGGAACCCCAGCATCCACTAGGACGATAGAGAAAATAAGATTTTACTCACCGGTAAATCTATTTCTCGTAGTCCGTAGTGGATGCTGGGAACTCCGAAAGGACCATGGGGAATAGCGGCTCCGCAGGAGTCTGGGCACAACTAAAAGAAAGCTTTTAGACTACCTGGTGTGCACTGGCTCCTCCCACTATGACCCTCCTTCAAGCCTCAGTTAGGATACTGTGCCTGGAAGAGCTGACACAATAAGGAAGGATTTTGAATCCCGGGTAAGACTCATACCAGCCACACCAATCACACCGTACAACACGTGATACCATATCCAGTTAACAGTGTGAAAACAAAACTGAGCCTCTCAACAGATGGCTCATAACAATAACCCGTTATTAAACAATAACTATGTACAATTATTGCAGACAATCCGCACTAGGGACGGGCGCCCAGCATCCACTACGGACTACGAGAAATAGATTTACCGGTGAGTAAAATCTTATTTTCTCTAACGTCCTAGTGGATGCTGGGAACTCCGAAAGGACCATGGGGATTATACCAAAGCTCCCAAACGGGCGGGAGAGTGCGGATGACTCTGCAGCACCGAATGAGAGAACTCAAGGTCCTCCTCAGCCAGGGTATCAAATTTGTAAAATTTTGCAAACGTGTTTGCCCCTGACCAAGTAGCAGCTCGGCAAAGTTGTAAAGCCGAGACCCCTCGGGCAGCCGCCTAAGATGAGCCCACCTTCCTTGTAGAATGGGCTTTAACTTATTTAGGACGCGGCAGTCCAACCGCAGAATGCGCCAGCTGAATTGTGCTACAAATCCAGCGAGCAATAGTCTGCTTAGAAGCAGGAGCACCCAGTTTGTTGGGTGCATACAGGATAAATAGCGAGTCAGTCTTCCTGACTCCAGCCGTCCTGGAAACATAAATTTTTAAGGCCCTGACTACGTCCAGCAACTTGGAATCCTCCAAGTCCCTAGTAGCCGCAGGCACCACAATAGGTTGGTTCAAGTGAAAAGCTGATACCACCTTAGGGAGAAACTGGGGACGAGTCCTCAATTCTGCCCTATCCATATGGAAAATCAGATAAGGGCTTTTGCATGACAAAGCCGCCAATTCTGACACACGCCTGGCCGAAGCCAAGGCCAATAACATGACCACTTTCCACGTGAGATATTTAAGATCCACGGTCTTCAGTGGTTCAAACCAATGTGATTTTAGGAAATTCAACACCACGTTGAGATCCCAGGGTGCCACTGGAGGCACAAAAGGGGGCTGAATATGCAGCACTCCTTTTACAAATGTCTGAACTTCAGGTAGTGAAGCTAGTTCTTTTTGGAAGAAAATCGACAGAGCCGATATCTGCACCTTAATGGAGCCTAATTTTAGGCCCATAGACACTCCTGCCTGTAGGAAGTGCAGAAATCGACCCAGCTGAAATTCCTCTGTTGGGGCCTTATTGGCCTCACACCAAGCAACATATTTATTATTTATTTATTTATTAACAGTTTCTTATATAGCGCAGCAAATTCCGTTGCGCTTTACAATTTGAAATAACAATAACAAACTGGGTGATAACAGTCATAGAGGTAGGAAGGCCCTGCTCGCAAGCTTACAATCTATAGGGAAATAGGCATATGTACATAAGGAAAGGTGCTATCTATTGCATAGAATGAGAAGACATGTGAGGATATGTGTGGACTGTACAGAGTGGATGTAATTTGATAGGAAGGTTTATGAAAGTTATGTGGGCGGTTCAGGAATTTGATACGCTTGCCTAAAGAGGTGAGTTTTTCCGCCATATGCGGTGATAATGTTTTACAGTTACATCTTTCCTGGCTTTAATCAGCGTAGGAATGACATCCTCCGGAATGCCTTTCTCCTTTAGGATCCGGTGTTCAACCGCCATGCCGTCAAACGCAGCCGCTGTAAGTCTTGGAACAGACAGGGCCCCTGCTGCAGCAGGTCCTGTCTGAGCGGCAGAGGCCATGGGTCCTCTGAGATCATCTCTTGAAGTTCCGGGTACCACGCTCTTCTTGACCAATCCGGAACCACGAGTATTGTCCTTATTCCTCGTTTTCTTATTATTCTCAGTACCTTTGGTATGAGAGGCAGAGGAGGGAACACATAAACCGACTGGTACACCCACGGTGTCACTAGAGCGTCCACCGCTATCGCCTGAGGGTCCCTTGACCTGGCGCAATATCTCTCTAGTTTTTTGTTTAGGCGGGACGCCATCATGTCCACCTGTGGCCGTTCCCAACGATTTACAATCAGTGTGAAGACTTCTGGATGAAGTCCCCACTCTCCCGGGTGGAGATCGTGTCTGCTGAGGAAGTCTGCTTCCCAGTTGTCCACTCCCGGAATGAACACTGCTGACAGTGCTAACACGTGATTTTCCGCCCATCGGAGAATCCTTGTGGCTTCTGCCATCGCCGTCCTGCTTCTTGTGCCGCCCTGTCGGTTTACATGGGCGACTGCCGTGATGTTGTCTGATTGGATCAGTACCGGCTGGTTTTGAAGCAGGGATTTTGCCTGACTTAGGGCATTATAAATGGCCCTCAGTTCTGAAATATTTATGTGTAGGGAAGTCTCCTGACTCGACCATAGTCCTTGGAAGTTTCTTCCCTGTGTGACTGCCCCCCAGCCTCGAAGGCTGGCATCCGTGGTCACCAGGACCCAGTCCTGTATGCCGAATCTGCGGCCCTCTAGAAGATGAGCACTCTTGGAGACATGGTTATTAGCCGATGCATCTGAAGATGCGATCCGGACCATTGGTCCAACAGGTCCCACTGAAAGATTCTGGCATGGAACCTGCCGAAAGGAATTGCTTCGTAAGAAGCCACCATCTTTCCCAGGACTCGCGTGCAGTGATGCACCGACACCTGTTTTGGTTTCAGGAGGTTTCTGACTAGAGACGACAGCTCCATGGCTTTTTCCTCTGGGAGAAACACTTTTTTCTGGACTGTGTCCAGAATCATTCCCAGGAACAGTAGACGTGTCGTCGGAACCAGCTGTGACTTTGGAATATTTAGAATCCAACCGTGCTGGTGTAGCATCTCCTGAGATAGTGCTACTCCTACCAACAACTGCTCCTTGGATCTCGCCTTTATTAGGAGATCGTCCAGGTATGGGATAATTAAAACTCCCTTTTTTCGAAGGAGTATCATCATTTCCGCCATGACCTTGGTAAACACCCTCGGTGCCGTGGACAGACCAAACGGCAGCGTCTGGAATTGGTAATGGCAATTCTGTACCGCAAATCTGAGGTACTCCTGGTGAGGATGGTAAATGGGGATATGCAGGTAAGCATCCTTGATGTCCAGGGATACCATGTAATCCCCCTCGTCTAGACTTGCAATAACCGCCCTGAGCGATTCCATCTTGAACTTGAATTTTTTTATGTATGTGTTCAAGGATTTCAAATTTAAAATGGGTCTCACCGAACCGTCCGGTTTCAGTACCACAAACAGTGTGGAATAGTAACCCCGTCCTTGTTGAAGAAGGGGCACCTTGACTATCACGCGCTGGGAATAAAGCTTGTGAATTGCCTCTAGCACAGTCTCCCTGTCCGAGGGAGTTGCTGGCAAGGCTGATGGCGGGGGGGAGATGCCTCGAATTCCAGCTTGTACCCCTGAGATACTACTTGAAAGATCCAGGGATCCACCTGTGAGCGAGCCCACTGATCGCTGAAATTTTTGAGGCGGCCCCCCACCGTACCTGGCTCCGCCTGTGGAGCCCCACCGTCATGCGGTGGACTTGGAAGAAGCGGGGGAGGACTTTTGCTCCTGGGAACTAGCTGTTTGTTGCAGCCTTTTTCCCCTACCTCTGCCTCTGGACAGAAAAGACCCGCCTTTTCCTCGCCTGTTTTTCTGGGTCCGAAAGGACTGTACCTGATAAAACGGCGCTTTTTTAGGCTGTGAGGGAACATGGGGTAAAAATGCTGACTTCCCAGCTGTCGCTGTGGAAACGAGGTCCGAGAGACCATCCCCGAATAACTCCTCACCCTTATAAGGCAAAACTTCCATGTGCCTTTTGGAATCTGCATCCCCTGTCCACTGCCGGGTCCATAAGCCTCTCCTAGCAGAAATGGACAATGCACTTATTTTAGATGCCAGCCGGCAGATCTCCCTCTGTGCATCTCTCATGTATAAGACTGATTCTTTTATATGCTCTATGGTTAGCAGAATAGTGTCCCTGTCTAGGGTGTCAATATTTTCTGACAGGGAATCTGACCACGCAGCGGCAGCACTGCACATCCATGCTGACGCAATAGCTAGTCTAAGTATAATGCCTGTGTGTGTATATATAGACTTCAGGATCGCCTCCTGTTTTCTATCCGCAGGCTCCTTCAGGGCGGCCGTATCCGGAGAAGGAAGTGCCACCTTTTTAGACAAACGTGTGAGCGCTTTATCCACCCTAGGAGGTGTTTCCCAACGTGCCCTATCCTCTGGCGGGAAAGGGAACGCCATTAGTAATTTTTTTTGAGATTATCAATCTTTTATCAGGGAAAGCGCACGCTTCTTCACACACTTCATTTTATTCTTCAGACGGGGGAAAAACTACGGGTAGTTTTTTCTCCCCAAACATAATACCCTTTTTTGTGGTACCTGGGTTTAAATCTGAAATGTGTAACACCTCTTTCATTGCCTCAATCATGCAGCGAATGGCCTTAGTAGACATTAAAGTAGACTCATCGTCGTCGACACTGGTATCAGTATCCGTGTCGACATCTGGGTCTGCCATCTGAGGTAGCGGGCGTTTTAGAGCCCCTGATGGCCTTTGAGACACCTGGGCAGGCACAAGCTGAGAAGCCGGCTGTCCCGCATTTGGCATGTCGTCAAATTTTTGTGTAAGGAGTCGACACTTGCACGTAATTCCTTCCATAAAACCATCCACTCAGGTGTCTGCCCCGCAGGGGGTGACATCACTTCTACAGGCATCTGCTCCGCCTCCACATAATTTTCCTCCTCAAACATGTCGACACAGCCGTACCGACACACCGCACACACACCGGGAATGCTCTAAACAGAGGACAGGACCCCACAGAAGCCCTTTGGGGAGACAGAGAGAGAGTATGCCAGCACACACTAGAGCGCTATATACTGTAGGGACTAACTGAATTATGTCCCCTATAGCTGCTATAATATTTACTGCGCCTAAATTTAGTGCCCCCCCACTCTTTTTTACCCTTTTCTGTAGTGTAGACTGCAGGGGAGAGCCAGGGAGCTTCCTTCCAGCGGAACTGTGAGGGAAAAATGGCGCCAGTGTGCTGAGGGGGATAGCTCCGCCCCTTTTTCGCTGACTATTCTCCCGCTTTTTTAAGGATTCTGGCAGGGGTAATTATCACATATATAGCCTCTGGGGCTATATATTGTGATTGTTTTGCCAGCCAAGGTGTTTTTATTGCTGCTCAGGGCGCCCCCCCCCCAGCGCCCTGCACCCTCAGTGACCGGAGTGTGAAGTGTGTATGAGAAGCAATGGCGCACAGCTGCAGTGCTGTGCGCTACCTTGGAGAAGACAGAAGTCTTCATGCCGCCGATTTTCCGGACTTCTTCTTGCTTCTGGCTCTGTAAGGGGGACGGCGGCGCGGCTCCGGGACCGAACACCAAGGCCAGTTCCATGCGGTCGGTCCCTCTGGAGCTAATGGTGTCCAGTAGCCTAAGAAGCCCAAGCTAGCTGCAAGCAGGTAGGTTCGCTTCTTCTCCCCTTAGTCCCTTGTTGCAGTGAGCCTGTTGCCAGCAGGTCTCACTGTAAAATAAAAAACCTAAAATATACTTTCTTCTAAGGGCTCAGGAGAGCCCCTAGTGTGCATCCAGCTCGGCCGGGCACAAAAATCTAACTGAGGCTTGGAGGAGGGTCATAGTGGGAGGAGCCAGTGCACTCCAGGTAGTCTAAAAGCTTTCTTTTAGTTGTGCCCAGACTCCTGCGGAGCCGCTATTCCCCATGGTCCTTTCGGAGTTCCCAGCATCCACTAGGACGTTAGAGAAAATGTGATTCGCTGCCAACTACATAATCATACCCCGCCCACTTCACCGAGAAAATGGGCGGGATCCAGGAGACTGTGCTACTCTCCCCGAAGTCCAAATTAGGGAGTCTCCCAGACCTTCCAGGAGAACAGGAAAGCACGGCTTACATGCACTTACCTTCCATTAGAAACAGATCTTAAACACATATTATTATATGTAGCATAAACGCGTTGGGTATGGGATCGCAACGGTCAGCATACCGACGCTGGGAACCCGGTCGCTAGTATGCTAGAAGGGGGCAAGCGCAACGAAGCCCCTTGCGGACTCAGTGGCTCACTGCGCGCCACAGGCTTTATTCCCACTGTATGGGTGTCGTGGACACCCACAAGTGGGAATAGCCCCTGTTAGCCGGGATTCCAGCTGGCGGCATTGTCAGTGGTCGGAAATTCCGGCGTCTGTATCCTAACCGCCGGCAATGTGACTACATCCTGCTTAAACGTGTTGTATGCAAATCACTGTAACACATGATGCAAATTTCCACATAAGCAACAGGGGATATTGCACATTACCTTCCTCATTCCACAAGGAAATACCAATATCTGAGCAGCAGCAGCACGCCAACATGTGCAACACATAATATAGAGCACTTTCCAGAGAAGAAGAGGAGAAAGACACAAATATTGTTTCAGTACAGAGAGTGTAGTCATTAGCATCACATTACCGATGTCAGGAGGTCCATTCCTGACCAAGGCACTATCTGTGTGGAGTTTGGATGTTTTCTCCACGTTTATGTGGTACTCCAGTTTCCTCCTATACTCTAATTCATACTGGTAGATCAATTGGCTTCTGACAAAATAATTAACCCTAGCGTGTCTGTATGTGTGCACATGTGGTAGGGAACATAGGGGGTCATTCAGACCTGATCGCTCGGTAGCTACTTTTTGCAGCGCTGCGATCAGATAGTTGCCGCCTATAGGGGAGTGTATTTTCGCTTTGCAAGTGTGTGAACGCTTGTGCAGCCGAGCGGTACAAAAAAGTTTTGTGCAGTTTCTGAGTAGGTTTGAACTTACTCAGCCGCTGCGATCACTTCAGCCTGTTCGTGTCCGGAATTGAAGTCAGACACCCGCCCTGCAAACGCTTGGACCCGCCTGCGTTTTTCCAAACACTCCCAGAAAATGGTCAGTTGCCACCCATAAACGCCTTCTTCCTGTCAATCTCCTTGCGATCGGCTGTGCGAATGTATTCTTCGTTAAATCCATCGCTCAGCAACGACCCGCTTTGTACCCGTACGACGCGCCTGCGCATTGCGGTGCATACGCAGTTTTGACCTGAACGCGCCGCAGCTAAAAAACCTAGCGTGCGTTCAAGTCGGAATGACCTCCATCGAGCGTAAGCTCTACTGGTGCCGGGGCTGATGTGAGTGACTCATACACTCTCTGTAAAGCGCTGCGGAATATGCATGCGCTATATAAATCACTCAGAGGACGCAATACTGTACATTGAGACATACAGTACAGTGTAGGTCCAAGAAATAGGCAGTTTGTTATTACACAATGCACCTTCTACCTACGTGCCGGAGAACACTGGACGTTACACAATAATAATCGGTTACACAAGGGGATGGGATACACTTAACGAATGCAAATGTCATATATACAATGCAATAAGTAATATACAGCAAAAAAAAGTTTTCATTAATTTCTTCCTAAATAAATCAGCATTTTGCAACTTTTCCAGCACAAGTCTGCAGTTAATGCCCCCCAGCCCTGAAGCAGGGACTGCAGAGTTATATAAGGACATTACTCTGGACTGCAGATCATTGCACCAATGCTATAACTTATATAAACTGTAATAGGAGTATGATAATCCCCCAGCATGCAGAGCACTGACCATATCACAGGCACTGGCAGTGACTCTATGACCCTGTGCAATCAGCAGGGGGGCAGATTGTAGGTGCCCTGCTCACCCCCCACCCTTAGCTGTCCCGATTTCTGTGCTGTCAGGCACTATGCACCACCTGCACATGTAGCATTAGCGTCAATGCACACACACTCTGTATTACACAGCCAGGGACTAGCACGGGCCTCAAAGAGGGAAATGCCGTCACACCCAGCCCCAGCAATCTATAATAAACTTATTATATGTATCAGGCAGGGATATAAGCAACTTACCTAACACCAAGCTGCTGCCATGAGCACAACATACAACCTACACTACATCTCCCGGCATGCATCAGTAGGACTACAACTACGGTGGCTTGCGCGGGACACAACAGCTAAGAACGCGTTATAGCTGCTGAGCTGGAAGCAGTTGTTACAGCACTGTGCACATTGCACATAGAGATACTTATATAACCTAAATAGTATATACTTGGTTTCTTTTTGGTTTGGATCTTATTTGTTACACACAATTAGCCTTGTAGAAGAAGCTGGCTCACATGCATGAATGCATTGTTGCTGATTGCAGACTGTGGGGCCGGTTCTGAGTCGCAATGCGCGCGGATGTCAATCATATCGACCAATCAGGTTCTAACTGACATTTTATAGACTGTGCTAGATGAATGATAGCCAGAAGCTCATTGGTTGCTATGGGCAACTTCTCCATTTTATTTCTCTCTAAAGCTTGATATACTGTATGTGCTTTTATGGTGTAGTTTTTATCGAACCTTCCAAAGTGGATAAGTCGCCCATAGCGACCAATCAGGTTCTAGCTATCATTTATATAGTATAGTCTATAAATGTGATAGCTAGAATGTGATTGGTTGCTAGGGGCAACACCACTTGTCCTCTTAAGACAATTTGATAAGTCTTCCCCTAGATGAGACATTAGGTGTCTGGTGGTTTGTGTGGGCGAGTAGTGGTGTATTGGTTATGTGGTGAAGTTTGTGGCTTTATAGTGGTATATTGGCTGTATGGGGATATATGAAGGGACAAGTGGGTCCATACTTAAAACTTCCCATCACTTAAAAACACCATTGAGAATGAGCCCTCATCTCAATCTTCTGGGGCAAACTAATTAGGCTGGTGTCTTCCATGTGTCAAAGTCGAAAAATATCGTTATTCTCATCGCCATGTACTAACCCAAATGCATATGCCCGCTGCTCGTGCACCCACTCCCCCGTGCGTATGCATCCCCTCAGGTTGCGTAAGAGACGCTCCCACGTCGCCTGCGCGTGGGGATGTGCATTTACGGTAGAGTTTGTGTGCGACTAGCGGGCGACTCGATCGCTACATGTTTAAACAATGTAATGTGTTTTGTAGGTATTAATCCCCTTAATAATGTCTGCAAGTATGTTTAGTGTAAATGGTTCAGGGACATGGGAATTCCTCTTTTCACGATACAAAGGTTCTGACTAGAGATGTGCACTTGAAATTTTTCGGGTTTTGGTTTTGGGTTCGGTTCCGCAGCCGTGTTTTGGGTTCGACCGCGTTTTGGCAAAACCTCACCGAATTTTTTTTGTCGGATTCGGGTGTGTTTTGGATTCGGGTGTTTTTTTCAAAAAACCCTAAAAAACAGCTTAAATCATAGAATTTGGGGGTCATTTTGATCCCAAAGTATTATTAACCTCAAAAACCATAATTTCCACTCATTTTCAGTCTATTCTGAATACCTCACACCTCACAATATTATTTTTAGTCCTAAAATTTGCACCGAGGTAGCTGTGTGAGTAAGATAAGCGACCCTAGTGGCCGACACAAACACCGGGCCCATCTAGGAGTGGCACTGCAGTGTCACGCAGGATGGCCCTTCCAAAAAACACTCCCCAAACAGCACATGACGCAAAGAAAAAAAGAGGCGCAATGAGGTAGCTGTGTGAGTAAGATAAGCGACCCTAGTGGCCGACACAAACACCTGGCCCATCTAGGAGTGGCACTGCAGTGTCACGCAGGATGGCCCTTCCAAAAAACACTCCCCAAACAGCACATGACGCAAAGAAAAAAAGAGGCGCAATGAGGTAGCTGTGTGAGTAAGATAAGCGACCCTAGTGGCCGACACAAACACCGGGCCCATCTAGGAGTGGCACTGCAGTGTCACGCAGGATGGCCCTTCCAAAAAACACTCCCCAAACAGCACATGACGCAAAGAAAAAAAGAGGCGCAATGAGGTAGCTGTGTGAATAAGATAAGCGACCCTAGTGGCCGACACAAACACCGGGCCCATCTAGGAGTGGCACTGCAGTGTCACGCAGGATGGCCCTTCCAAAAAACACTCCCCAAACAGCACATGACGCAAAGAAAAAAAGAGGCGCAATGAGGTAGCTGTGTGAGTAAGATAAGCGACCCTAGTGGCCGACACAAACACCTGGCCCATCTAGGAGTGGCACTGCAGTGTCACGCAGGATGGCCCTTCCAAAAAACACTCCCCAAACAGCACATGACGCAAAGAAAAAAAGAGGCGCAATGAGGTAGCTGTGTGAGTAAGATAAGCGACCCTAGTGGCCGACACAAACACCGGGCCCATCTAGGAGTGGCACTGCAGTGTCACGCAGGATGGCCCTTCCAAAAAACACTCCCCAAACAGCACATGACGCAAAGAAAAAAAGAGGCGCAATGAGGTAGCTGTGTGAGTAAGATAAGCGACCCTAGTGGCCGACACAAACACCGGGCCCATCTAGGAGTGGCACTGCAGTGTCACGCAGGATGGCCCTTCCAAAAAACACTCCCTAAACAGCACATGACGCAAAGAAAAAAAGAGGCGCAATGAGGTAGCTGTGTGAGTAAGATAAGCGACCCTAGTGGCCGACACAAACACCGGGCCCATCTAGGAGTGGCACTGCAGTGTCACGCAGGATGGCCCTTCCAAAAAACACTCCCCAAACAGCACATGACGCAAAGAAAAAAAGAGGCGCAATGAGGTAGCTGTGTGAGTAAGATAAGCGACCCTAGTGGCCGACACAAACACCTGGCCCATCTAGGAGTGGCACTGCAGTGTCAGGCAGGATGACACTTCAAAAAAATTATCCCCAAACAGCACATGACGCAAAGAAAAAAAGAGGCGCAATGAGGTAGCTGTGTGAGTAAGATAAGCGACCCTAGTGGCCGACACAAACACCGGGCCCATCTAGGAGTGGCACTGCAGTGTCACGCAGGATGGCCCTTCCAAAAAACACTCCCCAAACAGCACATGACGCAAAGAAAAAAAGAGGCGCAATGAGGTAGCTGTGTGAGTAAGATAAGCGACCCTAGTGGCCGACACAAACACCGGGCCCATCTAGGAGTGGCACTGCAGTGTCACGCAGGATGGCCCTTCCAAAAAACACTCCCCAAACAGCACATGACGCAAAGAAAAAAAGAGGCGCAATGAGGTAGCTGTGTGAGTAAGATAAGCGACCCTAGTGGCCGACACAAACACCTGGCCCATCTAGGAGTGGCACTGCAGTGTCACGCAGGATGGCCCTTCCAAAAAACACTCCCCAAACAGCACATGACGCAAAGAAAAATTAAAGAAAAAAGAGGTGCAAGATGGAATTGTCCTTGGGCCCTCCCACCCACCCTTATGTTGTATAAACAGGACATGCACACTTTAACCAACCCATCATTTCAGTGACAGGGTCTGCCACAGGACTGTGACTGAAATGACGGGTTGGTTTGGACCCCCACCGAAAAAGAAGCAATTAATCTCTCCTTGCACAAACTGGCTCTACAGAGGCAAGATGTCCACCTCATCATCATCCTCCGATATATCACCGTGTACATCCCGCTCCTCACAGATTATCAATTCGTCCCCACTGGAATCCACCATCTCAGCTCCCTGTGTACTTTGTGGAGGCAATTGCTGCTGGTCAATGTCTCCACGGAGGAATTGATTATAATTCATTTTAATGAACATCATCTTCTCCACATTTTCTGGAAGTAACCTCGTACGCCGATTGCTGACAAGGTGAGCGGCGGCACTAAACACTCTTTCGGAGTACACACTTGTGGGAGGGCAACTTAGGTAGAATAAAGCCAGTTTGTGCAAGGGCCTCCAAATTGCCTCTTTTTCCTGCCAGTATAAGTACGGACTGTCTGACGTGCCTACTTGGATGCGGTCACTCATATAATCCTCCACCATTCTTTCAATGGTGAGAGAATCATATGCAGTGACAGTAGACGAAATGTCCGTAATCGTTGTCAGGTCCTTCATTCCGGACTAGATGTCAGCATCAGCAGTCGCTCCAGACTGCCCTGCATCACCGCCAGCGGGTGGGCTCGGAATTCTGAGCCTTTTCCTCGCACCCCCAGTTGCGGGAGAATGTGAAGGAGGAGATGTTGACAGGTCGCGTTCCGCTTGACTTGACAATTTTGTCACCAGCAGGTCTTTGAACCCCAGCAGACTTGTGTCTGCCGGAAAGAGAGATCCAAGGTAGGTTTTAAATCTAGGATCGAGCACGGTGGCCAAAATGTAGTGCTCTGATTTCAACAGATTGACCACCCGTGAATCCTTGTTAAGCGAATTAAGGGCTCCATCCACAAGTCCCACATGCCTAGCGGAATCGCTCCCTTTTAGCTCCTCCTTCAATGCCTCCAGCTTCTTCTGCAAAAGCCTGATGAGGGGAATGACCTGACTCAGGCTGGCAGTGTCTGAACTGACTTCACGTGTGGCAAGTTCAAAAGGTTGCAGAACCTTGCACAACGTTGAAATCATTCTCCACTGCGCTTGAGACAGGTACATTCCACCTCCTATATCGTGCTCAATTGTATAGGCTTGAATGGCCTTTTGCTGCTCCTCCAACCTCTGAAGCATATATAGGGTTGAATTCCACCTCGTTACCACTTCTTGCTTCAGATGATGGCAGGGCAGGTTCAGGCGTTTTTGGTGGTGCTCCAGTCTTCTGTATGTGGTGCCTGTACGCCGAAAGTGTCCCGCAATTCTTCTGGCCACCGACAGCATCTCTTGCACGCCCCTGTCGTTTTTTTAAAAATTCTGCACCACCAAATTCAAGGTATGTGCAAAACATGGGACGTGTTGGAATTTGCCCATATTTAATGCACACACAATATTGCTGGCGTTGTCCGATGCCACAAATCCACAGGAGAGTCCAATTGGGGTAAGCCATTCCGCGATGATCTTCCTCAGTTGCCGTAAGAGGTTTTCAGCTGTGTGCGTATTCTGGAAACCGGTGATACAAAGCGTAGCCTGCCTAGGAAAGAGTTGGCGTTTGCGAGATGCTGCTACTGGTGCCGCCGCTGCTGTTCTTGCGGCGGGAGTCCATACATCTACCCAGTGGGCTGTCACAGTCATATAGTCCTGACCCTGCCCTGCTCCACTTGTCCACATGTCCGTGGTTAAGTGGACATTGGGTACAACTGCATTTTTTAGGACACTGGTGAGTCTTTTTCTGACGTCCGTGTACATTCTCGGTATCGCCTGCCTAGAGAAGTGGAACCTAGATGGTATTTGGTAACGGGGGCACACTACCTCAAGAAATTGTCTAGTTCCCTGTGAACTAACGGAGGATACCGGACGCACGTCTAACACCAACATAGTTGTCAAGGCCTCAGTTATCCACTTTTTTCAACAGGATGACTGCTGTGATATTTCATCTTCCTCGCAAAGGACTGTTGGACAGTCAATTGCTTGGTGGAAGTAGTAAAAGTGGGCTTACGACTTCCCCTCTGGGATGACCATCGACTCCCAGCAGCAACAACAGCAGCGCCAGCAGCAGTAGGCGTTACACGCAAGGATGCATCGGAGGAATCCCAGGCAGGAGAGGACTCGTCAGAATTGCCAGTGACATGGCCTGCAGGACTATTGGCATTCCTGGGAAAGGAGGAAATTGACACTGAGGGAGTTGGTGGGGTGGTTTGCGTGAGCTTGGTTACAAGAGGAAGGGATTTACTGGTCAGTGGACTGCTTCCGCTGTCGCCCAAAGTTTTTGAACTTGTCACTGACTTATTATGAATGCGCTGCAGGTGACGTATAAGGGAGGATGTTCCGAGGTGGTTAACGTCCTTACCCCTACTTATTACAGCTTGACAAAGGCAACACACGGCTTGACAAATGTTGTCCGCATTTCTGGTGAAATACTTCCACACCGAAGAGCTGATTTTTTTGGTATTTTCACCAGGCATGTCAACGGCCCTATTCCTCCCACGGACAACAGGTGTCTCCCCGGGTGCCTGACTTAAACAAACCACCTCACCATCAGAATCCTCCTTGTCAATTTCCTCCCCAGCGCCAGCAACACCCATATCCTCCTCATCCTGGTGTACTTCAACACTGACATCTTCAATCTGACTATCAGGAACTGGACTGCGGGTGCTCCTTCCAGCACTTGCAGGGGGCGTGCAAATGGTGGAAGGCGCATGCTCTTCACGTCCAGTGTTGGGAAGGTCAGGCATCGCAACCGACACAATTGGACTCTCCTTGTGGATTTGGGATTTCGAAGAACGCACAGTTCTTTGCGGTGCTTTTGCCAGCTTGAGTCTTTTCAGTTTTCTAGCGAGAGGCTGAGTGCTTCCATCCTCATGTGAAGCTGAACCACTAGCCATGAACATAGGCCAGGGCCTCAGCCGTTCCTTGCCACTCCGTGTGGTAAATGGCATATTGGCAAGTTTACGCTTCTCCGACGACAATTTTATTTTAGATTTTGGAGTCCTTTTTTTACTGATATTTGGTGTTTTGGATTTTACATGCTCTGTACTATGACATTGGGCATCGGCCTTGGCAGACGACGTTGCTGGCATTTCATCGTCTCGGCCATGACTAGTGGCAGCAGCTTCAGCACGAGGTGGAAGTGGATCTTGATCTTTCCCTAATTTTGGAACCTCAACATTTTTGTTCTCCATATTTTAATAGGCACAACTAAAAGGCACCTCAGGTAAACAATGGAGATGGATAGATACTAGTATACTTATGGATGGACGAGCGACTGCCGACACAGAGGTAGCTACAGCCGTGGACTACCGTACTGTGTCTGCTGCTAATATAGACTGGATGATAATGAGATGAAATCAATATATATTATATCACACTAGTACTGCAGCCGGACAGGTAGATATATTTATTATGTAATGACTGATGACGGACCTGCTGGACACTGTCAGCTCAGCAGCACCGCAGACTGCTACAGTAAGCTACTATAGTAGTATGTATAAAGAAGAAAAAAAAAAAACCACGGGTAGGTGGTATACAATTATGGATGGACGAGCGACTGCCGACACAGAGGTAGCTACAGCCGTGGACTACCGTACTGTGTCTGCTGCTAATATAGACTGGATGATAATGAGATGAAATCAATATATATTATATCACACTAGTACTGCAGCCGGACAGGTAGATATATTTATTATGTAATGACTGATGACGGACCTGCTGGACACAGTCAGCTCAGCAGCACCGCAGACTGCTACAGTAAGCTACTATAGTAGTATGTATAAAGAAGAAAGAAAAAAAAAACCACGGGTAGGTGGTATACAATTATGGATGGACGAGCGACTGCCGACACAGAGGTAGCTACAGCCGTGGACTACCGTACTGTGTCTGCTGCTAATATAGACTGGATGATAATGAGATGAAATCAATATATATATATATATATATAATATCACTAGTACTGCAGCCGGACAGGTATATATATTTATTATGTAATGACTGATGACGGACCTGCTGGACACTGTCAGCTCAGCAGCACCGCAGACTGCTACAGTAAGCTACTATAGTAGTATGTATAAAGAAGAAAGAAAAAAAAAAAACCACGGGTAGGTGGTATACAATTATGGATGGACGAGCGACTGCCGACACAGAGGTAGCTACAGCCGTGGACTACCGTACTGTGTCTGCTGCTAATATAGACTGGATGATAATGAGATGAAATCAATATATATATATATATATATATATATATAATATCACTAGTACTGCAGCCGGACAGGTATATATATTTATTATGTAATGACTGATGACGGACCTGCTGGACACTGTCAGCTCAGCAGCACCGCAGACTGCTACAGTAAGCTACTATAGTAGTATGTATAAAGAAGAAAGAAAAAAAAAAACCACGGGTAGGTGGTATACAATTATGGATGGACGAGCGACTGCCGACACAGAGGTAGCTACAGCCGTGGACCACCGTACTGTGTCTGCTGCTAATATAGACTGGATGATAATGAGATGAAATCAATATATATATATAATATCACTAGTACTGCAGCCGGACAGGTATATATATTTATTATGTAATGACTGATGACGGACCTGCTGGACACTGTCAGCTCAGCAGCACCGCAGACTGCTACAGTAAGCTACTATAGTAGTATGTATAAAGAAGAAAAAAAAAACCACGGGTAGGTGGTATACAATTATGGATGGACGAGCGACTGCCGACACAGAGGTAGTTACAGCCGTGGACTACCGTACTGTGTCTGCTGCTAATATAGACTGGATGATAATGAGATGAAATCAATATATATATATATATAATATCACTAGTACTGCAGCCGGACAGGTATATATATTTATTATGTAATGACTGATGACGGACCTGCTGGACACAGTCAGCTCAGCAGCACCGCAGACTGCTACAGTAAGCTACTATAGTAGTATGTATAAAGAAGAAAGAAAAAAAAAAACCACGGGTAGGTGGTATACAATATTATATATATATTATATACAATTATATATATATATATATATATATATAATACAGGAAATCCCACTTGCATGGGAAAAGATAGCACTCTCCAGACTAAGTATATAAATAAAGCCAAATAAATTTAATGCAAAGGTAGTCTCACAGTTCATATGAGGTCTAAACGATCTCCAGCAGTGTCCAACGTTTCGGTCCCTGGCGGGGCCTTTTTCAAGGAACAAACAGAGTCAACAGTGGCAGCAGTGCAACATCAGTTCAGCCTAGCAGGGAAACTGGAGACACAGATGGGGCCTCACCGGCCCCTGCTAAATATCGTGTTATTGGCGCTAGCCACGCCCCCAAGATGGCCGCCGGCCGTATGGACCGCAGAGCTGGAACGCATACCTGTCACCTCCCCTGGAGGTGGGCTGCATCCAGCTATCTATAGATGAAGTGTAACGTCCTGGTAAATGATGCCGGGGACCGGGCCGCGTGTGAGGTGTGTCGCGTCACTTCCGGTGACGCGATGTCCCCATGGTAACAGCTCCGAATCCCGGAAGCAGCCAGTGTAAGGTGCGTCGCGTCACTTCCGGTGACGCAACGTCACCATGGTAACGGCTCCGAATCCCGGAAGTAGCCAGCGTAGGACACTGCACCGCACTTGGAACGCACCGCGTCACTTCCGGTGACGCGAGGTGCCGAATGTAAACAAAGGCAGTAACGTTAAACTGCTGGAGGCGTCATATTAAGCTTGCTGGTCACAATTAATGGGGAAGAAAGGGCTGCAGTATAAACACCAGTTTTAAAGTCCATGTTGCATATTTTGAGGTTGCAACATAGTATAATAGGTTAGATCTGTAGAGGTATAGCAGAGGCCGGTGAGTACACTCAGGGGGGTACATACAATGTGCAGTTAGGTGCATAAATAAAGTGCAATAGCATATATAACAATAAAAACTAGAATAAAGATATTAAACAGTGGTTTTGAAATTCAGTGAAAAAATAAAGTAAATATATACTGAATACATAATATTGTGGCTAGACAATGGTCATATACTTATTCTAGCAAATATGAACGAGGTAATTCAAGTTCTACTTCAGGAAAATTGACAAGGGGTTATTCTCATTCATGCCCCTCGGGGCTATCGTGTTAAGTCTATGTATCCACATACTCTCCTTTTTCTTCAATAGTAGGACACGGTCTCCACCCCTGGGTGGTGGCGGTATCCAGTCAATCAATTTAGATCGTAAGTCAGAGACCTGGTGTTTAGAGATCATAAAGTGCCTGGCTACAGGTAGGACTGTCGAGCCTGTGGCGATTGCCTGGTGTATAGATGTCCTGTGGTTTGCCATGCGATCCCTAAACCGTCTTGCAGTCATTCCCACATAGTATAGCCCGCAAGGGCAGGTCAAAATGTAAATCAGATGGTCCATGGCACAGTGAAGTCTGAATTTAATCGCTATGGGGCGACCCGAGTGTGGATGCGGGAAGTGTGTACCCGTAAGCATGGCCCTACAGGTTGTGCAGCCAGTGCATCTAAAGCAACCTGGCCGTCTCTCGTGTAGCCAAGTGGCACTTTGTGTTCCACCTGCGCTGGCCATGGGTCTAAGTAGTAGCTGTTTCAAGTTAGCCGATCTACGATAAGCCATCATAGGTGGCGGGCACCTCTTAAGTTTAAGGCGGTCATCAGTGGCGAGAATGGGCCAGTTTCTCCGTATGGTACCCTTGAGTTTATTGGAGGCATGATCATAGGTGGTTGTAAAGACCATCCGCTCTGGTGTGTGAATAGATACTGCTGGCGTCACAGGTGAATCAAATTTATTTCTTGCTTTGGCGAGACATCTGAGAACATTCTTCTTCTCATATCCCCGTTCAAGGAATCTTGTGGTCATATCAGCCAGTTGGGTTTCCATAGTGTTGATGTCAGAGTTATTGCGCATAACTCGTAGGAACTGCGAAATCGGGAGATTGTCCTTAAGTGCAGGCGGATGTTGACTGCTGGGATGGAGAAGTGTGTTCCTATCAGTCGGTTTTCTGTAGAGGCTTGTACTAATACGACCCCCCTCAAAGGAGATCGAAATGTCCAAAAAATTGACACTATACTGGTCAATGTGAAATGTAAATTTTACTGGGTTCTCCAATCCGTTCAGTGAGGAGATCATCCTCTGAAAGGCTTCTTTCGTACCTGTCCACAGCAAAAAAATGTCATCTATAAACCTCTTGTAGAATAGTATATGTTCTCCGAACCGGGGTAGGATATGTTGTTGTTCGTATTCAGACATGTAGATGTTAGCGTATGCCGGCGCTAGGTTCGAACCCATCGCTGTCCCCTTCAGTTGTAGGTAGTAACTGCCTTGATACAGAAAGTGATTCTGTTTGAGAACAAAGCTTGTCAGCTCGAGCAAGAAGTCAGAAGGTGGCCCACTCGGGGGTTGTTGTCGCCAAGCTTTAGCCAATGCTTGTAATCCCTCATCATGTGGTATAATAGTATATAAGGAACAGACGTCCATAGTGACAAGGAGAATATCATCCAACACATCCGGAATGGCTCGAAGCTTCTGTAGGAAGTCTGTAGAATCAGGTAAGTAACTATCTCCCTGTTGTACTATGGGCTGAAGAAAGCTGTCTACATAGATAGCTAACGGTTGTAATATGGATTTCCTGGCCGAAATAATGGGCCTGCCCGGGGGTTGAACCAATGTTTTATGCACTTTTGGAAGGGTGTATATAATTGGACAAACTGGGTGCTCAACGGTCAAAAACTCAAGCGTATTTTTGTCAATATAGCGCTCTCTATGGGCCCTAAGTAATGACAAGTCAACTGCTGCTTTGATATCTTTAATAGGGTTGTGGTTTAGACAGACGTAAGTTGTTTCATCGGACAATTGTCTCATAATCTCAGAGTTATAGTCAAACCAGTCCTGTATCACGACAGCACCCCCTTTATCAGCTGGTCTAATCACTATGCTGGTATCTTTTTTCAAAGAGTTGAGAGCTCTGCGTTCTGCTTGGGATAAATTATCAAACCGTTTTTTAGAAACAGGTGACAAAGCATCATGTTCAATCATACGAGTGAACGTCTTGATGCTTGCATTAGAGGAAGTTGGGTCAAAGGTGGAAGGCTTCCGGAACTGAATTTTATCAGTACCCATATCGGTGGAAAAATGCTCCCTCAGACGGAGCTTCCGGCCAAACTTGTAAATATCCACCGTGGAGTCGAATTGTTTATGGGGGGCTGTAGGGATAAAGGACAGACCCCTGGAGAGGAGTTTAACCGTAGCCTCGTCCAGTGTCTTACTCGAGAGGTTAAATACTAGGTTCTGGTCTTGTCCCTGCACCTTCGCCAAGTATCTCCCCTTCCTTGGGTGGGGCCTCCTTGATTTGAAATAGGAGGAAGGTCGGGGGTATTGCTGTGTTCTAAAAAAGGCCTCTGTGATGGACGGTTGTCAGAAAGCTCTGTATCAGAGGCTGAAGCTGAAGAACCAGTGTCTTGGGTGTACACTTGTCTTCGCCCCTGTCGTCTTTGTCTAAATGGCCTCTGTTGTCTATTTGATCTTGAGTCACCAAGAAGCCACCTATAGACTGTGTGGTTCTGGTAATCGGATATCACAGTATTAAGTTTGCTGCGCTTAAAGGCGGTTATCTCTTTTTTATAGTTGTCAATTTGAGTTTGCAATTTCTCCACTAAATTATTTGTTTTATCATTTCTGATTGTTAGCAGGTGTAAACCGCTAAATGTCTCAATCTGGGATTTAATTTTCTTTAATTCAATACCCACTTCTTCAACTACCAGTAGCACCAGGTCCAGTGAGCATTTGTTCAAAACTCCGCACCAGCGGCTACAAAAAGTGGGGTTATTCCTACCCAATGTAGGAATATTGTTAATTCTAAAGCCCCTCGGTATTTGCTTCTTGCGGTAATATTCGGACAGAAATTGACCGTGAAGAGTCAAATCTATTTCCCTTTTTCTAAGTCTTAACAGTTGGTGATAGAGGTCTGTCGGGGTTTCTGCAGGTAGAGTTTCAAATTCAGACTGATCAAACAGAACCTTGTCAGCGTCATCGTCCGTAAGGGAGATCACACCATGCTCAGCCTGTGCAAGGAGGTTATCATCGAGAAAGCCAACCTGGCTATGAGCCATGCCAATAGGTATACTGTTCAGACACCAGGTAATGTAATAGGATACTTACCGTACCAGGTATTCCCCAAGGTCTCCCTGTGGGTACTGACCGGGCCCAGCACTGATTAGCTTCCAAGTTCGGATGGTGTTTGGGCTTGCCCAGTGCGGTATGACGGTAAATAGAAGATACACAACCTTAAGTCAAAATACCTGTAGAGAAAAAACCAGAGTGCACAGTCCCACACGTGTAAATATCCCCAATGAGTGATGAATCATGTGTCTAGAGTACCTGCCTATAAAAAGTCAAAAATAGGGTGGGTGCAAGAAAAAAAGCAAATACAGATAACTGTACTGCTTCTAAATATACAGAGCTGAGTTCCTGCACTCTCACTACAATATAGTCAGCTGCTGGGGTGCCCATCAAAGTCCAGTCACAAAAGCGACTGGGCCCATAGTACAATACAGGAAATCCCACTTGCATGGGAAAAGATAGCACTCTCCAGACTAAGTATATAAATAAAGCCAAATAAATTTAATGCAAAGGTAGTCTCACAGTTCATATGAGGTCTAAACGATCTCCAGCAGTGTCCAACGTTTCGGTCCCTGGCGGGGCCTTTTTCAAGGAACAAACAGAGTCAACAGTGGCAGCAGTGCAACATCAGTTCAGCCTAGCAGGGAAACTGGAGACACAGATGGGGCCTCACCGGCCCCTGCTAAATACCGTGTTATTGGCGCTAGCCACGCCCCCAAGATGGCCGCCGGCCGTATGGACCGCAGAGCTGGAACGCATACCTGTCACCTCCCCTGGAGGTGGGCTGCATCCAGCTATCTATAGATGAAGTGTAACGTCCTGGTAAATGATGCCGGGGACCGGGCCGCGTGTGAGGTGTGTCGCGTCACTTCCGGTGACGCGATGTCCCCATGGTAACAGCTCCGAATCCCGGAAGCAGCCAGTGTAAGGTGCGTCGCGTCACTTCCGGTGACGCAACGTCACCATGGTAACGGCTCCGAATCCCGGAAGTAGCCAGCGTAGGACACTGCACCGCACTTGGAACGCACCGCGTCACTTCCGGTGACGCGAGGTGCCGAATGTAAACAAAGGCAGTAACGTTAAACTGCTGGAGGCGTCATATTAAGCTTGCTGGTCACAATTAATGGGGAAGAAAGGGCTGCAGTATAAACACCAGTTTTAAAGTCCATGTTGCATATTTTGAGGTTGCAACATAGTATAATAGGTTAGATCTGTAGTGGTATAGCAGAGGCCGGTGAGTACACTCAGGGGGGTACATACAATGTGCAGTTAGGTGCATAAATAAAGTGCAATAGCATATATAACAATAAAAACTAGAATAAAGATATTAAACAGTGGTTTTGAAATTCAGTGAAAAAATAAAGTAAATATATACTGAATACATAATATTGTGGCTAGACAATGGTCATATACTTATTCTAGCAAATATGAACGAGGTAATTCAAGTTCTACTTCAGGAAAATTGACAAGGGGTTATTCTCATTCATGCCCCTCGGGGCTATCGTGTTAAGTCTATGTATCCACATACTCTCCTTTTTCTTCAATAGTAGGACACGGTCTCCACCCCTGGGTGGTGGCGGTATCCAGTCAATCAATTTAGATCGTAAGTCAGAGACCTGGTGTTTAGAGATCATAAAGTGCCTGGCTACAGGTAGGACTGTCGAGCCTGTGGCGATTGCCTGGTGTATAGATGTCCTGTGGTTTGCCATGCGATCCCTAAACCGTCTTGCAGTCATTCCCACATAGTATAGCCCGCAAGGGCAGGTCAAAATGTAAATCAGATGGTCCATGGCACAGTGAAGTCTGAATTTAATCGCTATGGGGCGACCCGAGTGTGGATGCGGGAAGTGTGTACCCGTAAGCATGGCCCTACAGGTTGTGCAGCCAGTGCATCTAAAGCAACCTGGCCGTCTCTCGTGTAGCCAAGTGGCACTTTGTGTTCCACCTGCGCTGGCCATGGGTCTAAGTAGTAGCTGTTTCAAGTTAGCCGATCTACGATAAGCCATCATAGGTGGCGGGCACCTCTTAAGTTTAAGGCGGTCATCAGTGGCGAGAATGGGCCAGTTTCTCCGTATGGTACCCTTGAGTTTATTGGAGGCATGATCATAGGTGGTTGTAAAGACCATCCGCTCTGGTGTGTGAATAGATACTGCTGGCGTCACAGGTGAATCAAATTTATTTCTTGCTTTGGCGAGACATCTGAGAACATTCTTCTTCTCATATCCCCGTTCAAGGAATCTTGTGGTCATATCAGCCAGTTGGGTTTCCATAGTGTTGATGTCAGAGTTATTGCGCATAACTCGTAGGAACTGCGAAATCGGGAGATTGTCCTTAAGTGCAGGCGGATGTTGACTGCTGGGATGGAGAAGTGTGTTCCTATCAGTCGGTTTTCTGTAGAGGCTTGTACTAATACGACCCCCCTCAAAGGAGATCGAAATGTCCAAAAAATTGACACTATACTGGTCAATGTGAAATGTAAATTTTACTGGGTTCTCCAATCCGTTCAGTGAGGAGATCATCCTCTGAAAGGCTTCTTTCGTACCTGTCCACAGCAAAAAAATGTCATCTATAAACCTCTTGTAGAATAGTATATGTTCTCCGAACCGGGGTAGGATATGTTGTTGTTCGTATTCAGACATGTAGATGTTAGCGTATGCCGGCGCTAGGTTCGAACCCATCGCTGTCCCCTTCAGTTGTAGGTAGTAACTGCCTTGATACAGAAAGTGATTCTGTTTGAGAACAAAGCTTGTCAGCTCGAGCAAGAAGTCAGAAGGTGGCCCACTCGGGGGTTGTTGTCGCCAAGCTTTAGCCAATGCTTGTAATCCCTCATCATGTGGTATAATAGTATATAAGGAACAGACGTCCATAGTGACAAGGAGAATATCATCCAACACATCCGGAATGGCTCGAAGCTTCTGTAGGAAGTCTGTAGAATCAGGTAAGTAACTATCTCCCTGTTGTACTATGGGCTGAAGAAAGCTGTCTACATAGATAGCTAACGGTTGTAATATGGATTTCCTGGCCGAAATAATGGGCCTGCCCGGGGGTTGAACCAATGTTTTATGCACTTTTGGAAGGGTGTATATAATTGGACAAACTGGGTGCTCAACGGTCAAAAACTCAAGCGTATTTTTGTCAATATAGCGCTCTCTATGGGCCCTAAGTAATGACAAGTCAACTGCTGCTTTGATATCTTTAATAGGGTTGTGGTTTAGACAGACGTAAGTTGTTTCATCGGACAATTGTCTCATAATCTCAGAGTTATAGTCAAACCAGTCCTGTATCACGACAGCACCCCCTTTATCAGCTGGTCTAATCACTATGCTGGTATCTTTTTTCAAAGAGTTGAGAGCTCTGCGTTCTGCTTGGGATAAATTATCAAACCGTTTTTTAGAAACAGGTGACAAAGCATCATGTTCAATCATACGAGTGAACGTCTTGATGCTTGCATTAGAGGAAGTTGGGTCAAAGGTGGAAGGCTTCCGGAACTGAATTTTATCAGTACCCATATCGGTGGAAAAATGCTCCCTCAGACGGAGCTTCCGGCCAAACTTGTAAATATCCACCGTGGAGTCGAATTGTTTATGGGGGGCTGTAGGGATAAAGGACAGACCCCTGGAGAGGAGTTTAACCGTAGCCTCGTCCAGTGTCTTACTCGAGAGGTTAAATACTAGGTTCTGGTCTTGTCCCTGCACCTTCGCCAAGTATCTCCCCTTCCTTGGGTGGGGCCTCCTTGATTTGAAATAGGAGGAAGGTCGGGGGTATTGCTGTGTTCTAAAAAAGGCCTCTGTGATGGACGGTTGTCAGAAAGCTCTGTATCAGAGGCTGAAGCTGAAGAACCAGTGTCTTGGGTGTACACTTGTCTTCGCCCCTGTCGTCTTTGTCTAAATGGCCTCTGTTGTCTATTTGATCTTGAGTCACCAAGAAGCCACCTATAGACTGTGTGGTTCTGGTAATCGGATATCACAGTATTAAGTTTGCTGCGCTTAAAGGCGGTTATCTCTTTTTTATAGTTGTCAATTTGAGTTTGCAATTTCTCCACTAAATTATTTGTTTTATCATTTCTGATTGTTAGCAGGTGTAAACCGCTAAATGTCTCAATCTGGGATTTAATTTTCTTTAATTCAATACCCACTTCTTCAACTACCAGTAGCACCAGGTCCAGTGAGCATTTGTTCAAAACTCCGCACCAGCGGCTACAAAAAGTGGGGTTATTCCTACCCAATGTAGGAATATTGTTAATTCTAAAGCCCCTCGGTATTTGCTTCTTGCGGTAATATTCGGACAGAAATTGACCGTGAAGAGTCAAATCTATTTCCCTTTTTCTAAGTCTTAACAGTTGGTGATAGAGGTCTGTCGGGGTTTCTGCAGGTAGAGTTTCAAATTCAGACTGATCAAACAGAACCTTGTCAGCGTCATCGTCCGTAAGGGAGATCACACCATGCTCAGCCTGTGCAAGGAGGTTATCATCGAGAAAGCCAACCTGGCTATGAGCCATGCCAATAGGTATACTGTTCAGACACCAGGTAATGTAATAGGATACTTACCGTACCAGGTATTCCCCAAGGTCTCCCTGTGGGTACTGACCGGGCCCAGCACTGATTAGCTTCCAAGTTCGGATGGTGTTTGGGCTTGCCCAGTGCGGTATGACGGTAAATAGAAGATACACAACCTTAAGTCAAAATACCTGTAGAGAAAAAACCAGAGTGCACAGTCCCACACGTGTAAATATCCCCAATGAGTGATGAATCATGTGTCTAGAGTACCTGCCTATAAAAAGTCAAAAATAGGGTGGGTGCAAGAAAAAAAGCAAATACAGATAACTGTACTGCTTCTAAATATACAGAGCTGAGTTCCTGCACTCTCACTACAATATAGTCAGCTGCTGGGGTGCCCATCAAAGTCCAGTCACAAAAGCGACTGGGCCCATAGTACAATACAGGAAATCCCACTTGCATGGGAAAAGATAGCACTCTCCAGACTAAGTATATAAATAAAGCCAAATAAATTTAATGCAAAGGTAGTCTCACAGTTCATATGAGGTCTAAACGATCTCCAGCAGTGTCCAACGTTTCGGTCCCTGGCGGGGCCTTTTTCAAGGAACAAACAGAGTCAACAGTGGCAGCAGTGCAACATCAGTTCAGCCTAGCAGGGAAACTGGAGACACAGATGGGGCCTCACCGGCCCCTGCTAAATACCGTGTTATTGGCGCTAGCCACGCCCCCAAGATGGCCGCCGGCCGTATGGACCGCAGAGCTGGAACGCATACCTGTCACCTCCCCTGGAGGTGGGCTGCATCCAGCTATCTATAGATGAAGTGTAACGTCCTGGTAAATGATGCCGGGGACCGGGCCGCGTGTGAGGTGTGTCGCGTCACTTCCGGTGACGCGATGTCCCCATGGTAACAGCTCCGAATCCCGGAAGCAGCCAGTGTAAGGTGCGTCGCGTCACTTCCGGTGACGCAACGTCACCATGGTAACGGCTCCGAATCCCGGAAGTAGCCAGCGTAGGACACTGCACCGCACTTGGAACGCACCGCGTCACTTCCGGTGACGCGAGGTGCCGAATGTAAACAAAGGCAGTAACGTTAAACTGCTGGAGGCGTCATATTAAGCTTGCTGGTCACAATTAATGGGGAAGAAAGGGCTGCAGTATAAACACCAGTTTTAAAGTCCATGTTGCATATTTTGAGGTTGCAACATAGTATAATAGGTTAGATCTGTAGTGGTATAGCAGAGGCCGGTGAGTACACTCAGGGGGATACATACAATGTGCAGTTAGGTGCATAAATAAAGTGCAATAGCATATATAACAATAAAAACTAGAATAAAGATATTAAACAGTGGTTTTGAAATTCAGTGAAAAAATAAAGTAAATATATACTGAATACATAATATTGTGGCTAGACAATGGTCATATACTTATTCTAGCAAATATGAACGAGGTAATTCAAGTTCTACTTCAGGAAAATTGACAAGGGGTTATTCTCATTCATGCCCCTCGGGGCTATCGTGTTAAGTCTATGTATCCACATACTCTCCTTTTTCTTCAATAGTAGGACACGGTCTCCACCCCTGGGTGGTGGCGGTATCCAGTCAATCAATTTAGATCGTAAGTCAGAGACCTGGTGTTTAGAGATCATAAAGTGCCTGGCTACAGGTAGGACTGTCGAGCCTGTGGCGATTGCCTGGTGTATAGATGTCCTGTGGTTTGCCATGCGATCCCTAAACCGTCTTGCAGTCATTCCCACATAGTATAGCCCGCAAGGGCAGGTCAAAATGTAAATCAGATGGTCCATGGCACAGTGAAGTCTGAATTTAATCGCTATGGGGCGACCCGAGTGTGGATGCGGGAAGTGTGTACCCGTAAGCATGGCCCTACAGGTTGTGCAGCCAGTGCATCTAAAGCAACCTGGCCGTCTCTCGTGTAGCCAAGTGGCACTTTGTGTTCCACCTGCGCTGGCCATGGGTCTAAGTAGTAGCTGTTTCAAGTTAGCCGATCTACGATAAGCCATCATAGGTGGCGGGCACCTCTTAAGTTTAAGGCGGTCATCAGTGGCGAGAATGGGCCAGTTTCTCCGTATGGTACCCTTGAGTTTATTGGAGGCATGATCATAGGTGGTTGTAAAGACCATCCGCTCTGGTGTGTGAATAGATACTGCTGGCGTCACAGGTGAATCAAATTTATTTCTTGCTTTGGCGAGACATCTGAGAACATTCTTCTTCTCATATCCCCGTTCAAGGAATCTTGTGGTCATATCAGCCAGTTGGGTTTCCATAGTGTTGATGTCAGAGTTATTGCGCATAACTCGTAGGAACTGCGAAATCGGGAGATTGTCCTTAAGTGCAGGCGGATGTTGACTGCTGGGATGGAGAAGTGTGTTCCTATCAGTCGGTTTTCTGTAGAGGCTTGTACTAATACGACCCCCCTCAAAGGAGATCGAAATGTCCAAAAAATTGACACTATACTGGTCAATGTGAAATGTAAATTTTACTGGGTTCTCCAATCCGTTCAGTGAGGAGATCATCCTCTGAAAGGCTTCTTTCGTACCTGTCCACAGCAAAAAAATGTCATCTATAAACCTCTTGTAGAATAGTATATGTTCTCCGAACCGGGGTAGGATATGTTGTTGTTCGTATTCAGACATGTAGATGTTAGCGTATGCCGGCGCTAGGTTCGAACCCATCGCTGTCCCCTTCAGTTGTAGGTAGTAACTGCCTTGATACAGAAAGTGATTCTGTTTGAGAACAAAGCTTGTCAGCTCGAGCAAGAAGTCAGAAGGTGGCCCACTCGGGGGTTGTTGTCGCCAAGCTTTAGCCAATGCTTGTAATCCCTCATCATGTGGTATAATAGTATATAAGGAACAGACGTCCATAGTGACAAGGAGAATATCATCCAACACATCCGGAATGGCTCGAAGCTTCTGTAGGAAGTCTGTAGAATCACGTAAGTAACTATCTCCCTGTTGTACTATGGGCTGAAGAAAGCTGTCTACATAGATAGCTAACGGTTGTAATATGGATTACAACCGTTGTAATATGGATTACATACAGGACTGGTTTGACTATAACTCTGAGATTATGAGACAATTGTCCGATGAAACAACTTATGTCTGTCTAAACCACAACCCTATTAAAGATATCAAAGCAGCAGTTGACTTGTCATTACTTAGGGCCCATAGAGAGCGCTATATTGACAAAAATACGCTTGAGTTTTTGACCGTTGAGCACCCAGTTTGTCCAATTATATACACCCTTCCAAAAGTGCATAAAACATTGGTTCAACCCCCGGGCAGGCCCATTATTTCGGCCAGGAAATCCATATTACAACCGTTAGCTATCTATGTAGACAGCTTTCTTCAGCCCATAGTACAACAGGGAGATAGTTACTTACGTGATTCTACAGACTTCCTACAGAAGCTTCGAGCCATTCCGGATGTGTTGGATGATATTCTCCTTGTCACTATGGACGTCTGTTCCTTATATACTATTATACCACATGATGAGGGATTACAAGCATTGGCTAAAGCTTGGCGACAACAACCCCCGAGTGGGCCACCTTCTGACTTCTTGCTCGAGCTGACAAGCTTTGTTCTCAAACAGAATCACTTTCTGTATCAAGGCAGTTACTACCTACAACTGAAGGGGACAGCGATGGGTTCGAACCTAGCGCCGGCATACGCTAACATCTACATGTCTGAATACGAACAACAACATATCCTACCCCGGTTCGGAGAACATATACTATTCTACAAGAGGTTTATAGATGACATTTTTTTGCTGTGGACAGGTACGAAAGAAGCCTTTCAGAGGATGATCTCCTCACTGAACGGATTGGAGAACCCAGTAAAATTTACATTTCACATTGACCAGTATAGTGTCAATTTTTTGGACATTTCGATCTCCTTTGAGGGGGGTCGTATTAGTACAAGCCTCTACAGAAAACCGACTGATAGGAACACACTTCTCCATCCCAGCAGTCAACATCCGCCTGCACTTAAGGACAATCTCCCGATTTCGCAGTTCCTACGAGTTATGCGCAATAACTCTGACATCAACACTATGGAAACCCAACTGGCTGATATGACCACAAGATTCCTTGAACGGGGATATGAGAAGAAGAATGTTCTCAGATGTCTCGCCAAAGCAAGAAATAAATTTGATTCACCTGTGACGCCAGCAGTATCTATTCACACACCAGAGCGGATGGTCTTTACAACCACCTATGATCATGCCTCCAATAAACTCAAGGGTACCATACGGAGAAACTGGCCCATTCTCGCCACTGATGACCGCCTTAAACTTAAGAGGTGCCCGCCACCTATGATGGCTTATCGTAGATCGGCTAACTTGAAACAGCTACTACTTAGACCCATGGCCAGCGCAGGTGGAACACAAAGTGCCACTTGGCTACACGAGAGACGGCCAGGTTGCTTTAGATGCACTGGCTGCACAACCTGTAGGGCCATGCTTACGGGTACACACTTCCCGCATCCACACTCGGGTCGCCCCATAGCGATTAAATTCAGACTTCACTGTGCCATGGACCATCTGATTTACATTTTGACCTGCCCTTGCGGGCTATACTATGTGGGAATGACTGCAAGACGGTTTAGGGATCGCATGGCAAACCACAGGACATCTATACACCAGGCAATCGCCACAGGCTCGACAGTCCTACCTGTAGCCAGGCACTTTATGATCTCTAAACACCAGGTCTCTGACTTACGATCTAAATTGATTGACTGGATACCGCCACCACCCAGGGGTGGAGACCGTGTCCTACTATTGAAGAAAAAGGAGAGTATGTGGATACATAGACTTAACACGATAGCCCCGAGGGGCATGAATGAGAATAACCCCTTGTCAATTTTCCTGAAGTAGAACTTGAATTACCTCGTTCATATTTGCTAGAATAAGTATATGACCATTGTCTAGCCACAATATTATGTATTCAGTATATATTTACTTTATTTTTTCACTGAATTTCAAAACCACTGTTTAATATCTTTATTCTAGTTTTTATTGTTATATATGCTATTGCACTTTATTTATGCACCTAACTGCACATTGTATGTACCCCCCTGAGTGTACTCACCGGCCTCTGCTATACCACTACAGATCTAACCTATTATACTATGTTGCAACCTCAAAATATGCAACATGGACTTTAAAACTGGTGTTTATACTGCAGCCCTTTCTTCCCCATTAATTGTGACCAGCAAGCTTAATATGACGCCTCCAGCAGTTTAACGTTACTGCCTTTGTTTACATTCGGCACCTCGCGTCACCGGAAGTGACGCGGTGCGTTCCAAGTGCGGTGCAGTGTCCTACGCTGGCTACTTCCGGGATTCGGAGCCGTTACCATGGTGACGTTGCGTCACCGGAAGTGACGCGACGCACCTTACACTGGCTGCTTCCGGGATTCGGAGCTGTTACCATGGGGACATCGCGTCACCGGAAGTGACGCGACACACCTCACACGCGGCCCGGTCCCCGGCATCATTTACCAGGACGTTACACTTCATCTATAGATAGCTGGATGCAGCCCACCTCCAGGGGAGGTGACAGGTATGCGTTCCAGCTCTGCGGTCCATACGGCCGGCGGCCATCTTGGGGGCGTGGCTAGCGCCAATAACACGGTATTTAGCAGGGGCCGGTGAGGCCCCATCTGTGTCTCCAGTTTCCCTGCTAGGCTGAACTGATGTTGCACTGCTGCCACTGTTGACTCTGTTTGTTCCTTGAAAAAGGCCCCGCCAGGGACCGAAACGTTGGACACTGCTGGAGATCGTTTAGACCTCATATGAACTGTGAGACTACCTTTGCATTAAATTTATTTGGCTTTATTTATATACTTAGTCTGGAGAGTGCTATCTTTTCCCATGCAAGTGGGATTTCCTGTATTGTACTATGGGCCCAGTCGCTTTTGTGACTGGACTTTGATGGGCACCCCAGCAGCTGACTATATTGTAGTGAGAGTGCAGGAACTCAGCTCTGTATATATATATATATATATATATATATTAAACTGGTGGTGACTGGTGGTCAGGTCACTGGTCACACTATCAGCAACTTGCAAGTAGTACTCCTAAGCAGACAATCACAATATATATTATACTGGTGGTCAGTGTGGTCACAATGGCAGTGTGGCACTCTGGCAGCAAAAGTGTGCACTGTACGTTATATGTACTCCTGAGTCCTGCTCTCAGACTCTAACTGCTCCCCACTGTCAGTGTCTCCCCCACAAGTCAGATAATATACAGTCACACTATCTATCACTTCAGCAAGTAACTAGTACTCCTCCTAATGCTCCCCAAAATTACTACTGTGTCTCTCTCTACTGTCTCACTCTCTTTTCTATAAACGGAGAGGACGCCAGCCACGTCCTCTCCCTATGAATCTCAATGCACGTGTGAAAATGGCGGCGACGCGCGGCTCCTTATATAGAATCCGAGTCTCGCGATAGAATCCGAGCCTCGCGAGAATCCGACAGCGGGATGATGACGTTCGGGCGCGCTCGGGTTAACCGAGCAAGGCAGGAAGATCCGAGTCGCTCGGACCCGTGTAAAAAAACATGAAGTTCGGGCGGGTTCGGATTCCGAGGAACCGAACCCGCTCATCCCTAGTTCTGACACAGGTTGAACAGTGGTGTCTGGTACCTAACTGAAGAGTATTTTATTAGAAACAATCCGGTGCTGGTTAGGTAGAGATTAATCGCTCCTGCGTATAGTTATGTCTATGAGTAGTTTATGGACATTTACTGTATTTGCGGTTCATTATCCATGCGGCGGGAATCTTGAGGATACCTCCCATCTGAGCAGTTTGAAATAGTCACAGCCCACCTGTTCAAATCCACCTATGACCTTTTGTCATAGTGCAGAGAGACATTCCTGTGTCCAATGAACAATGAGATTGTAGGGCCCATTGTATTGTACAGTATGTTGTGTATATAAAGACCCCCATAGCCAGACCAGCCTCACTTCTCTCCAAAAGGTTTTCCCTGTGATGACTGAGAGCTGGTTTCCAGATAGCGCATGCGATTCATCCCCACGTGTGTAAGTTTTTCTCTGTGGCCATTTCGTTACTCTGTATGTATGCAATTGTTCTTTTGTAGCTAACCTATAAGTGTTTGCCATTTATCCTCTTTCTGTTTATTTGTATTTGCAATCGTTTGCTAGTGTTTGTATTTCTGCTTAGTTATTGTGTTTAGGTATTAATGTCAGGTCTGTAGTGTATGAACTGTATCTGTTTTCCCCTTTTTACGTACTAAATATCGTCAGTAAAGGTGTTGGAACCTTAGCAAGGAGTGTGTGTTTGTTATGAGCCACGGCTGTGGCTCATTCCTGTTTTGCATGTCAGTTAGGTATTTTATGTTTATAAGTTGTTTCGCAGGCCAGGATTTCCCGTTGCTCTGTTTAAGAGTACTCTTGGTTGCTGCCGCTGGTGAGTCTGTGTAATTGCAGCTTGTTCCCATGTGTTCTGCCTCACCTGGCTGCTAATTGCATCTTGTCAGTTTGGAGTCATGCAACAGGGCAGCTGCATGAGATTATTAATTAGGCCTCTCTGTTATATGCTGGCTCAGTGCTATTCACAGATGCTGGTGATATTTCTAGGTTTCCAGTCTGCTTGAGTTCTGAGCTTGGTTCCTGCTAGTTCCTGAGCTCCTGTGTAGCAGTGTCAGTCGAACTGCTTCCTGTGTCGATTCCTGTGTCAGTCCCTGTGTTGATTCCTGTGTCTGATCCCGTGTCCTGCCGTGAGGCGTTCCTGTCCTGAGGTCCAGTGGCTTTGCCTGTGCCTGGTCAAGTTTCTGGCTTCTTGGTGTCCACCGGTCTGTCGTTTGGGATTCTGCCGGTCCTCCAGTTCTGAGAGTCTGTGTCAGCAGCATTTGGAGTTCCTGTCCGTTTGCCAGTATTCGTACCGGTTCCGTGAGTAGCGGCTCTGCCGTGTCCATCGGCCTAGGCCGCTGTATTCCGTTATTATTTCTGTCACTGGTGTTTTGAAGAGGATTCTGCTTATGCTGTCACCGCCGGGACACAAAAGTATTGTGTCTGCGTGTGGTCAGCATTTCCTTTGTTCTTTTCCTTTAGCGGCAAGCCGCACATACATTTAGTTTTAGGCTAGTTAGTAGCCCCTGGCTTTGGTTCTTTCAGTAAGAGGGCCCCTTGTTATCACCCTGTCTCGGTACACTCTTTGTCTCTCATTAAGACCTGAGGGGGCATCGAAGTTGGGCAGACGTAATCCGCCCTTCAAACGCGGCTGCCATGGGCTCAAGCAACCATAGTCTCGCAAGAGTGTACTGACAGCACGGGCGAGACAACGGAGATAGGGCGCCAGGGGCTATTCCCTTTCCATTCCCCTTTCCCAGCGTTACGTCCTGGTGCTCTGGACTCACTTCATAACATCTCCCTTGTTCTGAGCACCAGGAACCTAACATTATCACCAGCCATACCACAAAAAAGAAATAAAAACTTTTTCTTTTTTGGCCCAGTCCAGGGTCTAGTCAAGAATCCAGTCCTGTCTAGAATTCAGTTTGCAAAATCCAATCCGGTGTTTAGAATCCAGTCTTGTCTAGAATTCAGTGTGCAGAATCCAATCCGGTGTTTAGAATCCAGTCCTGTCTAGAATTCAGTGTGCAGAATCCAGTCCGGTGTTTAGAATCCAGTCCGGTGTTTAGAATCCAGTCCGGTGTTTAGAATCCAGTCCGGTTTTTAAAAAAAACAGTCTTGTTTTGTTTAGCAAAAATTTAGTCCTGCCTTGTCTAGTCCTGCCTTGTCTAGTCCTGCCTTGTCTAGTCTTGCCTTGTCTTGTCTAGTTTTAAATCCTCCTATGTCTACTATGCAAGCCCTGCAGGCATCTCTCTCAGCCCTGAACTCTGCTTTCAGTGCTTTGAGACCAGAGCGACTAGAAGTTTTGCAGCAATCCTTAAAGCAACTGCAAAACCTTCTGACTAAAATCTTGCTCATCTTGCCAGAAGTCGTTGAGAGTACATCTATCTCTAAAGAGACTCTTGTTCACAGTATGGTGACAAGAGAATCCTCTGGTTTAATTGAAGAGAAAAGGTTTAAAAGTTTTCTGCGGCCCAGGCTCCCAGAAGAGGAGCGTCTGCGTCGCAGAAACGTAAACTTACGCCTATATTGTGGGGGTTTAGGCCACTATCTGCAGACCTGTGAGTTGTGCAAGCCAAAGTGTGGTGACGAGTCTTGCCCTCTGGTCAAGTTGAGTCAGGATACAAGACCTACTCCTGTCTCTACTGTGGCAGAGGTACTTGTCACACAACCCACACTAAAAAGCTCTCTGTCCTATAATTGGGGTCCTTGGGCAAGGGAGCCCCATTATAGATTCAGGAATCAAAAGAGAATGTTTCTCTCCTCTCTTGAGGTTCCTGTTGAAGCAGAGTTGCAAGCCCCTGGAGTGGTGCCCGATGCCCAGGTTCCTAGAGTGGTGCCCGATGCCCAGGGTCCTGGAGTGGTGCCCGATGCCCAGGGTACTGGAGTGGTGCCCGATGCCCAGGGTCTTGGAGTGGTGCCCGTTGCCCAGGGTCTTGGAGTGGTGCCCATTGCCCAGGGTCTTGGAGTGGTGCCCGTTGCCCAGGGTCCTGGAGTGGTGCCCGTTGCCCAGGGTCCTGGAGAGGTGCCCGATGCTCAGGATCTTGGTGTGGTACCCGATGCCCAGAGTGCTGGAGCGGTACCCGATGCCCAGAGTGCTGGAGCGGTACCCGATGCCCAGAGTGCTGGAGCGGTACCCGATGCCCAGAGTGCTGGAGCGGTACCCGATGCCCAGAGTGCTGGATCGGTACCCGATGCCCAGAGTGCTGGAGCGGTACCCGATGCCCTAGCTTATAGAGGGACATCAAATATTATAGTTCAGGTGTCCATACCAGAAGGGGTCTCAGAAGCTGTTACCCCAGGTAGGGACTTGAAAAGCGCAACCCCAGAAAGGGTATCTAAAACCATAGTTCTAGAAGGGAACTCGAGAAGCAAAACCCCAGAAGGGATATTTGAAGTAATATCCTCAAGTGGGGTCTCGAGAGACGCAGCCTCTAAGAAGGGTCTAGAGGTCCGTCCCCAGGAAAGAACTTAAGAGGCGTAGCATTAGTGGAGGTGCTGAAGGTTATAGCTTTAGCAAAAGTCCCGGAAGTCATAGTCCCGGGAGAAGTTTCGATAATTATCGACTCAGAGAGGGAGGCCGATGGCTCGGTCCCAGTGGGGGAGGCCGACGGCTCGGTCCCAGTAAAAGAATCCGAGGTGCTGACCCCAGCGGGGTTCCCGGAGGCCTCTGCCCCAGCGGGGTTCCTGGAGGCCACTGCCCCAGCGGGGTTCCTGGAGGCCACTGCCCCAGCGGGGTTCAGAAAGTCACTGCCCCGGGTGGGGTTCAGAAAGTCACTGCCCCGGGTGGGGTTCAGAAGTCACTGCCCCGGGTGGGGTTCAGAAAGTCACTGCCCCGTGTGGGGTTCAGAAAGTCTCAGCCTCGAGTAAGGTCAATAGTGACCAGGTCCTAGCAAAGCACTCCAGTCAGTCAGATGGGATGGAAACAGATCCTGACTCTGTTGATATCTCAACATCCATAATCTTTGATGGGGACTTAGCCCAATTTCTGGCGCTTTTCAAACACTATTACATTATTATGTTGTCTAGACCATTTCTAGGCATCACTTCAGAGAACCTTGCGCTCTATCTGATTTATTCTTTTAGAGGAGAGCCTATTGAGTGGGCGACCAGCCTAATGAAAGCTGAAGATCCCATTCTTCAGGATCCCCCAGCATTCAGTGATGCAATTATTAAAAGATATGGTTCCAAAGAAATTGGTTCAGGTTCCTCTAAGTCACCCGTCTTGTCTGCTGAGAGTCCACCAAATACTGTAAACTCGGCACAAGAGTCCCAGCCTGTTGTTTTGACTGCAAGATGTGCTTTTATGACTTCTTCTTCTAATAATAGTACTTTGCCAGAAAGTTCAGCTCCCAAGGGTAAGAAATCTGTCTCTGATTTGAACGCAGCCTTGCTGGGTAGTACCATCAGTTCAGACAATGTTTGGGGAATTACCTTGGTCAGACCTAAAGAGCTTTGTAAAAAGAAGAAGAAGAAAAATAAATAATTTTTGACTCTTGCCTTGATATAAAAAAAAAAAAAAAAGGATTTTTTTCCCCTTATCTTGTGTCCAGTGGCCACCGTCAGGGGGAGGGCACTGTTACAAGCTGTGGTTGCAGCTTGTTTCTGTTTTCGTGTCTGTTAGACCAGTGTGTCAGGTTTTTTTTTTTGTATCCCTTGTTTTGGATAGTCTGTATTTTGGGGTCCTTTGACCCCTCCTCAAGGGGGGGGGGTACTGTTATGAGCCACGGCTGTGGCTCATTCCTGTTTTGCATGTCAGTTAGGTATTTTATGTTTATAAGTTGTTTCGCAGGCCAGGATTTCACGTTGCTCTGTTTAAGAGTACTCTTGGTTGCTGCCGCTAGTGAGTCTGTGTAATTGCAGCTTGTTCCCATGTGTTCTGCCTCACCTGGCTGCTAATTGCATCTTGTCAGTTTGGAGTCATGCAACAGGGCAGCTGCATGAGATTATTAATTAGGCCTCTCTGTTATATGCTGGCTCAGTGCTATTCACAGACGCTGGTGATATTTCTAGGTTTCCAGTCTGCTTGAGTTCTGAGCTTGGTTCCTGCTAGTTCCTGAGCTCCTGTGTAGCAGTGTCAGTCGAACTGCTTCCTGTGTCGATTCCTGTGTCAGTCCCTGTGTCAATTCCTGTGTCTGATCCCGTGTCCTGCCGTGAGGCGTTCCTGTCCTGAGGTCCAGTGGCTTTGCCTGTGCCTGGTCAAGTTTCTGGCTTCTTGGTGTCCACCGGTCTGTCGTTTGGGATTCTGCCGGTCCTCCAGTTCTGAGAGTCTGTGTCAGCAGCATTTGGAGTTCCTGTCCGTTTGCCAGTATTCGTACCGGTTCCGTGAGTAGCGGCTCTGCCGTGTCCGTCGGCCTAGGCCGCTGTATTCCGTTATTATTTCTGTCACTGGTGTTTTGCAGAGGGTTCTGCTTATGCTGTCACCGCCGGGACACAAAAGTATTGTGTCGGCGTGTGGTCAGCATTTCCTTTGTTGTTCTTTTCCTTTGGCGGCAAGCCGCACATACATTTAGTTTTAGGCTAGTTAGTAGCCCCTGGCTTTGGTTGTTTCAGTAAGAGGGCCCCTTGTTATCACCATGTCTCGGTACACTCTTTGTCTCTCATTAAGACCTGAGGGGGCATCGAAGTTGGGCAGACGTAATCCGCCCTTCAAACGCGGCTGCCATGGGCTCAAGCAACCATAGTCTCGCAAGAGTGTACTGACAGCACGGGCGAGACAACGGAGATAGGGCGCCAGGGGCTATTCCCTTTCCATTCCCCTTTCCCAGCGTTACGTCCTGGTGCTCTGGACTCACTTCATAACATCTCCCTTGTTCTGAGCACCAGGAACCTAACAGTGTTTCACTAGTTAGTATAAAGGGTTGTTGAGCGTCTCAGTCGCTCAAACAGCTTTCATATCATAAAGGTTAATCAGCGTTACATTGTGATAATATTACAGTACTAAGGTTTACAGTATAAGCATACCCTTATAGTGTGTTGTTACAAGATTGTCTGTGTGTAAATCAGTGAGCGTCAGCGCCGCTTGTATCCCGCTCTCGCGGTACAGCATCTGCTACGCTATTTGCGTAGCATTATGGTACTCGGGCCGCCTATAGCGTGCTCGATACCAAGCGTAAGCCGCGAGCGAACGTGCCGCTCGTGCATCTCGACCACGGCCTAGCGTCTGCTACGCTAAGTGCGTACCATTACGGCACCTCGTGCGCCTATTGCGTATGTTGTCTTTAATAAGTATATAGCTTAGGTTCAAGATAAATAATTAGCTTTATCAATTGGGGGCTCGTCCGGTCCACCTCATATCCGCAGTCAGGCGAAGACACGCAGACTTTATCGATCAGCAAAGGGCGAATAGGTAGTATCTCGTAGTGCTGATCAGATGAGCGTCTGCGTCTGATTCTCTTGGTTTGTAGGGATGCTGGTGGAATCCGGAACCGGAAAGGTAAGAACGGTAAGCTATTGTATTTTAAATCTGGTTTAAATTTCTGTACTTATACAAATGTCATTTGTGTATTTTTCACATATCTCCTTCCTGTTTGCCATTTGCATTTGATAACGTGCTGAGAAAAATTTGTTGCTATTTTAGTTAAACGCAAGATTAAATACTTAAAGGGAGTAATTGTAAGGCACACACATAGCCTGGCCTAATTAAAGGTTGATACAGTGGAATACTGTGTGATGTGCAGTAAGCGATTATAGTTAAATATCGTTTACATTTATAGAAGCGTGTTACTTGTGTTACTGCGGACGTATCTAGGCTGTGTACACGTGTCTCTCACCGAGTGCGAGTCAAGCGTACGCGACGCAAAGGCCTACGCAAGTAGCGTGTATTACGCAACAAGCGTACGGATACGCCCGCTAAACACAAATCACACGATAACATTGTTTTAGTAAGGCGATACGGGAGCAACGCGATAATAGCACAAATTGATTTCAGTCTTCTAAAACTAGTTTAAAAAGATCCTTCTCTTGTTGCAACTCCTCTGGGATTAGCCTGTGTTACCTGAGTGAAAGAAAAATTTTCTGTACAGAAAAGTCAAAGAGTATATGAGGTGAAAGATCGTGTGTATGCAAAAGTTTTTTTTCTCTTTGGTGAACCTTAGAAGTCGAGTTCTCGTGAGGTACATCCGTGAAAGTGATAGCACGTGGAGGCTTAGGAGGCATCCCTTGTTGATATTGAAATAAGAGCATTAGAAGTACAGCAGACTAGGAAGTCTACTGTAGATACAGACCAGGAGGTCCAGGTACAGCAGACTAGGAAGTCCGCTAGAGATAGAGTCAAGAGGCACAACCCCGGGAGGGTTGGTGCAATACCCATATAGGCCATTACGCTCTGGCTGAAAGGAATTCGCAGCCGCAATTATCGATTCCGCTGGTCGTAAGGCGTATAAATAATAGTTATTTATACACAGTGCGACTGTACCGCACGTAAGTGTGTGCATTAGTTTGTTACCTTGATACCCACTAAGATTTACTGTGGGATCATAAACGCTACTTGTACATTCTAACGTGATTTGTGTAGGTTTTTTTTATTTTAAGGGAGGTTCGCTGATCACTCAGGAATTCTCCAGCAACTGATATTTACTGAGAAGAGTAAGTGCTCTGCGGATCACACCCACACGTCCCAGTAAATAGAGGTTCAGGTTGCAGGGGCCCTGGGTTGAGTACGCCAGCGCTAAGGCAGCGTGTGGGCATATTGGTCGACGTGGGCGAGAGTGTGTGGAGGTACTCGGTAAACTTTCACCGTCGCCTTACCTCTGGGAACTTGTTTTTTTTGTAAGGGTTCGCTGAGAAGGCAACGCCTGCAAATAATGGGGGCCAGTTGCTCAAGTAAGGGGCGATCAACCAAGGTTCAGGTTGATGATATTCCGCGCCCAACCGGGTCAGCGAGGTACATAATTTTTGAGAAATATGGATCACACGCAGAGGTATTATGCAATGAGTGGGAACGAATGACTGTGCATGATGGGGAAAAGTTCCCACGAGTAGGCAGTTTTAGTCCTGAGGTGTTACAAAATTTAAGGAGAAGGATATGTCTAATTAAATCTGGCAAGCAGCGGATCAGACATTATGATTATTTACAATTATGGCAACAAGAAGGAGATATACAAAGAGGATTGGCTCAAGCGGCTGGTACAAATTCTATCAGGAAACTGATAGCCACCGTACCCCCACCATACATAACAGGAGAGAAAATGGCTGCAGAGAATGGCATACTGGTATATGATAAACGTGCACTTAATAAATGTATAAATGTTAAGAGTAATGTAGACAATTGTATCGATACTAATACTAACACATGCAAGTTGTACCCTGTTTTAAACTTCCCTCAGGATTGCGAGCAGGAAGATGAACCTACCACAATATCGGCACTCTCTCTAGCAGCCACCATAGCAGAGACTACAGTGGGCACAGCCCAACCAGTAAGAGGAGTAGTAAAGGCCCCTAGCGGAGGGACAGGTGAGGTCGTGTCGGCAGGTAAGTACGGCACAATACACTACGCAGAAACAGTTACACCACATATTGTAGAATCAACCCAGAGGGATGTTATTGAACTTAATCCTGTCAGGGTAATTGCGGTCCCAAATGGGAAAACTGATGCTTCGGGAGTCACTCCCGTTAGAAACATTGCGATGCACTGCCCTTTTTCCCGGACAGAATTAAGAGCAATTATGTCTGAATTCCCTGATCCGAGGAAAGATCTAGTTACATGTCAAAAGTTCATTAGAGAACTGGGTAACTCCTCAGAACCCAATAACAAAGATTGGCGAACAGTGTTGAGGGCATGTTTGCCCCCCCACATTGACTCTGTGAGATTTGTCACAGATTGTGGGTTAGATGAAGAAATGCCCCTCACTGATGAGTACAATCAGGGGAATGTAAGACGCATAAACCTGCAGTTAGGAGCATATTTCCCAGCTGTTGTCAAGTGGAACAACATTTTCTCCATAAGACAAAAGGAGGGAGAAACAGCTGCTGATTATTTCCATCGGGCCCTGCAGGAAATGGCTAAGTATACAGGGATAGAAGACATTAAGACAAATTTTAATCATAGAGAAGTAGCAGTTTCTGTGTTAATGGATGGTTTAAAGGAAGTATTGAGGACGAGGGTACAGACCACCCAACCATGTTGGCGAGGTTTGTCGGTGGCTACTTTGAGAGAGGCCGCTATTGATCATGATCGGAACATCACGAAGCACAGGGAGTCACAGGGCGATAAGCTGATGGCAGTAAGCATACAAGCCCTTACAACAAGGCCACCTCAGCATAAGCCCCAGACCCCTGTGGGTAAGTCAAATGTGGTAACTTGTTATTACTGTCACAAAGAGGGACATTTTGCACGAGACTGTAGATTGAAAAATCCACAAAAATCATATCAAACCCCTAGGCAACGACATGACACACGAAATTGGGATCAAGGACCGCAGAGACGGAGTTATGAGCCACACGCAGGGGAAACAAGAAGGTATCGCCCAAGAAGAGACTGGCAAGTCTCTGACAATTCCCATTTACCCCCTCCACAGGTAATAGCTGCCAGCGCAATGCAGGGAGGTCACCACACACCATAGGAGTGGGACCACTCCTGTAGCTTGCAGCCAGTGAAATTGATTGCGAACCTTGGAAGTGAACCCGAGGTCACAATTGATGTAGCTGGTAGATCTCTACCTTTCCTTGTAGATACGGGGGCGGCCAAGTCAGTGATAAATTCGACCGTGGGCATGAGAACCACTGGTAAAACAATTCCAGCCATGGGAGTAACAGGAGTAGTACAGCACTATCATTTAAGCAAACCTGCAGAGATTACGATAGGGCCTTTGCATACCAAGCATTCTTTTCTGCTGGCTGCATCAGCTCCAACTAATCTACTTGGTAGAGATTTGCTTTGCAAAATGGGATGTGTCATATATTGTACTCCTGAAGGTGTGTTTTTAGATATACCTGAAAATCACGCTCAGGAAGTGCAGGATATGTTAGATACCCCACAAAGGTTAATGACGCATACTGCTGTTACAGATAGATGTCCGTCCAAGGTAGAGGAAATGATTTCCCAGATACCGGAATCACTTTGGACCAAGGATGGACAAGACACTGGATTAATGGCAAATGTAGCCCCAGTAGTTGTACAAGTAAAAGATGGTAGGATAGCTCCAAAAATCCCACAATACCCTCTGAAGCCAGAGGTGGAGTTAGGAGTTTACCCTGTAATAGAACGCTTGCTACAACAGGGCATTGTGGTAAGGACGTCCAGCACTGCCAATAGTCCCATCTTCCCTGTTAAAAAGAGTGGGGGGAGGGGTTACAGACTAGTGCAGGATCTAAGGGGGATCAACAAAATAGTTGAGAGTCAATTCCCTGTAGTGCCAAATCCAGCTGTCATCCTTATGCAAATCCCTCCCACTGCCAAATTTTTCACTGTAATTGACCTCTGCTCCGCTTTCTTCTCGGTACCTCTGCACCCTGACAGTCAATACTTATTCGCATTCACATACAGAGGAGTTCAGTACACCTGGACTCGTTTACCACAAGGGTTCATTGACAGTCCAAGTATTTTCTCGCAGGCCTTTCACGATTGTTTACAGTCTTTTCAACCTGAGAGCAGATCAGTATTAATACAGTATGTAGATGACTTACTGCTGTGTTCTGATTCACTCGAATCGTCCTTGAGAGATACGAAACAGCTTCTGTTTCATCTTTCAGACACAGGACACAAGGTTTCCAAAGATAAGTTACAATTATGCCAGACCAAGGTAAAATATTTGGGACACTGTCTGACACAAGGACTGAGACACCTTACCGCTGATAGAATTCAAGCAATTCATGACATGACTCTGCCACAAACCCAGCAACAGATTAGAACATTCTTAGGAATGTGTGGGTATTGCCGTAACTGGATCCCAGGGTTTTCCATACTAGCCCTACCTTTGCAGGAGATGGTCTCATCAAACAAACCAGATCGGATTTCGCACACAGACGAGTCTGAGATGGCATTTGAAAGACTTAAACAGTGCCTAACGCAGGCACCAGCATTAGGTATGCCAGATTATGGGAAACCCTTTGAGCTGTACGGAACAGAGTGCTGGGTGCGCGGCAGGTGTCTTAACCCAGAAGCATGGTGATGCCAGCAGGCCGGTAGCCTACTATAGGGCTCAGCTAGACACGGTAGCGCGATCCCTCCCCACATGCTTGCAAAGTGTTGCAGCTATAGCATTGCTAGTAAGTAAAAGCGAAGATGTAGTGCTAGGACACAACCTGACCATTCATACACCACATGCAGTGTCAGCCTTACTGAATTCAGCCCAAACCAGACACGTCTCATCAGCACGGTTTACAAGATGGGAATTGGCATTGATGGCCCCGGTAAACATCACCATAAGGAGATGCAGCGCACTAAATCCTGCAACATATCTCCCAGGTGTGCCTGGACAGGCACAAAGGGTGGAGGATGAGAGTGATGGTGAAGGAGGATTTAGTACAGGAAACGACACGCATGATTGTATGGAATATTTGACCCAAAATTTCACGGCAAGGCCTGACATCAGTGAAAACCCACTGGAAGATGTAGATTTTACTTTCTACACTGACGGTAGTTGTCACAGACAGACGGACTCGGGAGACTTGTGTACTGGATACGCAGTTGTAAATGACCAAGGTATCATAGAAGCGGAACCGCTAGGCCCACCACACTCAGCACAAGTTGCTGAGCTGGTTGCCCTAACCAGAGCATGCGAATTGGCTAAAGGTAAAGCGGCCAATATCTACACGGATTCTAGGTATGCCTTTGGAGTAGTCCATGATTTCGGGGCCCTATGGCGCCTCAGAAATTTCATGACGGCAGCTGGCACACCCGTAGCACATGCAGCCCACATCAAAAGACTCCTAACAGCGATACAGGAACCCGACAGAGTGGCTGTTATCAAGTGTAAAGCTCACACGTATAGCCAAGACCCGATATCACTTGGTAACAGCCGAGCAGACGAAGCTGCTAAATCAGCAGCCAGTACCCCCATACAGACAGACATCACACAACTGATGGTATTCAATACGGTCAACACACAGAAATTGTGTGAAATGCAACATTTGTGTTCACCACAAGAGAAGGCAGTTTGGAGGTCAAAAGGATATGGCCAGGAGTCCTCAGGACTCTGGACATATGGACAGGGTAAGCCAGTGGCACCCAGAGCATACCTTCCAAGTCTAGCGGAAGCGGCACATGGGCTGACTCATCTAGGCAAAGAAGGGATGTGTAAGTTGGTAAGAGCTTATTGGTGCGCCCCAGGATTTTCTTCCCATGCGGGTAAAAGAGCAATGACATGTCTCACCTGCCTGAGGAAGAATATTGGAAAAGCAATACCAACAGAGCCATCCCATATCCCTCCTACAGATGGTCCTTTCCAGGTAATACAAATTGATTTCATACAATTACCACCTTGTAGAAATTTAAAGTATGCATTGGTCTGTATTGACGTGTTCTCAAATTGGGTTGAAGCATTTCCCGCGGCCACAAATACCGCTGTGTTTACTGCAAAGAAAATAGTGCAGGAATTTGTGTGCAGGTATGGTATCCCTAGAATCATTGAAAGTGATAGGGGTACCCATTTTACAGGTGACGTCTTTCAAGCAATGTGTAAGTTAATGGGAATTAATAGTAAGCTGCATACTCCGTACCGCCCCAGGCGAGTGCGAAAGTGGAAAGAGTAAACAGCACTATTAAAAACAAGTTAAGCAAAGTGATGGCTGAAACAGGATTGTTATGGCCGGAAGCTTTGCCACTTGTACTATATAGCATCAGAGCCACTCCCAGGTCCCCTCTTAACCTGTCCCCCTTTGAAATTCTGTTTGGTCGACAACCCCATGTTATGATTAACCCCCAGGATGATTTGAAGTGTAACAATGAAGTAACCGTAAAATATTTGGTTAAGATGAGTAAGCAATTGAGGAATTAGAATGATAATCTAAAGTTAGTGATTCCTGATCTGCCAGACAGTAATTGTCATGACATTGAACCTGGGGATTATGTAATGATACGGAATTTTCTACGCTCAGGTTGCCTTATTGACAGATGGGAAGGACCATATCAAGTCTTATTAACCAGCACAACAGCATTGAAGGTTGCCGAGAGGGAGACTTGGGTCCATTCGTCTCACTGTAAGAAGGTCGCTGACCCAGAGAGGTCCCGTGACAAAGAACAGACGGTAGAGGAAATTGTATCGTTAGAGTGTCTGTTTCAGGAAGGTTGAGACGGCACCTGAGCACTGAAAGCAATAAGATCGGAGGCGGTTGTCGAGCCAAGATTTCTTTTTCCCTTTTGTTATTTTCTCCAGTTCCCATCTCCCTCCTATTCTCCTTCCCCTTTCTTATTTCTATCCTTTCCCTCCTCTAAGATGGACTTACCCCAAGAGACTGTGTTCCGGATTTTCCTGTTGACCCTGTTGTTGACCAGAGCAGTCTGTTTCGGTGAGAGTACCATGGAAGTCGAGAAAGGATCTGGAATGGGTTCTGATGACCAGGATGGAGGCGTAGATTTCCAAGAGCAACACAATCACCGAGCAAAGGCGAGTATCAGTAAACAATCTGGTAGCTATGACATTAGTAGACATTGTGAAGGATTGTTAGCTGAAGAGAACGGCATCTGTAGAAATTGTAAAAATATAGTTGAGGACGATTGCATCAAGGAATGTCAGTCCAGTTTTAATATCAACATGGACCGGCATCCATTGAGTGACTATCACTCCTTAGTGGGTTAAGTGTTAAACTAGACAGACTGCTGGGTGTGCTCTCAAGTACCTCAAGGTCATAGCAAATCAGGACTAGTACCATTCCCTTTAACGACAGGAGAGGTACTTGAGTTAAGTGGTGGGAGGCCGGTGGACAAGAGGTTTAATATCTCTAGTCCTCCTAGTTTGAAGCTCCACCAATATCATGTAGATAGGTCCTTAGTATGCTTTAACATTTCCAATCCCCGAAAGCCGGGAAATTGGGAAGTGTCATGGAGTAATCAAACCATGACATTTTCACATAGAGCCGATAGAATGCCCATAGATTCAGAGCTTATACGCCAGATAGCCAACAGTGGAAAATATTTCCGGTATAGGTACACTCTAGGAAGTAGGACCATGCGAGTTGGAGAAGTATCACCAGGATACTGTGCACATATTGTACAACCGGATACGTGCACTAGACAGATGGGAGAATTAGGGTTAGGAGATTTCACATGGAAAGTTTGTAACATGGTTATGTCATACTCCGTCCCATATGTTCTCCCCGATGATGCATATTTCATATGCGGGAGGAAGGCGTATAAGTGGCTCGCCCCAAACTCAGAGGGATTGTGTTGCATTGGAAAGGTACTGCCTGTATCCCATAACAAAATGAAAGACATTCACCGCGGTGCCCAAGCTCCTTATACTCACACTCATTACGAGCACGTTGTTAAAAGGCACCTGATAGAGAGGACAGAGCATCCGGCCTCTGATCTGATCCATGAATCCACCGGGATTCAATTCCTACTCGTGTTAGATATCACTCGTACCGCCAGAGGAGTGATAAACTTTAGGTATATAAACGCACTTGCGAACCTGATAGACAATATCACCGAAATGTATGACGACACGTTCAGGTATACTGGAAGAGAGCTACAAGCCTACAAAACAGAGCTGGTTCAGCATAGGATGATTCTCAATTACCTCACAGCAATGACAGGCGGGTATTGTGTTACCCTAGCAACTCAGTATGGTGTAAAGTGCTGCACGTATATTACAAACAGCACTGAGGACCCGGCCGAGGTCATAGACCAAAAGATGGATGACATTTTGCAATTAAAGTGGGAGTTTCGAAGGAGGCATAATCTTACTCTTGCTGCCGTGGGTAATGAACTGACCAGCTGGGTGTCATGGTTGAACCCACGAAATTGGTTCTCTGGTTTAGGAGAATGGGCCCAAGGCATTATCATGGATGTAGGAAAATTTCTCTTGTGTATTTTGGGAGTCGTCATATTGATTGGTCTGATATTTAGATGCGTTCGGACTTTAATGAAGTGTAAACGTAGTACCAGAGTGATGAGTCTGAGGAGCGAGGACACTGTAATAACAACAACTAATTTAATTTACGACCCAACGATAGAGACAATGTTGTGATGAAAATGTGATTCCACGGTCGTTTCTTTCACCCGTTTCTCCTTTGTTTTCCTCCAAGGTACAAGGACATCCACTTGGAAGAAGAATATGACAACCTCTTTTATACAGACCATTGATGAACTATGTCACAGACACCCAACACTTTTAGTGACTTTAACTATCTACTGGAAACCCAATACTTTAGAGACTGTAATTTTATGGACACTGGAAAAGCTTTTGTTCACCACTTACAGCAAAAGCACCGCGAGACATCAGACAACACGTACATCAGACAAGACATCAACAAGACCTCAATCGGCAAATGTATACTAAAACTCACATAGTTATATGACTGCATTTATAACGCTTGTTTCTTATCTTCATCTCTACAACCTCCAGGTAGTATCCCACATAGTCAACAGGTGATTCTCACATATTAGCATCCACATACTCTCCCCCCCTCATGCATCATCCACTAATATGCACCCCATTTGTTGCAACCAAAAGCCGAAAAGAGCTCGGTAGAGTTTGACAGCCCATCCACAGACCCTTAATACGGGATAAGAAGGATTCAAATGTATACTTCGCAATACCTCAAAGCTTGCTTTAAAACACGTACGGCACGATGATACATGACCCCTCAGACATGGATTCATACACACATGCTTTACTATCTCACTAGGTCATATCTTTCCCACCTTCTCCTCTCCTCCCTCTACCCAATCATAAAAAGGTATTTACATAATGACATATATTTTTCTGTTTGAATTGTTTAGGAAGTGGCAGTTATTGGTGACTGCCAAAGGGTGGACTGTCAAAGTCGAAAAATATTGTTATTCTCATCGCCATGTACTAACCCAAATGCACATGCCCGCTGCTCGTGCACCCACTCCCCCGTGCGTACGCATCCCCTCAGGTTGCGTAAGGGACGCTCCCACGTCGCCTGCGCGTGGGGATGTGCATTTACGGTAGAGTTTGTGTGTGACTAGCGGGCGACTCGATCGCTACATGTTTAACCAATGTAATGTGTTTTGTAGGTATTAATCCCCTTAATAATGTCTGCAAGTATGTTTAGTGTAAATGGTTCAGGGACCTGGGAATTCCTCTTTTCACGATACAAAGGGTCTGACACAGGTTGAACAGTGGTGTCTGGTACCTAACTGAAGAGTATTTTATTAGAAACAATCCGGTGCTGGTTAGGTAGAGATTAATCGCTCCTGCGTATAGTTATGTCTATGAGTAGTTTATGGACATTTACTGTATTTGCGGTTCATTATCCATGCGGCGGGAATCTTGAGGATACCTCCCATCTGAGCAGTTTGAAATAGTCACAAGTGCAATAGGTAGTATGAAGAACCCAGGCAGTGCGCAGAGGCAGCTAATGGTGTGGTATGTCACAAGAGAGGCTTTTCCCACCTCCTGGTACAAAATGCAGAAATAAAACGATACGTGAAATACCACTGGACCAGCGCCTCACTTCTCATGGACCGATATATCTCAACCTCCGTATTACTCCTATTATGGAGATACTTCCAAGGGCATTTTCAGAGATTGTACCATGAAAAAGAAATGGTATGTAGACATAGTGTGATACTGTATAAAAGGTGGCAATTTAATACATAACACACATTACATGACCAAACATAACATTTAAAAAACAATTAAGAACAAAACAAGCCACACTGTGGTGGTGCAGACATTCACTATTATAACTGGCCTCCTAGGCAAAGATGTTAAGAATGGCTGATTACCGGCTGTAAGTGAGAACTGGCTCACACCAGTTCTAAAAGCATGAAAAAATCAGAGGAAGTCACCAAGCTGCAGCATAGGGATTCCCTGGTCTCAGCACTCCTTTACTCGCCGGAACAGTTCTTTATGCCATTAGCGTCCACACAGGAGGTCAGTCAAAAGAGCACCCACGCGTTACGACCCTCCTCGGGTTTTTCTCAAGGTCAGCTCCAATGTGTATGTCTGAAAAAGGTCTCCGGTTTATATCCCTACTTACTTCCTCCCATTGGTCCCAGCGCAGCTGATCTCTATACATTTGAATCCTAATCGTCCACGATCCTGTGCGCTAGGATCCTCCCTAACTACTGGGTGGCTTCCATAGCAACCCCACTTGTGGCTCGTCACTGACGGCTCCCACTGACACTTCCGCCCAATCGCGACCACGTGAGGAGGGTGGGCCTCCCAACAACAAAAACAAAAACAAAAATATGTCCCATTGAAAAAACAAGAACTACAATTACGGCAATATAGGGACAGATCCCCCCGATTTAGAGATATTACTAATCATGGGGGTAACGAAGATGCCTATCATATGGATAGAGAGGGAAGGCCTCGCTTCAGAGGCAACAATAGGAATAGAAGAGAAGAACATTCCAATGAATGGAGAGAAAGAGGTGTAAGAAAAGACCATACCGGAGAAATAACAACTCCACGGCAGGTTCCTTGGGGATCGAATAGGTTCCAAGTACTCCGGGAAGAGGAGGGTAACCCACGGACTCCTTTTTTAGGGGTGGGCAGAAACAGAGACTGGCGCAGGTAACCCTCCGTAAATTTAGGGGCCAAAGGGGAGGAGGTCAGGGAAAGAAATTAAAACAACTTTCCCGAAAAAAACAGTACAAGAAAGCTAAACGTAAACAGAAAAAGGAGCAGGAGAGGAAGGGGGTTGAAAATACTGATAAACCAGTAAAGGGGTTTGTGAAAATTTTCAACTTAAGCTCCCATCTTCTCACTAAGGAGGAGATATCTGTCCTTGAGAAAGGACTAAAGTATGCTCCCTCAAATACGATCAATAAATTTTCAACCTTTGTTGATCTACAAAAGTACATTAGAAAGTTGACCATTAAAAAATTCTTTCTAAGTAAGGAAACCGAGACCAATGAGGGAAATGAACCAGGGGCCAGTACCCCCTTCAGGCCCAAATCAGTATTCTACCCATCACACATCAAAGGTAATTTTGTGGAAACCTTCTTTTCTTTGGTACATGATGATTTGAATAAAATTACTATGAATGTGGAAAAATCAAATCTTACATACAAAGAAAGACAGGCACTTAGGAACTTAAAAGACCTCCCAGAAATCATCATCAAACCCGCCGACAAGGGCGGGGGGGTAGTGGTCATGGACAAGGCGAAATATGAGGCTGAAGTTCTCCGCCAGTTAGATGATAGAACCACCTATCATAAACTACGATCCGACCCCACGGGTAACATTTTAGACAAACTAAATAATTTAGTCGACAAGTATAGAACCCGGGAAGTCCTAAGTGAAAAGGAACAAAAGTTCCTCATCAATTCTGAACCAGTTATCCCGGTGCTATATGTTTTCCCTAAGATCCACAAGGACCTTACCAATCCACCAGGGAGACCTATAGTATCCGGGATAGACTCAATCACGGCTGGACTATCAGAATTCATTGACTACTATCTGCAGCCTTTGGTCTTGCTTAATAAATCTCATTTGAGAGACACCAATGACGCCCTAAGGGTTCTGAAAGATTTAGAATGGCAGAATGACTGTATTATGGTGACGGCCGATGTACGGTCGCTGTATACTATTATAGACCATAAAGATGGTCTACAGGCTGTCAAGAGTTTTCTCCACAAGAGCAAGCTAAACAAAGGTCTACAAGAATTCATTTTAGAAGGAGTTATGTTCATACTTCAGAACAACTATTTCTCCTTTGGGGATGAGTTCTACTTGCAAAAGATAGGGACCGCCATGGGTACCAGGTTCGCCCCGAGTTATGCCAACATATTCATGGGTAGTTGGGAGTTGGAATATGTTTGGAGTGACCATCCATTCGGGGCGAGCCTGGTATCATGGTCCCGGTACATAGACGACGTCCTTTTCTTTTGGAGGGGCGACGAGACTTCCCTAAGGGAATTTTTTGTCTATCTCAATGACAACCCTTTAAATATTGAGTTCAGCTTTAATAGCAGTAGAGAACTCATCAACTTTCTAGACATATCCATCTATGTAGAGGACGGCACCATCCAGACAAAAACGTTCACCAAACCCACTGACTCTAGCAGTTATATTAATGCCACGAGCTGCCACCACCCCAACTGGTTATAAACCATTCCGGCGGGGCTGCTCAAAAGGGTAAAAAGGAACTGCTCTAGGCAAGATGTCTATCAAGAACAAGCAAAAGAAATGGAATTAAAATTTCTTTCATGCGGATATGACAACAAGCTAGTAAAAAGGGCATTGGAGAACACCGAAAAGATGGAGAGGAGTAAACTTTTAGAAAGAAAAGATGATAAAAGACAAGATGATAAGCAAGATAATAAGCAAAACTCCTTTGATTGGGCCTTTGTGACCACTTTTTGTAACCAGTACAAATCTATAGAGAAAATTATGTACAAACATTGGGGGGTCCTACAGAAAGATCCCATTTTAGGACAACAACTCCCCGCAAAACCTAAATGTATATATAGGAGGGCCCCCAACTTAGGAAATACCCTTACACGAAGCGCATTACCACCAGTACCACAAGGTGGAGTAAAATCAAAGGGGTTTTATAGATGCATGAATTGTATAGGATGTAGAGAAATTAAAATGGAGAACCAAAGCAAGACTAGTGAAGTTACCATCAATGGCAAAAAATCTAACATCAGAGAATTCATCACATGTAATACTAAAAATGTGGTGTATGCCAAAGAGTGCGATTGCGGCCTGTTTTACATCGGGAGGACATCTAGAGCCCTTAAAATACGGGTGGGAGAGCATTTAAGAAACATCAGAAAAGGCCTGGAGACGCATGCACTCTCAGACCACTTTAGGAAGCAACATGGCTGCTCCACAACTGCAATTAGGCGCTTTATAGGCTTACAGTGTGTAAAGGGTCACTGGAGGAGGCGAGATCTGCCAAACCAACTAGCAAAGGCAGAAATGAAAGCCATCTACGAGCTAGGGACTTTGCAGCCAAAGGGCCTCAACTTAGATTTTGAAGTCAAATGGTTTCTGTAGTTCTTTATGGGTCCCTTTACTTCTCTACCTTTCCATCACCATTGTGTCTTAATTTAAGCACGATACACACTTCATATATATACTTTCCCAATAGGTGGGAGTGTTACTGTATTATCATTGTAATATTCTAATGCCTTGTACTCTCTGATCCACTAGGATAATAGAGGTTCTTTCCTGTGGCCCAATAAGGGATTAATCCACGTGATAAGAACCCTTGCTTATGCATCTACGTCAGAAGTGATATGTCAATTGGGGACTTAAGAACAAATCCCAAACAAGGTGCTTGCTCATTGCGCCTTATTTTAGAACAAGAACTTCAATGGATGACTTAAACGATTGTTTATGCAACCGTGGAAACCAGAGAGGAGGATCCGTGGTTAATGAATACCCGCGTTACCATGGATACCAGAGAGGAGGACCCTCGATATACCAACAACCATTAAACGACGAGAAAGACGAGTCATGTGATCGGGAAAGTCAGAGGGGAGTATCGCGTAATGCGTGATGACGCATCCGTCACGTGGTCGCGATTGGGCGGAAGTGTCAGTGGGAGCCGTCAGTGACGAGCCACAAGTGGGGTTGCTATGGAAGCCACCCAGTAGTTAGGGAGGATCCTAGCGCACAGGATCGTGGACGATTAGGATTCAAATGTATAGAGATCAGCTGCGCTGGGACCAATGGGAGGAAGTAAGTAGGGATATAAACCGGAGACCTTTTTCAGACATACACATTGGAGCTGACCTTGAGAAAGACCCGAGGAGGGTCGTAACGCGTGGGTGCTCTTTTGACTGACCTCCTGTGTGGACGCTAATGGCATAAAGAACTGTTCCGGCGAGTAAAGGAGTGCTGAGACCAGGGAATCCCTATGCTGCAGCTTGGTGACTTCCTCTGATTTTTTCATGCTTTTAGAACTGGTGTGAGCCAGTTCTCACTTACAGCCGGTAATCAGCCATTCTTAACATCTTTGCCTAGGAGGCCAGTTATAATAGTGAATGTCTGCACCACCACAGTGTGGCTTGTTTTGTTCTTAATTGTTTTTTAAATGTTATGTTTGGTCATGTAATGTGTGTTATGTATTAAATTGCCACCTTTTATACAGTATCACACTATGTCTACATACCATTTCTTTTTCATGGTACAATCTCTGAAAATGCCCTTGGAAGTATCTCCATAATAGGAGTAATACGGAGGTTGAGATATATCGGTCCATGAGAAGTGAGGCGCTGGTCCAGTGGTATTTCACGTATCGTTTTATTTCTGAAATAGTCACAGCCCACCTGTTCAAATCCACCTATGACCTTTTGTCATAGTGCAGAGAGACATTCCTGTGTCCAATGAACAATGAGATTGTAGGGCCCATTATATTGTACAGTATGTTGTGTATATAAAGACCCCCATAGCCAGACCAGCCTCACTTCTCTCCAAAAGGTTTTCCCCGTGATGACTGAGAGCTGGTTTCCAGATAGCGCATGCGATTCATCCCCACGTGTGTAAGTTTTTCTCTGTGGCCATTTCGTTACTCTGTATGTATGCAATTGTTCTTTTGTAGCTAACCTATAAGTGTTTGCCATTTATCCTCTTTCTGTTTATTTGTATTTGCAATCGTTTGCTAGTGTTTGTATTTCTGCTTAGTTATTGTGTTTAGGTATTAATGTCAGGTCTGTAGTGTATGAACTGTATCTGTTTTCCCCTTTTTACGTACTAAATATCGTCAGTAAAGGTGTTGGAACCTTAGCAAGGAGTGTGTGTTTCACTAGTTAGTATAAAGGGTTGTTGAGCGTCTCAGTCGCTCAAACAGCTTTCATATCATAAAGGTTAATCAGCGTTACATTGTGATAATATTACAGTACTAAGGTTTACAGTATAAGCATACCCTTATAGTGTGTTGTTACAAGATTGTCTGTGTGTAAATCAGTGAGCGTCAGCGCCGCTCGTATCCCGCTCTTGCGGTACAGCATCTGCTACGCTATTTGCGTAGCATTACGGTACTCGGGCCGCCTATAGCGTGCTCGATACCAAGCGTAAGCCGTGAGCAAACGTGCCGCTCGTGCGTCTCGACCACGGCCTAGCGTCTGCTACGCTAAGTGCGTACCATTACGGCACCTCGTGCGCCTATTGCGTATGTTGTCTTTAATAAGTATATAGCTTAGGTTCAAGATAAATAATTAGCTTTGTCTTCCATGGAATCCCTTGTGCTGTATTTACCCCCATAGTTTGTACACTAAGGGGGGGATTCAATTGGCTAATTATTCCCACGGGGCTATAAATTTAGCCCTAAAACGGCATCCTCGGCAGCTAATATCGGGGATATTTTTGTTCGGAGCCTCAGCAGGGAGAACCACACGATTTTTGGGAGCCTATTTCAAGAGCCACCCAATTTCCAGGAGTGTAGACAAGTATGATGCAATAGCAGCCAGTATTTACCCTGCTCCAAAATCTTTAGAAAGGCCTTCCCAAAATGGAGGTGGTTATAAAAACAAAGATTTGTGATTTTCTGGTGTCCATATACCTTTGGTCTTGTTCTTTATGCTTTAACTTTTATGGAAGCTGTTTTGCCCCAGCATATTGCACATTGGTGGGTACTTGCATTTCCATGTGCCACTGCTGATAAAGACAGCCATTGTGTTCCCACACGGTACTGCCTGAAACCTAAGAATTATAATAATTATGAAAAATTAGAGTTATGCCCCCTCCACAACTCCTCAGGGAATTCGGTCCATAGGTCGACCACTATTGGTCGACAGTGTCTAGGTCGACCACTATTGGTCGACAGTAAGTAGGTCAACATGGTTTCTAGGTTGACAGGAACTCTAGGCCGACATGACAAAAGGTCAACATGAGTTTTTCACATTTTTTTTTCCTAATTTTTTTTTACTTTTTCATACTTTACGATCCACGTGGACTACAATTGGGAACGGTAACCTCTGCCAAACACAGTGGTAGCGGAGTGAGGTGCACTAATTGGGGTTCCGTCACTGTATGGAGAAAACGACACCAAAAAAAGTGAAAAAAACTTATGTCATGTCGACGTAGTACATGTCAACCTAGAGTCCCTGTCGACCTAGAAACCATGTCGACCAATACTGGTCGACCTATACACTGTCGACCTAACTGTTGTCGACCCTCCATACCACACCCATTCCTCAGACAGCCTGGACTGGTTTCCACTATAACAGGGTGTTATAGCGCGGTGTTGGTACACAAAAAGATTGTCTACCTCCCCATCTCAGATTCGGGGTTCTTCTGGGCAGTCTGTAAATCAGCAGCAGTGTCCAGAATTCCCACAGTGGGGGTGCAGTGCTAGTGACATCACTGCAGTGCTGCAAGTATGGCGGTACGGCGTACCGGTAAGAAATTCCCAGCCGATATGCTGTACCGCTGGGCTGCCACCTTGCGTGGAAAGAGGAGAGTGCTGCATGCACCTCTCCTCTCTACTCTTTTCAGCCCGTTTACAGCCCTTTGAGTCCGGCGGCTGCGGCAGCGGCATGTGCTCAAACGCCGGTTTGTGAGCCAATCAGAATACGCAGACCGGCAGCCAACCAGGGTCCGCCGCTGCCTGACCGCGAGCTTTGATAGGCTCGCGGACCAGCGCCAAAATCTGATCTACGGAACGCCGCCGCTGCTGCAGGAGGTGAACGGACAGAGGGCAGAGAGGCGCGTGCTGCGCTCTCCTCTCCCTTCCCCGACAGCAGCAGCAGACAGTGCATGCCCCAGACAGCAGCAGCAGCAACAACAACTGTGAGTTGCGCTGCTGGGGGCATATCTGGCATTGTGGGGGCAAATCTGGCACTATGAGGGCATATCTGGCAATGTGGGGGCATATCTGGTAATGTGGTAATATGTTTATCTGGCACTGTGGGGGCATATCTGGCACTATGAGGGCATATCTGGCAATGTGGGGGCATATCTGGTAATGTGGTAATATGTTTATCTGGCACTGTGGGGGCATATCTGGCACTATGAGGGCATATCTGGCAATGTGGGGGCATATCTGGTAATGTGGTAATATGTTTATCTGGCACTGTGGGGGCATATCTGGCACTATGAGGGCATATCTGGCAATGTGGGGGCATATCTGGTAATGTGGTAATATGTTTATCTGGCACTGTGGGGGCATATCTGGCACTATGAGGGCATATCTGGCAATGTGGGGGCATATCTGGTAATGTGGTAATATGTTTATCTGGCACTGTGGGGGCATATCTGGCACTATGAGGGCATATACAACGAAAAAAGAGAAAGTATGACTCAGCTGCTCTCAATAGAAGTGAACAAGCCCGTGACCGTGTGAAACGCGTTTTCCCTTTTCCCTGCGGTCACCTCGCCTACCTGAAGACTTCATGGGTGATATCCAATACTTACCTGTATAGTTGAACTGGTTTTGATGCTCCAGCTTAAATAATCACTATTGTAGTGAGATTTGTTTGAACATTGCTACTGCTGACGCTCTTAGGGGTATTATATCCCGGTACAATCACTCCTTGAACCAATAGGGACAGGTGGAGGGGGGTCCCGCATTCCTGCGAGTACCTCACCTACCTTAATACCACAGGGTGATATTTAACTATTACTTGCTTTATATTACCAGTTCCAATGCTCCAGCTAAAATACTCATTGTTGCAGATAGAAAGAACGTTTTTTACTCTGTGATTGCTGGCGCTCTCAGGTGCACTTTATATCTGTACCAGTGGCGTGCGGTGAGGTCAGTGGCTGGTGAGGCACTACAGCCATAATGTCCGCCGAATCTGCCGATGACCCCTACCGCCGCCGAGCCAATGCCCGCTACTGCCCCTGTGTCGATGCCCGCTGCCACCGGCTTACAAACTCGCCCACCATAAATCAGAATCAGCTTTATTGGCCAGGTGTACTCACGTACACTAGGAATTCTTTGTGGTACAATGCATCGCCAAGCAGCAGCATGGAGGAAAAACGTAGCATACATTACAAACATTACACATATGAGTTCATACTGCACATATGCAACTGTAAAACTGACCCAGCCCTCCGCCACTAATTTGCATCTCACTCCGATGCCGCCAATGCCCGCTGCCTGCCTGCTCATCATACTTGTTATATATTGTACATTTTTATAGAAAAAATAAATGAGTGTTTGGGACTGGGAAGGGAGTGGGAGGAGGACATGAATGCAATTCTGTTGTCCAGGGCTTCCATTAACTTAATGGAGAAGAGTCTGAATGGGTTAAAAAATGTAAAAAAAAACAGCCGGTCCTGGTTGTTTAAATACTGGGGGAAAAATAAGATTTTACTCACCGGTAAATCTATTTCTCGTAGTCCGTAGTGGATGCTGGGGACTCCGTAAGGACCATGGGGAATAGACGGGCTCCGCAGGAGACTGGGCACTCTAAAGAAAGATTTAGTACTACCTGGTGTGCACTGGCTCCTCCCTCTATGCCCCTCCTCCAGACCTCAGTTAAGGAAACTGTGCCCGGAAGAGCTGACATTACAAGGAAAGGATTTTGGAATCCAGGGTAAGACTCATACCAGCCACACCAATCACACCGTATAACTCGAGATAAACTTACCCAGTTAACAGTATGAACAACAAACAAGCATCACTCAACTGATGCCACATAACATAACCCTTAAGTAAGCAATAACTATATACACGTATTGCAGAGAGTCCGCACTAGGGACGGGCGCCCAGCATCCACTACGGACTACGAGAAATAGATTTACCGGTGAGTAAAATCTTATTTTCTCTAACGTCCTAGTGGATGCTGGGGACTCCGTAAGGACCATGGGGATTATACCAAAGCTCCCAAACGGGCGGGAGAGTGCGGATGACTCTGCAGCACCGAATGGGCAAACTCAAGGTCCTCCTCAGCCAGGGTATCAAACTCGTAGAACTTTGCAAATGTGTTTGAACCCGACCAAGTAGCAGCTCGGCAAAGCTGTAATGCCGAGACCCCTCGGGCAGCCGCCCAAGAAGAGCCCACCTTTCTTGTGGAATGGGCTTTCACTGATTTTGGATGCGGCAATCCAGCCGCAGAATGAGCCTGCTGAATCGTGCCACAGATCCAGCGAGCAATAGTTTGCTTTGAAGCAGGAGCACCCAGCTTGTTGGATGCATACAGGACAAACAGCAAGTCAGTCTTCCTGACTCCAGCCGTTCTGGTCACATAAATCTTCAAAGCCCGGACTACGTCAAGCAACTTGGAATCCTCCAAGTCACAAGTAGCCGCAGGCACCACAATAGGTTGGTTCAAATGAAAGGATGACACCACCTTTGGCAGAAATTGCGGACGAGTCCGCAATTCTGCCCTATCCATATGGAAAACCAGATAGGGGCTTTTACATGACAAAGCCGCCAATTCTGACACACGCCTAGCCGAAGCTAAGGCCAACAGCATGACCACTTTCCACGTGAGATACTTTAGCTCCACGGTCTTAAGTGGCTCACACCAGTGGGATTTCAGGAAACTCAACACCACGTTAAGATCCCAAGGTGCCACTGGTGGCACAAAAGGGAGCTGAATATGCAGCACTCCCTTAACAAACGTCTGAACCTCAGGCAGTGAAGCCAGTTCTTTTTGGAAGAAAATGGATAGGGCCGAAATCTGGACCTTTATGGACCCTAATTTCAGGCCCATAGTCACTCCTGACTGTAGGAAGTGCAGGAATCGACCCAGCTGGAATTCCTCTGTAGGGGCCTTCCTGGCCTCACACCAAGCAACATATTTTCGCCATATACGGTGATAATGCTTTGCTGTCACATCCTTCCTAGCCTTTATCAGCGTAGGAATAACTTCATCCGGAATGCCTTTTTCCGCTAGGATCCGGCGTTCAACCGAGATGCCGTTAAACGCAGCCGCTGTAAGTCTTGAAACAGACAGGGCCCCTGTTGTAACAGGTCCTGTCTGAGAGGCAGAGGCCACGGGTCCTCTGTGAGCATTTCTTGCAATTCCGGGTACCAAGTCCTTCTTGGCCAATCCGGAACAATGAGTATTGTTCTCACTCCTCTTTTTCTAACAATTCTCAGCACCTTTGGTATGAGAGGAAGAGGAGGAAACACATAGGCCGACTGGAACACCCACGGTGTTACTAGTGCGTCCACAGCTATCGCCTGAGGGTCCCTTGACCTGGCGCAATATCTTTTTAGCTTTTTGTTGAGACGGGACGCCATCATGTCCACCTGTGGCAGTTCCCATCGATTTGCAATCTGCGTGAAGACTTCTTGATGAAGTCCCCACTCTCCCGGGTGGAGGTCGTGCCTGCTGAGGAAGTCTGCTTCCCAGTTGTCCACTCCCGGAATGAACACTGCTGACAGTGCTAGTACGTGATTCTCCGCCCAACGAAGAATCCTGGTGGCTTCTGCCATTGCCACCCTGCTTCTTGTGCCGCCCTGGCGGTTCACATGGGCCACTGCCGTGATGTTGTCTGACTGAATCAGCACTGGTTGGTTTCGAACCAGAGGCTCCGCTTGACTCAGGGCGTTGTATATGGCCCTTAGTTCCAGGATATTGATGTGTAGACAAGTCTCCTGACTTGACCACAGCCCCTGGAAGTTTCTTCCTTGAGTGACTGCCCCCCATCCTCGGAGGCTTGCATCCGTAGTCACCAGGACCCAGTCCTGTATGCCGAACCTGCGGCCCTCGAGGAGGTGAGCACTTTGCAGCCACCACAGAAGAGACACCCTGGCCCTGGGGGACAGGGTGATCAGCCGATGCATCTGAAGATGCGATCCGGACCACTTGTCCAACAGATCCCACTGAAAGATCCTCGCATGGAACCTGCCGAAGGGAATGGCTTCGTATGACGCCACCATCTTTCCCAGGACTCGCGTGCAGTGATGCACCGATACCTGTTTTGGTTTTAGGAGGCCTCTGACCAGAGTCACGAGCTCCTGAGCCTTCTCCTCCGGGAGAAACACCTTTTTCTGGTTTGTGTCCAGAATCATGCCCAGGAAGGGCAGACGCGTCGTAGGAATCAGCTGCGACTTTGGAATATTCAGAATCCAGCCATGCTGTTGCAACACTTCCTGAGAGAGTGCTACGCTGATCAGCAACCGCTCCCTGGACCTCGCCTTTATGAGGAGATCGTCCAAGTATGGGATAATCATAACCCCTTGCTTCCGAAGGAGCACCATCATTTCCGCCATCACCTTGGTAAATATTCTCGGTGCCGTGGACAGGCCAAACGGCAACGTCTGGAATTGGTAATGACAGTCCTGTACCACAAACCTGAGGTACTCCTGATGAGGTGGATAAATGGGGACATGCAAGTACGCATCCTTGATGTCCAGAGACACCATAAAATCCCCCTCTTCCAGGCTTGCAACGACCGCTCTGAGCGATTCCATTTTGAACTTGAATCTTTTCAGATAAATGTTCAGGGATTTTAAATTCAATATGGGTCTGACCGAACCGTCCGGTTTCGGTACCACAAACATTGTGGAATAGTATCCTCTTCCTTGTTGAAGGAGGGGAACCTTTACCACCACCTGCTGGAGATATAACTTGTGAATTGCCGCTAACACTACTTCCCTTTCTATGGGGGAAGCTGGCAGGGCCGATTTGAGGTAACGGTGAGGGGGCATCACTTTGAATTCCAACTTGTATCCCTGAGACACAATCTGTATAGCCCAGGGATCCACCTGTGAGCGAACCCACTGGTGGCTGAAATTTCGGAGAAGCGCCCCCACCGCTCCTGGCTCCTGTGGAGCCCCAGCGTCATGCGGTGGATTTAGTGGAAGCCGGGGAGGACTTCTGTTCCTGGGAACTAGCTGAATGGTGCAGCTTCTTTCCTCTACCCCTGCCTCTGGCCAGAAAGGACTCACCTCTGACCTTCTTGCTTCTCTGTGATCGAAAGGACTGCATTTGGTAATACGGTGCTTTCTTAGGCTGTGAGAGAATATATGGCAAAAAGTTTGACTTCCCAGCCGTAGCTGTGGAAACTAGGTCCGAGAGACCGTCCCCAAACAATTCCTCACCCTTGTAAGATAACACCTCCATGTGCTTTTTGGAGTCGGCATCACCTGTCCATTGCCGAGTCCACAGGACCCTTCTGGCAGAAATTGACATTGCATTTATTCTAGAGCCCAGTAGGCAAATGTCCCTCTGGGCATCCCTCATATATAGGACAGCGTCTTTTATATGCCCCAGGGTCAGTAAAATGGTATCCTTGTCTAAGGTATCCATATCCTCAGACAGATTATCTGTCCATGCTGCTACAGCACTACACATCCAGGCCGACGCAATAGCCGGCCTCAGTATAGTACCTGAGTGTGCATAAACAGACTTCAGGATACTTTCCCGCTTCCTATCTGCAGGATCCTTTAGGGCGGCCGTATCCTGTGACGGCAGGGCAACCTTTTTAGATAAGCGTGTCAGAGCTTTATCTACCCTAGGGGAGGATTCCCAGCGCATCCTGTCCGTTGGCGGGAAGGGGTACGCCATAAGTAACCTTTTGGAAATCAGCACTTTCTTATCGGGGGAATCCCATGCTTTTTCACATAATTCATTTAACTCATGTGAAGGGGGAAAAGTCACCTCTTGCTTTTTCTCCCCATACATATACACCCTTTTGTCAGGGACAGGGTTTTCCTCCGATATGTGCAATACATCCTTCATTGCTATAATCATGTATCGAATGGCTTTAGTCATTTTAGGCTGTAACTTTGCCTCGTCGTCATCGACACTGGAGTCAGAATCCGTGTCGACATCTGTGTCAACCAACTGGGATAGTGGGCACTTTTGAGACCCTGACGGCCTCTGAGCTGCAGAATCAGACACGGGTTGAGACCCTGACTGATTATCCAACCTTTTATGCAAGGAGCTTACGTTATCATTTAACACCTTCCACATATCCATCCAATCAGGTGTCGGCGCCGTCGGCGGCGACACCACAGTCACTTGCACTTGTTCTGCCTCCACGTAACCGTCCTCGTCAAACATGTCGACACAAACGTACCGACACACCGCACACACACAGGGAATGCTCTAATTGAGGACAGGACCCCACAAGGCCTTTTGGGGAGACAGAGAGAGAGTATGCCAGCACACACCCCAGCGCTATATAACCCAGGGATTACACAGTAACTTAGTGTTTACCCAGTAGCTGCTGTTTATGATAATTTGCGCCTAAATTTATGTGCCCCCCTCTCTTTTTACCCTTTTTCTACCTTGATACTGCAGGGGAGAGCCTGGGGAGCTTCCTCTCAGCGGAGCTGTGAAGAGAAAATGGCGCTGGTTAGTGCTGAGGAAGAAGGCCCCGCCCCCTCAGCGGCGGGCTTCTGTCCCGGGTCTGTGTAATAAAATGGCGGGGGCTCGTACATATATACAGTGCCCAGCTGTATATATGTGTCTTTTTGCCAAGAGGTATCCTAATTGCTGCCCAGGGCGCCCCCCCCTGCGCCCTGCACCCTACAGTGACCGGAGTGTGTGGGTAGTGTGGGCGCAATGGCGCACAGCTGCAGTGCTGTGCGCTACCTCATGTGAAGACAGGAGTCTTCTGCCGCCGATTTCGATGTCTTCTTGCTTCTGCCGGCTTCTGACTTCTGGCTCTGCGAGGGGGACGGCGGCGCGGCTCCGGGAACGGACGACAAGGTCAGGTCCTGTGTTCGATCCCTCTGGAGCTAATGGTGTCCAGTAGCCTAAGAAGCGCAACCTAGCCGCAGTTAGTAGGTTTGCTTCTCTCCCCTCAGTCCCACGTAGCAGAGAGTCTGTCGCCAGCAGAAGCTCTCTGAAAATAAAAAAACCTAACTAAAATACTTTCTTTTCTCTATCGTCCTAGTGGATGCTGGGGTTCCTGAAAGGACCATGGGGAATAGCGGCTCCGCAGGAGACAGGGCACAAAAAGTAAAGCTTTTCCAGATCAGGTGGTGTGCACTGGCTCCTCCCCCTATGACCCTCCTCCAGACTCCAGTTAGATTTTTGTGCCCGGCCGAGAAGGGTGCAATCTAGGTGGCTCTCCTAAAGAGCTGCTTAGAAAAAGTTTAGCTAGGTTTTTTATTTTACAGTGATTCCTGCTGGCAACAGGATCACTGCAGCGAGGGACTGAGGGGAGAAGGAGTCAACTCACCTGCGTGCAGGATGGATTGGCTTCTTGGCTACTGGACATCAAGCTCCAGAGGGACGATCACAGGTACAGCCTGGATGGTCACCGGAGCCGCGCCGCCGGCCCCCTTGCAGATGCTGAAGTCAGAAGAGGTCCAGAATCGGCGGCTGAAGACTCCTGCAGTCTTCTAAAGGTAGCGCACAGCACTGCAGCTGTGCGCCATTTTCCTCTCAGCACACTTCACACGCGGTCACTGAGGGTGCAGGGCGCTGGGGGGGGGCGCCCTGGGAGGCAAATGTAACCTATATAAAGGCTAAAAATACCTCACATATAGCCCCTAGAGGCTATATGGAGATATTTAACCCCTGCCTGATTTCTCTAAATAGCGGGAGACGAGCCCGCCAGAAAAGGGGCGGGGCCTATCTCCTCAGCACACGGCGCCATTTCCTCTCACAGCTCCGCTGGTCAGGACGGCTCCCAAGTCTCTCCCCTGCACTGCACTACAGAAACAGGGTAAAACAGAGAGGGGGGGGCAAATTTATGGCGATATTTTGATATAACAAAGCAGCTATAAGGGAGCACTTATTATAAGGCTATCCCTGATATATATATAGCGCTTTTGGTGTGTGCTGGCAAACTCTCCCTCTGTCTCCCCAAAGGGCTAGTGGGTCCTGTCTTCGTTAGGAGCATTCCCTGTGTGTCTGCTGTGTGTCGGTACGTGTGTGTCGACATGTATGAGGACGATATTGGTGTGGAGGCGGAGCAATTGCCAAATATGAGGATGTCACCCCCTAGGGAGTCGACACCAGAATGGATGCCTTTATTTATGGAACTACGGGATAGTGTCAACACGCTAAAGCAGTCGTTTGACGACATGAGGCGGCCGGACAATCAATTAGTGCCTGTCCAGGCGACTCAAACACCGTCAGGGGCTGTGAAACGCCCTTTGCCTCAGTCGGTCGACACAGACCCAGACACAGGCACTGACTCCAGTGGTGACGGTGACGAATCAACCGTATTTTCCAGTAGGGCCACACGTTATATGATTTTGGCAATGAAGGAGGCGTTACATTTAGCTGATACTACAGGTACCACTAAACAGGGTATTATGTGGGGTGTGAAAAAACTACCTATAGTTTTTCCTGAATCAGAAGAATTAAATGACGTGTGTAATGAAGCGTGGGTTGCCCCTGATAAAAAGCTGATAATTTCAAAGAAATTATTGGCATTATACCCTTTCCCACCAGAGGTTAGGGAGCGCTGGGAAACACCTCCTAGGGTGGACAAGGCGCTAACACGCTTATCTAAACAAGTGGCGTTACCCTCTCCTGAGACGGCCGCACTTAAAGATCCATCAGATAGGAGGATGGAAAATATCCAAAAAAGTATATACACACATGCAGGTGTTATACTACGACCAGCTGTAGCGACTGCCTGGATGTGCAGTGCTGGGGTAGTTTGGTCAGAGTCCCTGATTGAAAATATTGATACCCTGGACAGGGACAATATTTTACTGTCGTTAGAACAAATAAAGGATGCATTTCTTTATATGCGTGATGCACAGAGGGATATCTGCACACTGGCATCACGGGTAAGTGCTATGTCCATTTCGGCCAGAAGAGCTTTATGGACGCGACAGTGGACAGGCGATGCGGATTCAAAACGGCATATGGAAGTTTTGCCGTATAAAGGGGAGGAGTTATTTGGAGTCGGTCTATCAGATTTGGTGGCCACGGCTACAGCCGGGAAATCCACCTTTCTACCTCAAGTCACTCCCCAACAGAAAAAGACACCGACTTTTCAACCGCAGCCCTTTCGTTCCTTTAAAAATAAGAGAGCAAAGGGCTATTCATATCTGCCACGAGGCAGAGGTCGAGGGAAGAGACAGCAACACGCAGCTCCTTCCCAGGAACAGAAGCCCTCCCCGGCTTCTACAAAAGCCTCAGCATGACGCTGGGGCTTCTCAAGCGGACTCGGGGACGGTGGGCGGTCGTCTCAAAAATTACAGCGCGCAGTGGGCTCACTCGCAGGTAGATCCCTGGATCCTGCAGATAATATCTCAAGGGTACAGGTTGGAATTAGAGACAGATCCACCTCGCCGTTTCCTGAAGTCTGCTTTACCAACGTCCCCCTCCGAAAGGGAGACGGTTTTGGAAGCCATTCACAAGCTGTACTCTCAGCAGGTGATAGTCAAGGTACCTCTTCTACAACAAGGGAAGGGGTATTATTCCACTCTTTTTGTGGTACCGAAGCCGGATGGCTCGGTAAGGCCTATTCTAAATCTGAAGTCCTTGAACCTGTACATAAAGAAATTCAAGTTCAAGATGGAGTCACTCAGAGCAGTGATAGCGAACCTGGAAGAGGGGGACTTTATGGTATCCTTGGACATCAAGGATGCGTATCTCCACGTTCCAATTTACCCCTCACACCAGGGGTACCTCAGGTTCGTTGTACAAAACTGTCACTATCAGTTTCAGACGCTGCCGTTCGGATTGTCCACGGCACCTCGGATCTTTACAAAGGTAATGGCCGAGATGATGATTCTTCTTCGAAGAAAAGGCATATTAATTATCCCATACTTGGACGATCTCCTAATAAGGGCAAGGTCCAGAGAACAGCTAGAGATGGGATTAGCACTGTCTCAAGAAGTGCTCAAACAGCACGGGTGGATTCTGAATATTCCAAAATCCCAGTTAATGCCGACAACTCGGCTGCTGTTCCTAGGGATGATTCTGGACACGGTTCAGAAAAAGGTTTTTCTCCCGGAGGAAAAAGCCAAGGAGTTATCCGAGCTTGTCAGGAACCTCCTAAAACCAGGAAAGGTGTCTGTACATCAATGCACAAGAGTCCTGGGAAAAATGGTGGCTTCTTACGAAGCAATTCCATTCGGCAGATTCCACGCAAGAATTTTCCAAAGGGGTCTGTTGGACAAATGGTCAGGGTCGCATCTTCAGATGCACCTACGGATAACCCTGTCTCCAAGGACAAGGGTGTCTCTTCTGTGGTGGTTGCAGAGTCCTCATCTATTGGAGGGCCGCAGATTCGGCATACAGGATTGGATCCTGGTGACCACGGACGCCAGCCTGAGAGGCTGGGGAGCAGTCACACAAGGAAGAAACTTCCAGGGAGTATGGACGAGTCTGGAAACGTCTCTTCACATAAACATTCTGGAACTAAGAGCAATATACAATGCTCTAAGCCAGGCAGAACCTCTGCTTCAGGGAAAACCGGTGTTGATCCAGTCGGACAACATCACGGCAGTCGCCCATGTGAACAGACAGGGCGGCACAAGAAGCAGGAGTGCAATGGCAGAAGCTGCAAGGATTCTTCGCTGGGCAGAGAATCATGTGATAGCACTGTCAGCAGTGTTCATCCCGGGAGTGGACAACTGGGAAGCAGACTTCCTCAGCAGACACGATCTTCACCCGGGAGAGTGGGGACTTCATCCAGAAGTCTTCCACATGCTGGTAACCCGTTGGGAAAGACCAATGGTGGACATGATGGCGTCTCGCCTCAACAAAAAACTGGACAGGTATTGCGCCAGGTCAAGAGATCCGCAGGCAATAGCTGTGGACGCGCTGGTAACGCCTTGGGTGTACCAGTCGGTGTATGTGTTTCCTCCTCTGCCTCTCATACCAAAAGTATTGAGAATTATACGGCAAAGAGGCGTAAGAACGATACTAGTGGTTCCGGATTGGCCAAGAAGGACTTGGTACCCGGAACTTCAAGAGATGATCACGGAAGATCCGTGGCCTCTACCTCTAAGGAGGGACTTGCTTCAGCAGGGTCCCTGTCTGTTTCAAGACTTACCGCGGCTGCGTTTGACGGCATGGCGGTTGAACGCCGGATCCTAAAGGAAAAAGGCATGCCGGAAGAAGTCATTCCTACTTTGATTAAAGCAAGGAAGGAAGTAACCGTGCAACATTATCACCGAATTTGGCGAAAATATGTTGCGTGGTGCGAAGATCGGAGTGCTCCGACGGAGGAATTTCAACTGGGTCGATTCCTACATTTCCTGCAATCAGGATTGTCTATGGGTCTCAAATTGGGATCTATTAAGGTTCAAATTTCGGCCCTGTCGATTTTCTTTCAAAAAGAATTGGCTTCAGTCCCTGAAGTCCAGACCTTTGTTAAGGGAGTGCTGCATATACAGCCTCCTGTGGTGCCTCCAGTGGCACCGTGGGATCTCAATGTGGTTTTGGACTTTCTAAAATCTCATTGGTTTGAACTACTAAAAAAATAAGAATTTACTTACCGATAATTCTATTTCTCGGAGTCCGTAGTGGATGCTGGGGTTCCTGAAAGGACCATGGGGAATAGCGGCTCCGCAGGAGACAGGGCACAAAAGTAAAGCTTTTACAGGTCAGGTGGTGTGTACTGGCTCCTCCCCCTATGACCCTCCTCCAGACTCCAGTTAGGTACTGTGCCCGGACGAGCGTACACAATAAGGGAGGATTTTGAATCCCGGGTAAGACTCATACCAGCCACACCAATCACACCGTACAACTTGTGATCTAAACCCAGTTAACAGTATGATAACAGAGGAGCCTCTGAAAGATGGCTTCCTAAACAATAACCCGAATTAGTTAACAATAACTATGTACAAGTATTGCAGATAATCCGCACTTGGGATGGGCGCCCAGCATCCACTACGGACTCCGAGAAATAGAATTATCGGTAAGTAAATTCTTATTTTCTCTATCGTCCTAAGTGGATGCTGGGGTTCCTGAAAGGACCATGGGGATTATACCAAAGCTCCCAAACGGGCGGGAGAGTGCGGATGACTCTGCAGCACCGAATGAGAGAACTCCAGGTCCTCCTTTGCCAGGGTATCAAATTTGTAAAAATTTACAAACGTGTTCTCCCCTGACCACGTAGCTGCTCGGCAGAGTTGTAATGCCGAGACCCCTCGGGCAGCCGCCCAAGATGAGCCCACCTTCCTTGCGGAATGGGCCTTAACAGATTTAGGCTGTGGCAGGCCTGCCACAGAATGTACAAGTTGAATTTTGTTACAAATCCAACGAGCAATCGACTGCTTAGAAGCAGGTGCACCCAACTTGTTGGGTGCATACAGTATAAACAGCGAGTCAGATTTTCTGACTCCAGCCGTCCTTTAAATGTATATTTTTAAGGCTCTGACAACGTCCAACAACTTGGAGTCCTTCAAGTCGTCTGTAGCCGCAGGCACTACAATAGGCTGGTTCAGGTGAAACGCTGATACCACCTTAGGGAGAAAATGCGGACGCGTCCGCAGCTCTGCCCTATGTCGAATGGAAAATTAAATAAGGGCTTTTATAAAACAAAGCCGCCAGTTCAGATACTCTCCCGGCCGAAGCCAGGGCCAGTAACATAGTCACTTTCCATGTGAGATATTTCAAATCCACATTCTTTAGTGGTTCAAACCAATTGGATTTGAGGAAATCTAAAACTACATTTAGATCCCACGGTGCCACCTTAGGCACCACAGGAGGCTGTATATGCAGTACTCCTTTGATAAAAATCTGGACCTCAGGGACTGAGGCCAATTCTTTTTGGAAGAATATTGATAGGGCCGAAATTTGAACCTTAATAGATCCCAATTTGAGACCCATAGACAATCCTGATTGCAGGAAATGTAGGAAAACGACCCAGTTGAAATTCCGCCATCGGAGCACTCCGCTGCTCGCACCACGCAACATATTTTTGCCAAATACGGCGATAATGCTTCGCGGTGACTTCCTTCCTTGCCTTTATCAAGGTAGGAATGACTTCTTCTGGAATGCCTTTTCCTTTTAGGATCTGGCATTCAAACGCCATGCCGTCAAACGCAGCCGCGGTAAGTCTTGAAAAAGACAAGGACCCTGCTGAAGCAGGTCCCTTCTCAGAAGTAGAGGCCACGGATCGTCCGTGACCATCTCTTGAAGTTCCGGGTACCAAGTCCTTCTTGGCCAATCCGGAGCCACTAGTCTTACTCCTCTTTGCCGTATAATCCTCAATACCTTTGGTATGAGAGGCAGAGGAGGAAACACATATACCGACTGGTACACCCAAGGTGTTACCAGCGCGTCCACAGCTATTGCCTGCGGATCTCTTGACCTGGCGCAATACCTGTCCAGTGTTTTGTTGAGGCGAGACGCCATCATGTCCACCATTGGTTTTACCCAACGGTTTAATAGCATGTGGAAAACTTCTGGATGAAGTCCCCACTCTCCCGGGTGAAGGTCGTGTCTGCTGAGGAAGTCTGCTTCCCAGTTGTCCACGCCCGGGATGAATACTGCTGACAGTGCTATCACGTGATTCTCCGCCCAGCGAAGGATCCTGGCAGCTTCTGCCATTGCCCTCCTGCTTCTTGTGCCGCCCTGTCTGTTTACATGGGCGACTGCCGTGATGTTGTCCGACTGGATCAACACCGGTCTTCCTTGAAGCAGAGGTTCCGCCTGGCTTAGAGCATTGTAGATTGCTCTTAGTTCCAGAATGCTTATGTGAAGAGACTTTTTCAGGCTCGACCACACTCCCTGGAAATTTCTTCCCTGTGTGACTGCTCCCCAGCCTCTCAGGCTGGCATCCGTGGTCACCAGGATCCAATCCTGCATGCCGAATCTGCGGCCCTCCAATAGATGAGCCTCCTGCAACCACCACAGAAGGGATACCCTTGTCCTCGGCGACAGGGTTATCCGCAGGTGCATCTGAAGATGCGACCCTGACCATTTGTCCAACAGATCCCTTTGCATGGAATCTGCCGAAAGGGATTGCTTCGTAAGAAGCTACCATTTTTTCCCAGGACTCTTGTGCATTGATGTACAGACACCTTTCCTGGTTTTAGGAGGTTCCTGACCAGGTCAGATAACTCCTTGGCTTTTTCTTCGGGAAGAAAAACCTTTTTCTGAACTGTGTCCAGAATCATCCCCAGGAACAGCAGACGAGTTGTCGGCATTAATTGGGATTTTGGAATATTCAGAATCCATCCGTGCTGCTTTAGCACCTCTTGAGATAGTGCTAAACCCATCTCTAGCTGTTCTCTGGACCTTGCCCTTATTAGGAGATCGTCCAAGTATGGGATAATTAATACGCCTTTTCTTCGAAGAAGAAATATTATCTCGGCCATTACCTTTGTAAAGACCCGAGGTGCCGTGGACAAACCAAACGGCAGCGTCTGAAACTGATAGTGACAGTTTTGTACAACGAACCTGAGGTACCCCTGGTGTGAGGGGTAATTGGAACGTGGAGATACGCATCCTTGATGTCCAAGGATACCATAAAGTCCCCTTCTTCCAGGTTCGCTATCACTGCTCTGAGTGACTCCATCTTGAACTTGAACTTCTTTATGTACAGGTTCAAGGACTTCAGATTTAGAATAGGCCTTACCGAGCCATCCGGCTTCGGTACCACAAAAAGAGTGGAATAATACCCCTTCCCTTGTTGTAGAAGAGGTACCTTGACTATCACCTGCTGAGAATACAGCTTGTGAATGGCTTCCAAAACCGTCTCCCTTTCTGAGGGGGACGTTGGTAAAGCAGACTTCAGGAAACGGCGAGGTGGCTCTGTCTCTAATTTCAACCTGTACCCCTGAGATATTATCTGCAGGATCCAGGGATTTACCTGCGAGTGAGCCCACTGCGCGCTGTAATTCTTGAGACGACCGCCTACCGCCCCCGAGTCCGCTTGCGAAGCCCCAGCGTCATGCTGAGGCTTTTGTAGAAGCCGGGGAGGGCTTCTGTTCCTGGGAAGGAGCTGCCTGTTGCTGTCTCTTCCCTCGTCCTCTGCCTCGTGGCAGATATGAATAGCCCTTTGCTCTCTTATTTTTAAAGGAACGAAAGGGCTGCGGTTGAAAGGTCGGTGCCTTTTTCTGTTGGGGAGTGACTTGAGGTAGAAAGGTGGATTTCCCGGCCGTAGCCGTGGCCACCAAATCCGATAGACCGACCCCAAATAACTCCTCTACGCATCGCCTGTCCACTGTCGTGTCCATAAAGCTCTTCTGGCCGAAATGGACATAGCACTCACCCGTGATGCCAGTGTGCAGATATCTCTCTGTGCATCACGCATATAAAGAAATGCATCCTTTATTTGTTCTAACGACAGTAAAATATTGTCCCTGTCCAGGGTATCAATATTTTCGATCAGGGACTCTGACCAAACTACCCCAGCACTGCACATCCAGGCAGTCGCAATAGCTGGTCGTAGTATAACACCTGCATGTGTGTATATACCTTTTTGGATATTTTCCATCCTCCTATCTGATGGATCTTTAAGTGCGGCCGTCTCAGGAGAGGGTAACGCCACTTGTTTTGATAAGCGTGTTAGCGCTTTGTCCACCCTAGGAGGTGTTTCCCAGCGCTCCCTAACCTCTGGCGGGAAAGGGTATAAAGCCAATAACTTCTTTGAAATTAGCAGTTTTTTTATCGGGGCACCCCACGCTTCATCACACACGTCATTTAATTCTTCTGATTCGGTAAAAACTACTGGTAGTTTTTTCACACCCCACATAATACCCTGTTTAGTGGTACCTGTAGTATCAGCTAAATGTAACATCTCCTTTATTGCCAAAATCATATAACGTGTGGCCCTACTGGAAAATACGGTTGATTCGTCACCTTCACCACCTGAATCAGTGCCTGTGTCTGGGTCTGTGTCGACCGACTGAGGCAAGGGGCGTTTTACAGCCCCTGACGGTGTTTGAGGCGCCTGGACAGGCACTAATTGAGTGTCCGGCCGCCTCATGTCGGCAAACGACTGCTTAAGCGAGTTGACGCTATCCCGTAATTCCACAAATAAAGGCATCCATTCTGGTGTCGACCCCCTAGGAGGTGACATCCTCATATTTGGCAATTGCTCCGCCTCCACACCAATAACGTCCTCATACATGTCGACACATACGTACCGACACACAGCAGACACACAGGGAATGCTCTATACGAAGACAGGACCCACTAGCCCTTTGGGGAGACAGAGGGAGAGTCTGCCAGCACACACCAAAAAGCGCTATATATGACAGGGATAGCCTTATGATTAAGTGCTCCCTTATAGCTGCTTTTATATTAATATATTGCCATTTATTTTGCCCCCCCTCTCTGTTATACCCTGTTTCTGTAGTGCAGTGCAGGGGAGAGACCTGGGGGCCTTCCTGACCAGCGGAGCTGTGACAGAAAATGGCGCCGTGTGCTGAGGAGATAGGCCCCGCCCCTTTTTCGGCGGGCTCGTCTCCCGCTATTTAGTACATTTAGGCAGGGGTAAATATCTCCATATAGCCTCTGGGGCTATATGTGAGGTATTTTTAGCCTTTTTAAAGGTTTTCATTTGCCTCCCAGGGCGCCCCCCCCCCAGCGCCCTGCACCCTCAGTGACTGCCGTGTGAAGTGTGCTGAGAGGAAAATGGCGCACAGCTGCAGTGCTGTGCGCTACCTTAAGAAGACTGCAGGAGTCTTCAGCCGCCGATTCTGGACCTCTTCTTGCTTCAGCATCTGTGAGGGGGCCGGCGGCGTGGCTCCGGTGACCATCCAGGCTGTACCTGTGATCGTCCCTCTGGAGCTTCATGTCCAGTAGCCAAGAAGCCAATCCATCCTGCACGCAGGTGAGTTCACTTCTTCTCCCCTCTGTCCCTCGTTGCAGTGATCCTGTTGCCAGCAGGAATCACTGTAAAATAAAAAACCTAAGCTAAACTCTCTAAGCAGCTCTTTATGAGAGCCACCTAGAATTGCACCCTTCTCGGCCGGGCACAAAAATCTAACTGGAGTCTGGAGGAGGGTCATAGGGGGAGGAGCCAGTACACACCACCTGACCTGTAAAAGCTTTACTTTTGTGCCCTGTCTCCTGCGGAGCCGCTATTCCCCATGGTCCTTTCAGGAACCCCAGCATCCACTTAGGACGATAGAGAAAGGTGGATTTGAAATATCTCACTTGGAAAGTGACCATGCTTCTAGCCCTGGCTTCTGCCAGGAGAGTATCAGAATTGGCAGCTTTATCTTACAAAAGCCCATATCTGATTTTCCATTCGGACAGGGCAGAACTGCGGACTCGTCTGCATTTTCTCCCTAAGGTGGTGTCAGCATTTCATCTGAACCAGCCTATTGTAGTGCCTGCGGCTACAAGTGACTTGGAGGACTCCAAGTTACTGGACGTTGTCAGAGCATTAAAAATATATATTGCAAGGACAGCTGGAGAAATCTGACTCGTTGTTTATATTGTATGCACCCAACAAGATGGGTGCTCCTGCGTCTAAGCAGACGATTGCTCGTTGGATCTGTAGCACAATCCAACTTGCACATTCTGTGGCAGGCCTGCCACAGCCTAAATCTGTAAAGGCCCACTCCACAAGGAAGGTGGGCTCATCTTGGGCGGCTGCCCGAGGGGTCTCGGCATTACAACTTTGCCGAGCAGCTACGTGGTCAGGGGAGAACACGTTTGTAAAATTTTACAAATTTGATACTCTGGCTAAGGAGGACCTGGAGTTCTCTCATTCGGTGCTGCAGAGTCATCCGCACTCTCCCGCCCGTTTGGGAGCTTTGGTATAATCCCCATGGTCCTTTCAGGAACCCCAGCATCCACTAGGACGATAGAGAAAATAAGATTTTACTTACCGATAAATCTATTTCTCGGAGTCCGTAGTGGATGCTGGGCGCCCATCCCAAGTGCGGATTATCTGCATAAATTGTACATAGTTATTGTTAACTAATTCGGGTTATTGTTGAAGGAAGCCATCTTTCAGAGGCTCCGCTGTTATCATACTGTTAACTGGGTTTAGATCACAGGTTGTACGGTGTGATTGGTGTGGCTGGTATGAGTCTTACCCGGGATTCAAAATCCTCCCTTATTGTGTACGCTCGTCCGGGCACAGTACCTAACTGGAGTCTGGAGGAGGGTCATAGGGGGAGGAGCCAGTGCACACCACCTGATCTGGAAAAGCTTTACTTTTTGTGCCCTGTCTCCTGCGGAGCCGCTATTCCCCATGGTCCTTTCAGGAACCCCAGCATCCACTACGGACTCCGAGAAATAGATTTATCGGTAAGTAAAATCTTATTATTAGCAAGCTCAGGAGAGCTCACTAAAAGCACCCAGCTCTGGCCGGGCACAGATTCTAACTGAGGTCTGGAGGAGGGGCATAGAGGGAGGAGCCAGTGCACACCAGGTAGTACTAAATCTTTCTTTAGAGTGCCCAGTCTCCTGCGGAGCCCGTCTATTCCCCATGGTCCTTACGGAGTCCCCAGCATCCACTAGGACGTTAGAGAAATTGGACAGGGGTTCCCCGTATTTAGACAACCAGCACCGGGCTCTTAGTCCGGTCCTGGTTCCAAAAATACGGGGGACAAAAGATGTAGGGGTCCCCCGTATTTTTAAAACCAGCACCGGGCTCCACTAGCCAGGGACATAATGCCACAGCCGGGGGACACATTTACGTAGGTCCCTGCGGCCGTGGCATCACCCCCCCCCAACTAGTCACCCCTGGCCGGGGTTCCCTGGAGGAGTGGGGACCCGTTAAATCAAGGGGTCCCCCCACTCCAGGCACCCAAGGGCCAGGGGTGAAGCCCGAGGCTGTCCCCAGCACCCCTGGGCGGTGGGTGCCAGGCTGATAGTCATGAGTGTTAAAAAAAGAATATTGTTTTTTGTTGTGGAACTACAAGGCCCAGAAAGCCTCCCCCACTTGCTGGTACTTGGAGAACCTCAAGTACCAGCATGCGGGGAAATAACGGGCTCGCTGGTACTTGTAGTTCTACAACAACAAAAATACCCAAATAAAAACACAACACACACACCGTGAAAGTAAAATGTTATTATAACACACTTACACACTCACACATACTTACCTACATCCCACGCCGGTCACGTCCACTTGTCCAGTAGAATCCAATAGGGGTACCTGTAAAAATGAGAGACAGATTACTTACCTACATCCCACGCCGGTCACGTCCACTTGTCCAGTAGAATCCAGTAGGGGAATCTGTAAAATGAGAGACAGATTACTTACCTACATCCCACGCCGGTCACGTCCACTAGAATCCAATAGGGGCACCTGTAAAAGTGAATGAAAATAAGCAGTTACAGAGGGGGGGAAGAGAGAGAGAGAGAGAGAGAGAGACTCACTTGTTGCTCTGGCCCGTTGCTTAGTAACGGGACGCCTGGCAACAACAAGCAGTCTGAGCGGAGGCTGTAGAGACGGGATCTGGAGGCGGGCGGCCCAGTGGAGAGGTGGGCACTGCGGGGACATTTTAGACAAAACAAATAGAAAACTAACTCATGTGGCATGTGGCTACACCCATTTTTTTGCCATGAACACGCGCACACAGTACCCAGAAGAATTTTTTTCTACTTGCACCACTGCATCACTGTCACATACCTCCTGTCGTGGCAAAACCGCACTGCAGCCAAAAGGGGGTGTTGCCTATAGGAAAGGGCATGGCTTTGTGGAGCCACGCCCCCATTTTTCGTCACTATCTGTGCATGCCCAGTGCTCTGTCAGCTGCTGGCATGCACCAAACCCTCTGTCTCCCGTGAATAGGTGCTGTGCGCATGTGCACATTGGCCCTTATTCCGAGTTGTTCGCTCGTTCTTTTTCATCGCATCGCAGCGATTTTCCGCAAACTGCGCATGCACAATGTTCGCACTGCGGCTGCGCCAAGTAAATTTGCTAAGAAGTTTGGTATTTTACTCACGGCATTACAAGGTTTTTTCTTCGTTCTGGTGATCGGAGTGTGATTGACAGGAAGTGGGTGTTTCTGGGCGGAAACTGGCCGTTTTATGGGTGTGTGTGAAAAAACGCTACCGTTTCTGGGAAAAACGCGGGAGTGGCTGGAGAAACGGGGGAGTGTCTGGGCGAACGCTGGGTGTGTTTGTGACGTCAAACCAGGAACGACAAGCACTGAACTGATCGCAGTTGCTGAGTAAGTCTCGAGCTACTCAGAAACTGCTTAGAAATTCCTATTCGCAATTTTGAGAATCTTTCGTTCGCAATTCTGCAAAGCTAAGATTCACTCCCAGTAGGCGGCGGCTTAGCGTGTGCAATGCTGCTAAAAGCAGCTTGCGAGCGAACAACTCGGAATGAGGGCCCTTGTCTGTTCACCGCTGCTCTGCTAGGCTGCCCCCCCCCCCCCCCCCATCACGGGACACTGCAGCCCACGGGTGGGATAGTCCCCACAAAATGGACTGTTCACGGGACATTTGGGAGATATGCGGTCATCTACTGATCCATCCCACATTGTCCTTTGTATTCGGTCCATGGGCAGGCATGACTGCCTGGAGTCAGCCTGCGTTTACTGCAGTCCTGCAGCCCATAGGTAAAATCCACCACTGGTGGTAAGTAACCCTACTCATAAGTTAGCAGCCCAGCACTTGGGTTTTTCCAATCCTCCTGGGATAGAGAGACCAGTCCTCTGGAGTTGCAGCTTTGTCACCCCAGTGGCCCAAGTGTAATGGACAGGGATTCTTAAGACACCTCTTCAATATACCAAAACAGATTTTTCTAATAAACTTTCATTGAAAATCCACATAATGGGGGTAATTCCAAGTTGATCGCAGCAGGATTTTTTTTAGCAATTGGGCAAAACCATGTGCACTGCAGGGGAGGCAGATATAACATGTGCAGAGAGAGTTAGATTTGGGTGGGGTGTGTTCAATCTGCAATCTAATTTGCAGTGTAAAAATAAAGCAGCCAGTATTTACCCTGCACAGAAATAAAATAACCCACCCAAATCTAACTCTTTCTGCACATGTTATATCTGCCTCCCCTGCAGTGCACATGGTTTTGCCCAATTGCTATCAAAAATCCTGCTGCGATCAACTTGGAATTACCCCCCATGTAATACAATTAAAAGTATTTACTTCTTTCTTGATGCAACATAAGGCCTAATTCAGATAGCAGCAGCAAAATCTTTCCCTAATGGGATAAAACATGGGGGTCATTCCGAGTTGATCGCTCGCTAGCAAATTTTTGCAGCGCTGTGATCAGGTCAATACTCGGCAAATCTGTGCATGCGTATGCACCGCAATGCGCAGGCGCATCGTACTGGTACAAAGCGGATCGTTGCTGGGCGATGGATTTAACGAAGAATCCATTCGCACAGCCGATCACAAGGAGATTGACAGACTAAGAGGGCGTTTGTGGGTGTCAACTGACCGTTTTCTGGGAGTATTTGGAAAAACGCAGGCGTGTCCAGGCGTTTGCAGGGCGGGTGTCTGACGTCAATTCCGGGACCAAAAAGACTGAAGTGATCGCAGTGGCTGAGTAAGTCCAGAGCTACTCAGAAACTGCAAAAAAACTTTTTTGTGCCGTCAGCTGCAAAAGCGTTCGCACACTTGCGAAGCGAAAATACACTCCCCCATAGGCGGCGGCTATCTGATCGCAGCGCTTCAAAAAGTTGCTAGTGAGCCCCCATGTGCACTGCATGTGGGGCAGATATAACATGTGCAGAGAGAGTTAGATTTGGGTGGGGTATATTGTTTCTGTGCAGGGTAAATACTGGCTGCTTTATTTTTACACTGTAATTTAGATTTCAGTTTGAACACACCCCACCCAAATCTAACTCTCTCTGCACATGTTACATAGTAACATAGGGGGTCATTCCGACCTGTTCGCACGCTGCAGTTTATCTCCGCCGTGCGAACGGGTCAGAACTGCGCATGCGCGCAGGCGGCAATGTGCAGTTGCGTCGGTCGCCGGCGACGGCCGTCACGACGGACCTTACGAAGAAGCTGTTCGCAGCGGCGAACACAAGAAGATTGACAAGTAGAAGGCGGACCTGGGCGGCAACTCACGGTTTTCGAGGAGTGTCCGGCAAAACGCAGGCGTGCCCAGCCGTTGAAGAGGAGGGTTCCTGATGTCCGCTCCAAGCCTGATCATCGCAGCGGGTGAGTAAGTCCTGAGATGTGCAGAGACTGCACAAACTTTTTGTTTGTGCAGCTCCCTGCACAAGCGATTGCAGCCCTGCACAGCCCTAACCCCCTCCCCTGTAGGCGGCGATTACCTGGTCGTAGCAGTGCAAAAAATAGCCTGCGTGCGACCAGGTCAGAATGACCCCCATAGTATCTAAGGTTGAAAAAAGTTAAATTTGTCCATCAAATTCAACCTATTTGTACATCTACCCCACCTGCACTGCACATGGTTTTGCCAATTAGAGAAAAAGTTTGCTGCTGCGATCAGGTCTGAATTAGGCCCGTAATCCAGATGGAATAAAAACTAACAGAAAGCAGCAGGACCTTTGTATTAAGGGGGTCATACCCACCCGTTTGCACGCTGCGGTTTATCGCAGCAGTGCGACTGGGTCGGAACAGAGCATGCGCGGTGCCTGCATTGCGCAGGCGCGCCATTGCCTGGCGACGGTCGACGCTGGGCAGCGACGCCGCATGCGAAGAAAGCGGACACAGCGGCGACCGCAAGAAGATTGAAAGGAGGAAGGCGTTCCGGGGCGTCAACTCACCGTTTTCCGGGTGTTGAGCAGCGAACACAGGCGTTTGGAGGGCAGATGTCTGACGTCAATTCCGAAACCTTCATCGCTGGATCCATCGCACAGGGTGAGTAGCTGCAGGGCTAGTCTTGTTTTGCAGGAAACTTTTTTAGCATAGCAGGGCTGCACAAGCAGTCGCAGTCCTGCTATGCTAAAATACACTCCCCCCATAGGCGGCGTCTAGTTGATCGCACCAGCAGCAAAAAGTTGCTACGTGCGATCAACTCGGAATGACCCCCTAAACTGGATAAATCCAATCTGGCTGAAGAATGCGTATATGAACCCAGCAATGTGGTAAGTTTGGGTACGTTTCTGCGTAAAATGTTGCTATTTTTGTGGCAAATTGCGGTGAGTAGTGCGAAAAGCTGCAATAAAAAATGTCCATTACTGCTAGAGAAAGGGGTCTATGGAGAGGCGTTTTAACAGAGGAGGCTTCCTGTGCAGACTCCCGGTGGGCACCCTCCTCGGTACGGTGCAATAGTCTACGCATTTTGTGCTGGAGTCTACTTCACATGCACAGGTCTCCAGAAACATGGCACCTATTCCAGAGACCAATTTAACTACTGCACATGCGAGGTGGCCATTTTGGTGGTGATTTTCGCATCAGCTGCTTCGCCCAATGCAGGTAAGTATTCAAATATGGGTGCAGTGTGTGTGGTGTGCCCCCCCCCCCCCGCCCCAGGGGCCCGTATGCACCGCACCCATTGCACCCATTATAGAAACGCCAATGCATAAATAGGCCCATATGTTTTATCGTAGGCTTTAATACTCATCAGGCACCCACTAAACCATTGACAATCTATATTCTGCTTCACGTCTAGAGTTTATTAGACTATGGGGTCTATATACTAAGCCTTGGATAAAAGTACCAGCCAGTTCCTAACAAACATAGCCTGTGACATGACAGTTAGGAGCTGATTGGCTGGTACTTTACCTCTGTTCACTTTATCTCTGTCCAAGGCTTAGTAAATAGACCCCATATATCTCCAGACTTTCTGTATGCAGCTGGGCGCAGTATCAACTGCGTAGTTGGAACTCGCAGACATTGAAGGTGTTAATCCACCCAGCCTGCAAAACAAATTGTGACCACAAGCTATGTAGGTGCTAGATCAACTGGCGCAACTCTACACAAACAGGCGCATGTTCTCACAAAACAGGAATACACACATTTGAGCTGAGGGTGCTCATTTGTCTTGTTGGGAAATGACTTAAGTCATTGGTATAGTAACTGTATTCATCATCGATGCTCAATCACTGCAAGCGATGCCTCTTGTTATAGCTTACCGTTAATTATTACACTGATATCTGCAAATGAAACGCCCGCTCTCACTTCCCATATTGCAATTATGTGCTATTTGCTTATGTGACAAGTCGAGAATTAAATGCATCCTATTTTGGTTGGTATAGACTCTGTAGGGTCTCAGAGGTTACATCCAGCCATGATTTTACATATTTCCAATTAACACATGCTTAATTAACCACACTTGTTATTTTCACAACGTGATTAGACATGTATTCCTCTAAAAGCCAGGCTTTATCGGGCGATTAAATTGGACCTGCGAGGTCAAGGATTTCACAGTGTTTTTCATCCATAAGTGCTTATAAATATCCTTTGCCGATGGGAAACATAAACATCCACCCACCTATGGCACAGCGCTTTCAGCACCAGTGGGCAGAATGTAATGGGGATATAAGTATTCGTGACCTAATCAGCCCTCGCTTCATACCCTCCGTTATATAACACTGAATGCACACACATCCGATGTCTGCTGTGAGACGTGCGTGGCCTCAGAACAGGATAGGGGAGAGGAGTCCCTGCCCTTTCTGCTATGGAAGCCTCAGAGGTGACTTTGTAAAACACTGGACCCGGATTCCGCAGCTCGGAATTGCATCTGCAAATAAACGTCTCCGATTATTATGTCTCTAGTTGTCATTTCTCCTCTTTACTGTAGGTTGGCTTCATAAATAAAGTTGAAACACTGACCCAACATTTGCAAATCATTTCACGACTTGTTTTTCTGCCTTTGGTTCTGAGTGGGGGCGACATCTCCTGCCTCTAGGGAGACCTTTATTTAGGAACATGAATCCTTTCAACCGTGAAGTTCTGCGATGGTTTAAACTCATCTGTAGTTCACAGACACAATCAGAGTCTAGCCGCTGCACTTGCTGCTGTGAGCAGTTATGGAAGTGTTTTCTTGTATATCTTCATAGAGTATTTCCCTTTCCACTGCAATTCTTTTAATCTCTTCTTTTTTTACCAAAAGTTTTTTATTGACAGGTGAACATCATAATCATTCAAATAAGAAACAACATGTATTACATGAGAACATTGAGAAATACGTAAAGTCGTAGTAGTAATAGTAATTGTAATTGTAATAGTGCTCCACTTAGACCCTAAGCGATATCAAAACTATACACTAGAGGAGACAAGCAGGTACCGTATCAACAAGAGATAACAATAGCAATTGGGGCAGTTGAACATTTGGGAACAGTGCGATCAGAAGGGGGCTGTGGAATCAAGAGTCTCCAAAATATACCATTTAGTATCCTTAAAACATTTCCGTAGAGCCTCTTTTATAATCGGGGGAAGAGTCAGGACATAGGGTAGCCAAATACGAAAATATTGTTCAGTCAGTTTTTCCTTCTGTAAAGTAGTGTTATACAGATGGGGGTGTGGTCTGCGCTCCCTCCAATTGGAATATGTCTTTGTGGGATAAGTTATACCAGTGCAGCCCAGGTGCCTAAGAGGAATTCTTTTCAAGGGTTCCTCGTTATAGCAATAACAAATACAGAAAAAACAAGGACCTGTGGCGCTACTTGATATCTAAGAATTCAGTAATACATAAACAAATTTTTGAAAAATCTGTTTATTGTGAACATAGTACTAAGACAAAACGAAAATCAGTATTAAATAAGCATTTAAAATGAGAGGCAGCAATACTTTTATACTAGGGTTGTGGCTTAATAAGCACCTCACAGCACCTGTCTGTAATTATTAAAATTCACTGCTCACACATTTTCTTGTTCCACGTTAATTAATAAAGCATCCGAGTCTCAGTGATGCTGTTAGTGTAAAGGGGTGGTGGTTATTATAATTAATGTATATGTCTCAAGTTCATAAAGCCATAGTAAATAAATGTGACAGTATTCTGATAAAACAAATGATAGGGTGTATAAATAACTTGATATAATGCAGTTTAAAAGCACTTAGTAAAAACACTTAATAAATTCTCCCATTGAGGAAGAGGGCCCTGTGTGCTGAGTCCAAATGAGAGAGCGCGCTCTCTCTCCTTTCTGCGGCAAAAAAAGGAAGAAGGATTTCTTTATGTGGGTCGGGTATTGTCAAGTGAGTTTCTTTGGGTCCGATGTTTGTAAAAAAAAGTCTCTCACTTACGTGTCTTCGTCCCGCTCGGGACTCCTGATGTTTTCACCTAGGGCGGTGTGTCAGTCTCTCCCCGCGGTCGCGATGTTGCTGCAGGCGCCTGCAGTACTTCTTCCTCGGTCCTCTCTGTGTATGGACACACCCCCTCACATCTGCCCCCAACCCGGAGTTCCAGATCCCCTGGCAAGCGCTGGCCGCAAGCACAGAGAGGACCGAGCGCGCTCTCTCATTTGGACTCAGCACACAGGGCCCTCTTCCTCAATGGGAGAATTTATTAAGTGTTTTTACTAAGTGCTTTTAAACTGCATTATATCAAGTTATTTATACACCCTATCATTTGTTTTATCAGAATACTGTCACATTTATTTATTATGGCTTTATGAACTTGAGACATATACATCAATTATAATAACCACCACCCCTTTACACTAACAGCATCACTGAGACTCGGATGCTTTATTAATTAACGTGGAACAAGAAAATGTGTGAGCAGTGAATTTTAATAATTACAGACAGGTGCTGTGAGGTGCTTATTAAGCCACAACCCGAGTATAAAGGTATTGCTGTCTCTCATTTTAAATGCTTATTTAACACTGATTTTCGTTTTGTCTTAGTACTATGTTCACAATAAACAGATTTTTCAAAAATTTGTTTATGTATTACTGAATTCTTAGATATCAAGTAGCGCCACAGGTCCTTGTTTTTTTCTGTATTTGTAAAGTAGTGTTAGTCCAGTCAAGGTGGAAAAGATGAGAGATCCTAGGGTGTAATAGTGAGATGGGGATGGGATCGGCAGAGATCCACTGGGAGAGGATTGTCTTCTTAGCGGCAGCTGCTAGTTTAATTAATAAAATGCGCTGTCCTTTAGACAGTCTGACAGGAGAGGATTTCGGATATCTGCCCCAAAATGCCCATGTTTTAGTGATATCAAACTGTATCTGTAGGTCTGTTGTGATATATGACTGGAGTGCTTGCCAGAGTGCCTGCACCTTGGGGCAGGACCATAGGCAATGAACCAGATCTGCGTCTGGAGCAGCGCATTTGAAACACTGGGATGAGGAGGCAGCCCCAATAAGATGTCGCAACTTGGGGGTGACTTATGCTCTATGTAAGATTTTCTGATGTATTTCTGAATATGAAATTGAGCCCAATGTTTTATCCAAGTAGGTGTTGGCCTCTAGAATCAACTTCAAAGAAAGATCTTTTAATTTCTTAAAAGATTGAGCAGATCAGCAAAGTATTTTTCCCTACAGCGGTCTCACTAGGGGATGAGATGACTGTAAGATCCCGGATCATCCACTGTTTCTCCCATCATACACTGTTTGTCTCCTTCTTGCCCTGTCCTCCCTACATGAGTGCATGGTCCTCCCCCATACTCTAGTACTCTGCGCTCTAAACTTCCTCATGATTTTCGTTATGCCCCACCACTGTGCATCATCCTATCCCAGCGCTTAACTGTGTGTTGCAATACCTTAGGCTGGATTTTGAAGGATGCCTTCCAACCAATCAGCAGACCAAAGGGAGGAGAATAGGATTTCCCGCTCTCCCTCCTGCTCCAGGACGTGCTCAGGCCAATCAGAAGAGCAAGGGGAGGAGAGTGTACTTTCCCGCTCTCTCCCTGCTCCAGGAAGTGCTCTGGCCTTTCAGCAGAGCAAGGGAACGAGAGTGTACTTTCCGGCTCTCCCTCCTGCTCCAAGAAGTGCTCTGGCCAATCAGCAGAGCAAGGGAACGGTAGTGTACTTTCCAGCTCTCCCTCCTGCTCCAGGACGAGCTCTAGCCAATCAGCAGAGCAAGGGAACGAGAGTGTACTTTCCCGCTCTCCCTCCTGCTCCAGGACGTGCTCTAGCCAATCAGCAGAGCAAGTGGAGGAGAGTGTGCTTTCCCGCTCTCCCTCCTGCTCCAGGACGTGCTCTGGCCAATCAGCAGAGCGAAGGGAACGAGAGTGTACTTTCCAGCTCTCCCTCCTGCTCCAGGACGTGCTCTAGCCAATCAGCAGAGCAAGGGAACGAGAGTGTACTTTCCAGCTCTCCCTCCTGCTCCAGGACGTGCTCTGGCCAATCAGCAGAGCAAGGGAACGGGAGTGTACTTTCCAGCTCTCCCTCCTGCTCCAGGACGTGCTCTAGCCAATCAGCAGAGCAAGGGAACGAGAGTGTACTTTCCCGCTCTCCCTCCTGCTCCAGGACGTGCTCTGGCCAATCAGCAGAGCAAGGGGAGGAGAGTGTGCTTTCCCGCTCTCCCTCCTGCTCCAGGACGTGCTCTGGCCAATCAGCAGAGCAAGGGGAGGAGAGTGTACTTTCCCGCTCTCCCACCTGCTCCAGGAAGTGCTCTGGCCAATCAGCAGAGAAAGGGAACGGGAGTGTAATTTCCCGCTCTCCCTCCTGCTCCAGGAAGTGCTCTGGCCAATCAGCAGAGCAAGGGAACGGGAGTGTACTTTCCCGCTCTCCCTCCTGCTCCAGGACGTGTTCTGGCCAATCAGCAGAGCAAGGGGAGGAGAGTGTGCTTTCCCGCTCTCCCTCCTGCTCCAGGACATGCTCTGGCCAATCAGCAGAGCAAGGGGAGGAGAGCATGCTTTCTCGCTCTCCCTCCTGCTCCAGGACATGCTCTGGCCAATCAGCAGAGCAAGGGGAGGAGAGTGTACTTTCCCGCTCTCCCTCCCGCTCCAGGAAGTGCTCTGGCCAATCAGCATAGCAAGAGGAGGAGAGCATGCTTTCCCGCTCTCTCCCCTGCTCCAGGACGTGCTCTAGCCAATCAGCAGAGCAAGGGAACGAGAGTGTACTTTCCCGCTCTCCCTCCTGCTCCAGGAAGTGCTCTGGCCAATCAGCAGAGCAAGGGAACGAGAGTGCACTTTCCCGCTCTCCCTCCTGCTCCAGGAAGTGCTCTGGCCAATCAGCAGAGCAAGGGAACGAGAGTGTACTTTCCCGCTCTCCCTCCTGCTCCAGGACGTGCTCTAGCCAATCAGCATAGCAAGGGAACGAGAGTGTACTTTCCCGCTCTCCCTCCTGCTCCAGGAAGTGCTCTGGCCAATCAGCAGAGCAAGGGAACGAGAGTGTACTTTCCCGCTCTCCCTCCTGCTCCAGGAAGTGCTCTGGCCAATCAGCAGAGCAAGGGGAGGAGAGTGTACTTTCCCGCTCTCCCTCCTGCTCCAGGACGTGCTCTGGCCATTCAGCAGAGCAAGGGGAGGAGAGCGTGCTTTCCCGATCTCCCTCCTGCTCCAGGACGTGCTCTGGCCAATCAGCAGAGCAAGGGGAGGAGAGTGTACTTTCCCGCTCTCCCTCCTGCTCCAGGAAGTGCTCTGGCCAATCAGCAGAGCAAGGGAACGAGAGTGTACTTTCCCACTCTCCCTCCTGCTCCAGGAAGTGCTCTGGCCAATCAGCAGAGCAAGGGAACGAGAGTGTACTTTCCCGCTCTCCCTCCTGCTCCAGGACGTGCTCTAGCCAATCAGCAGAGCAAGTGGAGGAGAGTGTGCTTTCCCGCTCTCCCTCCTGCTCCAGGACGTGCTCTGGCCAATCAGCAGAGCGAAGGGAACGAGAGTGTACTTTCCAGCTCTCCCTCCTGCTCCAGGACGTGCTCTAGCCAATCAGCAGAGCAAGGGAACGAGAGTGTACTTTCCCGCTCTCCCTCCTGCTCCAGGACGTGCTCTAGCCAATCAGCAGAGCAAGTGGAGGAGAGTGTGCTTTCCCGCTCTCCTTCCTGCTCCAGGATGTGCTCTGGCCAATCAGCAGAGCAAGGGAACGGGAGTGTACTTTCCAGCTCTCCCTCCTGCTCCAGGACGTGCTCTAGCCAATCAGCAGAGAAAGGGAACGGGAGTGTACTTTCCCGCTCTCCCTCCTGCTCCAGGAAGTGCTCTGGCCAATCAGCAGAGCAAGGGAACGGGAGTGTGCTTTCCCGCTCTCCCTCCTGCTCCAGGACGTGCTCTGGCCAATCAGCAGAGCAAGGGGAGGAGAGTGTGCTTTCCCGCTCTCCCTCCTGCTCCAGGACGTGCTCTGGCCAATCAGCAGAGCAAGGGGAGGAGAGTGTGCTTTCCCGCCCTCCCTCCTGCTCCAGGACGTGCTCTGGCCAATCAGCAGAGCAAGGGAACGAGAGTGTACTTTCCAGCTCTCCCTCCTGCTCCAGGACGTGCTCTAGCCAATCAGCAGAGCAAGGGAACGAGAGTGTACTTTACCGCTCTCCCCCCTGCTCCAGGACGTGCTCTGGCCAATCAGCAGAGCAAGGGGAGGAGAGTGTGCTTTCCCGCTCTCCCTCCTGCTCCAGGACGTGCTCTGGCCAATCAGCAGAGCAAGGGGAGGAGAGTGTGCTTTCCCGCCCTCCCTCTTGCTCCAGGACGTGCTCTGGCCAATCAGCAGAGCAAGGGAACGAGAGTGTACTTTCCCGCTCTCCCTCCTGCTCCAGGAAGTGCTCTGGCCAATCAGCAGAGCAAGGGAACGGGAGTGTACTTTCCAGCTCTCCCTCCTGCTCCAGGACGTGCTCTAGCCAATCAGCAGAGCAAGGGAACGAGAGTGTTCTTTCCCGCTCTCCCTCCTGCTCCAGGACGTGCTCTGGCCAATCAGCAGAGCAAGGGGAGGAGAGTGTGCTTTCCCGCTCTCCCTCCTGCTCCAGGACGTGCTCTGGCCAATCAGCAGAGCAAGGGGAGGAGAGTGTGCTTTCCCGCTCTCCCACCTGCTCCAGGAAGTGCTCTGGCCAATCAGCAGAGAAAGGGAACGGGAGTGTAATTTCCCGCTCTCCCTCCTGCTCCAGGAAGTGCTCTGGCCAATCAGCAGAGCAAGGGAACGGGAGTGTACTTTCCCGCTCTCCCTCCTGCTCCAGGACGTGCTCTGGCCAATCAGCAGAGCAAGGGGAGGAGAGTGTGCTTTCCCGCTCTCCCTCCTGCTCCAGGACATGCTCTGGCCAATCAGCAGAGCAAGGGGAGGAGAGCATGCTTTCTCGCTCTCCCTCCTGCTCCAGGACATGCTCTGGCCAATCAGCAGAGCAAGGGGAGGAGAGTGTACTTTCCCGCTCTCTCTCCCGCTCCAGGAAGTGCTCTGGCCAATCAGCATAGCAAGAGGAGGAGAGCATGCTTTCCCGCTCTCTCCCCTGCTCCAGGACGTGCTCTAGCCAATCAGCAGAGCAAGGGAACGAGAGTGTACTTTCCCGCTCTCCCTCCTGCTCCAGGAAGTGCTCTGGCCAATCAGCAGAGCAAGGGAACGAGAGTGTACTTTCCCGCTCTCCCTCCTGCTCCAGGAAGTGCTCTGGCCAATCAGCAGAGCAAGGGAACGAGAGTGTACTTTCCCGCTCTCCCTCCTGCTCCAGGACGTGCTCTAGCCAATCAGCAGAGCAAGGGAACGAGAGTGTACTTTCCCGCTCTCCCTCCTGCTCCAGGAAGTGCTCTGGCCAATCAGCAGAGCAAGGGAACGAGAGTGTACTTTCCCGCTCTCCCTCCTGCTCCAGGAAGTGCTCTGGCCAATCAGCAGAGCAAGGGGAGGAGAGTGTACTTTCCCGCTCTCCCTCCTGCTCCAGGACGTGCTCTGGCCATTCAGCAGAGCAAGGGGAGGAGAGCGTGCTTTCCCGATCTCCCTCCTGCTCCAGGACGTGCTCTGGCCAATCAGCAGAGCAAGGGGAGGAGAGTGTACTTTCCCGCTCTCCCTCCTGCTCCAGGAAGTGCTCTGGCCAATCAGCAGAGCAAGGGAACAAGAGTGTACTTTCCCACTCTCCCTCCTGCTCCAGGAAGTGCTCTGGCCAATCAGTAGAGCAAGGGAACGAGAGTGTACTTTCCCGCTCTCCCTCCTGCTCCAGGAAGTGCTCTGGCCAATCAGCAGAGCAAGGGAACGAGAGTGTACTTTCCCACTCTCCCTCCTGCTCCAGGAAGTGCTCTGGCCAATCAGCAGAGCAAGGGAACGAGAGTGTACTTACCCACTCTCCCTCCTGCTCCAGGACGTGCTCTGGCCAATCAGCAGAGCAAGGGAACGAGAGTGTACTTTCCCGCTCTCCCTCCTGCTCCAGGATGTGCTCTGGCCAATCTGCAGAGCAAGGGGAGGGGAGTGTACTTTCCCACTCTCCCTCCTGCTCCAGGACATGCTCTGGCCAATCAGCAGAGCAAGGGGAGGAGAGTGTACTTTCCCACTCTCCCGCCTGCTCCAGGAAGTACTCTGGCCAATCAGCAGAGCAAGGGGAGGAGAGCGTGCTTTCTCGCTCTCCCTCCTGCTCCAGGACATGCTCTGGCCAATCAGCAGAGCAACGGACCGAGAGTGTACTTTCCCGCTCTCCCTCCTGCTCCAGGAAGTGCTCTGGCCAATCAGCATAGCAAGAGGAGGAGAGCATGCTTTCCCGCTCTCTCCCCTGCTCCAGGACGTGCTCTAGCCAATCAGCAGAGCAAGGGAACGAGAGTGTACTTTCCCGCTCTCCCTCTTGCTCCAAGACGTGCTCTGGCCAATCAGCAGAGCAAGGGAACGAGAGTGTACTTTCCCGCTCTCCCTCCTGCTCCAGGACGTGTTCTGGCCAATCAGCAGAGCAAGGGGAGGGGAGTGTGCTTTCCCGCTCTCCCACCTGCTCCAGGACATGCTCTGGCCAATCAGCAGAGCAAGGGGAGGAGAGTGTGCTTTCCCGCTCTCCCTCCTGCTCCAGGACGTGCTCTGGCCAATCAGCAGAGCAAGGGGAGGAGAGTGTGCTTTCCCGCTCTCCCTCCTGCTCCAGGACGTGCTCTGGCCAATCAGCAGAGCAAGGGGAGGAGAGTGTGCTTTCCCGCTCTCCCACCTGCTCCAGGAAGTGCTCTGGCCAATCAGCAGAGAAAGGGAACGGGAGTGTAATTTCCCACTCTCCCTCCTGCTCCAGGAAGTGCTCTGGCCAATCAGCAGAGCAAGGGAACGGGAGTGTACTTTCCCGCTCTCCCTCCTGCTCCAGGACGTGCTCTGGCCAATCAGCAGAGCAAGGGGAGGAGAGTGTGCCTTTCCGCTCTCCCTCCTGCTCCAGGACATGCTCTGGCCAATCAGCAGAGCAAGGGGAGGAGAGCATGCTTTCTCCCTCTCCCTCCTGCTCCAGGACATGCTCTGGCCAATCAGCAGAGCAAGGGGAGGAGAGTGTACTTTCCTGCTCTCCCTCCCGCTCCAGGAAGTGCTCTGGCCAATCAGCATAGCAAGAGGAGGAGAGCATGCTTTCCCGCTCTCTCCCCTGCTCCAGGACGTGCTCTAGCCAATCAGCAGAGCAAGGGAACGAGAGTGTACTTTCCCGCTCTCCCTCCTGCTCCAGGAAGCGCTCTGGCCAATCAGCAGAGCAAGGGAACGAGAGTGTACTTTCCCGCTCTCCCTCCTGCTCCAGGAAGTGCTCTGGCCAATCAGCAGAGCAAGGGAACGAGAGTGTACTTTCCCGCTCTCCCTCCTGCTCCAGGACGTGCTCTAGCCAATCAGCAGAGCAAGGGAACGAGAGTGTACTTTCCCGCTCTCCCTCCTGCTCCAGGAAGTGCTCTTGCCAATCAGCAGAGCAAGGGAACGAGAGTGTACTTTCCCGCTCTCCCTCCTGCTCCAGGAAGTGCTCTGGCCAATCAGCAGAGCAAGGGGAGGAGAGTGTACTTTCCCGCTCTCCCTCCTGCTCCAGGACGTGCTCTGGCCATTCAGCAGAGCAAGGGGAGGAGAGCGTGCTTTCCCGATCTCCCTCCTGCTCCAGGACGTGCTCTGGCCAATCAGCAGAGCAAGGGGAGGAGAGTGTACTTTCCCGCTCTCCCTCCTGCTCCAGGAAGTGCTCTGGCCAATCAGCAGAGCAAGGGAACAAGAGTGTACTTTCCAACTCTCCCTCCTGCTCCAGGAAGTGCTCTGGCCAATCAGTAGAGCAAGGGAACGAGAGTGTACTTTCCCGCTCTCCCTCCTGCTCCAGGAAGTGCTCTGGCCAATCAGCAGAGCAAGGGAACGAGAGTGTACTTTCCCACTCTCCCTCCTGCTCCAGGAAGTGCTCTGGCCAATCAGCAGAGCAAGGGAACGAGAGTGTACTTTCCCACTCTCCCTCCTGCTCCAGGACGTGCTCTGGCCAATCAGCAGAGCAAGGGAACGAGAGTGTACTTTCCCGCTCTCCCTCCTGCTCCAGGATGTGCTCTGGCCAATCTGCAGAGCAAGGGGAGGGGAGTGTACTTTCCCGCTCTCCCTCCTGCTCCAGGACATGCTCTGGCCAATCAGCAGAGCAAGGGGAGGAGAGTGTACTTTCCCACTCTCCCGCCAGCTCCAGGAAGTGCTCTGGCCAATCAGCAGAGAAAGGGGAGGAGAGCGTGCTTTCTCGCTCTCCCTCCTGCTCCAGGACATGCTCTGGCCAATCAGCAGAGCAAGGGGAGGAGAGTGTACTTTCCCGCTCTGCCTCCCGCTCCAGGAAGTGCTCTGGCCAATCAGCAGAGCAACGGACCGAGAGTGTACTTTCCCGCTCTCCCTCCTGCTCCAGGAAGTGCTCTGGCCAATCAGCATAGCAAGAGGAGGAGAGCGTGCTTTCCCGCTCTCTCCCCTGCTCCAGGACGTGCTCTAGCCAATCAGCAGAGCAAGGGAACGAGAGTGTACTTTCCCGCTCTCCCTCTTGCTCCAAGACGTGCTCTGGCCAATCAGCAGAGCAAGGGAACGAGAGTGTACTTTCCCGCTCTCCCTCCTGCTCCAGGACGTGTTCTGGCCAATCAGCAGAGCAAGGGGAGGGGAGTGTGCTTTCCCGCTTTCCCACCTGCTCCAGGACATGCTCTGGCCAATCAGCAGAGCAAGGGGAGGAGAGTGTACTTTCCCGCTCTCCCTCCTGCTCAAGGAAGTGCTCTGGCCAATCAGCAGAGAAAGGGAACGGGAGTGTAATTTCCCGCTCTCCCTCCTGCTCCAGGAAGTGCTCTGGCCAATCAGCAGAGCAAGGGAACGGGAGTGTACTTTCCCGCTCTCCCTCCTGCTCCAGGACGTGCTCTGGCCAATCAGCAGAGCAAGGGGAGGAGAGTGTGCTTTCCCGCTCTCCCTCCTGCTCCAGGACATGCTCTGGCCAATCAGCAGAGCAAGGGGAGGAGAGCATGCTTTCTTGCTCTCCCTCCTGCTCCAGGACATGCTCTGGCCAATCAGCAGAGAAAGGGGAGGAGAGTGTACTTTCCCGCTCTCCCTCCCGCTCCAGGAAGTGCTCTGGCCAATCAGCATAGCAAGAGGAGGAGAGCTTGCTTTCCCGCTCTCTCCCCTGCTCCAGGACGTGCTCTAGCCAATCAGCAGAGCAAGGGAACGAGAGTGTACTTTCCCGCTCTCCCTCCTGCTCCAGGAAGTGCTCTGGCCAATCAGCAGAGCAAGGGAACGAGAGTGTTCTTTCCCGCTCTCCCTCCTGCTCCAGGAAGTGCTCTGGCCAATCAGCAGAGCAAGGGAACGAGAGTGTACTTTCCTGCTCTCCGTCCTGCTCCAGGACGTGCTCTAGCCAATCAGCAGAGCAAGGGAACGAGAGTGTACTTTCCCGCTCTCCCTCCTGCTCCAGGAAGTGCTCTGGCCAATCAGCAGAGCAAGGGAACGAGAGTGTACTTTCCCGCTCTCCCTCCTGCTCCAGGAAGTGCTCTGGCCAATCAGCAGAGCAAGGGGAGGAGAGTGTACTTTCCCGCTCTCCCTCCTGCTCCAGGACGTGCTCTGGCCATTCAGCAGAGCAAGGGGAGGAGAGCGTGCTTTCCCGATCTCCCTCCTGCTCCAGGACGTGCTCTGGCCAATCAGCAGAGCAAGGGGAGGAGAGCGTACTTTCCCGCTCTCCCTCCTGCTCCAGGAAGTGCTCTGGCCAATCAGCAGAGCAAGGGAACGAGAGTGTACTTTCCCACTCTCCCTCCTGCTCCAGGAAGTGCTCTGGCCAATCAGCAGAGCAAGGGAACGAGAGTGTACTTTCCCGCTCTCCCTCCTGCTCCAGGAAGTGCTCTGGCCAATCAGCAGAGCAAGGGAACGAGAGTGTACTTTCCCACTCTCCCTCCTGCTCCAGGAAGTGCTCTGGCCAATCAGCAGAGCAAGGGAACGAGAGTGTACTTTCCCACTCTCCCTCCTGCTCCAGGACGTGCTCTGGCCAATCAGCAGAGCAAGGGAACGAGAGTGTACTTTCCCGCTCTCCCTCCTGCTCCAGGACGTGCTCTGGCCAATCAGCAGAGCAAGGGAACGAGAGTGTACTTTTCCGCTCTCCCTCAAGGGGAGGGGAGTGTACTTTCCCGCTCTCCCTCCTGCTCCAGGACATGCTCTGGCCAATCAGCAGAGCAAGGGGAGGAGAGTGTACTTTCCCACTCTCCCGCCTGCTCCAGGAAGTGCTCTGGCCAATCAGCAGAGAAAGGGGAGGAGAGCGTGCTTTCTCGCTCTCCCTCCTGCTCCAGGACATGCTCTGGCCAATCAGCAGAGCAAGGGGAGTAGAGTGTACTTTCCCGCTCTGCCTCCCGCTGCAGGAAGTGCTCTGGCCAATCAGCAGAGCAACGGACCGAGAGTGTACTTTCCCGCTCTCCCTCCTGCTCCAGGAAGTGCTCTGGCCAATCAGCATAGCAAGAGGAGGAGAGCGTGCTTTCCCGCTCTCTCCCCTGCTCCAGGACGTGCTCTAGCCAATCAGCAGAGCAAGGGAACGAGAGTGTACTTTCCCGCTCTCCCTCTTGCTCCAAGACGTGCTCTGGCCAATCAGCAGAGCAAGGGAACGAGAGTGTACTTTCCCGCTCTCCCTCCTGCTCCAGGACGTGTTTTGCCCAATCAGCAGAGCAAGGGGAGGGGAGTGTGCTTTCCCGCTCTCCCACCTGCTCCAGGACATGCTCTGGCCAATCAGCAGAGCAAGGGAACGAGAGTGTACTTTCCCGCTCTCCCACCTGCTCCAGGAAGTGCTCTGGCCAATCAGCAGAGCAAGGGAACGAGAGTGTACTTTCTCACTCTCCCTCCTGCTCCAGGACATGCTCTGGCCAATCAGCAGAGCAAGGGGAGGAGAGTGTACTTTCCCACTCTCCCGCCTGCTCCAGGAAGTGCTCTGGCCAATCAGCAGAGAAAGGGGAGGAGAGCGTGCTTTCTCGCTCTCCCTCCTGCTCCACGACATGCTCTGGCCAATCAGCAGAGCAAGGGGAGGAGAGTGTACTTTCCCGCTCTCCCTCCCGCTCCAGGAAGTGCTCTGGCCAATCAGCAGAGCAAGGGGAGGAGAGTGTGCTTTCCCGCTCTCCCTCCTGCTCCAGGACGTGCTCTGGCCAATCAGCAGAGCAAGGGAACGAGAGTGTACTTTCCCACTCTCCCTCCTGCTCCAGGAAGTGCTCTGGCCAATCAGCAGAGCAAGGGAACGAGAGTGTACTTTCCCGCTCTCCCTCCTGCTCCAGGACATGCTCTGGCCAATCAGCAGAGCAAGGGGAGGAGAGTGTACTTTCCCGCTCTCCCTCCCACTCCAGGAAGTGCTCTGGCCAATCAGCAGAGAAAGGGGAGGAGAGCGTGCTTTCTCGCTCTCCCTCCTTCTCCAGGACATGCTCTGGCCAATCAGCAGAGCAAGGGAACGAGAGTGTACTTTCCCGCTCTCCCTCCCACTCCAGGAAGGGCTCTGGCCAATCAGCAGAGAAAGGGGAGGAGAGCGTGCTTTCTCGCTCTCCCTCCTGCTCCAGGACATGCTCTGGCCAATCAGCAGAGCAACGGACCGAGAGTGTACTTTCCCGCTCTCCCTCCTGCTCCAGGAAGTGCTCTGGCCAATCAGCATAGCAAGAGGAGGAGAGCGTGCTTTCCCGCTCTCTCCCTCCTGCTCCAGGACGTGCTCTAGCCAATCAGCAGAGCAAGGGAACGAGAGTGTACTTTCCCGCTCTCCCTCTTGCTCCAGGACATGCTCTGGCCAATCAGCAGAGCAAGGGAACGAGAGTGTACTTTCCCGCTCTCCCTCCTGCTCCAGGAAGTGCTCTGGCCAATCAGCAGAGCAAGGGAACGAGAGTGTACTTTCCCGCTCTCCCTCCTGCTCCAGGGCGTGCTCTAGCCAATCAGCAGAGCAAGGGAACGAGAGTGTACTTTCCAGCTCTCCCTCCCACTCCAGGAAGTGCTCTGGCCAATCAGCAGAGCAAGGGGAGGAGAGTGTACTTTCCCGCTCTCCCACCTGCTCCAGGACATGCTCTGGCCAATCAGCTGAGCAAGGGAACGAGAGTGTACTTTCCAGCTCTCCCTCCTGCTCCAGGACGTGCTCTGGCCAATCAGCAGAGCAAGGGAACGAGAGTGTACTTTCCCGCTCTCCCTCCTGCTCCAGGAAGTGCTCTGGCCAATCCTCAGAGCAAGGGAACGAGAGTGTACTTTCTCGCTCTCCCTCCTGCTCCAGGACGTGCTCTGGCCAATCAGCAGAGAAAGGGGAGGAGAGTGTGCTTTCCCGCTCTCCCTCCTGCTCCAGTACATGATTCAACATGGGAATTTGAAAGGTGGTGGATTGAGAGTCCTTTCCACTGATGCACCTTGCCTATCCCTCTCCTTCTCTTTCCTTGCCCTCTCTATCTGCCTCTTACAACCTGTTTGCTTTCAGGTGGCAGTCATCTACTGTCCCCGTGGCACCACCCTCCACTTCCCAGATAACTTTGCCGCCTGACTCGCCACCGTCTCTCCTCTTCTCTGACCTTCCTTCCCTCATCCTGGGAGACGTCAACATCCTAATAAGAATTATTGTTGATTGAATCCAACATTTACAAGGTGGGCGGTGCCCTCTCATCCAGTATTTACGAGTGCAGTGGCACTACGCTGGGGGGTGCATCCCAGGGTAGCAGGAAGGTTCATGGTTAAACCTCCCCCCCCCCCCCCCCCCTCCCCTCCAGGTAATATGCACCTACCCCCCTCCCGCCACCGTGCGAGCACATATGCCTTTTAGGAGGCCTATCTTTTGCACCTGCTATATGGGTGTTGCACACATGTCGTGCACACTGCTGATGTGGAGGCGATGGCATCTTGAGATGTGCCAGGCTCCGTGGGTGGTATTTTTCTGTGCTCTTTTTATTATTATTTTTTTACAGCAATTCCACCCAATTCGCCAGCAACTCTGCCTCGCCCCACACTCGTTATGAAGAATAGTATGATAAAGAGTGATTGTATCTAACTAAATCATAAGAAAATGAAGAAAAAAACAAAACGCCTAAGATACAGAGTAGGAAGGAAAGTGCAGAGTCATCAGGTTTATTATGCAGATATATGCAGAAATATACTGCTCGGATAATGAAGTCATCCGTTATATAACTCATATTCTCCCGGAAAAAAAAGAAATTATAAATTCATGTTTCTAATTTGAGATATGAGTAGGTTTTTATTTGACAATGTCATTTTTTCTTAAGAACTGCCATCTCGCTCTCTCACTTTCCGCTGCAATTGCAGAGCGTACGGGGAGGAAAATCTAATTATGGTTTGCAGAACATTTCAGCCTAATCGCTCCTGTTTATATTATTATATTATACCGTACGTTATAGATCACTCACCAATTCCACCACGTTACCAGCGGCCGGGGAGGGTGGGAAGTGCATGAGAAAGCGTTTAACAGGACAGTAATTGTTTCCGAGTCAGTTACTAAATAACCTCAATCAGTTACATTCTGCGATATATTGGGGCAATTCTCCGTTTTGTTATGATGATTGTTACAATAAATCGTCAATGTATAGGGCCCGCCTACTGGCAATTCCGATCAAAATATGATCGGGATCGCTGAATGTATGGCGGAGATCGGCCGATACAATATATATGGGTGGATTGCGGGGCAGAGGATGTCCTGTCAGCGAGGAACGGGACAATTAACCCTGCAAGAGGTTGGGCTGTCCCCCCCCCCCCTCCAAGTCCCACGAAGCAGGCAGGCTGGTGCCACCCAGCCCTGCCTGAAAATAATAAACATATAAAATAAATGCAGAAAAATCTTCAGGAGCTTCCTTCAGCGTGACCGGCTCCTCCGGGCACATTTTATAAACTGAGTCTGGCAGGAGGGGCATAGAGGGAGGAGCCAACCCACACTATCAAATTCTTAAAGTGCCCATGGCTCCTAGTGGACCTGTCTATACCCCATGGTAATAAATGGACCCTGGTATTCTTTAGGATGTAAGAGGAAAAAAAAATCTGAATCATGATATAAATATTGTATGTCAGTAAAATAAACTAATAGGTTTAGTCAAAGTTGAAGGGTGGCTCATACATGCCAATACAGTAAAGTCCTCTGAGGGTGTGAGGCTCCTTTAAAGTGGAATATAGTATACAGTATAACAGAAGATTCGCCGTGTGACAATTACAGCTACGTTAATTTATTTATTTTTGCATTTGTCCAGTAAATTCTAACAAGTGATTTTATAATCTCGAGAAAGAAGGATCTTCAGTGACCCCAGATATCCCCTAATAAAACGTATGTGTTTGCATCAGAAGACGGTGCATGGATGTATTATTTATATTACCACTACCATGAGCAAACAGGGTTTGTCCTGTTCAGTATATTCTTTGATTCCAATCAATATCCGGACAGGTCAGAGAGCACTCTGTGTATGTTGCATGCTGCTATTCCAGGACCTTCCGAGTTAGCAAAGCAAACCAGTAATAGGCAAGAAATGCATCTCCCGCCGAGCCTGCGCCACCTGCGCCTATTTATACCTCTCTATATTTATCTTCCTACCTGGAAATGCATCTGCAAATGGATACAAAGCACTTTCCTGTGAGCTCTCTGCCCCTGGAGCCTGGATCCCTCCTAACGCGCTGATCACGACCTGTACATCCTCCAGCCTCCACAAACCTCTGCTCAGAAATTCCAAGTGGCACGCAATGCTGATTTTCCCGGAGTTGAGCTATTTTTTGCCACTCTAAAAACTCATACGGCACATGCATTACAGGGTGTGTCCACACAGGGGCGCAGTTGCGATTGAGATGCACGGTATCGGAAATGTACTGATAATGGGCTGGCAATCCTGGGCCATACTCTGACGGAGACGCTACACGTAGCATAGGACTGGTGCGGTTTCCCTGTCTCCAATGTGAACAGCTGAGCCTCTGTGTGTGTAACCACCTTCAGGGATGCACCCATAAGATGGACCCTCTGGGTGAGTGCGCTAAGCCACCTCATTGTCAACGCCCACGCTGCACGGCCTGCATCCAGGACCGCCCACTGTAGCTGCTCCCCTCCCTATACTCCTTTGGTGGCGCCATATTTCCAGTGATATGTTTAGAAAGGTGTCCGGTCACTGTGCCACAGTCTCCTGCACAAGTGCCAACTCTCCAGATACATCACCAGAAAATGGCACCACCAGATGCAGATGTGGGTGATAAGCCCGTGTGTAATGCGGGGGAACCCAGCTCTTGAGACGCTCCCCATACAGAATCTGTTTCATACCTGACATTGATTTTACATTTGTGCATTTTCATGAAACGTTTCAGAAAGTCTGTGACTTTTGCGCATGCGCAAATTATTTTGAAAAGCCCTATGACACACCCATTACCCTGACTACGCACAATAGCGCTGTTGCGCACAGAGGCGCTGGCATCAGAGATCGCGGTGTCTGGGAGGCGGGCCGAAGCGAGCGCAAAAGAAGGCTCTCGTGAAAGTGTCTGCCTTCTCAAATGCACAGCCACTTCCACACAGGATACACGGCGCCTATAGTGGATGGCAGAATCTCCGGAACCACCTGCGGCGCCACTGCATATAGGGCCGCGGAAAATGGGCATCTCAGAACTTGTACTCTCCCACATTCGCTAGTGCACAAGGGGGAGGCTGAAAGTAGCATTTGCTTATTATGGAAACTGTGTCTTCGCCAACGGGCTCTGGAGCGGGTGCAGTAGCGACCATCTGTGTACACTGGGCCTAGTCCAGACCTGATCGTAGCCGTGCAAAATTTTGCACGGCTATGATCAGTTACTCAGACATGCGGGGGGACGCCCGGCGCAGGGCTAGTCTGCCCCGCATGTCTGCCCCCCCTTCCCCTCCCCCCCCCCCCCGCACAAGTACAAAAGCATCGCACTGCCCCCCCACACCCGCACCCCTCCTAATTTTAATATTTTCATTGATTGGTTATAAACCCTCATTTGATTATAGCCAGTTTAACAGAACAAATGAAACTCCACTATTACATTTATTTGTATTTTTAATTACTGTATTTATACATATTTACTAAGTAGGGCAGCTTATAGAGGTAGTATGTGCATATCCTCCCCATTTACACTCCATTCAAGGTGACATATGATACAGTACAGTGGAAATACCTAGCAGTTAATGGTACACTCCAGGCTGACCGTACCAACACAAGCATCTAAGTGCTGCCCCCAAATAAGTGCTGCCCCTAGGCATGAGCCTCACGTGCCTAATGGGAAATTCACCACTGGTCCCTGCCCCATTGGAGCTTACACGTGCACACGTTCATGCTAGGGTTAATTTTGTTGGGACCCAATTAACATTCCGTTATATTTTGGGATTGTAGGAGGAAACTGGAGTACCCAGAGGAAACCCACGTAAGTACGGGGAGATAAATCTGATTATCTCTGGACACAGGACATGCCACCATGTAGCAGGTCCGGGAGGAACTTTGTGTTTCAACAAGACGATGACGCACAGGATGGTGCCAGATGACACTGATGCGGCCTAACATGAAGGAAATAAGGGGGTCATTCCGAGTTGTTCGCTCGGTAAAAATCTTCGCATCGCAGCGATTTTCCGCTTAATGCGCATGCGCAATGTCCGCACTGCGACTGCGCCAAGTAAATTTGCTATGCACTTAGGAATTTTACTCACGGCATTTTCATCGTTCTGGCGATCGTAATGTGATTGACAGGAAATGGGTGTTACTGGGCGGAAACAGGCCGTTTTACGGGCGTGTGGGGGAAAACGCTACCGTTTCCGGGAAAAACGCAGGAGTGGCCGGAGAAACGGGGGAGTGTCTGGGCGAACGCTGGGTGTGTTTGTGACGTCAAACCAGGAACGACAAGCAGTGAAATGATCGCAGATGCCGAGTAAGTCTGGAGCTACTCAGAAACTGCTACGAGGTGTGTAATCGCAATATTGCGAATACATCGTTCGCAATTTTAAGATGCTAAGATTCACTCCCAGTAGGCGGCGGCTTAGCATGAGCAAATCTGCTAAAATCCACTTGCGAGCGAACAACTCGGAATGACCCCCTAGATGTATCTGAGCTGTGATGATCATCCCGTTGACATTCTCTGGCGAGACCTCACATTTGCTGCGGCCGGCGCTGCACCCCAACTAGCCCCATCCAGTTTGAGAGATTATACTCTACAATGAGAAATTAGCGAATTTTTTGCTCCATTTCGGTGACCATTGTGAAGATTGCTTGCAAATGATATATGGTTTACCATGAACTTTCTTTTTTTGAGGTGTGGGGGGGAAGGGGTCACGGAAGATAAACGCGGGCACAAATTCTGCTGGTCAATAACATGATCATGTTGGAAGTTTATCCTCTGGTTTTGGCCATACAGCAGCTGTTCTCAGTTTGTGTTTGGTCAGAGAAAATGAACGGAGAGTGCATAAATTGTGGCATTACACATTATCTGCATGTACGGCGAATTTAATAAATCCAAATCAAATAACCGCCAGACAAAGTAGAATAAATTGATTCATCTGCATAGAGAGACCTTTGTGACCCAGCGTTTGCTGGCGTGAGGCTTTTAGCACGGATAATTGGGGGAGATGTCACAGGAGGTTGTCTAAATAGAAAAAGCACAGACGTACAAATTTAAATGTCAGCCAGTTCATCCCAGGGGGCGAGGCGCTGCTTGTGAGGCAATTGTAGTCGCATTATTTATGCCACCCATATATAAACATTATATCTAAGCCGATGTATGCTTCATAAACAGAAATACTGTATATTATAGTAAAGGAGGTGCAACGGTGCTGTAACACATTGCATCTAATTCGTTCATTGGGCCTAATGCAGACCTGATCGTAGATGTGCTAAATTTAGCACAACTACGATCATCTTCCCTGACATGCTGCGGGGAAACGCCCAGCACAGGACTAGTCCGCCCCGCATGTCAGGCCCTACAACGCCTCGCGCAAGTACAAAAGCATCGTACAGCGGTGATGCTTTTGTACTTGAAGAGTAGCTCCCTACCGTGCAGCTCCTGCAAGCTGGCAGGGAGCTGCTTGTCGCTGTCCGGGTCGCAGCGGCTGCGTGTGACGTCACGCAGCCGCCATGGCCCGCCCCCCGCATGGTCCAGGGCACACCAGTGTTGCCCAGACTGCGCCCCTAAAACAGCGGCCAAATGCCGCCGGTCTGCCCCCTCCTACTAAGCAACCGCCTCTGCCTGTCAATCAGGCAGAGGCGATCACAGGGCTGAGATGACCGTCGGCTGTCTGGCATGTGCCAGCGCACTGCGGCATCGGCGCATGCTCAATTCAGACCTGATCAGCTGCTGTGCGAAAATGCACAGCAGTGATCAGGACTGAATTAGGCCTGTTGTCCTAAAGTTGTCTGTACACTGGCTGCTCAATCGCACACAACAAGATACAAGTGTGTATTATTATTGTCATCCTGTATTTATTTGGCGCCACAAGGGGTCCACAGTACCTAACAAAGTACAGAAACAGTATGGACAAAACATGAGAAAAGCCAGTATAGGTCCTGTAGGAGAGGAGAGGCAGATGAAGGGAAAGGGGAGCCGGTGTAGGGCCTGTGGGAGAGGGGAGGCAGATGAAGATGAAGGGGAGCCGGTGTAGGGCCTGTAGGAGAGGAGAGGCAGATGAAGGGAAAGGGGAGCCAGTGTAGGGCCTGTGGGAGAGGGGAGGCAGATGAAGATGAAGGGGAGCCGGTGTAGGGCCTGTAGGAGAGGAGAGGCAGATGAAGGGAAAGGGGAGCCAGTGTAGGGTCTGAATGACAGACACTTTCTGAATGACAGAAACTAATGTATAACAAGCACTTCCTGTATAACAAACACTTCCTATATAACAGGCACCTCCTGTATAACAAGCAGCTCCTGTATAACAGGCACTTCCTATATAACAGGCACTTCCTGTATAACAAACACTTCCTATATAACAGGCACCTACTGTATAACAAGCACTTCCGGTATAACAAACACTTCCTATATAACAGGCACCTCCTGTATAACAAGCACCTCCAGTATAACAAACACTTCCTATATAACAGGCACTTCCTGTATAACAAGCACTTCCTGTATAAAAGGCACCTCCTGTATAACAGGCACTTCCTGTATAACAAACACTTCCTATATAACAGGCACCTCCTGTATAACAAACACTTCCTGTATAACAAACACTTCCTATATAACAGGCACCTCCTGTATAACAAACACTTCCTATATAACAGACACCTCCTGTATAACAGGCACTTCCTGTATAACAAACACTTCCTATATAACAGGCACCTCCTGTATAACAGGCACTTCCTGTATAACAAACACATCCTATATAACAGGCCTGTATAACAGGCACTTCCTGTATAACAAACACTTCCTATATAACAGGCACCTCCTGTATAACAGGCACTTCCTGTATAACAAACACTTCCTATATAACAGGCACCTCCTGTATAACAGGCACTTCCTGTATAACAGGCACTTCCTATATAACAGGCACCTCCTGTATAACAAGCACTTCCTGTATAACAAACACTTCCTATATAACAGGCACCTCCTGTATAACAAGCACCTCCTGTATAACAGGCACTTCCTATATAACAGGCACCTCCTGTATAACAGGCACTTCCTGTATAACAGGCACGTCCTGTATAACAAACACTTCCTATATAACAGGCACTTCCTGTATAACAAACACTTCCCATATAACAGGCACCTCCTGTATAACAAGCACTTCCTGTATAACAAACACTTCCTATATAACAGGCACCTCCTGTATAACAGGCACTTCCTGTATAACAAACACATCCTATATAACAGGCACCTCCTGTATAACAGGCACTTCCTGTATAACAGGTACCTCCTGTATAACAAGCACTTCCTGTATAACAAACACTTCCTATATAACAGGCACCTTCTGAATAACAAGCACCTCCTGTATAACAGGCACTTCCTATATAACAGGCACCTCCTGTATAACAGGCACTTCCTGTATAACAAGCACTTCCTGTATAACAAACACTTCCTATATAACAGGCACTTCCTGTATAACAAACACTTCCTATATAACAGGCACCTCCTGTATAACAAGCACTTCCTGTATAACAAACACTTCCTATAGAACAGGCACCTCCTGTATAACAGGCACCTCCTGTATAACAGGCACTTCCTGTATAACAAACACTTCCTATATAACAGGCACCTCCTGTATAACAGGCACTTCCTGTATAACAAACACTTTCTATATAACAGGCACCTCCTGTATAACAGGCACTTCCTGTATAACAAACACTTCCTATATAACAGGCACCTCCTGTATAACAGGCACTTCCTGTGTAACAAACACTTCCTATATAACAGGCACCTCCTGTATAACAGGCACTTCCTGTATAACAAACATTTCCTATAGAACAGGCACCTCCTGTATAACAGGCACTTCCTGTATGACAGACACTTCCTGTATGACAAAGTGAATGGCAACAATGTAACTTCCGTCCATCCATGTAAAGCATATATCTTCATTATGAATTCTTCAGGAATTGTGTGAGAGCAGACCACAAGGTATGAAGTCACAATCTGCCTGTCTGTGACTTGTACCAGCAATTCTGCAGATGTTCGCAAATAAATGACACACACTGATATGTGCCAATGCAGACTATTGCGTATCTTGGACGAGAGGAACAGGACAGGGAATAAGAGGAGTGATTCAGAAGTGGATGCAGTTGTGTCTTTATTCTAATGCCAAGGGTGATGGGCGTCCTATTGAGACACCCGCTGCGTCACAAATCTGCAGATCTGCATACAAGGACGCACTACTGGCAGACCATCGGTCACACTTTTAGACATTGCCACTGCCTATGTCAGCAGCAGAATGTCTGAGTGACCACGGCTGGTGGTGTCAGTGCAGCCTACATGCCCTGCAGTTCCTGACACCGACATACCCACAACACGCCTACGTCCGGTAGCCACCCCACCAGTTTCCATACAATTTCCATCTGCATCCCCCAGTGGTAACCATCGGGGCGCTTGCACAGTGGGTCTTGGATGCAGGCGCAGAGGTAAAACATTAGGCTTTGCCTGCCTCCACGACTGATCCACCCGCAGAGGGTGTTTGTGCAAATGCGGCTCAGACAAACCAGCAGAAACGCCCACATAGCAGTGGCGTGCGGTGAGGTCAGTGGCTGGTGAGGCACTACAGCCATAATGTCCGCCGAATCTGCCGATGACCCCTACCGCCGCCGAGCCAATGCCCGCTACTGCCCCTGTGTCTATGCCCGCTGCCACCGCCACCGGCTTACAAACTCGCCCACCATAAACTGACCCAGCCCTCCGCCACTAATTTGCATCTCAGTCCGATGCCGCCAATGCCCGCTGCCTGCCTGCTCATCATACTTGTTGTATATTGTACATTTTTATAGAAAAAAAAATGAGTGTTTGGGACTGGGAAGGGAGTGGGAGGAGGACATGAATGCAATTCTGTTGTCCAGGGCTTCCATTAACTTAATGGAGAAGGGTCTGAATGGGTTAAAAATGTAAAAAAAAAAATGCGTGAGGTTCCCCCCTCCTAAGTATAACCAGCCTCGGGCTCTTTGAGCCGGACCTGGTTGTTTAAATAATGGGGAAAAATTGGACAGGGGTTCCCCGTATTTAGACAACCAACACCGGGCTCTTAGCCCGGTCCTGGTTCCAAATATACAGAGGACAAAAGATGTAGGAGTCCCCCGTATTTTTAAAACCAGCACCGGGCTCCACTAGCCAGGGACATAATGCCACAGCCGGGGGACACATTTACGTAGGTCCCTGCGGCCGAGGCATTAACCCCCAACTAGTCACCCCTGGCCGGGGTTCCCTGGAGGAGTGGGGACCCCTTAAATCAACGGGTCCCCCCCTCCAGGCACCCAAGGGCCAGGGGTGAAGCCCGAGGCTGTCCCCAGCACCCCTGGGCGGTGGGTGCCAGGCTGATAGTCATGAGTGTTAAAAAAAGAATATTGTTTTTTTGTTGTGGAACTACAAGGCCCAGAAAGCCTCCCCCGCTTGCTGGTACTTGGAGAACCTCAAGTACCAGCATGCGGGGAAATAACGGGCTCGCTGGTACTTGTAGTTCTACAACAACAAAAATACCCAAATAAAAACACAACACACACACACACCGTGAAAGTAAAATTTTATTATAACACACTTACACACTCACACATACTTACCTACATCCCACGCCGGTCACGTCCACTAGAATCCAATAGGGGCACCTGTAAAAGTGAATGAAAATAAGCAGTTACAGAGGGGGGGGGGTAGAGAGAGAGAGAGAGAGAGAGAGAGAGACTCACTTGTCGCTCTGGCCCGTTGCTTAGTAACGGGACGCCTGGCAACAACAAGCAGTCTGAGCGGAGGCTGTAGAGACGGGATCTGGAGGCGGACGGCTGCAGAGACGGACGGGATCTGGAGGCGGGCGGCCCAGTGGAGAGGTGGGCACTGCGGGGACATTTTAGACAAACAAATAGAAAACTAACTCACCCCTCACTCCTGCTTCAGCCCCGACACTCCAACGCCAGTCACAGCCGCCGGGTCCCGCCGCCTCTTCCGCCTCCAGCGTCGCGTGGGTGATTGGACAGCGGATCCAGCACTGGATACGCTGCCCAATCACAGGTGCCTCGCTGACATGGGGGTGGTGTCCCTGTCAGCGAGGCACTTCTTTCAGTGCCACTTTCCCTATCTATTTGAATGGGCTTATACAGCCCAGTGCTTGGCCCCGCCCCCCGCTCTGCCCCCGATCCCATTATTTATGGGAGGCACCGCTATCAGTGCCTCCCAAATGCATTTAAATGCATCAAATTATTACAATTAAATAAAGAAGATACTTATGACACAGACTATGTGTCATAAGTATCTTCTTTGTATGATTGTAATAATTAATCACAGGGGAGGCACTGCCTCCCCTGACTGCACGTCCCTGCCACATAGTTGTGTAAGCAATAGTACGCAGATATTCCCAGCGGCTACAGAGCAAGTGTAAATACATGCGGATGATGACTTGGCATAATCCATGCACTTATGCTGCCAATGCAGAGCTCTGTGCCTCCAGAGATGCATATGGCGCATGATATCAGGATTTTAAAAATGTTCTTAAAAATGACTTTATGCCCATATTGTGCCCAACTCTGCATCAGCCTTTATAATATCAGCTGATTCCCACGGCCAGGGTAACCCCCCCGCCCCCCAGTGCTTTCACATCAGTATTATCTTATCCGTGACTTCAGTTATAAATAATGTTAGCCCTACTCTATATCCTTACCTACTCTTACAGAAACATTTATATTCTTTAATTGTACATTATACCCCACAAATATTGCCACCTATCACTCTAAAGGGAGGTACAGATGGAGCCTCGCTTATCTTGGCATCTCTGCTGCGCCTAGGTGCACCATGGTTTATTATTATTAGTATAAGTCTTTCATCTATTGTTCTCAGCTGCAATACAATACAGAGAGAACAATACAGCAGGGGATTAAGTCTGACTGCCCTGGCTCAATTAATCCTATTAAAGGCCAAGATAAAGATGGCTCCATCTGTACAACAGTTCATTTGGGGGCAGTCACAATGTCAACACTGATATTGTCGGCAGTGTAATGTCATCAAGTCATCATAACGATTTTATTCTAAACTACACCCACATTGTAGAAACTGATGTAATTTTTTCTTGCAGACCTCTGTTCATTATGCGGCCCCACAAAATATTCTGCCTGTAACTACTGCCTCGGTCAGCCACAATGTAGACAATGTTATATTCTATCTTAGTCTCATCAACATTCAGCTTATGTTAGAAAGGGACGTGTGGCAATAAGGAGTAATAGATAATGGAGTAGTTTGGCGATTGTTGATAACTGGTCCCTTAGGGCCTAATTCAGACCTGACCTCTGTTGTGCGAAATCACACAGCGGCCGATTATCGAGTGACTGCGCATGCATGTGCACCGCAATACGCAGGCGCGAGCCCAAACAGCAACAGAATGGTGCGAAAATTTTGATCGCTAGGCGAACGCAGATTGATTGACAGGAAGCGGACGTTTGTGGGTGGTAACTGGCCGTTGTCAGGGTGGGTGGGTGACGTCAGCTCCGGCCCCGATCAGACAGTGTATATCGCACTATGGCCCTCATTCCGAGTTGAACGCTCGCTATCTGCTTTGAGCAGCAGTGCACACGCTAGGCCGCCGCCCTCTGGGAGTGTATCTTAGCATAGCAGAAGTGCGAACGAAAGGTTAGCAGAACTGCCCGAAAATCTTTTCCTGCAGTTTCTGAGTAGCTCCAGACCTACTCCTACCTTGCGATCACCTCAGTCCGTTTAGTTCCTGGTTTGACGTCACAAACACGCCTGCGTTCGACCAGCCACTCCCCCGTTTCCCCAGGCACGCCTGCGTTATCTTCTGACACGCCTGCGTTTTTTAGCACACTCCCGGAAAACGCTCAGTTACCACCCAGAAACACCCCTTTCCTGTCACTCACTCACCGATCAACAGAGCGACAGAAAAGCGTCGCTCGACCTTGTGTAAAACTGCATCGTTTTGTGTGAAAGTACTTGGCGCGTGCGCACTGTGGCCCGTACGCATGCGCAGAAATGCCGATTTTTAGCCTGATCGCTGCGCTGTGAACAACGGCAGCTAGTGATCAACTCGGAATGAGGGCCAATAGGAGTAAGTCCTGGGCTACATACAGACTGGAAAAATCATTTGATGGTGAGTTGCAAACGGCTTTGCAGATGTCCGCTGTCTGGTGAAGTTTTTGCACGGCGTACACATGCATTCGCACACTTGCACTGGGCGGTTTTTCACTCTCTATGGGCGGCGGATATCTGATCGCAGACCTCGGCAAAAACACAGAGCAGTGATCAGGTCTGAATTAGGCCCTTAGTGACAGTAGAGTAATTACTAATACAATGCGATAGTGATAGACACAGCGCATCCGATCCCTGGGGATCTTCCGCCAGCACACATGTTACATACATCTCTGCATGTATGTTGATATGTGCTAACAGGCTCCCCCAATGTACTATTTGTTCGGCGCTGCAGCCACCGCCGGTGCCAAGTGTGTAATTTGCAAAAATTGAGTTTGTGGCCTTATTCTATACAATGAAAATCCAGTCGTATTGTATATAATTAGATCTGAGCAGACAAGATAATCCAAGACGTTTGTCTATAGCCAAGTTACCAAATCTAGAAGATATTTATTGGTTATAAAGGAAATTCCCAAGTAACGTCATTTTAATTAACCTACAGCATTACTATATAATTTCCGAAATGTATTCACTATTGATACAGCAGCATCTACAACCCCCCCCCCCCTGAAAAAACAAACAAAACAAAAAACAAGACCTCAGGGACTATAAATCTGTAATAACAACCAGCTCAAAATCATTCATCAGAAAATCCCATGTATATTATTTGAGCATCAGCAACAGAGTAATGCTTACTGGCCTGGTCTTACTGACTGGTGATCATTTAATTTCATCTTCGTTTAGAGTGTTTCAAACAGATGACAGTAAAATGTAATTTATTAAAACTGTAAAAGCTCAGTTTCAGCTCAGTTCCACAAGTGCCCGTAAACGGTATGGGGAGATAACAAATTAGATGTAAGGTTGATCGGTTAGACAGTAATAGGTTAAAGGGCTAGATGTGGGGGGATGGGTGACCTCTCAATTTATTGCCCTTCTTGCCCTTGGATATTAAATGAGAATCAGTAGTAAGCTGGATAGTGCCTGGAGTGTATTTTGCTGAAAATCAAATCTATTGGGTCCAAACTGTTGAGAAACTCATCGTCTCTGCCAGTCATGTACCATAACCTCACTGAACACCTTCCAATAAATGAAGATTTCACGAGTCGCCTCCCAACCTCTCATGGTCTTGAGTAGTGATTACATACCAGTATTCTATCAAATCAGTGTCACTAACGTTACTCATCCACATGGATACCCGAGGATGGATCTCTCCTGCAATAGTCCTGCTTACTTAATGTTATCTATTTCTCACCACTAGTCTACACCTCCAAGCTGTTGTATTCTGAGAAGATTTGTCACACTCAATTAAGAGTGACTGACGATAGAAGCGCTATGAGGAAGAGAAAAGAAACAACGGCAACTGTACTGACTGGTGAACTCTGCAAATGGACTTTCTTGGCCCATGACAAAACTAAATAAAATCATGTAAAAAGAATATTTTTTAGGCTTCCATCCTTCAATAATTACATTAGACAAATATACTGTATAATGGAATTAAAAAAAAAAAATCATTAATTTAAGTAAAATGACCAGTCCGTAGCCTGTACTCAAGACGTAGAACTTTTACTGCACATATGGAGGTTATGTTACCATAATAACAATACAGTATGATGACCATGGCATATCTCATGCTTTTACTAATTCCTAGAATTAAAAGCTGAGGGTGCTAGCTAGATAGTGATGGATAGAAAGCTCGCTTACAGGAATAAGGTAATAAATGTTTATCATATAAAAGGGGAGATGTTATATGATGATGTAGTCCTGTATATTTGAAATGTATATATTTTGTAAGCACTAGGTATAACACAAAGTCACAGCAGAACCATAAAATAACAGACGGTATTAGCAGCTGTCCATGGTGCTGAAAGCACCATTCAGAAATCAGTTTATTATATACATAGGCTAATTCGATAACATGGTGGGAGATATAGCAAAGCTCCCTGAAGTATGAAGTGGCCATAGCAACCAATTTCTACTTAGAATTTTATAGGATGTACCTGATAAATGCTAGCTAGATGTTGGTTGCTAGGGGTGACGTCTCCACTTATCTACTTCCCCACTTTTGAGAAGGTATAATACATTTACCTCATTGTGCAAAAGAGCAAAATGTGCTGTAACCCATAGCAACCAATCATGGCGATCTTAACTTTCTACAGCAACTTAGACTAAACAAAGGTGTGCACTTGAAACCCATCTAGGCCCTGAGTCAGCAAATCCCACAACAGCCAGAAAGAAAGACAACAAAAAAAAACAAAATCTCAGCACTTATGGTGGCTGAATAAATGAATACTCATGAGAGTGTAACAAATAGATACTGTTTAGTTGCAAAACTCTTAAAAATCTATACACATAAATATACAATGATACACAATGATCCCAGAGCACCGACAATTAGTAAATTGCCTGAAGGCTAAACGTTTAATGAAAAGTACAAACAGAAGTTTTTCTTTCCTTAGCAACTGTTTGCAGGGCTGATATTTTTCTATGTAAGTTCATGTCTCTCACCTGATGTATAGTATGTTGCTGAAGACGGAGTTTACAAAGTGTACTTCCAAGAGACTAGTAGATATATTTAATAAACATCCACTGACTGTTGCCGGCCTTAGGGTTTAAAACGGCAACAGTATTAAAGGCAGAACCAGGCTCGTTTTGTATTTAATATATTTCCATTTTAAATTCTGTCGGCAAAACCACCAACAATCCCTTTAGTAAATATACTCCTAGGAGCAGGACTTCACATTTAACATAGATGTACAGTGCATCTGGAAAGTATTCACAGCGCTTCACTTTTCCACGTTTTGTTATGTTACAGCATTATTCCAGACTGTAATAAATTTATTTTTTTCCTCCAAATTCTACACACAATGGGGGTCATTCCGACCCAATCACTCACTGCAGTTTATCGCAGCGATCCGGTCAGAACTGCGCATGCGCCGGCACCACAGTGCGCCGGCGCATGCCAGAAGGCCGAAGGCCGTTGTTGCCTAGCGATCGTCTCTGCCTGATTGACAGGCAGAGGCGGCCGCTGGGCGGGAGGGGGCTGGATGGCGGCGTTAAGCCACCATTTAGGGGGCGTACTCCAGCCAATGCAGGCCGGACCATTGGGGGGGCGGGCCGCGGCGGCTGCGTGATGTCACATGCAGCCGCTGCGACCCGGGCAGCAAAGAGGTTCTCCCGGCCAGTCGCAGGAGCTGCGCTGGCCGGGAGTTACTCCTCAAATGCAAAAGCATCGCCGCTGTGCGATGCTTTTGCATTTCTGCGTGGGGGGGGGGGGCGGCACTAACATGCGGGGCGGATTATCCCTGTGCTGGGCGTCCCCCTGCATGTCTGAGTGCCTGATCGTAGCACAGCTACGATCAACTCGGAATGACCCCCAATACCCCATAATGACAACGTGAAAAAAGTTTTTTTTAGATTTTTGCTAATTTATGAAAAGTAAAAAACTAAGGTACATAAGTATTCACAGCCTTTGCCATGAAGCTCAAAATTGAGCTCAGGCGCATCCTGTTTCCACTGATCATCCTTGAGATGTTCCTACAGCTTAATTGGAGTCCACCTGTGATAAAGTCAGTTGATTGGACATGATTTAGTGTACGTGTACTATGATTGGGAATAGTAACCTGTGCCGAGAACAGCGGCAGCAGAGCGGGGCACCTTGCCCGCAACGTGCGCCATGTAAGAGTACGCGGTACACTACTTGTGCTTCTCTGTGCCCTGACGGTATAAACAACACAACATTTTTTATCAAATATGTTGTGTCAACCGATTGTTTGGCAACCATTTCCTTTGTCGACCTTTTGTCAGTGCCGAACTAATATGTGTTGACATTTTATCTGTGTCGACCTAATGATGAGGTCGACCTCATATCTGATGACCTAGACATTGTAGTTCTTCTATAACACACCCGTCAATCATGATAGTGAAGAGACTGCGGGCAATATTGCAAAACCTGTTCTGCACACGTGTAGCCCCACAACCAGAGGTTAAAGTGAGCCGGAACGCGGCGGAACTGCGTTCCATCAGTTCCAATTGGAGACGGAATGCAGTTCCGCCTCCTCCGGCTCACCTAACCCAGAATGTGAGCCCGGAGCAGCATGGGGATGATGGGTGCCCGCTGAGGTTCTGTTACCAGCGGGCACCGCCACCTTCCCCTCAGCGGCAGCCAGAGCAAGGAGGAAAGGGATCTAATGGCCAGTGCGGATGGTGTAATGGTTAGCATTACTGCCTCACAGCACTGAGGGCATGGGTTCAATTCCCACTAACTGTGTGGAATTTGTATATTCTCCCCGTACTTGCGTGGGTTTCTTCCGGGTACTCCGGTTTCCTCCCACAATCCAAAAATATACTGGTAGGTCAATTGGATCCCAACACAATTTAACCCTATTGCTCGTGTACATGTGGTAGTGAATATAGACTGTAGCTCCACTGGGGCAGGGACTGATGTGAATGGCCAAATATTCTCTGTACAGCACTGCGGAATATGTGTGCGCTATATAAATAACTGGTGGTGATAATAAATACTGCTGCGGTCATGTTGGGAGCCAACGCTTTTTCTGTTTTGAGACCACGCCCCTTTTTTGTGGCATGCGCCTACGGCATGCCCAATGCCTTTATGGCTGGGGTGGGTGGCTGGGTGAGTTCCACCACCTCTCCAGAACCACTTTAAGCACTGCCCACAACCACTGAATCTGATCAGGCCCTCTGGAACCGCCTCTGCTGAATGATATAGTACGGATCGTAAGTCATAACCCTCCCAGGCCGGGTCACTCGGAGCCCTAAAACTGATAAACCCTGGAACACCCCTCAGACCCTCTGAAACACAGACAGACAGATATAGATGTACATTCATCGCTGGCAGCTTCCTCGTCACCCCCCCGGTTATCATTGTGATTCCCGAGAACATTTTGTGTACTGTTCTAATCCTCCTCGGCAGGAATCATTATATAATAATCACTTGCACACCTGATAGCTGCGCGGCGCCTCGCTCGCACAACGCCATTATCATTCCGCGAGACTCCCGGCAGAAGAAAAGAAATGATGAAATAGTTTAATCCATTTTCTTGCCATAAGCCTCTTTTGTGTGGGGTTTTATTCTGCAGGCCCTTGTTTAAGCTCCTGCATGATAAAAATGTCAGTGTAACCGCACGTAGTGTTTTGCTAATTGCAGACTTCTCTAACCAGCAGTGCCCCTGTATGGAGAGTAAGGTATACAGCAGGTGTGGCGCAGGTAGCTCAGCGACTGCCGCTGTTTAATCCCTAGAAGAAAACCGATTCACAACCACCCTTCACCTTGACTGCAATCAAGGACACAGCGTCTGACAAAGAAGCGGATTTGTTTTCCTTTTACAAATGCATTACATAGACTGCTGTTATAACCATTGTGCCTGCTACAGCCCATGTGTGTCTGCCAGGCCCTCGTCTGCAGCCATTGTTGTGAGAGAACAATATCTGCTTTTCTTATCCTGCAGTAATAGACTGTACAGTGCGGAGAAATGATGTACAGTACATCGGAATAACAGCAACAAGCAGCGTAAGGGTCATGGAAGAGGCTGTGACAGCACCACACAGCAGCTGGCTGCATACAGCAGGGGGGCGGCCATGTTGTCATCTGGATTCCTAGTCATGTGACTGCAGCCTGTCACTTCCACTAACTAAATTCCTGTGATTAATATTTACCTTACAAATTCTGGATGGTCGGAAAAAGAGGCGGTGCTAGACACCAGAGCATCCCACTAATGGAGGCAGCAAGACTCCACAGTCATATAGTTATGTAATGGAAGGTGCAAGGTCAGCCAGCAGCACAGAGTATATCAGGAGACGAGTGATAGTGAGGACAGGGCTGCATGTGACAGGGGCAGTGACATGATGTGAGAAGGAGAATGAAGGCAGCAGGAAGCCACACACTGAGAGTTATATAGTGGGAGGAGCAGGGTCCCCAGCAGCACAGAGTATATCAGGAGATGAGTGATGTGTCAGTGAGGACAGGGCTGCATGTGACAGGGGCAGTGACAAGATGTGAGGTGGGGAATGGAGGCAGCAGGAAGCCACAGACTGAGAGTTATATAGTGGGAGGAGCAGGGTCCCCAGCAGCACAGAGTATATCAGGAGATGAGTGATGTGTCAGTGAGGACAGGGCTGCATGTGACAGGGGCAGTGACAAGATGTGAGGTGGGGAATGGAGGCAGCAGGAAGCCACAGACTGGGAGTTATATAGTGGGAGGAGCAGGGTCCCCAGCAGCACAGAGTATATCAGGAGATGAGTGATGTGTCAGTGAGGACAGGGCTGCATGTGACAGGGGCAGTGACATGATGTGAGGTGGGGAATGGAGGCAGCAGGAAGCCACAGACTGAGAGTTATATAGTGGGAGGAGCAGGGTCCCCAGCAGCACAGAGTATATCAGGAGATGAGTGATGTGTCAGTGAGGACAGGGCTGCATGTGACAGGGGCAGTGACATGATGTGAGGAGGGGAATGGAGGCAGCAGGAAGCCACAGACTGAGAGTTATATAGTGGGAGAAGCAGGGTCCCCAGCAGCACAGAGTATATCAGGAGATGAGTGATGTGTCAGTGAGGACAGGGCTGCATGTGACAGGGGCAGTGACATGATGTGAGGTGGGGAATGGAGGCAGCAGGAAGCCACAGACTGAGAGTTATATAGTGGGAGGAGCAGGGTCCCCAGCAGCACATAGTATATCAGGAGATGAGTGATGTGTCAGTGAGGACAGGGCTGCATGTGACAGGGGCAGTGACATGATGCGAGGAGGGGAATGGAGGCAGCAGGAAGCCACAGACTGAGAGTTATATAATGGGAGGAGCAGGGTCCCCCAGCAGCACAGAGTATATCAGGAGATGAGTGATGTGTCAGTGAGGACAGGGCTGCATGTGACAGGGGCAGTGATATGATGTGAGGAGGGGAATGGAGGCAGCAGGAAGCCACAGACTGAGAGTTATATAGTGGGAGGAGCAGGGTCCCTAGCAGCACAGAGTATATCAGGAGATGAGTGATGTGTCAGTGAGGACAGGGCTGCATGTGACAGGGGCAGTGACATGATGTGAGGTGGGGAATGGAGGCAGCAGGAAGCCACAGACTGAGAGTTATATAGTGGGAGGAGCAGGGTCCCCAGCAGCACAGAGTATTTCAGGAGATGAGTGATGTGTCAGTGAGGACAGGGCTGCATGTGACAGGGGCAGTGATATGATGTGAGGTGGGGAATGGATGCAGCAAGAAGCCACAGACCATAGGCGTTACGCATGGGGGGATGGGCATGTGTAAGGGGCCTTTCTACAAATGGACATTGTGCAAGGGGCACTATTTCTATTGGGCATTGTGGAAATGACACTACTACTATGGGCATTGTGTAAGCGCCAAAACCACTATATGGACATTGTGTAAGGGGCACTACTAGTGTGGGCACTGTGTAAGTGACACTACTAATATGGGCATTGTGCAATGGGCACAACTATGGGCATTATGTAAACAGCATTAATACTATGGGCATTGTGTAAGGGGCAAAACTGCTATGAGCATTTTATAAGGGACACTACTACTATGGGCATTGTGTAAGGGGCACTACTACCATAGGCATTGTGTAAGGGACACAACCATGGGCAAATGTGTAAGGGGCATTACTACTGTAGGCACTGTGTAAGGGGCACTACTACTGTGGATATTGTGTAAGGGGCATTACTACTGTAGGCATTGTGTAAGGGGCACTACTACTGGAGGCACTGTGTAAGGGGCACTACTACTGGAGGCACTGTGTAAGGGGCACTACTACTGGAGGCATTGTGTAAGGGGAACAACTGCTGAGGGCATTGTGTAAGTGGCACAACTACTGTGGGCATTGTGTAAGGGGCACTACTACTGGAGGCATTGTGTAAGGGGAACAACTACTGGAGGCATTGTGTAAGGGGCACAACTGCTGAGGGCACTGTCTGTAAGGGAGATGGAGGCTAAAAGATACAGTGAAGGGGGCAGGCTGAGAGACACAGTGACGGGTGGGAGGCTGAGAGGCACAGAGCGAAGGGGGTGACTCAGAGACACAAAGTGAGGTGGATTGTTATAGATGCATGGCAGGGAGACGCAGGTGGAAGATATTGGTGTGTTGAGAAATTGCGCAGGGGGGGAATGATGGTGGGAGTGAGAGACGACGCAGGGAGGGGAGGAGATGGTGTGGCTGTGAAATGCAGTTGGGAGATGATGGTGTGGCTGAGAGACACAGGTCGAAGATGACGGTATGGCTGAGAGACACAGGTGGGAGATGATGGTGTGAATGAGAGATGGAGGGAATGATGGTGAGGGTGAGAGACCATGCATGGAGGGCAGGAGATGGTGTGTCTGAGAGATGCAGGCGGGAGATGAGAGACACAGGGAGGAGATGACGGTGTGGCTATGAGACACAGGGAGGAAGTGATGGTGTGGCTGAGAAACACAGGTAGCAGATGATGGTGTGGCTGAGAGACACAGGGAGGAGCTGATGGTATGGCTGAGAAACACAGGGAGGAGATGATGGTGTGGCTGAGAGACACAGGGAGGAAATGATGGTGTAGCTGAGAGATGCAGGCGGCAGATGATGGTGTGCCTGAGAGATGCAGGTGGGAGATGAGGGTGTGAATGAGAGATGGAGGGAATGATGGTGAGGGTGAGAGACCATGCATGGAGGGCAGGAGATGGTGTGTCTGAGAGATGCAGGCGGGAGATGAGAGACACAGGTAGGAGATGAGGGTGTGGCTGAGAGACACAGGGAGGAGATTATGGTGTGGCTGAGAAACACAGGGAGCAGATGATGGTGTGGCTGAGAGACACAGGGAGGAGCTGATGGTATGGCTGAGAGACACAGGGAGGAGATGATGGTGTGGCTGAGAGACACAGGGAGGAAATGATAGTGTAGCTGAGAGATGCAGGCGGCAGATGATGGTGTGCCTGAGAGATGCAGGTGGGAGATGAGGGTGTGGCTGAGACGCATGGGGCAGGAGGTAACAAGAGTCTGGTTGATCCTCTGTTGCATGAATATGATCTTGGATATATTCCTACACAAACAGGCACCTTCCAGACCATGTGATATCCTAAATGAATAGTGATTACTGACTGAAGATGCTGTCTGACCAGGGAGACATTTCTTCAGAGGTTCTCCATTGTAAGAAACCACCATATAGGTAAAGGGCATTTGGAATGGAAAGGAATGTTCCCAGCATGACAAGAAATGTATGGCGTGGCTTGCCCCTTGCGGTATGTGTTTTTATTGCATTGAGTGCCAATAGGCTATACACACCCAGTAGGTGGTGTTAAACACCCCTCCGATGATGCACCCCCTAATAAAATATTCTGCTCACATCTATGCCACAGACTGAGAGTTATAAACTGTATGTACCTGTAATGGTTATGGCAAATAAATGCAAGAAACCAATCAGTGCGCCTGGGTGTGTGGAGCACTGCAGAAAGGAAATGTACTTTTGTGAAGAGATATTACTGAAATGACATTATACGCTGGAGAGGGACTATTTCTGGAAGTATTTGGATCTTGTTCTGTATATCCATTTCCACTGCTGCAAAACTACATTCCAAACAATGATATACACAGCTTCAAAAGCACACAACTGTCATATGTAACAGCTACCACCCAAATTACATACTAATATTCAATATTCATAATTTGTACAAATATAATACTGGGAAAATCTTAACTACACTCAACACTGAATTGGGGGAGGTGAACCATCTCCAATTGTCTTTTTTTTGTGTAGGGCAAACATTTTGCTAATGGTGTATTTCACAAGGCTTTTATACCCCCTTCAGTTGCTCTCGGTCATCTCATCTCAGAAGGATTCTCTCGCTGTCACTCGCTTATTTCGGAATTTTATTTGGAACTTTAGATTAAGCGTGCAAGGATTGGACTGGTATCCGTAAAATAAATAACGTTTTCCCCCAGCACACAAGGGGGTATCAGCAAAAATCCTTGAACACTACATGTTAATAGAAAATTCAGAGATCTTAGTTACATATATTTGCAAAGATATGGTAGCCTCCACGCCAACGTCAAGGTTTCTCTGATATTGGTGGTCCTTAACGGTGCATGATAACAGTACCCACCCTGGAACATATAATTGCTTGTTGTCAGGCCACATGATAATAGCACATACAAAAATATATCTATCTAAATTGAGAGCCAATTTACCTGGAGTAACCCCTAGGTCCTGCTAATGGCACTACAAGAGCCAGAATGTCCTCCAAATGGTGGTCCCATCTGTGCCTCACAGAACTGCAATATAAAATGTTAGCTGCTTGTCACAACTGGGGGCTGGAGCTGACGAGAGGAAGCCTCAGTTGTAGGGGCTGAGATGTATTTGAATTTAGAGGGTTGGATCAGACCCTTAGACATGCAGTAGAGATGCAGTACAAAAGCCTGAAAGCATGACCACGACAACTGCAGTAAAAGTCTATGATTTTTATTAAGCACAGTTCTTATAAACAACAGCAGTACTTTTTCAGAAATGAATTGAGCAAGAGAAACAATAACAGTTCCTTTAGAAAACTGCGGAGTAGCGAATGCCTCAGGGTACTAGTAAATATCAGGTACAGTTCTAATTGACCAGGAGTTGGAATGTCCTTAACCAGAAACCCGTATGCAGAGTATTGAAAAGATGAGTAACTGGCCAGCAGGTGTTCCCTGGAAGCTGGCAATACTGTACAATATGGTAGACTGCTGAGTATGCCGGACGGAACCGGTCGGGTGATGAACCGTAGAATACTGTGCTTAAATGATGCTAGAGTTCGATGAATATGGAGATCGATGGTTTGTAGATAATCGATGGCGGAGCACCGATATGCTTAGAAGCTGGACACCACTGGAAGATAGGCGCTGGAAGCTGGTGTAGTAATAGCCAGGAGTGAGATGTAATCACTGAGCACTGTGAAGTCAGGCTGCACCGCAAGGTGGTAGGCTGGTGCGGGTCTCTAGTGGAGTTTTGGAAGCAGGAGCTGGAAACCTGAAGCAGAAACGACCACAGGAAGGAGAGACTGGTAACACAAGGTTTGACAACCAAAGCACTGACAATTTCCTGGTTCAGGCACAGGATATTTATACCTGCAGGGAGGCAGGCATTGGCCAAACAATTAAGCAGGTTCCAGTGGAGCAGTGGATTGGTGTAAACTAAGACATGTGACTGAAACTAACATGGCTGCACCCATGTAGTGCTTGGAGGGAAAGTTAGTTTGGAAAAAACCATGTGGGAATTCAGTAACAATGGCGGCGGATGCCGCAGAGGGCAGGAGATGCCACACAGGCAACCTGCACACTGGAAACACATGAATGACATCAGAAGCCGCAGCAGGCAGGTGACGTTACTCTGAAGAATCTGTGAACTGAAAACACAGGAGCAGCGGCGGCGGCCGCGGCGGGCCGGAGACGCCAGTCTGAGGTTAACATGAGGCCGCTGTGATAGCGCTGCTGGATGACAGGAGGGAGATGTAGAGTGTGGATCTCAGCAACGCCGCTGAGATCCGGACCTGGAACGCTGAGCCAGCCTCAGGAGACATCTGGATGGTAAGTAATGGCGTTCAGTTACCCGGATCGTGAGACTGCTTAATCAATTTAGTAATACTTCTCAAGTGCATGAAACAAGAAAGGTTATTCTAAAGAAGAAGAAAAAATTAAACTTTCCCCCAGCACACCAAGGGGTATCAGCAATAAGAGTTGAAAGCTACAGGATAATAATTAATTCAGAGATCTTAGTTACATATATTTGCAAAGACTTATTACATGAGTACTCCAGGTGGGAAATTTACTAACGGTCGACTTTGATCGATTTGCTGTTTTTTTTCTTCTTTTTGCAAATGGTCATTCGCATGGAAGTCACATGTCAAATGTGACTTTGTACTCGCAGGTCGCGGCAAACCCCCATCGATCTTTGGGTGCTGTGCTGTAAAGAATGTCCATTGTTAGAAGGGACACAGTTCTTATTTTATTTTAGCATTAGTCCATAAATGCTGTTCCTGTTTATGAGATGTTCTGTTAGATGGTACGGTTAGGTTCTCACGACTAGGAGTAAGGCTGGGTACACACAGGAGCGATGGGTATCTGTTCCGACATAGGAACGAATACACGTCAGCCTGAATTGCCCATACACACAGGGACGATTTTAATGAAGGACGGAACGACCATGACCCATCTTTCATTAACATAACACAGGATGCTATCGCTGGATGCTTGGTTTGATGTGCAGCCCATAAAACCAAGCGTCTGTCGCATGTGACCGCGGGAGCGCGCAATCCAGGGTACACACTGCGCGATGTAAGCGATATGTCGCACCAAAATGGCATTTTGGTGCAACATAACCCCAGTGTGTATCCATCTTAAGGTCCTGCAGATTAGAGGTGCCGAAGCTTGGGGTACACACACCGGCAAGTACTATAACTCATTCCACTAGCATGCGAGGGGCCGCCCAGCACAGGGCAAGGCCACCCGGCTGAAACACGAGCACTATGCTAAACAATGAAGCGCTCGCATGTTTAGGGTAGCCCCCTGCCTGCGCAGCCTAGCTGCAAAGGCAGTCACCAGGCTGCCATGTTTAGGTCGCAGTGGCTGTGTGTGATGTCACACAGCCGCCTTGGCTCACCCCCAACAGGTCCAGACACGCCTATGTAATCCGGACCGTGGCCCGCTAACGCCGCATGCCGCCCCCAAACACTGCAGCGATGCCACGTCCCTGCCAGGATTTAGACTCCGATCGTGTGCACAGTGGCGTCCTCCGATGTGCGGAAATCACCAAATAGCGATTCATGCTGAATCGGACCCTTTATTTGTAGAATAGACTGAAGACATAAATAGACAGGAGCACAAACACTGCAAAACATAACCATTGCCCACATGACAACATGACCAGTGTAATGATTAATTACAGTATATCTGGAGGATTTATGGATCCTTTTAAATATCTTGAAGGGAAGGGTAAGGGTGGCGGAAGGGAAGCATAAGAGTTTTGTTATATCCTATACTAATTGTAGGTCCTACTAACTAGATGCAATTTGACATGATCTACTAACTTGGACATTTCATTTTTATATTTTAAAACACTTTAAAGGGACAGGCAGCTGAATCCCATGACCTGCTCGTGTCACATGTCCTGTGGGAAATTATAACACAACACCCTCCAATCCTATAAATCGTTAGCACACAGTTGTTGTTTTTACAATGGCAATTCTTGCCTTTATTTTTTAAAATCCTAAAAGTTACCTCCAGCACTACTAGGGTTAAACGTAGCCAGCAGAACTATTTATTTAACCTGTACTCTCACCCGCCGCAGCACAGCCGCACACCTCCGAACATTTATAATGGCGAACTTGGGATCCCGGTGCGCGACTGCGCAAAAGAGGCATGGCCTCAGCAAAGGAGAAGCAAGTGACAGAAGCCTCCCAATTGCCCACCCCCCATCACCACATGACACTGCGGCCTGCAGGAGAGTCAGTGGGACAGTGGATAAAAAATGGGACCGGTCACCCAAGTGGGCCGTTGTGTAACACCCTGATTATGGGGGTCATTCTGAGTTGTTCGCTAGCTGTTTTCATTCGCAGCGCAGCGATTAGGTAAAAAAGCGGCACTTCTGCGCTTGCGGTGCAGTGCGCACGCGCGACGTACTTTCACAACAGCCGATGCAGTTTCACACAAGGTCTAGCGAAGCTTTTCAATTGCACTGCTGGCCGCAGAGTGATTGACAGGAAGTGGGTGTTTCTGGGAGGTAACTGACCGTTTTCGGGGAGTGTGTGTAAAGACGCAGGCGTGTCAGATACAAACACGGGCGTGCCTGGGGAAATGCAGGTGTGGCTGGCCGAACGCAGGGCGTGTTCGTGACGTCAAAACAGGAACTAAACAGACTGAAGTGATCGCTAGCTAGGAGTAGGTCTTGAGCTACTCAGAAACTGCACAATCTTTTTTTGTAGCAGCGCTGCGATACTTTCGTTCGCACTTCTGCTAAGCTAAGATACACTCCCAGAGGGCGGCGGCCTAGCGTTTGCACGGCTGCTAAAAGCAGCTAGCGAGCGAACAACTTGGAATGAGGGCCTATACCAATTATAATGCATATAGGGGACCTTATTTAAAAGTTCATTATTTAAGATGTTTGTGTACAGCTGAGGATCCCTCATCGAGGAAAATATTGCATGACAATAGATCCCCCACATAGGAAAAAACAATTGATAAAATGTTCCCTTCGCAAAGGGAAGTCGGGCTGGCCCCTTCACTGGCACTCTTTGGATAGCACCAGATCTCAAGGAGGGAAGTGAACAGCCAGGCGGCATGAGCAGGGACAGGGTGAAGGAACTACTCGCGGCCGGACGTCGGAGACAGACCCACGGTGGCTGCTGGGGAAGAAAAGAAAAAGGTACTGCGCAGGGAGCGTGAGCGGGTACCTGTGTCCTGGAGGGAGAGAGGTGTCGCAGACAGTCTGCACTGGAGCCACGGCGGTGATCCCCGGGGCGTGTGTATGCGGAGGAAGGCGGCATGGCTGCTGGTAAGTGACGGGGGAAGGCGGGCGGAGCCACAACTACAGCCCTAGCATTAGGAGACATCCTAGAGGGTATCCGGTTGATAGATAGACAGTGTCTAGTTAGACAGTCAATAGACACCATACTGTATGTTAGGCAGACATTAGGCCGACAGTGTCAAAAGGTCGACATGAAAATGGTCGACATAAAAAAGATAGACACATGTTTGTTTTACATTTTACATGTTTTTGAACTATTTCATACCTTCCCTATCCATGTCGGCATAGAATTGGATATAAACCTTGTGGCGAGCGCAGCGTGGCGAGAGAAGCGAGCCCCGCGAGGGAATGCCTTTCTACAATTGGGGGTCCCAGATGACAAAACTATCCACACAAACCACAAAAATGCAAAAAACAGGGTGTCTACCTTTTTTTGTGTCGACCATTTTCATGTCGACCTTTTGTACTGTCTACCTTTTTTGTGTCGACCTTTTGACCCTGTCGACCTAATGTCTGTCTAACATGTGGTGTGTATCTATTGACTGTCTAACTAGACACTGTCTATCTATCAACCCACACCCATCCCAGAGGGGGAGCGGCCTGCTAGATTGACAGTGGCAGGCGGAGCAACCCAGACAGCCACAACACAGAGATAGTGAAAGAGGCGGAGCCATGCCCTGTCTGGCCACGCCATTGATTAACAGCTGTAGCTGAAACAGGCAGCAGGGACATAGACAGCTGAGAGAATTACACAAGGACAGCAGCCCTCATTCCAAGTTGATCGCTCGCTAGCTACTTTTTGCAGCCGTGCAAACGCATAGTCGCCGCCCACAGGGGAGTGTATTTTCATTTTGCAAGTGTGCGATTGCATGTGCAGCCGAGCGGGACGAAATAGTTTTTTGCAGTTTCTGAGTAGGTCTGAACTTACTCAGCCCTTGCGATCACTTCAGCTTGTCCGGTCCCGGAATTGATGTCAGACGCCCACCCTGCAAACGCCTGGACACACCTGCGTTTTTCCAAACACTCCCAGAAAACGGTCAGTAGACACCCACAAACGCCCTCTTTCTGTCAATCTCCTTGCAATCACCCGTGCGAATGGAATCGTGGCTAGAAGCATTGCCCAGCAACGATGCTGTTTGTACCCGTATGACGCACGTGCGCATTGTGGTGCATACGCATGCGCAGTAGTAACCTGATCGCTGCACTGCGAAAATCGGCAGCGTGCGATCAACTCAGAATGACCCCCAGCATCTCTTGCAGGAAAGGTAGTACTTCAAAGCACCACGCAGTACATTTACACAGCTGATAGTAGAGGAAAGCGACATTAATTGAGCCCCTGGGACACAAACACTATATTGAGCAGCATTATCACTGCTGACAGACGACTCGTTGTAGACAGTTCAACTAGTTAAAATTCAGTCTGCACTGAATTTACGGATTACTGTTCAGCCAAATAATCAGTTGCCCACATTCCCTGGCTTAGGACCCACAGTCAGCTGTCAGAGTTGGGATACCATATTAATTTATGACAGTGAGGGACTTCACTGGAGTAAGGAGTTTTAATGATAAGTTAAGACATTAGAGCCACGGTGTTGTGTCTTCTAGGTGGAAACAGCGGGCAGTAGCTTTTCCTCAAATTTATTCTAAGGAGTACAGTGTTCATCTAGACATCGCAGGGAGAGTACCCACCAACAAACCCGGGTTTGCACCATTCAAGCGCATTAATATTGTAGCAGCCACATCTTACGTTCAGGATACAGTGTTGGTTAATGAGCAAAGCTTAGGAGCCACAAATGCATTTTTTCCTTAGAGGAAAATACAGTAAGATGCTATCTTGAGTTCTATGTGCACCACCGTACTTCTCAGCTGGATTACTGCACTTAATTACTTCAGGGTATGTTCTATGAAGACCTATGTTTAAATAATTGTTTTACCAGACGTTAAACTTTTATTAGGATTGCAAGGAGCTAGTTAAACAAGATAGCTAGGGTAGAGTGTTACTTATACTATGTTGGGAATAGTATTATTCGTAATATCTAATTGCTCAGTTATCCGCAGGTTGGAAATTTATCTGCATCACTGAAACAATTGATATACGTGTTTCTTGTGGAAGAAGTTTCAAGACTCTACGTTGCTGAATAATAAATGTTTATTATTTTATGGTTACGATTTCTTGTAAAATACTTACCTCAAGATATCCTAGCAACCCAAACCCTGGTGGGTGTAACAATTGTGCATGTGGGGCCTGTTTTGTTTGTTGACATGTGAGGGTCGGTGCTGTCGCCATGGTTACATGGTATACCTCTGCTGCTGCCCATGCAATGCCACTTTCAGTTTCCAGTCCGCCCCTACCCGACTTTGATAGAAAGTGCAATGGAATATGCTAGCACTACATAAATGTTAATAAATAAATGAATATATATAGATGTTACAGCCAAGAATTATAAAACCTCTTGGCGTCACTGGGCCTTCCAAACAGCAATGAAAATTTTAAACACATTGCGATGCAAAAAGCTATTTTATACATTTCATTATTTTTTCCTGTGGGGGCCAATTAGTTTTATTTTTTTTCTTGTGCAATGTTTTTAATCTGCGCTTGCGTCTGAGTTGCACTTTACATGCATGTACCGCGATGGTGTTTGTACACCAGACACACACACCAAGAAGTGTATTAGCAATATGTTGATCATTCCTTTGTGGTTACAGGGGGTTGGCTAATCTGACGCAGATGTAATGTAGTACGGTCGTGTTGCTGAAAGTGGTTACGTGTAAATGGTTACATATAGAGAGGTTGAATTGCTCACATAGGAGGCCATACTCAGACGGATGATCTGCACCCAGCATAGGGCTGGTCAAAGTTACAATGGTGCGACCGATGGTGGCGTCTACAGATGCACAAAGCATGATTGCAGTGTCTGTGGACACTAAAGTGAGCGTCTCAGTCCTTGTATACAGTATTTGGATGCACAGATGTAGACCAGGGAAGGGCACTGTAGCGTCATTAGCATAACGTCTCTGACACAAGTGCAGAAAAAAATGCAAAGAAGGCTGCAACTGCTACCAACTCAGAATCAGACCTTATGAGGAGGAATACCGTCCCCCTTAACAGACTCCACCCCCACAATAGACCCAGCCCCCATTAAGGCTGGTTCCATACATTTCCCAGGCTGGTTTTCCATCCCAATCCGCCCCTGCTGTAGTTAATTTTATATATATATATATATATATATATATATATATATATATATCCGTGTTTTGTGTTTTGGTTTTGGTTCTAATTCCCCGCTCGTGTTTTGGTTTTGGGTTGGTTTTGCCAAAACCACCCTTTCGTGTTTTGGTTTTGGTTTTGGATCTGGATGATTTTTTGGGGGGAAAACACACATAAAAACAGCTAAAATCACAGAATTTGGGGGTAATTTTGATCCTACGGTATTATTAACCTCAATAACATTCATTTCCACAAATTTCCAGTCTATTCTGAACACCTCACAATATTGTTTTTAGGCCAAAAGGTTGCACAGAGGTGGTTGTATGACTAAGCTAAGTGACACAAGTGTGCGGCACAAACCTGGTCCATCTAGGAGTGGCACTGCAGTTGCAGACAAGATGGCACTATTCAAAAACTAGGCCCCAAACAGCACATGATGCAAAGAAGAAAAAGAAGTACACGAGGCTGCTGTATGACTAAGCTAAGCGACACAACCACCTGGCCCACCTAGTAGTGGTATTCAGTGGCTGAATGTCAAAAGTGACCCCGCAATTTTTCAGTCCACTGACAGCATCTCCTGCACGCTCAAGTCATTTTAAAAAAATTCTGCAATTGGTGGACTTATACGGCAGTACCCCTGGACTAATATAGCAGTATCCCTGTACTTATACGGCAGTGTCAGACAGGATGGCACTTTAAAAAACCATGCTCCAAACAGCACATGACGCAAAGATGAAAAAGAGGTGCACCAAGGTTGCTGTATGACTAAGCTAAGTGACACAAGTGTGCGGCACAAACACCTGGCCCATCTAGGCGTGGCACTGCAGTGTCAGACAGGAGGGCAGATATAAAAAAAGGCCCCAAACAGCACATCATGCAAAGATGTAAAAGAGGTGCAATGAGGTAGTTGTATGACTAAGCTAAGCGACACACACAATTGGCCCGTCTAGGAGTGGCATGCAGTGTCAGACAGGAGGGCACTTAAAAATAGTACCCAAACAGCACATCATGCCAAGAAGTAAAAGAGGCAATGATGTAGCTGTATGAATAAGCTAATCAACACAAGTGGGCGGCACAAACACCTGGCCCCTCTAGGTTTGGCACTGCAGTCCTTCTGCACTAATGGCGGATACCGGACGCACTTCTAACACCAGCATAGTTGTTATGGCCTCAGTAATCCGCTTTGCAACAGTGTATATATATATATATATATATATATATATATATATATATATATATATACGTATATATATATATATATATATACACATATATATATATGTATATATATATATATATATACACTGCTCAAAAAAATAAAGGGAACACTTAAACAACACAATGTAACACCAAGTCAATCACGCTTCTGTGAAATCAAACTGTCTACTTAGGAAGCAACACTGATTGACAATCAATTTCACATGCTGTTCTGCAAATGGAATAGACAACAGGTGGAAATTATAGGCAATTAGCAATACACCCCCAATCAAAGAGTTGTTCTGCAGGTGGTGACCACAGACCACTTCTCAGCTCCTATGCTTTCTGGCGCCGGGCAGCGGTGGCCGGGAGCGGATCGAGCCGCTTGCTGGCCACCGCTGCTGTAGAGAGTGAGTCACTGTGACTCACTGTCTGCAGCAGCGCCCTCTACTGCCTGGCGCTCAACGCGTATGCGTCGGGCCGGCCCTGAGTGGGAGGGGCCCATGTGTAGGGGTGTGGCCAGTCTCCACAGAGGCTGTAGACAGACACCACTTTGGTTTGACATACAAGTTTACAGTGAATGGAGTGTGATCCTTCATAGATATATACAGGAATTATATACAGGAATTACAGCAAGCAGGATAATCTCAATGAGGCCCATTAAAATGCCCATAGTCCTGCGTAGTTTAAGTTAACATATGTGTTATGTATAATTAAAGTGCACAAGCTGGAGCCGGAACCCTAGAGGTGCAGGTGGTAGGCCAAGGCACAGTGCACCACCACAGAACTCCTGCGTACTCCTGTGGCACAGTACATTCCTGTATGTCTGTGCAATTTACAATAGGAAATAAATGTTAAACCAAAAACAAAAGAAAAAGTTTTTGAAAACCAAAATAGAAAGGTCTAAAATAAAAAAGGTAAATGACAAATAACACAATGGTACCATATGACACAAACATTTACAAAAGAAATAATAAAAATATCAAAAATAAAAATAAATAATGACATATTTGTGTGTTTCTATCTTTTTAGGCACAGCAAAAGGCAGGAATCCGATGACGAACTCCAAGAAGCCTCCCCCCCTCAACAACCCACCCCTATCAATCCTCCTCTGAACCACCCTCCCCCCCTCAACAACCTGACCCGCATCAATCCTCCTCCTCCTCCCCCTCTTAACCCCTCTCCCCCTCCCCCTCAACAACCCTCCCCCATCAATACTCCTCCTCCTTCTCTTCCTCCTCCGCCGCCTCTCAACCCAACTTCCCCTCTCAATCTAACCCCCCATCTCAACCCCCTCTCAATCTAACCCCCTCTCTACCCCCTCCCCCTCTCAATCTAACCCTCCCTCTCAACCCCCCCTCCCCCTCTCAATCTGACCACCGCTCTCAAACACCCTCCCCCGTCCAACCTCAAACCCCCTTTCACGCCCCTTCCCCCATCCAACCTTCCACCCCCTTTCAAGCCCCTTCCCCCATCCCAAGCTACCCCGGAGAGTGGGCAGCTGAGGCCCCTGAGGAGGTGGAGGGTGCTCTTCAGGCGTCGGGGAGAGTAATTTCTGCCACAGAAATATATTAGTAAGCTGTTTGAAATGTAGATACAGGTACAAGTGTTTTCAAACTGTGCCCCTGAAAATGCTGTTCTGAAACACATACCAACATTCCCTGTCTCAGTTTATGGATTAAGGCATGCTATCACTGAGTCAGGACATGCTTGGATATGTAGTTCACCAGCAGATGTAGAGACGCAATCTGCTGAGACTGACCCTACACTCGAAATGGTGAACCCTGACCACTACAGATGTGGCTGAAGTACACATCCCAGCATGGCCTGCACCAGTTTAGCATGGCTATTTTTTTATTAAATTGCAGGCCATGCTGGTATGTATAGTTCATCAACAGCTGGAGAGCCAAACGTTCGACATCCCTGACCTAGCTAGTCAGGGGCGGATCCAGAAGAAAATGAAAGGGGGGGGGCCACCATGATAGGGGAACGGTAATAGTTATATTTACATGCACCTAAGGCACGCGTGCTCCCAGATAAAAGGAGTGGTATCACAGGGGGCGTGGCCTCACAGAATACGCCATCAGGTGATGATTGGCTGTAGGAGCGCACCCCCGCTGGTTTAATGCCAATGTTTCACCCTGATGAAAAGGCTGATTGGGCCTTGAAATGTTGGTCACCTGTTCCATTAGGTATGGGAGCCTGGAAGGCACCCCAGCACAATATAATTATTATAGTGTTTAGTTGGTGGTGGCAGGTGCAGCATACCTTGTTTGGGCACTGCACTGAGATTCAGACTGCAGGACACGAACTGCCCATCTTTGATTAGAAGAAGCAGCCAGCTGGATATCCAACAAGCAGCATAAGACATCTGCAGGACAGCCCTGTCACAATCACACGGGCCGCCTTCTCAAAGCTGAGGCTGAGTTTGACTGCACCTAGCATGGTGGTAAAGAGAGTGGAGGAGGAAGTGCTGGGAAACTGTGCCGTGCAGTGAGGGCTAATGAAGCCTTCTGCACCGTCATAAGTAACAGTCTTACTCCATGCTGGCATTTGAACCCCGCGCCCGGGCTGGACTCTGGCCAGCTGGCAGTGGGGGAGGTATAGAGCCGGCCCTAGGCATAGGCAAACTAGGCAAATATGGTATGCCTAGGGGCACAAGCAGCTTCTGCTGATTGAAATGATATGCAGAATGCCTATATTCTGTGTGTGACTGCGGCTGTATCAGCATACGAAATGGTACGTCACAGTGTATTCCTAGAAATCTGTGTAACGTAGCATTTCATATGCAGATACAGTCGTACACAGAATATAGGCATGCGGCATATCATTTTAATTAACAGAAGCTGCTTGTGCATCCTAGCCATATAGTAATGCAAATAAGATGCATTTTCATAAAAAAGGTGCCCACTGTTAGTTGAGCTGCCAGCTGACTCATGCCAGACATCTCCTGCTGCTTGGCGTATTGAGGCAAGATGTATGAGGAAACATCTGAATCCAAGCAGAGTCAGAGGTCACAGTGTTAGCGACCATGTGAGTGCTGTGTGCGGGTAGGTTGGTTGTGCAGTAGTGTTCGGCATATGTGTAAGGGGCATTATGTGTTTCATGTGTATAAATGCATTAATAATGTGTAGCAAATGTGTAAGGGGCACTATGCGTATCATTATGTGTATAAGTGCACTAATAATGTGCGGCATATGTGAAAGGGACAGTATGTGTATAAGGGCATTAATAAAGGTTGGCATAATGTGTAAGGCACATTATGTTTATAAGGACATTAATAATGTGTCTCATATGTGTAAGGGGCATTACTGTGTGGTATTATGTGTTTAAAGGCATTACTAATGTGTGGCATTATGTGTATAAGGTGCTCTACTGTGTGGCGTAACGTATAGAAAAGGCACTACTGTGTCATCTAATGTGAATAAAGAGCAATATGGTGTGGTGTAATGTGAATAAAGAGCAATATGGTGTGGTGTAATGAGAATATAGAGCAATATGGTGTGGTATAATGTGAATAAAGAGCAATATGGTGTGGTGTAATGTGAATAAGGAGCAATATGGTGTGGTGTAATGAGAATATAGAGCAATATGGTGTGGTGTAATGAGAATATAGAGCAATATGGTGTGGTGTAATGAGAATAAGGAGCAATATGGTGTGGTGTAATGTGAATAAAGAGCAATATGGTGAGGTGTAATGTGAATAAGGGGCACTACTGTGATTAGTAATGTATATAAGGTAAAGTGGTATTACTGTGTGATGTAACATGAATTAGGGACACTATCGCATGATAAAATGTGAATAAAGTTGCACTACTGTGTGGCGTAATTTGAATTGGTGATAATATTGTGTGGCCATGCCCCTTCCCAACAAGAACACACCCCTGTTCGGGCTGTGCGCCGAATGTGTGCACTGTTCTTAATTAAAATATAGGGGGTAGGAACTAGTGATGAGCGGGTTCGGTTCCTCGGAATCCGAACCCGCCCGAACTTCACCTTTTTTTTACACGGGTCCGAGCGACTCGGAATCCTCCCGCCTTGCTCGGTTAACCCGAGCGCGCCCGAACGTCATCATCCCGCTGTCGGATTCTCGCGAGACTCGGATTCTATATAAGGGAGCCGCGCGTCGCCGCCATTTTCACACGTGCATTGAGATTGATAGGGAGAGGACGTGGCTGGCGTCTTCTCCGTTATAGTAGAACACAGAGTGACTTAGTTAGTTATAATTGGGGGGACGGGGAGCAGCTGTTAGGGAGTACAGTGCAGGGTTTTGATTAGTATAATTCCTTGTTTCTCTGCCTGAAAAAAAGTCTCCACCATATCTGTGCTCACTCAGTGTGCTGCACTGCTGCATGATATATCTGTGCTGAGTGCACTGCTCACACTGCCTAATTGTGGGGGCTGGGGAGCAGTTATAGCAGGAGTACAGTGCACAGTTTTGCTGACAGTGACCACCAGTCCAGTATACGTTTGTCTGCCTGAAAAACACTGTGGTGTTTTTTTTTTTCTTTCTTCATGCTAGTTTGTTTAGCAGTCTGCTGACAGTGTCCACCAGGTCCGTTATACAGTATATTATATATATATAAGCACTAAGCAGCAGTACGGTAGGCAACGGCTGTACCTACCTCTATGTCGTCAGTGCACTCGTCGTCCATAAGTATAAGTAATACTAATACTATCCATCCATCTACATTGTATACCTGTGGTGTTTTTTTTTTATTTCTTCATACTAGTTTGTTTAGCAGTCTGCTGACAGTGTCCACCAGGTCCGTTATACAGTATATTATATATATAAGCACTAAGCAGCAGTACGGTAGGCCACGGCTGTACCTACCTCTGTGTCGTCAGTGCACTCGTCGTCCATAAGTATAAGTAATACTATATTATCCATCCATCTACATTGTATACCTGTGGTGTTTTTTTTTCTTTCTTCATACTAGTTTGTTTAGCAGTCTGCTGACAGTGTCCACCAGGTCCGTTATACATTATATTATATATATAAGCATTAAGCAGCAGTACGGTAGGCCACGGCTGTACCTACCTCTGTGTTGTCACTCGTCGTCCATAAGTATAAGTAATAATAGTATACTATCCATCCATCTACATTGTATACCTGTGGTGTTTTTTTTTCTTTCTTCATACTAGTTTGTTTAGCAGTCTGCTGACAGTGTCCACCAGGTCCGTTATACAGTATATTATATATATAAGCACTAAGCAGCAGTACGGTAGGCCACGGCTGTACCTACCTCTGTGTCCTCAGTGCACTTGTCGTCCATAAGTATAAGTAATACTATACTATCCATCCATCTACATTGTATACCTGTGGTGTTTTTTTTTTCTTTCTTCATACTAGTTTGTTTAGCAGTCTGCTGACAGTGTCCACCAGGTCCGTTACACAGTATATTATATATATAAGCACTAAGCAGCAGTACGGTAGGCCACGGCTGTACCTGCCTCTGTGTAGTCACTCGTCGTCCATAAGTATAAGTAATAATAGTATACTATCCATCCATCTACATTGTATACCTGTGGTGTTTTTTTTTTCTTTCTTCATACTAGTTTGTTTAGCAGTCTGCTGACAGTGTCCACCAGGTCCGTTATACAGTATATTATATATATGAGCACTAAGCAGCAGTACGGTAGGCCACGGCTGTACCTACCTCTGTGTCGTCAGTGCACTCGTCGTCCATAAGTATAAGTAATACTAATACTATCCATCCATCTACATTGTATACCTGTGGTGTTTTTTTTTTCTTTCTTCATACTAGTTTGTTTAGCAGTCTGCTGACAGTGTCCACCAGGTCCGTTATACAGTATATTATATATATAAGCACTAAGCAGCAGTACGGTAGGCCACGGCTGTACCTACCTCTGTGTCGTCACTCGTTGTCCATAAGTATAAGTAATAATAGTATACTATCCATCCATCTACATTGTATACCTGTGGTGGTTTTTTTTTCTTTCTTCATACTAGTTTGTTTAGCAGTCTGCTGACAGTGTCCACCAGGTCCGTTATACAGTATATTATATATATAAGCACTAAGCAGCAGTACGGTAGGCCACGGCTGTACCTACCTCTGTGTCGTCACTCGTCGTCCATAAGTATAAGTAATAATAGTATACTATCCATCCATCTACATTGTATACCTGCAGTGTTTTTTTTTTCTTTCTTCATACTAGTTTGTTTAGCAGTCTGCTGACAGTGTCCACCAGGTCCGTTATACAGTATATTATATATATAAGCACTAAGCAGCAGTACGGTAGGCCACGGCTGTACCTACCTCTGTGTCGTCACTCGTTGTCCATAAGTATAAGTAATAATAGTATACTATCCATCCATCTACATTGTATTCCTGTGGTGTTTTTTTTTTATTTCTTCATACTAGTTTGTTTAGCAGTCTGCTGACAGTGTCCACCAGGTCCGTTATACAGTATATTATATATATAAGCACTAAGCAGCAGTACGGTAGGCCACGGCTGTACCTACCTCTGTGTCGTCAGTGCACTCGTCGTCCATAAGTATAAGTAATACTAATACTATCCATCCATCTACATTGTATACCTGTGGTGTTTTTTTTTTCTTTCTTCATACTAGTTTGTTTAGCAGTCTGCTGACAGTGTCCACCAGGTCCGTTATACAGTATATTATATATATAAGCACTAAGCAGCAGTACGGTAGGCCACGGCTGTACCTACCTCTGTGTCGTCAGTGCACTCGTCGTCCATAAGTATAAGTAATACTAATACTATCCATCCATCTACATTGTATACCTGTGGTGTTTTTTTTTTCTTTCTTCATACTAGTTTGTTTAGCAGTCTGCTGACAGTGTCCACCAGGTCCGTTATACATTATATTATATATATAAGCACTAAGCAGCAGTACGGTAGGCCACGGCTGTACCTACCTCTGTGTCGTCAGTGCACTCGTCGTCCATAAGTATAAGTAATACTAATACTATCCATCCATCTACATTGTATACCTGTGGTGTTTTTTTTTTCTTTCTTCATACTAGTTTGTTTAGCAGTCTGCTGACAGTGTCCACCAGGTCCGTTATACAGTATATTATATATATAAGCACTAAGCAGCAGTACGGTAGGCCACGGCTGTACCTACCTCTGTGTCGTCACTCGTTGTCCATAAGTATAAGTAATAATAGTATACTATCCATCCATCTACATTGTATACCTGTGGTGTTTTTTTTTCTTTCTTCATACTAGTTTGTTTAGCAGTCTGCTGACAGTGTCCACCAGGTCCGTTATACAGTATATTATATTTATAAGCACTAAGCAGCAGTACGGTAGGCCACGACTGTACCTACCTCTGTGTCGTCACTCGTCGTCCATAAGTATAAGTAATACTAGTATACTATCCATCCATCTACATTGTATACCTGTGGTGTTTTTTTTTTCTTTCTTCATACTAGTTTGTTTAGCAGTCTGCTGACAGTGTCCACCAGGTCCGTTATACAGTATATTATATATATAAGCACTAAGCAGCAGTACGGTAGGCCACGGCTGTACCTACCTCTGTGTCGTCACTCGTTGTCCATAAGTATAAGTAATAATAGTATACTATCCATCCATCTACATTGTATTCCTGTGGTGTTTTTTATTTTATTTCTTCATACTAGTTTGTTTAGCAGTCTGCTGACAGTGTCCACCAGGTCCGTTATACAGTATATTATATATATAAGCACTAAGCAGCAGTACGGTAGGCCACGGCTGTACCTACCTCTGTGTCGTCAGTGCACTCGTCGTCCATAAGTATTAGTAATACTAATACTATCCATCCATCTACATTGTATACCTGTGGTGTTTTTTTTTTCTTTCTTCATACTAGTTTGTTTAGCAGTCTGCTGACAGTGTCCACCAGGTCCGTTATACAGTATATTATATATATAAGCACTAAGCAGCAGTACGGTAGGCCACGGCTGTACCTACCTCTGTGTCGTCACTCGTCGTCCATAAGTATAAGTAATAATAGTATACTATCCATCCATCTACATTGTATACCTGTGGTGTTTTTTTTTTCTTTCTTCATACTAGTTTGTTTAGCAGTCTGCTGACAGTGTCCACCAGGTCCGTTATACAGTATATTATATATATATAAGCACTAAGCAGCAGTACGGTAGGCCATGGCTGTACCTACCTCTGTGTCGTCAGTGCACTCGTCGTCCATAAGTATAAGTAATACTATACTATCCATCCATCTACATTGTATACCTGTGGTGTTTTTTTTTCTTTCTTCATACTAGTTTGTTTAGCAGTCTGCTGACAGTGTCCACCAGGTCCGTTATACAGTATATTATATATATAAGCACTAAGCAGCAGTACGGTAGGCCACGGCTGTACCTACCTCTGTGTCGTCACTCGTCGTCCATAAGTATAAGTAATAATAGTATACTATCCATCCATCTACATTGTATACCTGTGGTGTTTTTTTTTCTTTCTTCATACTAGTTTGTTTAGCAGTCTGCTGACAGTGTCCACCAGGTCCGTTATACAGTATATTATATATATATAAGCACTAAGCAGCAGTACGGTAGGCCACGGCTGTACCTACCTCTGTGTCGTCACTCGTCGTCCATAAGTATAAGTAATAATAGTATACTATCCATCCATCTACATTGTATACCTGTGTTTTTTTTTTCTTTCTTCATACTAGTTTGTTTAGCAGTCTGCTGACAGTGTCCACCAGGTCCGTTATACAGTATATTATATATATAAGCACTAAGCAGCAGTACGGTAGGCCACGGCTGTACCTACCTGTGTGTCGTCAGTGCACTCGTCGTCCATAAGTATAAGTAATACTAATACTATCCATCCATCTACATTGTATACCTGTGGTGTTTCTTTTTTTCTTTCTTCATACTAGTTTGTTTAGCAGTCTGCTGACAGTGTCCACCAGGTCCGTTATACAGTATATTATATATATAAGCACTAAGCAGCAGTACAGTAGGCCACGGCTGTACCTACCTCTGTGTCGTCACTCGTCGTCCATAAGTATAAGTAATAATAGTATACTATCCATCCATCTACATTGTATACCTGTGGTGTGTTTTTTTTCTTTCTTCATACTAGTTTGTTTAGCAGTCTGCTGACAGTGTCCACCAGGTCCGTTATACAGTATATTATATATATAAGCACTAAGCAGCAGTACGGTAGGCCACAGCTGTACCTACCTCTGTGTCGTCAGTGCACTCGTCGTCCATAAGTATAAGTAATACTATACTATCCATCCATCTACATTGTATACCTGTGGTGTTTTTTTTTTTTTCTTCATACTAGTTTGCTTAGCAGTCTGCTGACAGTGTCCACCAGGTCCGTTATACAGTATATTATATATAAGCACTAAGCAGCAGTACGGTAGGCCACGGCTGTACCTACCTCTGTGTCGTCACTCGTCGTCCATAAGTATAAGTAATAATAGTATACTATCCATCCATCTACATTGTATACCTGTGGTGTTTTTTTTTTTTCTTTCTTCATACTAGTTTGTTTAGCAGTCTGCTGACAGTGTCCACCAGGTCCGTTATACAGTATATTATATATATAAGCACTAAGCAGCAGTACGGTAGGCCACGGCTGTACCTACCTCTGTGTCGTCAGTGCACTCGTCGTCCATAAGTATAAGTAATACTAATACTATCCATCCATCTACATTGTATACCTGTGGTGTTTTTTTTTTCTTTCTTCATACTAGTTTGTTTAGCAGTCTGCTGACAGTGTCCACCAGGTCCGTTATACAGTATATTATATATATAAGCACTAAGCAGCAGTACGGTAGGCCACGGCTGTACCTACCTCTGTGTCGTCACTCGTCGTCCATAAGTATAAGTAATAATAGTATACTATCCATCCATCTACATTGTATACCTGTGGTGGCTTTTAGTTGTGCGCAAAATATGGAGAACAAAAATGTGGAGGTTAAAAAAATAGGGAAAGATCAAGATCCACTTCCACCTCGTGCTGAAGCTGCTGCCACTAGTCATGGCCGAGACGATGAAATGCCATCAACGTCGTCTGCCAAGGCCGATGCCCAATGTCATAGTACAGAGCATGTAAAATCCAAAACACAAAAGATCAGTAAAAAAATGACCCAACAATCAAAATTAAAAGCGTCTGAGGAGAAGCGTAAACTTGCCAATATGCCATTTACGACACGGAGTGGCAAGGAACGGCTGAGGCCCTGGCCTATGTTCATGGCTAGTGGTTCAGCTTCACATGAGGATGGAAGCACTCATCCTCTCGCTAGAAAAAAGAAAAGACTTGCGGCAAAAGCACAGCAAAGAACTGTGCGTTCTTCGAAATCACAAATCCCTAAGGAGAGTCCAATTGTGTCGGTTGCGATGCCTGACCTTCCCAACACTGGACGGGAAGAGCTTGCGCCTTCCACCATTTGCACGCCCCCTGCAAGTGTTGAAAGGAGCACCCGCAGTCCAGTTCCTGATAGTGAAATTGAAGATGTCAGTGTTGAAGTACACCAGGATGAGGATATGGGTGTTGCTGGCGCTGGGGAGGAAATTGACAAGGAGGATTCTGATGGTAAGGTGGTTTGTTTAAGTCAGGCACCCGGGGAGACACCTGTTGTCCGTGGGAGGAATATGGCCATTGACATGCCTGGTGAAAATACCAAAAAAATCAGCTCTTCAGTGTAGAAGTATTTCAACAGAAATGCGGACAACAGGTGTCAAGCCGTGTGTTGCCTTTGTCAAGCTGTAATAAGTAGGGGTAAGGACGTTAACCACCTCGGAACATCCTCCCTTATACGTCACCTGCAGCGCATTCATAATAAGTCAGTGACAAGTTCAAAAACTTTGGGCGACAGCGGAAGCAGTCCACTGACCAGTAAATACCTTCCTCTTGTAACCAAGCTCGCGCAAACCACACCACCAACTCCCTCAGTGTCAATTTCCTCCTTACCCAGGAAAGCCAATAGTCCTGCAGGCCATGTCACTGGCAAGTCTGACGAGTCCTCTCCTGCCTGGGATTCCTCCGATGCATCCTTGAGTGTAACGCCTACTGCTGCTGGCGCTGCTGTTGTTGCTGCTGGGAGTCGATCGTCATCCCAGAGGGGAAGTCGGAAGACCACTTGTACTACTTCCAGTAAGCAATTGACTGTCCAACAGTCCTTTGCGAGGAAGATGAAATATCACAGCAGTCATCCTGTTGCAAAGCGGATAACTGAGGCCTTGACAACTATGTTGGTGTTAGACGTGCGTCCGGTATCCGCCGTTAGTTCACAGGGAACTAGACAATTTCTTGAGGTAGTGTGCCCCCGTTACCAAATACCATCTAGGTTCCACTTCTCTAGGCAGGCGATACTGAGAATGTACACGGACGTCAGAAAAAGACTCACCAGTGTCCTAAAAAATGCAGTTGTACCCAATGTCCACTTAACCACGGACATGTGGACAAGTGGAGCAGGGCATACTCAGGACTATATGACTGTGACAGCCCACTGGGTAGATGTATTGCCTCCCGCTGCAAGAACAGCAGCGGCGGCACCAGTAGCAGCATCTCGCAAACGCCAACTCGTTCCTAGGCAGGCTACGCTTTGTATCACCGCTTTCCAGAATATGCACACAGCTGAAAACCTCTTACGGCAACTGAGGAAGATCATCGCAGAATGGCTTACCCCAATTGGACTCTCCTAGGGATTTGTGGCATCGGACAACGCCAGCAATATTGTGCGTGCATTACATCTGGGCAAATTCCAGCACGTCCCATGTTTTGCACATACCTTGAATTTGGTGGTGCAGAATTATTTAAAAAACGACAGGGGCGTGCAAGAGATGCTGTCGGTGGCCAGACGAATTGCGGGCCACTTTCGGCGTACAGGCACCGCGTACAAAAGACTGGAGCACCACCAATAAAACCTGAACCTGCCCTGCCATCATCTGAAGCAAGAGGTGGTAACGAGGTGGAATTCAACCCTCTATATGCTTCAGAGGATGGAGGAGCAGCAAAAGGCCATTCAAGCCTATACATCTGGCCACGATATAGGCAAAGGAGGTGGAATGCACCTGTCTCAAGCGCAGTGGAGAATGATTTCAACGTTGTGCAAGGTTCTGCTGCCCTTTGAACTTGCCACACGTGAAGTCAGTTCAGACACTGCCAGCCTGAGTCAGGTCATTCCCCTCATCAGGCTTTTGCAGAAGAAGCTGGAGGCATTGAAGGAGGAGCTAAAACAGAGCGATTCCGTTAGGCATGTGGGACTTGTGGATGGAGTTCTTCATTCGCTTAACCAGGATTCACGTGTGGTCAATCTGTTGAAATCAGAGCACTACATTTTGGCCACCGTGCTCGATCCTAGATTTAAAACCTACGTTGGATCTCTCTTTCCGGCAGACACAAGTCTGCAGGGGTTCAAAGAACTGCTGGTGAGAAAATTGTCAAGTCAAGCGGAATGCGACCTGTGAACATCTCCTCCTTCACATTCTCCTGCAACTGGGGGTGCGAGGAAAAGGCTACGAATGCCGAGCCCACCCGCTGGCGGTGATGCAGGGCAGTCTGGAGCGACTGCTGATGCTGACATCTGGTCCGGACTGAAGGACCTGCCAATGATTACTGACATGTCGTCTACTGTCACTGCATATGATTCTCTCACCATTGAAAGAATGGTGGAGGATTATATGAGTGACCGCATCCAAGTAGGCACGTCAGACAGTCCGTACGTATACTGGCAGGGAAAAGAGGCAATTTGGAGGCCCTTGCACAAACTGGCTTTATTCTACCTAAGTTGCCCTCCCTCCAGTGTGTACTCCGAAAGAGTGTTTAGTGCCGCCGCTCACCTTGTCAGCAATCGGCGTACGAGGTTACTTCCAGAAAATGTGGTGAAGATGATGTTCATTAAAATGAATTATAATCAATTCCTCCATGGAGACATTCACCAGCAGCAATTGCCTCCAGAAAGTACACAGGGACCTGAGATGGTGGATTCCAGTGGGGACGAATTAATAATCTGTGAGGAGGGGGATGTACACAGTGAAAGGGGTGATGAATCGGACGATGATGATGAGGTGGACATCTTGCCTCTGTAGAGCCAGTTTGTGCAAGGAGAGATTGATTGCTTCTTTTTTGGTGGGGGCCCAAACCAACCAGTCATTTCAGTCACAGTCGTGTGGCAGACCCTGTCGCTGAAATGATGGGTTGGTTAAAGTGTGCATGTCCTGTTTATACAACATAAGGGTGGGTGGGAGGGCCCAAGGACAATTCCATCTTGCACCTCTTTTTTCTTTCATTTTTCTTTGCGTCATGTGCTGTTTGGGGACTATTTTTTGGAAGGGCCATCCTGCGTGACACTGCAGTGCCACTCCTAGATGGGTCAGGTGTTTGTGTCGGCCACTAGGGTCGCTTAGCTTACTCACACAGCTACCTCATTGCGCCTCTTTTTTTTCTTCTTTGCGTCATGTGCTGTTTGGGGAGTATTTTTTGGAAGGGCCATCCTGCGTGACACTGCAGTGCCTCTCCTAGATGGGCCAGGTGTTTGTGTCGGCCACTAGGGTCGCTTAGCTTACTCACACAGCTACCTCATTGCGCCTCTTTTTTTTCTTCTTTGCGTCATGTGCTGTTTGGGGACTATTTTTTGGAAGGGCCATCCTGCGTGACACTGCAGTGCCACTCCTAGATGGGCCAGTTGTTTGTGTCGGCCACTAGGGTCGCTTAGCTTACTCACACAGCTACCTCATTGCGCCTCTTTTTTTTCTTCTTAGCGTCATGTGCTGTTTGGGGAGTATTTTTTGGAAGGGCCATCCTGCCTGACACTGCAGTGCCACTCCTAGATGGGCCAGGTGTTTGTGTCGGCCACTTGGGTCGCTTAGCTTAGCCATCCAGCGACCTCCGTGCAAATTTTAGGACTAAAAATAATATTGTGAGGTGTGAGGTGTTCAGAATAGACTGAAAATGAGTGGAAATTATGGTTATTGAGGTTAATAATACTATGGGATCAAAATGACCCCCAAATTCAATGATTTAAGCTGTTTTTTAGGGTTTTTTGAAAAAAAAACACCCGAATACCAAAACACACCCGAATCCGACAAAAAAAATTCGGTGAGGTTTTGCCAAAACGCGTTCGAACCCAAAACACGGCCGCGGAACCGAACCCAAACCCCGAAAAATTGCCGGTGCACATCACTAGTAGGAACACCAAAATGAGGACTGCTATGGGTTAGGGGTGATGGTGCTGGAAAAGAGGTGCAGCGTCAGAGGCGGGACTAGTGGCGGTGCTAGGGGGCACCAACCAAAATCTTGCCTAGGGCATCATATTGGTTAGGGCTGGCTCTGGGGAGGTAGGTTGCGGTGTGAGCTCCCCATTGGTTACCACATGGACTTGCTGTTAGAGCAGCGGTGGGTCCTAGTGTCTGCCGGCTCTTTTATCAAATCTGTCTGACGGAAATCGCAGTAGTGCTGCTGCTGTTCTCCTTTTGAAAAAAGAAGTCAGAAACGACAGGATGGGGGGGGGGCACAGGCCCAAGTGCCCCCCCTCTCCCCCTCTGGATCCGCCTTTGTAGCTAGTGACCGGTTAAAGTGTGTTTTGTGCCTTGCTTCTATATTGTGTTATGTGAGAAAATAATTGTGTATTGTTCCATTCATTACATATTATGCAGTTGGAGATCCCAATGATTTGATGCAGGAAATTGTGGGCCGGATGAAGGACCACTGACATGGTCTCCTGGAGGAAATTATTTAGATAAAAAATGTTTACAAATAATTTTTATTTTTTTGGGGAAAAAAACATGTTTAAAAAAATACACATTTAAAAAACAAAAATGGTGTGTTGTGTTCTGTAAAAGGAAAATAACATAGCTAGATATGTTTCATCATTTGGAAATGGTTAAAATGAAGAGTGAGAAATGCCTACTTAATGAACTACTAACTGACACTTAAAAACCAAAGGCTGTGACCTGACAGTTAGGAGCTGATTGTTTGGTACTTTATCATTCCCCATTTTAACACACACTAAACCAAAAACCATATACAGGTTGAGTATCCCATATCCAAATATTCCGAAACACGGAATATTCCGGAATACGGACTTTTTTGAGTGAGAGTGAGATAGTGAAACCTTTGTTTTTTGATGGCTCAATGTACACAAACTTTGTTTAATACACAAAATTATAAAAAATATTGTATTACATGACATTCAGGCTGTGTGTATAAGGTGTATATGAAACATAAATGAATTGTGTGAATGTAGACACACTTTGTTTAATGCACAAAATTATAAAAAATATTGGCTAAAATTACCTTCAGGCTGTGTGTACAAGGTGTATATGAAACACAAATGCATTCTGTGCTTAGACTTAGGTCCCATCACCATAATATCTCATTATGGTATGCAATTATTCCAAAATACGGAAAAATCCGATATCCAAAATACCTCTGGTCCCAAGCATTTTGGATAAGGGATACTCACACCTGTATGGTAAACTGTGTAATGTACATTGGCCCTCATTCCGAGTCGTTCGCTCGGTATTTTTCATCGCATCGCAGTGAAATTCCGCTTAGTGCGCATGCGCAATATTCGCACTGCGACTGCGCCAAGTATCTTTGCTATGAAGAAAGTATTTTTACTCACGGCTTTCTCATCGCTCCGGCGAACGTAATGTGATTGACAGGAAATGGGTGTTACTGGGCGGAAACACGGCGTTTTATGGGCGTGTGGCTGAAAACGCTACCGTTTCCGGAAAAAACGCAGGAGTGGCCGGAGAAACGGGGGAGTGGTTGGGCGAACGCTGGGTGTGTTTGTGACGTCAAACCAGGAACGACAAGCACTGAACTGATCGCACAGGCAGAGTAAGTCTGGAGCTACTCTAAAACTGCTAAGTAGTTTGTGCTCGCAATATTGCGAATACATCGGTCGCAATTTTAAGATGCTAAGATACACTCCCAGTAGGCGGCGGCTTAGCGTGTGTAACTCTGCTAAATTCGCCTTGCGACCGATCAACTCGGAATGAGGGCCATTATGTCAGTCAAGGATTACACACATTTAAATGATGTGCTATTGAACAAATAGGGCTACAAAGATTTGTTAAAAAATATATTTTAAGCCTTAATTGAGGATTGTTATTGTGCAATTAGGTGGCCAAAATCTTCATTTTGAAGCCTTTGAACACTTAATTGTACAATCACATTACAAATCCTTAGCCTAATTGGTTTCTTAATTGAGAAAGGGATGGGATGAAATATTTAGCAAAAAAAATATTTGCAAGCTAACGAAAACATGTGTAAGTCATGCGAACGGATCGCTACTATGTGATGCTAAATAATACACACCTACTTTGTGCATTGCTGCATGCTCGTTTGCAGTTATCTCTCTGCACTTAGGGGGTCATTCCGAGTTGATCGCTTGCTAGCAGTTTTTAGCAGTCGTGCACACGCTAAGCCGCCTCCCACTGGGAGTGTATTTTAGCTTAGCAGAAGTGCGAATGAAAGGATCGCAGAGCGGCTACGAAAAAAATTGTGCAGGTTTAGAGCAGCTCCTGATCTACTCCTAGCTTGCGATCACTTCAGACTGTCCAGTTCCGGATTTGACGTCACAAACACGCCCTGCATTCTCCCAGCCACATCTGCGTTTTTCCTGGCACGCCTGCATTTTTTCGAACACTCCCTGAAAACGGTCAGTTGACACCCAGAAACGCCCACTTCATATCAATCACTCTGCGGCCAGCAGTGCTACTGAAAAGCTTCGCTAGACCTTGTGTAAAAATACATCGGACGTTGTGAAAGTACGTTGTGCGTACGCATTGAGCCGCATATGCATGCGCAGAAGTGCCCTTTTTTTTGCATGATCGCTGCGCAGCGACCGAAAACAGCTAGCGAACAACTCGGAATGACCACCTTTGGGCCTAATTCTGAGTTGATCGCAGCAGCAAATTTGTTAGCAGATGGGCAAAACCATGTGCACTGCAGGGGGGACAGATGTAACATGTGCAGAGAGAGTTAGATTTGGGTGGGGTGTATTCAAACTGAAATCTAAATTGCAGTGTAAAAATAAAGCAGCCAGTATTTACCCTGCACAGAAACACAATAACCCACCCAAATCTAAGTCTCTCTGCACATGTTACATCTGCCTCCCCTGCAGTGCACATGGTTTTGACCAACTGCTAACAAACTTGCTGCTGCAATCAACTCAGAATGACTCCCTTTATCTTTAACCAATGCTTAGTACATAGGCCCCCTAGAGTTATATTTCTCACATCTTTAAGATTGACATAGTGTAAAAGTTGCTCTTATCAACTAATCAGCACCTGTCTTCTAGCACAGCCTGTAAAGGAACAGAAGCTGAATGGTTGGTACTTTATCTCTCTCCAAGATTTGATAAACTTCCCCCTCGTATTTTCTTGTGTGAAAATATTTAAAACATAGCATAATGCAAACGTAGACTGTATTTGTACCATATATTTTTTTTTTATTAAAATAACCAACACCTCCACAAGTCATCACAGTGGTAATAATTAAGTAACTGAACTTTTATTTTATTTTACAATGACATGTATTTGACTTTTACTGAACGTAATGCAGTTCTCACTGAGCTTTAGACACTGGCTGGTTTGTACGGAGGTCCGCCATTAATATGGTTGGCCACATCCCCTCTAGTGGCTAACCACACCCCATCTGGTGGCTGGCCACACCCCATCTGACAGCTGGCCACACCCCCTCTGGCGGCTGGCCACATCCATGCATTCCTTCATACCCCAGTCTGACACTACCTGCAACCACTGTGAGCAGGAGACGTGAGCCTGTGGAGAAGTTGCCCATGGCAACCAATCAGCTCATCTGTACAATTGTATAGTATGCAAATTATAGATGTTACTTCAATGCTGATTGGTTGCCATGGGCAACTTCTCCACTGGCTCACTTCTCCACACGTTTCACTGCTTCATGAATAGACCCCTTAATGACATGGGACACAGGGGTGTATAAAGCAGACAGAGGGCAGATATGTCGACATATTCTGCGTCAACGCCCTGGCATGTCACATTAAAGTGGACAGCTCATTTAATTAATTGCTAAACCATCCTGATGAGCTCTTTTTCTGATTCTCATTTTTATACGCCGGGAAATATATTTACCTACTAGATAAAGGCGGCAGGAAGCTCCTTTATGGGCAGTCTACCAGCATTCATAATAGAGCAGAATATTATTTAAATAAAGGATGTAAGGGAACGGGGAGACCCGACAGACACGCTACCTTAGTAATCAGCTCGTGCGCCGCTGCCAAACAGCATAGAGGTCGTTCAAGAGCAGGTGTCACTTCTAAGTAAACAAAGTACTGAAATGAGTAGTTCATGATGGGGGAAATAGTTCCCCCTCCCCATGCTGAAGAACACATGCTGCGGGATCATAGTGACTTTGCATACACCCAGAGACACTGTGTCCTCTCTTACTGCTCACTTCAGGCAGGAAATCAACTATTGGCTTATATATGTATATATACGGTATACAGTGCATACAGACAGATAGATTTATGTCACAGGCAAAATATATATATATATATATATATATATATATATATATATATAATGATCGTTCATTGGGGGTAATTCAGACTTGATCGCTGCTGTGCATTTTCGCAAAGCGGGCGATCAGACACAAGCTGCGCCTGCGTATGCACCGCAATGCGCAGGCGCGTCGCACGGCTACAAAGCGGATCGCCGCTCAGGGTTTGTGCGACAGATTCGTTCGCGCAGGCGATCGCAAAGAGATTGACAGGAAGAAGGCGTTTGTGGGTGGCAACTGACCGTTTCCAGGTAGTGTTTGGAAAAACACAGGCGTGTCCAAGCGTTTGCAGGAAGGGTTCCTGCCGTCAATTCCGGCCCCGGACAGGCTGATGTGATCGCAGCGGCTGAGTAAGTCCTGGGCTACTCAGAGACTGGACAAGTTCTATTTGTACATCTCTGCTACACATGCGATCGCACACCTGCACAGCTAAAATACACTCCCCCTGTAGCCGGCGACTATCTGATCGCAGCAGTGCAAAAATTACTGCCCAGCGATCAGGTCTGATTTACCCCCATTGGTGCTTCCATGTGCAATCCCTTGAAGGGGCTGTGACTGACCAATATGAGCTGCAGGGAGACAGTGACTGATACTATGCTCGTTGTTCCTACAACTGTCAAACGGATAATGTACCTACGTCATTTATAGAAGGATTGGAAACCCGATTCTCTTGCAGTTGCGCGATTATCAGCAGTCTGTGCCTGTATCTAAGCCGCACTGTGCATTAGCCTCCGCGGTCTTGCAACAGAGGATTTATTCGTACAGTGGGGGTCATTCCGAGTTGTTCGCTCGTTGCCGATTTTCGCTATACTGCGATTAGTCGATTACTGCGCATGCGCAAGGTTCGCAGAGCGCATGCGCTTAGTTATTTTACACAAAAGTTAGGTATTTTACTCACGGCATAATGAACCTTTTTCATCATTCTGGTGATCGTAGTGTGATTGACAGGAAGTGGGTGTTTCTGGGCGGAAACTGGCCGTTTTATGGGAGTGTGCGAAAAAACGCAGGCGTTCGAGTTGCAAAATGCAGGAGTGGCTGGAGAAACGGGGGAGTGGTTGGGCAAACGCTGGGTGTGTTTGTGACGTTAAACCAGGAACGAAAAGGACTGAGCTCGTCGCAATGGCTGAGTAAGTCTGGAGCTACTCAGAAACTGCTAAGAAATTTCTATTTGCAATTCTGCTAATCTTTCGTTCGCACTTCTGCTAAGATAAGATACACTCCCAGTAGGCGGCGGCTTAGCGTGTGCAATGCTGCTAAAAGCAGCTAGCGAGCGAACAACTCGGAATCACCCCCAGTGATTGACAAAGGGCGTTTGGGGAGGTAACGGAGCGGCTGCAACCATTTTGGTGGCGTGTTTGAGGCTGCAACTGCGATACACGGCTGCAATGGCTCTGGTGGTTTACTTCCTGCGGCCATGCCGTGCGAGCATAGGGATACTTAGAAATTATATAATCGACTGATCTGCAACCAATGGTGCATATCTGTGCGCAGCCGCTGGGATTTGTAAAAGCTGCTGGTGGGCGCCTCAATACAAATCCCAGTGGCTGCAACATTTGCATATTTTACACACAGCCACTGCACAGACAATCGCTGCTGAGACGGCATCACCGCACATCTATAAGTCAGGCCCAATGAGCAGAAGAGAAACTGCGGAGTAATTCTGGAAACGTGGTATATCTATTACCGATAATTTTATTCTGATTCTTAGTTCTCTTTGTTCTGTGTTGATCGTATTAAGGGGCGGATTCAGACCCTGACGCTAATGTGCAAAAATTGCTATGAAAGGTAACGTGCTCTTGTTTTTTTTTTACTGTCCCCTAATACTGTTTCTGACATGCAGGGGTAAATTTACTAAGGTGGGAGTTTTTTAGAACTGGTGATGTTGTCCATAGCAACCAATCAGATTCTATCTATTATCTTCTAGAAGCAGCTAGATAAATGTACAGTAGAATCTGATTGGTTGCTATGAGCAACATCACCAGTTCTTAAAAACTCCCACTTTAGTAAATTTACCCCATATTGTCTATTCTTAGAAACAGGTTTTTTTGTCTACTACCTTAAAAAATTAAAGAGAATATAAAAAATATATATATATCAACTACCGCCATATTTCCTACAATACTGTAGATCACATTTACTCACATTGTGAGCATCATTCATAGTGGGACAATGGTTAACTTGTTGCCTCACAGCACTGAGGTCTTAGGTTCAGTTCCCACCAAGGCCTTATATGTGTGGAGTTTGTATGTTCTCCTGTGTTTGTGTGGCTCTCCTCTGGGTGCTCTGGTTTTATCTCACACTCCAAAAACGCACTGGTAGGTTACTTAGCTTCTGACAAAAAATTATTCCCACCGTAATCTCATTTTTTTTTTCATCTTCCACTGTGGGGAACTCTTGATTACACCCCTCCCCCACTGACACAGCTGAGGCTTCAACAAGCAGCTAAAAAGACTCGCCTGGTTTTGAGGTAAGTGTAATGCAGTCGCAATTCCAGGCAATTCCCGCGATCAGACGTCCCATGAGAACATCCGCCTGTTTTCAGATTTGGGGACTGACAAAATAAGCTCCCCTCCCCCCCTCCCCCACAATAAATAAATAAAAACAAAATAAATATATATTGTAAATTTCTAATTATTTCTAAATAAACATTTCAAATGCCAGCGTTAACATATGCTGCGGACGCAAGGTGCATCTTATTACCATATACTATAAAAGTGCGCTGTACATCGCAAACACTATATCCCTCAAGAGAAAGTAAGCACACGCACACATTGTAGGCTGAGGTCCAATGCTCAGAGATGTATATATTTGATATTAAAAGGGTATGCATACAATATAACTGTCACAACTGAGGGCCTGAGCTGACGGAAGGCAGCCTCAGTTGTAGGGGCTGAGATGTACCGGAACCTGGGAGGTTGTATCAGACCCCTGGACATGTAAGTAACATGAAGAGAAACCGCCCGAAGGCGTGACCACGACAACTTGAGTAAAAGTCAATGATATTTATTTATGACAAACTCCATGCATCACAGTAGCAGTAAAAAGAAACATAAAAATCAGCAGAGAAATAATAATACAGTTCCTGGGTACTACAGGGTGGCAGGGGCCACAGAGCTCTGGTGGTATGAGACAGTTCTTATTATCTGCAAGTTGGAAAGTCCTTACCAGGCTCAACTGTAGCAATGAGGAAAGCCCAGGGTCGTACCAGCTGGTGTTCCAGGGAAAGCTGGACTGCTGTAGATAAAATGCTGCTGTGGGTACTGGTTAGAACCAGACAGGTGTTGGCATGGAGTGGATACTGGCTGGAACCAGTTAAATAATAAGTAAAGCTTGAGAGCGATGCAATATAGATGAAATGTAGAATTTGAGAGCGGTGAAATAATAAATACCGGTGGAGAGTGGTAAACTGCAGAAAGGACACCAGCCCTTTAAGAGAAGCTGTACACTGCTGGAAGCTGAGCTGGAAGCAGGTGATATTGTAGCTGGAAATAGGTGAGTCCAGAATGGATCGGAGAGTCAGGCTACACCGCAGATGGAATGCTGGTGCGGGTCTCTATAGCAGAAGTCTGGAGACAGGAGCTGGAACCTGGAAGACAATCACAGGAGAGAGACAAACTGGAACTAGGTTTGACAACCAAAGCACTGACACCTTCCTTGCTCAGGCACAACCTATTTATACCTGCAGCAAGGAAGGCATTGGCTAGGCAATTATGCAAATTAATAATACTGACAACGGATTGGTAGGAAAGATCAGCTGACAGAATCCAAGATGGCTGCGCCCATGCAGACACTTGGAGGGAAGTTTGGATTGTAATCCATGTGGTCTGGAAAACAGTAATGGCGGCGCCGGCCACAGGAGACAGGAGACGCCAGGCTGACAGATGCACATCCGACCACGCGGACACTGCGGAGGCCGCGGCTGACGTAATCGCCATTCTGAATGCAGAAGCTCAGGGACGGCGGCGGAGGCCGCGGGAGACGCCATGCCAGATGTATAAGGCGTTACTGTGACTGCGTCCAGAGAGACAGGAGAGGATGCGGGAATGTGCACATCAGGATAACAGATGGGATCCGGTCCTGGAGCGCTGAGCCAGCCTTAGGAGGCATCTGATAGGTAAGAAATGGTGTCCAGATACCCGGATCGTGACAGCACCCCCCCTTTAGGAGTGGCCCCAGGACACTTCTTTGGCTTTTGAGGAAACTTGGAATGGAATCTCTGGACCAAGGCAGGAGCATGGACATCAGAAGCATTGGTCCATGAACGTTCCTCAGGGCCATAACCCTTCCAGTCAATAAGATACTGAAGTTGACCGTAACGTGACGTGAGTCCAGGATCTTGGCTACTTCATACTCAACGCCTCGTTGAGTTTGGACTTTCGGAGTTGGAGGAAGTGAGGAATGAAACCGATTCAAGATTAGCGGTTTCAACAGGGAAACATGGAATGTCCTGGGTATTTTTAAGAAGGGAGGCAACTGGAGTCTGTAAGCAACAGGATTGATGACTTGATCAATTTTAAAAGGACCGATGTAGCGAGGTGCAAACTTCATACTGGGAACTCTTAACCTCAAATTCTTCGTGGATAACCATACCCGATCACCCACCTTGAGAGCAGGAACTGCTCGACGCTTCTTATCCGCAAACTTCTTGTACCTGAACGATGCCTTGAGCAGAGCTGATCGTACGCTCTTCCAGATATTGGCAAACTGATGCAAGGTGATATCCACTGCGGGAACAGAAGTTGCTGGAAGCGGTTGGAACTCAGGGACTTTGGAATCCAAAGTTGGTGAAGAATGGTGTTGAAGAAGATGAAGAATGATACTGGTTGTTATGACAGAACTCGGCCCAGGGAAGTAATTGAACCCAGTCATCTTGAGAGGAGGACACATAGATGCGGAGGAAGGACTCCAAGTCCTGATTCACCCTCTCAGTTTGACCATTGGTCTGAGGATGGTAAGCCGTGGAAAACTTTAGCTTGACTTGGAGGACTTGACATAAACTTCGCCAGAATTTGGCTGTGAATTGAACTCCTCGATCTGAGATAATTTCTTCTGGAAGACCGTGGAGTCGAAAGATCTCTTGTATGAATACTTGAGCCAACTTGGAAGCTGACGGAAGACCGGTAAGAGGAATGAAGTGTGCCATCTTGGTGAACCGGTCAACTACCACCCAGATGGTATTAAACTTGTTGCACATGGGCAAATCTGTAATAAAATCCATCGACAAATGGGTCCATGGTCGACGGGGAACAGATAGTGGAACCAGTTGCCCCGCAGGCGACTGGCGGGATACTTTATGTTGAGCACACTTTGGGCAAGATGCAATAAACTCCAAAACGTCCTTTTTCAGAGTTGGCCACCAATAGGACCTAGAGATAAACTCCAGGGTTTTTTGGATACCTGTATGTCCGGCAAAGCGGGAAGCATGGGCCCAATGCATGAGCTTCTTCCTTAGTGTCGGCTTCACAAAACTTTTCCCTGATGGGGGCGTAGAGTCCATCCCTACCGTGGAGAATGCCAACGGATTTATAATAGGATGCTTGTCTGAAGACTCTGACTCATTTTCTTGCTCCCATGAGCGGGAAAGGGCATCGGCCTTGCGATTCTGAGAGCCCGGACAGAACTGGAGTTTAAAGTCGAACCTGGAAAAGAAAAGTGCCCATCTGGCCTGGCGAGGGTTGAGACATTGTGCGCCTTTCAGATATAGAAGGTTCTTGTGGTCTGTAAGGATGGTGATTGAATGAGAAGCTCCCTCCAACAGATATCTCCACTCCTCTAGAGCGAGCTTGATGGCTAGCAACTCCTGGTCGCCAATGGCATAGTTGCGCTCTGCTGGGGAGAACTTCCGTGAGAAGAAACTGCAAGGATGTAAATGGCCATCTTTAGCCCTCTGAGATAACACCGCTCCTACTCCAACGGAGGAGGCATCCACCTCTAAGATGAAAGGAGAGTCGATGTCAGGCTGTTTCAGGACAGGCGCAGAGATGAACCTCTGTTTTAAAAGATGAAAAGCTTGCATGGCTTCTTCAGACCACTTGGACGGGTTAGCACCCTTCTTGGTGAAAGCAGTAATAGGCGCCACAATGGTGGAAAAGTCTCGTATAAACTTTCGGTAATAATTGGCGAACCCTAAGAACCTCTGGACCCCTTTGAGGGTTAAGGGTACCGGCCAATACTGGATTGCTTGTAGTTTCTCAGGATCCATCTCTAGTCCGGAACCGGACACAATGTACCCTAGAAACGGAATGGACTTGACTTCAAAGACGCATTTCTCTAATTTGCAATAGAGATGATTGACACGGAGACGGGACAGAACCTCCTTTACCCAAAAACGATGTTCCTCTAAATTGTTGGCAAAAATGAGGATATCATCTAGATAGACCACGACATGACGGTATAGAATGTCTCTGAAAATCTCATTGACGAAATGCTGGAAGACAGCTGGAGCATTGCTCAATCCGAAGGGCATGACGAGGTACTCATAATGTCCGTCACGGGTGTTAAATGCGGTCTTCCACTCGTCACCCTCACGGATCCGGATGAGATTGTATGCACCTCTCAAGTCCAGCTTTGTAAAGATGGTAGCTCCGCTAACTCTGTCAAAGAGCTCAGTAATCAGGGGTAAAGGATAGCGGTTCTTGATGGTAATGTCGTTCAAACCTCTGTAGTCGATGCACAGCCGCAGACCACCATCTTTCTTTTTTACAAAAAAGAAGCCTGCGCCGGCTGGAGAAGAAGAAGGTCGAATGAACCCCTTTGCTAGGTTCTCTTTAATGTATTCCTCCATAGAATGCGTCTCAGGCAGAGACAACGGATAAGTTCGGCCTCGAGGTGGAACCTTCCCTGGAACGAGATCAATCGGGCAGTCCCATTCTCTATGAGGAGGAAGGATATCAGCAGAAGCTTTACTGAACACATCCGTGAAATCTTGATATGGAGGAGGTGGAACATCAGACGACCTGGGGGAGGAAGAACAGACAGGCAACACTTTAAACAAACATGTCTCAGCACAGGAGGGACCCCATGCCAGAATTTGCGTAGTCGTCCAATCAATTGTAGGATTGTGAAGACGGAGCCATGGAAGGCCCAGGACCACAGGATGTGTGGCTCTTGGAATCACTAAAAGTGAAATAAGTTCGGAATGAAGAACTCCCACTCTCAGACGAACTGGTAGAGTCCTTAGAGCAATAACTGTATCAAAAATTTTACTGCCATCCACGGCAGTTAAGGAAAAGGAGGAAGGATGTCTCTCGGTGGGTAGGGACCATTGTTTAACATAGGCTTCGGTAATAAAGTTCCCAGCTGCTCCGGAATCCAGGAGGGCAATGACGTTCTGATAACGTTGAGCAATTTGAAGCGAGACTGGGAGATTACAATCTTGAGGAGATGGAGAGGAGATCATTACTCCTAGCCGGCCCTCTCCTTGGCGAGCTAGGATTTGGAGTTTCCCGGACGTTTGGGACAGGCATTAATAGTGTGAGACGGAGCTGCACAATACAGACAGAGAGACTCAGAGAGACGTCTTCGGCGCTCAGCAGGAGTTAAACGGGAACGGCCAATTTGCATGGGTTCATCTTTAGTTGGTGACAGTTGGCGAGGAGGAGGAGCAGAAGATTTTGGAGCAGATGATCTTCCACGCTCAGTTGCTCTCTCTCTGAAACGTAAGTCAACTTTCGTACAAAGTGAGATTAGCTCATCTAACTTGGAGGGTAAGTCTCTGGTAGCTAACTCATCTTTAATACGCTCGGATAAACCATGCCAGAATGCAGCATACAGGGCCTCGTCGTTCCATGCCAGTTCAGATGCCAGAATCTGGAACTGTATAAGATATTGTCCTACAGTACGTGATCCCTGGCGTAAACGGAGAATCTCAGACGAAGCTGAAGTTACCCGGCCTGGCTCGTCGAAGATGCGCCTGAATGTTGACACGAATGCAGTGTAAGAAGATAGCAGGGTGTCGGACCTCTCCCATAACGGTGATGCCCAGTCGAGGGCTGAGCCACTGAGAAGAGAGATGATGTAGGCAATTTTTGTACGGTCACTGGGAAAATTGCCAGGTTGTAGCTCAAACTGAATCTCACACTGGTTGAGAAATCCCCTGCAGAATCTTGGAGATCCGTCAAATTTTGCTGGCGTTGGAAGATGAAGACGTGGAGCAGAAACGGGTAAGGTGGGTGGGGTTATAGTTGGAGTCACGGAGGTTGACGCCCCAGATGCGCCTGATCCACGGAGAGTTGTCTGAATCCCATCCAGCCGAGTAGAGAGATCCTGGAGACAGCGGATGATGTGGCCCTGTGCAGCCTCCTGATGTTCAAGTCGGGCTGCCAGTTCTTGCATCGGCCTGGCCGCTTGATCCTGGTCTCCGGCTGGATTCATTAGGTCAGTGCTTACTGTCACAACTGAGGGCCTGAGCTGACGGAAGGCAGCCTCAGTTGTAGGGGCTGAGATGTACCGGAACCTGGGAGGTTGTATCAGACCCCTGGACATGTAAGTAACATGAAGAGAAACCGCCCAAAGGCGTGACCACGACAACTTGAGTAAAAGTCAATGATATTTATTTATGACAAACTCCATGCATCACAGTAGCAGTAAAAAGAAACATAAAAATCAGCAGAGAAATAATAATACAGTTCCTGGGTACTACAGGGTGGCAGGGGCCACAGAGCTCTGGTGGTATGAGACAGTTCTTATTATCTGCAAGTTGGAAAGTCCTTACCAGGCTCAACTGTAGCAATGAGGAAAGCCCAGGGTCGTACCAGCTGGTGTTCCAGGGAAAGCTGGACTGCTGTAGATAAAATGCTGCTGTGGGTACTGGTTAGAACCAGACAGGTGTTGGCATGGAGTGGATACTGGCTGGAACCAGTTAAATAATAAGTAAAGCTTGAGAGCGATGCAATATAGATGAAATGTAGAATTTGAGAGCGGTGAAATAATAAATACCGGTGGAGAGTGGTAAACTGCAGAAAGGACACCAGCCCTTTAAGAGAAGCTGTACACTGCTGGAAGCTGAGCTGGAAGCAGGTGATATTGTAGCTGGAAATAGGTGAGTCCAGAATGGATCGGAGAGTCAGGCTACACCGCAGATGGAATGCTGGTGCGGGTCTCTATAGCAGAAGTCTGGAGACAGGAGCTGGAACCTGGAAGACAATCACAGGAGAGAGACAAACTGGAACTAGGTTTGACAACCAAAGCACTGACACCTTCCTTGCTCAGGCACAACCTATTTATACCTGCAGCAAGGAAGGCATTGGCTAGGCAATTATGCAAATTAATAATACTGACAACGGATTGGTAGGAAAGATCAGCTGACAGAATCCAAGATGGCTGCGCCCATGCAGACACTTGGAGGGAAGTTTGGATTGTAATCCATGTGGTCTGGAAAACAGTAATGGCGGCGCCGGCCACCGGAGACAGGAGACGCCAGGCTGACAGATGCACATCCGACCACGCGGACACTGCGGAGGCCGCGGCTGACGTAATCGCCATTCTGAATGCAGAAGCTCAGGGACGGCGGCGGAGGCCGCGGGAGACGCCATGCCAGATGTATAAGGCGTTACTGTGACTGCGTCCAGAGAGACAGGAGAGGATGCGGGAATGTGCACATCAGGATAACAGATGGGATCCGGTCCTGGAGCGCTGAGCCAGCCTTAGGAGGCATCTGATAGGTAAGAAATGGCGTCCAGATACCCGGATCGTGACAATAACATATGTACAGTATATATATGGTTACAGAGTTACAATTACACAAGAAGCAGTTGTAGTTACATAAGGATCAATTACAGCCAGCATACTTCACCCTATTTGCTCAATGCACATTCCGCTCCATCTTTGAATCTGCACCAACAGCAATGAAACAGAGCTTCCTGGGTGAGGGGAAATACCTATATACTGTGTATTGGGGGAAGTACATGTCTGGGACTGAGTCTTCTGTTATTGGTCCAGGGGAGGGAGATCTCTCATTCATGATGTGTCATTGGTCAGTTTGAGGGCTTTTGTCTCAGGTTGCTAGCACATGTGTCTTCAGGAAATCCTTTGTATTCATACATTTGGTCATAACTAATCGTTGCAATGTGCTACAATCTACTTATACCTTTCAAATTAACACACACATTATCCTGATCATTTTGATACTAAGCATGATATGTTTATCTTGTTCTGTTCCAATTATATATATATATATATGATGTTATAACTCTCTTATATAAATACAGGGTGGTCTTCAGTATGCCGGCGGTCGGGCTCCCGGTGACCAGCATACCAGCGCTGGGAGCCCGACAGCCGGCATACCGACACTTATTCTCCCTCGTGGGGGTCCACGACCCCCCTGGAGGGAGAATAAAATAGTGTGGAGCGCATAGCGCGCCACTGTGCCCGTAGCGTGGCGAGCGCAGCGAGCCCACAAGGGGCTCATTTGTGCTCGCCACACTGTCGGTAAGCCGGCGGTCGGGCTCCCGGCGCCGGTATGCTGGTCGCCGGGAGCCCGACCGCCGGCATATCGTAGTGAACCCTAAATACATTATAATGTCTGGTGCTTGACATGTTTAATTTATGTGTTGTATGAAATATGTGATGAATATATCTTTGTGGCTTGTCTGTGTGAATGCGTATGCTACCATATATCGCTGTGCACGCTGCGTTTATGCGCACGCACAGAGACCCATCTGTTTGGAGTTTGTATGTGGTGTGTATGTAATATTTTTGACTTCAACAATATATATATATATATATATATATACACACACACTGTATATATATATATATATATATATATATATATACTGTATGTATATATATATATATATATATATATATATAAATAATTACCAAACTGTTGCGGCGGCACTCGTACAGACTTGCTCAGGATTTTATAAAAGTAGTAACTTTATTTTCCAACGCCGTTTCGGGGAAACCCCCGTCGTCAGGGACAGCACATCACCCTGACGACGGGGGTTTCCCCGAAACGGCGTTGGAAAATAAAGTTACTACTTTTATAAAATCCTGAGCAAGTCTGTACGAGTGCCGCCGCAACAGTTTGGTAATTATTAAGGGGTTGTGCTATCAACCCACGGAAGGCACCGCAGCAAGCATTACTCCTCATCCCATATAGGAGTGCCGGGTAACTACAAATCTTCTATATATATAAATATACATTTCTGTGCACATACTTTGAGCAACACTATATTATGCCCCACAAAGTAATGCCCCTTGCACCATAATAAGCCCCCACAGTAATGTCCCTGACACCATATTACGCCCCCACAGTTATGCCTTGTCACTATATTATGCCCCACAAAGTAATGCCCCTGATTCCATATTATGCCCCCACAGTTATGCCCCTGTCACCATACTATGCCCCACAGTTATGCCCCTATCAGGTTCTGCTCGTTGTCAGGGGTCTTGCTCGTTGTCAGGGGAACGGCCGCTGCTGCCACCACCACCACGAGTCTGCTATCCCAACAGTGGCCGCCTGCCCCTTTCAATCTTTTGAAAATGTCCCTCCCACAACTGCCGCCACCTCCTCTAGCATTTTAAATAACTGTCTCGTCAGAGGCTGTGGCCATTTTGGGAGGGACATTCTCAATACTAAGAGCGGGGGCCATCTCTGTAGTGGGCAGCGGCGAGTTGCGGCAGCATCCGGCAGTGGGCTTCTGTCTGGGCCCTCTCTGTCAGGGCGGTCGGGCCCGAGAAAGTTGTTCCCCCAGCACCCCCTAGTGGCGGCCATGCGTACTTTGAGATACGCATGGTCTGTAAGTGAATGACGGGAGTTTGGTGCAACTTTTTTGGTTTCTCCGGCGTGCACTGGCATTTGGGGTCTGCACCTATGGTCTCAAGAAAGCATCTGGCGCAAAATGCACCAGTAAATAAATTCATCATGCATAAAAACATAAAATAACAGTAAATTATTACATAGGTGCCACAAAAGTCAACTTAAAAAACATTTTGGCTATTTTGCTGTCGGTTACATTTTTGCATTT